>NC_046157.1:53198910-53851410 GCF_011064425.1 Rattus rattus | reverse complement strand
GTCACCACCACCACCACCACCCCTCCACACAAACACACACCAACGTTCATTTAGCACCAGTTCTCAAAACTCTGTAGACTGCCAGTGTAAAGCAGGCTGGGAGGGGGTGGGGTGATCTCTGGGTTTAGACTGCTTCCTCGTGGATCTACAGCCATCCGTACCATGGAGAGGGAGGTGGCAGGGCTGTGGGTGTTTACCTGGGTGTTTACCTGGCTCTTGACTGTGCAGTTTGCCTCTGGTTCCCCAGGAGGCCAGCCCCTGCCGTCAGTGCTGCCGAAGAATGTAAGTGTGTCAAACCCTTGAGACCTTGTCCGGGAACTTACACAACGTCTCGATGGGGTTGTTTTCTCAATGCCGAGAAGGAAACAAACCCAAGGTCTTGTAGATGTTCTGCAAGTGCTCTGCCACTGAGTCACATCCTGGGTCAGTAGGACCTCTTAGTGGTTGTATCAATTACTCAAAGCCAAAGCAAGTCACAAAGACAACTCCTATCCAAGGGCCCCCTGTTGAAAAGAATCCAAATGCTCACCACTGTGGGAGAATGAATTACACAGTGTCCCTATAGCACTAGGTAGGGATAAGACAGAGTGATCGCTTGGTGTACATGTTGACAGAGGAAGCTAGAGATCTAAGGTGCTGGGCTGTGTTTTGTGATCACAAACATAGGTGTTATGTGGAGTTCCTGAGTAACCATCTCCCTTATGCTAATGAGGTGATAGTTGGAGACTTGGGAGTTGTCAGAGGATCCTGTCATGTTTATAAGAGAACTGGAACTCTTAGCCCACACTTCAGTCTCTGGGGAGGGAAGGATAGACCTCACCTGGAGATGGAGACCAGTCACCAGGACCAAATGATTTCATCCTTCACCTCTGTGCACTAGAACCCTGAGACCCTATATAAGGAGCTTGGAGTAGCCACGGGGTGCAGGGTGTGCTGGTGAGAATGGGGGTGTGCCTGGAGAAGGCCAGGAAGCTCCCTACCTCCATCTAACACATCAGAGCAGAGGGATGTGACAAGTAAACGACTTGTCTTCCTTGGCTTCTAGTCACATGCTTTTAGCAACAGCTTCAGTGATCACACAACTAAGCAACACCCTCCCATGGCCTTGTTCCAGCTGACTCCTTCGCCATGTGCTAACAGTTACCTACGTTGTTCAGAATTTGGAGGCCACTCTTGTCTGTCTTCAGTAAGCACACTGACACACCGATCCCCAGCTTATTCCTGTGCATGATGTCAGAGAGCCCAAAATTACCCATAAAGCATATTAATGTCACCGTGTTCTCTGATGACACATGCTCAGGCCACCCATCACTTTTTTTCCTTCCCTCAGTTAAGTGTCCCTGCCCCCTATCCTCAGGATTGCAGAGCTGAGGCTTCCGGGTCCTTACTCTTTGCCTCACAAAGACTCTGCTGTAAAAACCACTTCTGAAGACTGGCATGATCTGTGTTGTGCAAATCAGGCCTGGTTTGGTAGCAAACAGCTTCCGCCTCACTATACCTGAGTTGTCTCCTTTTAGGGTACACTAGGAATCCAGTGAGGAACTGCTCTCTCCTGTGTCCTGGAACTGTTCCAGCACATGGCCCAACCAGAGGAGGGGCTTGTGGAATCCTCCGTGTCCAGCCAGTAATGTCAGAATTGAGGCGACAACATGGAGTCTAGGATTAACAGCTGCTTTGGGGAGAGTCATGCGATTCTGTGGGACTGTGCCCATAACCCCAGGGGTCTGCCAACTTTGGGCAGTTGATGTCAGAAGTGAGCTCAGTCATAAGCCAGTGTCTGCAGACAACAGAAACTTGCCTAGTGTGGAAACCCACACTTCTGATGAATGGGAAAAAGAAGAGGAAAGAGGTGCTCCCCTGTGCTCTCCAAGGGAATGAGCTGCCTCTTTGGAAATCCTTTCCTTCTAGTCCACTGAGGACCTCAAAGAGCTCCCAGCAGAACAGCTGCCATGGTATAGCAGGCTGGTCAGACCTGGCAGGGCTCAAGCTGACTGAGGCGGACCTGTTGATACCCAGCAGTGGGAATCCGAGTCAACACTTAAAACACAAGAAGGAAGGAAGGAAAGACCCAGGATCAGTGAGTAGCTCCCAAGGGAAAACCCCACGGCACCTCACAGATAACCTGCTCTGTCCAGGATTCTTCTTATTCTAGGCGTGGTATCAAGGGACTGAGGGAACGACTGAGTGACGTAGGAGAGACACC
Organism: Rattus rattus; assembly: GCF_011064425.1. Lineage (NCBI taxonomy): Eukaryota > Metazoa > Chordata > Mammalia > Rodentia > Muridae > Rattus > Rattus rattus. The sequence continues at coordinate 53,849,207 of NC_046157.1, read as the reverse complement.
ACGGAAGCCTGGATTCCTCCTTACACCCCATGTCGGCCAAGAGCTGTGCAGACCCCTGTGCTCAGTCCCGTGGACTGATACCGCTGGGCACCCAGCTGGTTCCAAGCTTGGGTAAAAGCTGGGGGCCACATTCAACCAAGTAGAGGGATTTGGGGTCCTAGTTAACTGCTTGTGCACATGACAGAGTACAGGGCCTCCCTTCGGAATCCAAGCCAGAGGTCTACTGGTTGCTTAATAATCCCAAGAACTGCCTCAGAGTCAGTCAAGGCCGCTGGCAGGCTTTCCTTGAGATTTCACTAACCATTTATCAGAGGCGAAAGGGTGGCTCTGGGTAGCACTGCTAGTCGCTCTCTGCTCTGCCGTCCGATTTCTTGCCCGGCTCCCCATCTCCCCACGGAGAGCCAAGCTAGAGCTGAATGGGACGCTGTGTCTCTAGCAGCCAGCGCTCCTTGCTTTGGAGTTTTCCCAGGAAAAGACAGGAACCAGAGGCCCTACAGGGGGACAGCCCCCTGACCTTCCAGCCAAGCAGCTCTGATAAGTAGTCAGGCCGCATGCCTGGAGACCCACAGACAAGCCCGGGTGATTCCGACAGAAATCAGTTACCCAATCGTGTCTCTGGGGCTCACAGCCCGCCTCCGGGTGTGTGGCCTCTGACAGACACAGCCATGGCCAACAGGACCGATGCCTCTGTCCCGTTCACCAGCTATGAATATTACCTGGACTACATAGACCTCATTCCTGTGGACGAGAAGAAGCTGAAAGCCAACAAGCGTAAGTCGGAACCCAGGAAGGCGGCCAGGCAGAGGCTGGGGCTGAGCCCTAGGTGAGGCCCCCTTGGCTTTGACCCCTCCCTTATTAGCTCCAGCAGACACACCCGGCAGTGATAATATGGCGGGTGCACACACAGATATAAACGGATCAGGCATGGGACTCAAATTGTATCTGTTACTTTCAGTAGTAAGGCTGGGTTAACTTGCCATAAAATAAGCCAAATATTCCTTAAAAAAAAAAAAAAAAAAAACACACTATTTAGGGGGTGGGGTGCCACGGTACATCTGTGAAGGTCAGAAGACACCTCAGGGAAGTCGTTCTGTTTCTCCAGCACATGAGACCCTGGTATGGAAACCGGCAGGCTTGGGAGCCTCTGAGCCCTCTCGCTAACTCAGCAGGGTGATCTTTTAAGATGAATGCATAAATGTTCTCTCTCTCTCTCTCTCTCTCTCTCTCTCTCTCTCTCTCTCTCTCTCACACACACACACACACACACACACACACACACACACACACACACACAGTGTAGACAGTGTGATTTCTTTGTTTCTGTCTCTTTGGAAAGGGTCAGCTTTGGCTCAGCTGGAACTCACTATATATATATATAGACTCACAACAATCCACCTGCCTCAGTACTCAGGTTCTGGGACCCCAGGTGTGCATCATCATGGCTAACTAAGGATTTTGTTCATACTCAGCCCCTGTCATTCTCCCTGGTCCCCAGCTCCTTTCCCCGGTCCCTCCTTTCCCCAAATAGTTGTCCTCCATTTTCACACCCCTTTCCCTCTCACCCTGTGATGCTGGGGATCGAACCTAGAGCCGAGAGCCCCTCTACTTCTCTTTTCAAGGTTCAGTTCTTGATAAGGTTGCCTTTGTTTGGGGCTCCAGTAGAACTGGGCGAGTGGGTTTCCTCAAACTGCATAGTTCACTTTTTCTCACTGTCCAAATTTGGATCTGGGAGATACAGTCCGGCCACCTCTAAAATGTTATAAGCCCTGCCAAGTTGCCAACAGATGTTCCGTGTTCCTGGTCTCAGAGGACAGCATAACTTAACATCCCTTTGCTCATCTGCTTTTGTTCATCTCTTGGGCAACTCGCACCTTGGAGAATGATCTTCCCTAATCGGTGGAGCTATTTGGTCAAGGTCAAAGGTCAGCAGAGGAATTGAGCCTAAAGGCACAGCCCTGGGTTAGTGCTCTCCACCAGGGAAGCTGCCTGTGCCTATTCCATGGAGTCTCGGTTCTGTGGATAATTCCCTCACACTATCCACACAATGTCTCCATCAGAAAGCAAGTGACATTTCTCAAAGGGATGAAATGCTCTCCATACGGAAGGGAGAAAACTGGTTATATATCAGCTCAAAACAAACCAATGCTAGCGTTTAAGAAAGTAGGCAAAGGCCAGGCAGATCCCCTGGGGACAGCCTTCCAGCACATCCTCTGGGTTCAGCCTTCCAGCACACCGTCTGGGGCAAGGCTCCTGCTTCATTTCCGACATGTACTATTCAAATGCAGGTGTCTGTCCATGCTTCTTTATTTCTTAAAGATTTATTTATTTATTATATATAAGCACACTGTAGCTGTCTTCAGACACACCAGAAAAGGGCATCAGATCCCATTACAGATGGTTGTGAGCCACCATGCGGTTGCTGGGATTTGAACTCAGGACCTCTGGAAGAGCGGTCAGTGCTCTTAACCACTGAGCCATCTCTCCAACCCCCATCCATGCTTCTTAAGGACTCCCCTTGGTCCCAGCACTCTTGGAAGCTCTATGTGGAAACAGTGGGTTTGCTGTGTGTCATCTGATGCAGGGTAGAGAATTGTGCAGTTCAGGGGCAGGTTTTTGTACACATGACTCACAGTGAGGAAGATGTGGAGAAAGTGGTGGGGTGGGTGGAAGATGCACCTGCTTGTAAATACTGCAGCAAGTTCTGAACCCGAGGACACATGTCGGTCTGGACAAAATGGAGGTTCGTCTTTATAAAAGCTTTTGTGAAATGAATACCATTCAGATGCAAAGCTGAGAGATCTTCAGATACTGTACATTTGTGTGTGTGTGTGTGTGTGTGTGTGTGTGTGTGTGTGTGTGTGTGTGTGTAAGATTTCTTACTTGGTCACCACCTGCTCTATAAAGCTGCTCCATTGTTTTGGGTGGGAGGACTCCTGGAGAGTGGGAGGACAGCTTAGAGTCTGAGCTCAGTCTTGCCTGATGGCCTAAGTTCAACTCCTAGGACCCGGGTGGTAGGAGACAGATTCCTCAAGTCGCCTTCTGACCTCCACACACATGCTGGGCTGTGCACACACAGTAAATCGATGTTGTACAGACTATATTAATTTACAAGGTGAAGAAGCGACTGAGTGTTCAAAGCAAAAGGATAAGGAACAGAAGTCGGATACCCTGAGTCCACATAAAAACTGGGTATGGTAGCCCAGATCTGTAATTCCAGAACTCCGACGCAAGATGGGAGGCAGAAATAGGAAAATCTGTGGGTACACATGGGCTAGCTAGCCTCAGGTACACAGGAGCCATGAGACCTTGTATCAGATAAAGATGGCCAGGACCAACCCCCACCTGGCTTCCACGTGTGCCCCATGGCATTTGCATACATCCATCCCCACATATATATCACATACACACATAATATTAATTTGCCTCGGAACCTCCTAGTTTCTTATGAGATTAGTTCTATCTATGTTGCAAAGAATAATGTAACAGTTTTACTCCCAAGTCACCTCCCCTGTCCCAGGAGAAAGGAAATCAGGACTGAGCTGAAGGCTGTGGTTGCCTGCCATATTCCAGCAGCAGGTCAAAATGGTGTGATTCTGTCACAGGCACTTTACGGGGACATTAGCCTTGTAGTTTTCCGTGAAGCTCGCATCTGTTCACGGAGTGTGTTAGCACAGTAGAATAGGCAGATGGGCTTTCAAAGAGATGGAGGTTTGATTTCATGCCTGTTCCCCTCTGGGGGGCCACACCAAGAAGAAAACCAATCCTGTGTTCCAATCTTACAGAGGCAAAGCAAATTATCCTAATAAGATGACTCCCCAGTGACTGGTTAGTGCCCCTGTTCAGAGACCACGAGACGGAGTGATTTCCCTTGAGGGGTACTGGCTTTAATGCTCTGCTATCTACCTCTAGGGTCCATATGTCTCTTCCCCTTTAATTATGGGTTAGGAAGAATCTGTCATCGTCCATATTGACTTCTGCTGCTGCCCCGCCTCTGGCAGCTTCAATGATGCCGTCCACTCACCTGCTGCTCCAAGAGCTGAGGGAAGACGAGCAGAAACACACCATTAATCAATCTCCTCCCAAAACAATAGGGGCTTCAACGAACACAAGACAAAGGGTTAAGTAGAGTTCCTTTCTCCCACGAGGACCAGTCTATTTCAGACTTCACCCATGATTTCGAACGGTCCACCCGGCGCACACCGCCCACATCCTGAAAGCAACAGTTAAAGAGAAACGTCACAATGTTTGTTTTGAAATAAACTTTCTTCGTCAAATGGCCTCTCGGGTGGCCACACTTGAGTGACTCTGTCCCTGGATCCCTGTGATCTGAAGCTGGCTCTGGGTAACGGCGGCACTCACTCTCTGGAACGTGTCTGGAGAGAGGCGACCGACATGCAAGTGTTCAGGGAGGCTTGTTCTTGGGAGCGAGTTAGAGAAGTGCTCTGAGTCTTTGATCAGTAGATAAAGCCAATGCTAGCAATGTCAACAAATGCTGGGTCTACTCGCTCTCCCTCAGCTGTGTGGAAGGAAGCACGTTTTCTGAGGAAGGCATACTCTGAGGTGTTTTAACTCCATACTAAAATCACATGCAAAAAACTCAGTCGGTGCCTGAGGTGCTGTTGACAAGAAAAGAGGTGGGGCCTAGCGGGAGGAGGTTAGGTCATTGGTTGTATGCCCTTGAAGAGGATATTGGGGTCCGGGACTCTGTCTTTGTTTTCGCAGGTTACCGTGATGTGAGCAGTTCCATTCTGTCACATACATCCACACCACGACCCCCAACCTCACCAGAATACCAGAGTGACATACCGAGCAGCCACGAACTGAAGTCTCTAAAACCATGAGCCAAATACATCATCCCCCCTTTTAAGTCGTATGTCAGGGACTTGACCACGGCGTGGTGTGGCCAGCTGTAAGGGAAGTCCTCTAACATAAAGTGAAGCCATCCATGCTTGCTACAAGTTTTCATTTAAGCAGCAGGGTCTTGTTTTGTTGGCCAGGCTGGTCCTGGCTCCCAAGCTCCTGCCTCATCCCCCCAAGCAGCTGGGACTACATAGGCAATGCTGTACGGGACTCAGAATCCTTTCTGGTGAATCCTCCATTGGTATTTGATTCTTCACAGTCCATAGTGTGAACTGGGAGAGGGAGGAAGGGCAGAAGAGAGGAGGGAAGGAGGGTGGGAGAGGAAAAGATGAAGGAGAAAAATGAGCAGGAAGGCAGGGAGAGGAAGCTGGGGTTTCTCCATTAACTTTGGCTTCATCCTCAGCCCAACCAGGGGCTCTTTGTGAAAGCAAGCCCGAGGGTGTGAGAGCCTTTCAGATGCGGGTGGGGGAGGGGGTGACTTAGGGTGGGGGAGGGGGAGGTTGGGGCTGGGGTTTGGGGGGATGGTTCTTGCTTTTAGAACAAAATGTTCTCTGTTAGTACTCATGAACTTTCAACAGAAGAGGAAGGAACTATTTTTCTTGGCTTTCTTTTTCAAAGGAGCACGATGGGAGTGGATTTAGCATAGAAATTGACTGGTGGCTACCGATGCTCATTTTAGTCTGACAAAATTTAATTTCACTTATCTGTAGGCCATGTGTTCCAGGCAAGAGGTCATCTCATTTCCTGCTCGGTGTCTGGGATAACAGACATTTCTGAGAAAGGAGGCTCTTGGCTGCTAAGTGCTTGAAGCTGTTTCCTTTGAGTAGCTGGTGGGACTCACTGAGGAGCCAGGGACCCCAAAGCTTTCATCATTTTGACGAAGAGGAAAAGAGAGCATTGATGTCTGCAGAAATCAGAAACACCCTCCAGAAGAAAAATCCCAAACTAAATTTTGGGAAAGCGTATGCTCACACCCGGAAGTTATGAAATAGGCTGTAACTCTCTGGGAGTGTGCACATGTGGCCAGGCATGCTAAGATAGCAGAGGGATGTTTCCAAAGATTCTGCATAAACTGACCACGGCGTGGCTACGGGGAAGGCTTTTACTGTAGGTATGAGAGAGCGGCCGGAGGCATCTATAAGAGTCCAGAGCAGAGTGGAAACTGAACATGGCGGGCAGACAGACATGGCGGGCAGGCAGACATGGCGGGCAGGCAGGACATAGCAGGCAGACAGGACGTGGCGGGCAGGCAGGACATAGCAGGCAGGCAGACATGGCGGGCAGGCAGACATGGCGGGCAGGCAGGACATAGCAGGCAGGCAGGACATAGCAGGTAGTCTTTGAGAGTGGGGATATAACAAGCGACAGAGAACAGAGAAGACAGTGAGAAAAGCAGAACGGAGCAGGAACAGAGGTGGGCGGAGCAGGTTAGAAGGAGAAGGAGAAGCTGAGGGTAGAGAAGCCATGAGCTGGAGGGAGGCTCTGGAAGGGCGGGTGAGAAGGGCGAGGCTGCTGGGAGGACTTTGAAATGTCTACTGGGCACTTGGGATACTGAGGGAAGCTGGAGGCCAGCGTGAGCTCTGATGTGCTAATAGACACCACAGACAGAGTCTGCCAGAGGTAGGGAAACTCCTTTGCAGGCGGACGAGACTGTTTCCCAAGTTCCTGAGGAGTGCTGGGTGTTCTCCCAGTGCGAAACCCTCCCATACCCCAGCTTGAGCTCATTTCTGGATGTCTGGACTGCCTTTTGCGGAGTTTCCTTTTGGACCTGACATCTTTCAGTTTAGGACATCCATTATGACTTCCCACTTCCCAGGAGCCCAGAGGTCCTCTCAAATTGCTTCATGCTTCTTAGCCTAGGGACAGAAAAAGAGGACACAGGAGCCAGCAATGGATCTTTGCTGTCCTTGCTTCCCTGTTGTGTAAATGCCATAAAGGACTGAGGTATTAAAGGCAGGGGCTCGTGTCTTTTTCCAAGTATAGCACCACCACCCCCCGTGTGTGTGTATGTGTGTGTGTGTGTGTGTGTGTGTAGTGTGTGTGTGTGTGCCCCTGTGTGTGTGTGTGTGTGTGTGTATGTGTGGTATGTGTTTTGTGTACACGCATGTATGTGTGTGTGTGTGTGTGTGTGTGTGTATGTGTATATGTGTATACATGTGTGTGTGCATTGTATATGTGTGTGTGTGTGTGTGTGTGTGTGTGTGTGTGTGTGTGTGTACACATGCTGCTTCAATGTTGGACGTCCTTCCTCGATCCCTTGCCACCTGATTTTACTAAGACAGGGTAAGTCATTGAACCTGAAGCTCGGCAGTTCATCAGTTGCTGACCGGCCAGTGATCTCTGGGGACCCCCTTGTCTTCACCCCTAGTCCCCAGCAATAGGGTTACAGATGAGCTTTTCCATGTGTGTCTGGGACCTGACCCCGAGTCCTCACACTTGTGCAGAAGGCTCTTTACCGGCCGATTCATCTCCTCTGTCCCAAGTTTGACATTAACTGTTAGGGTCCAAGATCCACTTTTGCAAATCTGCTTCTCTGGGTCATAGGAAGCAGAGATTACATTTTCTTTTCAAATATGGCCAGCGCTATATATCCACAGATCGAAATTACTTGAAAAAAATTAGATATGTACTAAATGGACTCTTCTTTCACCCTCGTTCCCTACAGAGCACAGCGGCTGTTTGTATGTATGTTAAACCACCAATGATTTAAAGATGTGGCAGTATGGGGCAGGCTACATGGGCATACGGCGTGGGCTTCCATAATGGACGTAAACATCTGAGGATGTCGTTACCCACTCCTCCCTAGTACTCCTAGCCTTGGAATGGCTGGAGATTCCTGAAGGCAGGGATGCTGTTACTTATGCCCAGAGCCCCATTTCCATCTACGTAGATAACTTACACCTCTCTCACACGGTAATTTCTGTTTGTATAGTATTCACAAACAGCCTTTTGTTTTGATGTAATGTGAGACCCTTTCTTTTGTGCTAGCCCTCAACATCTGTTCACATTAGTAGAAGGCTGCAGTGCGGGGCTCTGTGCTTTGTAAGTACTTGCTGGGCAACTATCTTTCAGTAGTCTCTCTCTGTCACACACTGGGGGGTGTCCAGATTCTCCAAGCTTGGACACATTGTTCTGAGGCCACCCTGTTGTTCTCATAGCCATGGATAGCCAACCCCACACCCCCATAATATGATTTCCCCAGCTACCTGACAAATGATCCTGACCTGGAGCCTGCCAGGTCCTCCACAGGGAAGGAAGAGATTAAGCCTATTTTCTGATTTCCTCCTGACCAGAACCAGACATATGGCTATGGTGCTGGCTACAACAGTGCCTGTTGCTTCTCTACCTGAGTTACTAGCCAGTTCCACTCTATGGGACCAGGGGCCAGCCCACTTCTCCACAGGGGTAAGCTCCTTGACCTCTAACAGGCCCCGTGTAGTTCTTCTAGGTTTTGGGAATGTGGCCCCTGATGCTGTCCCTTCTGGGGCCTGTCACCAAAGCTCAGCAAAAGTCTTGTTACAAGAAGAGGAAGTCATAAAGTCACCGCTAGGGATTCTTCCTCCAAGCAGCAGTAGCAGCTGGAGAAAAGTCTTCGGGGAGCCCAAGATAACATCTAGCTTGCTGTCAATGGCTGCTTGCACACTCCCCTTCTTCCCAAGGCTGTTACTGGAAATCTTCCCAGTCATAACAGACGCCATGTCCATTGAGTCGCTGGCTGTGATGAATCGTCGCCTGACTTCTGGCAGAGGACCATTCTGCTGCCTGGCTAACAGCTGGTTCTGTTCCTTCCTGCAGACTCCATCGTCATTGCCTTGTGGTTGAGCCTGGCCACTTTTGTGGTGCTCCTCTTCTTCATTCTGCTCTACATGTCCTGGTCAGGCTCCCCGCAGGTAAGGTAAGTAGGACGGCAGGCCTTGGGACAAACGCAGATGCTGACCCGTAGTGTTGTAGGGCGCCCAAACGACCTGCACTCATTCGTGCTGACATGAACGAGCAGGCAATGGCTTCACAGTGACAATCGGTACACATAGAAGTGGTTCCACAAGTTTATGTGAGCACAGCCTGTGATGTCTGCACAGAGACCACCTAGGGACCCACTTCTCAGCATGTCCTCATCAGTAAACCGTGACTGTCCCTCGGAAACATCCCGCTGAGTGCAAGAAACCAAACAAAACTGTAAATTGTCTCCTTCCCTTTATGTGAAATATCTAGGTAGAACAGGCAAAGCCAGAGACAGAGGGAGACTGGTAGTCACCTAGTACCTGGAGGAAGATAGATGAAAGGTAGGAATTGATAATGGGGTCTTCTTGGGAATGTCATTAATTTAAATTAGCATGGTGGCAGATGCATACTGATACGTATATTAAGGAGCCCTGGGTGACATCTTGCGTGTATGGACTTTGTACTAGAAAACTGTTAAAGGAAATTAAAGGTCAAACAACCCCAGGTACCAGTTAAATGCTGTTGATGAGCTCACTAGAAATACAGGACTCGGGGCTAGAGAGATGGCTCAGTGGTTAAGAGCACTGGCCGCTCTTCCAGAGGTCCTGAGTTCAATTCCCAGCAACCACATGGTGGCTCAAAACCATCTGTAATGGGATCCAATGCCCTCTTCTGGCGTGTCTGAAGACAGCTACAGTGTACTTATAAATAAATAAATAAATAAATAAATAAATAAATAAATAAATAAATAAATAAATAGAAATACAGGACTCTAGCTTAGGTGTCTCTGGTCACTGTCTTGGTGGATCCCTGGTGGCTAAATGAGAGGTGGACAGTGAAGTAAGGCTAGTTCACTGTATGGAGCTTCTCTGATGCAGGGTAATTGACCTTCTATATTATTCCACCCTGTAACTGCTGCCCCAGCTTTTGAAATGCAGAAGCAGGGAGATCTCTATGAGTCTGAGGACTAGTCTACATAGAGTTCTAACCCAGTTAGAGTATGTATGTTTGTGTGTATGTATTTGTGTTGGGAGAGTACAGACACACACACACACACACACACACACACACACACACACACACACACACACGGCTGAAGAGATGGCTCATCAATTAAGAACACTTGCTATCCTTGAGGACCCAAGTTGGGTTCCCAGGATGGACAGTGGGCAGTTTACAACTGCCTGATACCCAACTCCAGGGCATCTCATATCCCCTTCTGGACTCTTTGGGTGGCATAGACTTACACTGGCACACATAAGCCTGATTCACTTTAGAAATCTAAAATGCAAGCAAAGGCTTCGGAGACACTGTGTGAGGACCCCCACCCCCACCCAGAGATAAGACAGACTTACATAGATCATGGCTTCAGCCCCCAGCAGCTCCCCTCCTGTGGCCTTCGATGTGTTAGCATTGCAACTATACGGAGAATGTTTCTCCAGCTCAGCCTATTGCTGGCCCCTGCTCCCCCTGCTCCCATAGTATCATCCCATTTTGGGACTAAAATCTGAGGCAGGTGCAGGTGGGAAGCAGTGGCCAAGGTTTCTCCCAGGCAGCCATGACCACTGTCTAGCACCTCCAGGGCCTGGAAATCCAGGGAAGACAGATTTCTTAGCTGAAGTCCCTTAGTGGGCCATGAAAGGCGCTGACTTAGCTATGTGGCCAGGTGCCGAGGAGAGATGAATAAGCGGCGCTGAGGGAAGGGCTCAGGGCCTGGCTCCTGACACCTGTGACTCTGGCCCCCTGGCTTCCCCACGGGCTCAGCACAGAGAAGCCCTCTGCCTAAGTGCTGTTCTCTAGCCAGCCCCTTTCATGTCTGCTTCTCGTTTGCTTTGTTCACAGGCACAGTCCCCAAGCCTACCAAATATGTTCATGGACTCACAGCTTCCACCTCCCCCTGTGTCTCCGGAGGGCCTCCCTGCAGACAACAGAGGAGCCAGGAAGTAGAGCTGGCATTGACCAATGGTTACAGCAGCAGAGTCCTTCTGCCTCGCCCCCTGGGCCCCTGGCTCTCCCCTAGGACCAGGTTCAGGATGGGGGTCCTAGGGCATCAGCTGACCTCAGGCACAAGCAGTGTGTAGTGGTGAGCCTGGAGACAGAACTTCTCAACTGTAGAACTGACAGTGCCCACGAGCAGTCATGCTCAAAGCCAACTGGTGAACTCAAACCAACCTGGACGGCTGTGTCTTTTACAATGGCCTTAAATGTAGCAAGAAACTGACTGGGACGAAACCAAGTTTACAAAGTGGACCACCATACACGTTAACAGTCTGGGGCAAGCACGGTGAAGCTGCCCCAGACACAGCTGATTCTGTTGAGCATGCTTAACCTGCTTGCTGCCTTATATTTGCTTTGGGAGGCACGGGAAAATAAAACATGAATTCAGATAGAGAAACCTTTGCTTTCCTGTCACCCTTCTGTTTGAGCACACTTGGTACACATGCTCCCATGAGGATGCCAGGGAAGCCTGCAGACGTCCCGTGTGCCCTCCACTGACCCAGCAGTATGCACCCTCCCAGGCCAGCTCACTGAGATCACGGCTGCCCTGCCCCACAGCCTTTCATGACAGGGCCCCAGGAGCTTCTCAGAAGCAGGGCCTGAACCTGAGGGAGCCAGCCAGCCTTCGGCACTGCCCCAGAATGCTGGGTTCTCAAAGCTAGCAAGTAGCTTCCCATTTCAGATGCTGCGTTGTGGGACTGTGGCTCTGAGGGTCTGAAACTAGGTGTCTGGTACCAAAGGCCTGGTTGAAGAGAGACAGCATAAGGCCCTGAAAACCAGCAGGTGCACCTCTTAATAACTGCTGTCCCTGTTCACCAGTTATGCTAGGGCAGCATCTTGGTACTGATGGGAGTGGGGTAATTCTGAAACTCGGATGTAAAATGTCAGGACTTACACTTCTGGCACACTTCAGCTCCTCTGGACTGCCTCCATCCAGGGCGGTGGGAAGGTAAGGTATGCGGTGAATGCACTGCTTATAGAATGACAAGAGAAGCCTCCACACGTCAGTACAGAGGTGATCCGTTTAGTGTCACGGATGTGGACTGTAGGTCTAGAAGGGCAGCCGTGTAACACAAGGGCGTGCGCAGAGGACCATGTACCATTCACTCTCCATGGGGTGAGGGCCAGGCGTGTGCTCACGAGACTTGGGGATGGTAGAGTTAAAGGGAAGATGGAGAGAAGAGAGGCTACTGAGCTCGGATCTGCTCTGCAGTCACTGCCCTGTGAACCGTGTCTTCCTGTGATCTGACCAGACTGTGCCAGGAGAGGGAAAAGGAGGAGCACGAATGGTGACCCACCCAGACCTAGAGTCAAGAGCAGGGAGGCTGGTGCCATCAGACTGCACGTGAGCTCACCTCACAGGACCGGGAGAGGCTGAGGACTGGAGCTTGTGACAGGCTGTAGAAACTTGCTGGAGTCTGGTGACCCTTTCCTTTGCTCTCAGAGGCCTGGGCTTCAGGGACACACGCCTGATTATGTCCTTCCAGCGAGGGTCCCTCCGCGTGCTGGTAGGAGGTGCCCATAAAGCAGGATAGTCTCAGGACACTACAGCCAACAAGCAGCTTATCCAACTCAGTGTCCTCAGGCTTCCCGTGTGTTCTCCGCAATGACAAGGAAGGAGCCTGTCTTTACATAAGCTTGTCCGTGTTAACACGGCGACACACAGATTACATAGAAGTGTAAACAAAACCAAGCCATTCCTAGTGCTGCATACACACCACACATCCAATGAGGGACCGGCGGATACAAGTATTTATCTGGAAAATCCACGAAACTTCATACTGGCCTCTACCAGGGGCAACACCTAGTGACTAACGGGGAGCCATAGAAGTTAAAATTCTGAACAGGAATGCAGCTCTCTGCAACAAAAATAGTTTGTAAAGTGAAACGAACTACAAAAGCAACTCACAAAAATAGCTCTTTATTAACAACATTATAAAACTCAAAACTCCTCTTTGAAATATAATTAAAAATAGACTGTCTTCCCAAAGTAGCAGTTTATACCTTAGGGACTTTAATACAACCTTCTTAAAACAGCAAACAGGCAATTTACACATGTCGTGTACAATTGAAGACATGAGAGTTTTCACATTTCAGTTTAATACCAATCCATGAGCAGCACTTAGCCCCTCTGTCAGGGGCTTCAGGAGAGAGGACAGAGGCCATCTGAGGCCTCCTCAGGCCTCATGGCCTGGCAGTGCCCCAGTCACTAGATCTGACCATAAGGCCAGCACCTGGGCTTAACTTGTTGGATAGTTGAATAAAGTCTTCTTAGCTTTTCTTGCTGGAAAATAATTGCATGTATCAGTTTATGTCTCGGAACCAGCTTAAGCCTCCTGAAACCCGCTGGGGCTCCGTTCAGCAGGAGTGAGTCAAGCTCTGGGCTGAGGAGCCCACGTCCCTGCAGAGCACAACCAAGGCCTCTGACTCACCAAGTGCCATGTCCTTTGAAGCTTCACAGACCGTTTGGATGTGAGCAAGGAAGGTGTCTGGCTGCTGGGCCCCCAGCCAGATGTCCTTAATATACAGAGACACCAGGAATGCTGCGTGAGCTGGGAGATTAGACAAAGCCATTAGGACGTGCACTTGCTCAGATGGAAAGCAAACCACCCACCCACAATGCACCAGGGCTTTGCACAACTGCCAAAACCTGTGTAAGCATAGGTAAGCATATGGATACAAATGGATCTCCACTTTGCTATCCTTTCTGATCATTTTTAAGCTTACTTTCCTCTGATGATTGTGTATACACCTTACAAAAAGTTACTCCAAAAAAAAAAAAAAAAAAAAAAAAAGTTACTCCAAGTCGCATCCTGGTCTGAGGTCCCACGCCTGGGGCCATCCCTGACTTGGCACCTCAAAGAGCACACTCAGGAAAAGGTGAGGCTTATAGGCAGCTGCCTGAGAAAGTGAGGGCTCCTTCTGCTATCGGGTGAGGTCACAGTCCAGCCTGCTGGCCTCTCCTTCCGTGTGACAGAGTCCATTCTTCCCCATGACGACATACCTGCCACTCCATCTCAGCCACCAAAGCCAGAGCAGGTCACCCATTGACTCAGTCCTGCATCCAAGCCTCCGGATGCCAGCTGAATGCCAAACACAACTGCCCACGTGGGTGCTCATGTGGGGACCCATGCATGCTCACTGTGGGCACAGCAGTCCCTCTGCTCTGTTGGGTGGAGTGTCCTGTGAGGACCCTAAGGTTCTAAGGTGCCTATCATCATAAACACAGTTGTCATTAAGGAGAAAGACCTCCTCTCGCTTTACACTCACTCTGTCACTCCCAGCCTTGTGAGGGTCCAGCTAAATGTCAGAGGGCCAAGCTGAACACTTTTCTAGCTCCACCTCTCCCACCCTGCACATGTCTCCAGTTGTGATAAAACAGCCCACTTTACCTCGTTTGGCTTCATCCTTTTCGTTCAGAGAATCAAGGCACAGGGCCTCTGCCACCGAGTGGAAAGGGCTAGGTGTCCGGCCCTGGGCCACCAACAACTGCAGCATGACCGTGCTGAACTTGCAGGCCACATCCTGTGCCGGCCCCACCAGGCCCTGGGCATTGCAGTGACGACTGTACAGCTTAAAGATGCCCGTCTTCACAGCACTGTCCTTGAGGAGGTCAGCCACGACCATGGGCTGTGGCAGTATGTGGCTCTTGAGCCAGTCAAGGAGTCTTGTGACCTCTGCCCTGCTGAGGGGACGCTCGGCCAATGACCGAAGCACCCAGCCGGCCACCAAAGAAACAGCGGCATGCGCAGAGCCCAGTGCTTTACTCTTGGGGATTGCCTGGCCCACAGACCCTTGCGTGGGTCCAGGCAAGGGGACACCTGGCCCCCAGTGGGTCAGTGTGGCTCTCAGGAGGTCCTTGCATTTCTCCAAAGTAGATGCTTCCAGCTGGGGCTCCGCAGTCTCCTCCTCCCGCTCTCCACGCCTCTTCTCTCTGCCCCGTGGGCCTTTGGCACGGGCAGCTCCCTGCGGCCTGTGCTTATCCTTGAGCATTTCTGTGAACACAGGGAAGAGGAGGAAGGCTGGAGGGTGCCACATCCACACAGTCGCTCCTGAGTGAGCGTGGTTGGTCTGGCCCTGAGAGAGCACTGCACCCTTTGTGTCGTGACACAGGAGCCTCACATGGACCTGGCTTACTCATCTGGCCAGACTGGCTGAGCAGCCCCAGGGAGCCACTGTGCTCACTTGCCCAGCACAGGGACCAAGAACACACTTCCATGTTCAGCTGGGTGCTCTGGGGCCCAGCTTAGGTGCTCGGCACATGTGACAATACTGTGGAAGCGTTCATGTCTGCCAGGCCTCCCCATCCTGTTCTTCTGACTGCAGAGCACAGGACTCGGTGAAGACAAGTCAGGGTAGGCACTCCTCTGTAGTGAGCACCTCCACACTCTATAGGGAGCACCTCCACACTCTATAGGGAGCATCTCCACACTCTATAGTGAGCACCTCCACACTCTATAGTGAGCACCTCCACACTCTATAGGGAGCATCTCCACACTTTATAGGGAGCATCTCCACACTCTCTATAGTGAGCACCAACACTCTCTATAGTGAGCACCTCCACACTCTATAGTGAGCACCTCCACGCTCTATAGGGAGCACCTCCACGCTCTATAGGGAGCACCTCCACGCTCTATAGGGAGCACCTCCACACTCTCATATTGGGTTTGGACCTTATACATCCCCAAAGCCTTTGTGTCTTTGCTTTGCTCCCAACGCAGCAGTGTTGAAGGAATGGTTATGGAGGGTGGAGAGATTAAAACATTTATGAGCTCATAGCTTAACAGGCATGGAAACTGGGAAGTAGGTCATGGGCAGTGCACCCTTCAAGGGTGTATCTGATCTCAGATTCCCTTTTCTCCTCCCTCTTTCCACTTGCTAGCTGCTGTGACGTGTGCAACTTTGTTCTCCCAGGATCCACACCATCACATTCTACATTGACACAGGCCCGGGTCATTGGGTTAAGCAACCACAGATTGAAACACACAAAGGATAAAATCTTTGATCCGGTAAAATTATCTTCTTAGGAACCTTGTCACAGTGACAGAAAGCTAGCACACATGGGTACTGACTTATCTAAAGGCAAAAAAGGCCCCTAGGCAATGAGGCTGGAATTCTCCCTGGGTCCCCATTTCCATGTCTGTGCCCTGTCAGCCCTGGAACTGTAGCTAAGGGACAGGCATGCTGGCTGCTCCAGGGGGAGCCAGGCGGCTGGGGCAGCAAGGAGGTTGACTTACTCATTAGGTCCTTGGCTTGGTGCTGCTCAATGATTGCTTTCAGCTCTCCTTGGAGCTTTGTGTCTCTTTCAATGAGGCTCCACTTGTGTAAGAGGACCAGGACATCTTTGGTAGAAAGTGTCACCTGGTTCACAGTGAATCGGCCCATGTCCTTGAAGGTCTTTATGACAGTGGCCCGATAGCTCAGCACAGACTCAAGTGTCCAGAAGAAGTCCATCAGCTGGGTGGAAGCCAAGGTGGGCCTGTTGGAAGTCAAGGTCATAGACGGAGCAGACACTGACCCTGTCCTGACCAACCCAAGGCAGTCTGGGTCACACAAACCACACTTCTTTTAACAGACAACAAATGAGGGCTCAGGACACAGGAAAGTGAGGTACTCTGGAGAGACCTAGAATCTGAACTCTGTGCTGGAAGGAGAGAAACCACTTTGGGAAGCTAGGCTCAAGAGGCATGCCAGGTAGGAAGACTGAGGGTCAGACCATGGCAGTAACTGGTATACTTCTACCCTAGGACGCCAATTCCTCTCCAGCTCCGGCAGGCCCGGTTCAGTACCACCTGACAGGCAAAGCCCTAATGATGCTCAGTGCGGGAAAGAGAGCTTTCTGATCTTTTACTATCACCTGCTACAGTACAAGGTTAAACACCAAACTGTCATTTCCAAATGTTGGACAGCAATGTGCCAGAGAACCCCAAAGGAAGAGGTACGGTTGCCCAGCAGAACTAAGTTAATTTAGGACAACAGGAAACAAGTTGCTTTTTCTTATCAAAAAAAAAAAAAAAAAAAAAACACCTTCAGAGCCTCATTTTTTTTTTTTTTTTTTTTGGTTCTTTTTTTTGGAGCTGGGGGCCGAACCCCGGGCCTTGCGGCTTCCTAGGCAAGCGCTCTCCCCCCGAGCTAAATCCCCAACCCCCAGAGCCTCATTTTTTGAAGTCAAACTTTTACCCTGTTGACACAAGTCAATTCCTGGCATGGAAAATTTAAATACATAGTGTTTTCTCCAATAATGAATCTGAGGAGAAGTTAGCTCTCCAGAGGAAACCTAGAGCCTGATTCCAAGATCAGCTGACAGGACTGAAATGCTTTGACACGTGCATCTCTGGAGGCTGGAGAGGTATGAGGACAGCTTGTAGCACCCTGGCTAAGGCTAAGCTCACAGAATACATGCTTTTCTGTGTCTTCATTTTGTTCAAGCACGGTGAAGTTGAGGTGGTTGCAACCCAGATGTTAAAACTGCCCTAGCACATGCACTGTGGGTTTTAACAGTTGGCTAAGTTTTCAGGGCCTCCCTGAGAACCTTGGAGGCTTAAAGGACAATCAAGATGTTGCTACAGCAGATGTCCTGATGCTGACAAGGCCCTCTGCCATGATCCATTCCACACCTTAGCTCAGGTGACAGAAAGGAGTGAGCAGCAACAACCCCCACAGCCTTGGATTGCACAGTAGGGGATCTCATGACAGGGGTGGGCTCACCTTAGATGCTTTGTAAGTGCAACGAGGACATACAGGAACTCATTGACCATGTGCAAGGCAAGCATCTTCTCAGACTCATGGGAGTCAGTCTGGCAAGGCAGCTGGCTTCTCTCCTCCACTGCTCTGCTGCCCAGGTTGGTCACCCATAGGGTGTGTAGCAAGGAGATCACATTGGAAAGCAACTGAGTCTCTACAAATCTGAAACCAAACATGGCAACACCTAGATCACTGTGAAGGTGAGACAAGGACCACAAAGGAGACATAACTCTGGTAACAGTCCTGCCCTCAGTAATCCGACCTGCTCATCCCTCACACAGAGCACATCCAGTAAGTAAAGACATGGTGCCTGTGACGGTTTGCATATGCTTGGCCCAGGGAGTGGCACTATTAGAAGGTGTGGCCTTGTTAGAAGAAGTATGTCACTGTGGGCTTGGAGACCCTCCACCTAGCTGCCTGAGGATGCCAGCCTATTCCTGGCTTCCTTCAGATGAAGATGTAGAACTCTTAGCTCCTCCTGCACCATGACTGTCTGGATGCTGCCATGTTCCCGCCTTAATGATAATGGACTGAACCTCTGAACCTGTAAGCCTGCCCCAATGAAATGTTGTCCTTTATAAGATTTGCCTTAGCAGTAAAACCCTAACTAAGACAGTGCCTGACGTAAAAATGCAGCCTCAAGCCAGGATGAGGCTGCCAGACCACTTTCTAAGCAGAAAACTACCTCAAGCCCCCACAGTACAGTAGGCATAGCATTGTGATTGTGGTAGCAATTTGAGTTATAAACAAAGTTATAGTGGACAGGCGACTAGCCAATTATGCCTTCTGAAAAAAATCTGAATAGTCTTGAAGTTGCTGGAAGGCAAGGTTTAAGCTGTTATTTCCTCTTCGATCTTATTCTGTTTTTCTAACAAGATCTTGCACTATAGCCCAGACTGTCCTCCAACGCCCTGGAGTACTCTGGCACAGCCTCCTGAGTGACTATAAGAACCAAGCACTAAGTCTGCAAAAGAAATTTTAGGAAGATGCCCTTCTAAATGTCAATCTCCAATGGTGTTTACTTCCAGGTATGAACAGCTAGTTTTTCTATTAGGAGAAAAAGACCATTTGATTCCTTTGGTTAAAGAGAACGAGCAGCCATGTTCTGCAACACCAGGTTTATGAAATGGCAATGCCACAGACCTCCTGTGACGGGGTCCAGGCACTCTCACAGGCAGAGCCTCGTGGTAATGCTGCTGTGTCAGGAACCGCAGCCTTCTCAGAGACCCAGAGTGATGGAGTCTATCAGGACTGACAAGGAATCGTCTGCTCCAATCCCTCCAGTGCATCGTGTGGAGAATTCATGCAGGTCACTGGGCACTCAATAAGCCGTCTAGAACTAGAGGCTGACCCCAGTGGAGGGTGTGACACGCCACACACAGGAAGGCCAGTGGGGTTCGCCAGTGTGGATGCAGCTATGCTTCCACGTGAGGCAGAGCAGACACTGAATCTCAGGAGGTAATCCAAGAGAGGCATCTGGCCATTACCAGAAGCTCGACTGCAAGCTTACAAGAGCATCAGGGGACACCACTGCACAGTCTATCATACTTAACCTTTTAGAGGAATCATGAGCTGACAGCTCATCTAGAAGGTACTTACCTGCTCTCAAGGATGTGTAAAATCCACGTTAAAAGGCTATAGTCACGTATGACTTCATAGGCAGATCTGGGGATGTGGGCGACATTCTGTAGGATTTCCAGAATCCAATTCTGAAAAGCCCAACAAGTCACTTCTTAGTGGAAAAACGAACTTACTTGACCAAAACTGACTTTCCCTCTCACTCTATTTAAACTTTTAATATTTTCTTAGACAGGGAATTACAATGGTCCTAGACTTTCGAGGTCTGGGAGCATTAGCCACAAGGCTCAGTTCCAAAAGAGTGATTTCAAAGATGTATCAGCATGCAAATAACATCCAGCAGTCAAGTCAGGAAGCCCTCACATCTGATAATCCATCAAGGAATTGACCCACAGCAGAGATACACCATGGAAACCACGCAGATCAGATGATGATGGTCCAGCTAGGACATGGCACAGACCCTAGAATCTCTAGCTACTGTGAGCTACTGGTCGTCCATTTTGTCCTGTCCACCCCACCCAGAAGGGAGCCATCAACACAGGACTATCCTCAACTGCTTCCAAGCACCACAGAATCCGCTACTATGAAAACAAGAAGCCATACTCAAATTCCACTTATTACAAGTGGAATTACTTACTGCTTATTCCGGTTATGCCCCTCCACATTTTACATAAACAGAAGCAAGGCTTTGTCAGGCTAAGAATTAAGCCAGACACCTAAGCCTCTTCCCATTTACTTCTCCCAAAAGTCTGTGTATTTAGAAACATAAAAACTAGCTCTCGGTCCTGGGGACAAGGGTAAAGTCACTGGTTTCTGATGAGTGTGTGTGTGTGATGTGTGTGTGTGTGTATGGTGTGATGTGTGTGTGTGTGTGTGGTGTGTATGTGTGTGTGTGTGTGTGTGTGTGTGTGTGTGTGTGTGTATGTGAGTGTGAGTTGAGTGTATGTAGTCCCAACTCTCCGCATAGTGACAGGAAAGGACACGGTAAATTATGACCTTGCAAAAACAAAAGAGGATGCATGTCCAGTGCTTATTACTTTAGGGACTACATATAAACCTTTTAGAGTCAACTGCAAGTCTGGCCATGCCTATAAATGTGAGAGGTAGGAGGAATGCTTAAGTTCAAAGCCAGCCACATGAAGAGCAGGTTTAGGCCAGCCAGGGCTACAAAGTAAGATCTTGTTTCAAAAACAAAAAGTAAACTGCACAAAAATAATATAACAGGCATTAATCAATAAAACAATACACAGTGTGACTGTTTGTTTAGTTGAAACATGGTTCTTGCTATGCATCCCAGGCTGGCCCTGAACTTGTAATCCTCCTGCCTCAGCCTAAGGGCTGGGATTCTTCTGCAAAGGTCTTACACTTCCAGATGCTATACGGAAAGCTGGGGCAGAGGGCTCCTGTCATGAATGTGGGGCTTTTGGCCCTGTCTACAGGCTTGTGACCATTGATTAGCTCCCTTCCCTTGATAAAGACGCAGAGGCCTTTCTTCCCATCACCTGGACACGGTAAGGAGGCTGTAAAGAAAACCATCTCTCAGGAAACAAAACCAGATGTCGCCCACTAAGCCTGTGAGGGACAACAGAGAACACAGTGTTCTGTGCACTGAACCGGGGAACACGCTCACCTGAGCCACTTCATCACACAAGGGGCTACTGAAGAAGGACAAGATGATGTGGAACACCCCTCTTCTGGAACACAGCTCATAGCAGTGCTTGTCTCTAATCCCCTGTCGCAGAATTTCTAACACCCATTCTTGTTCAGTTTTTTGCTAGGCCAGACAAACAAGAAAGTACTGTTAAATAAGTCAGAGTTTTTTACTGGACAATCAAACACCACTGACTTCGGGTGATGGCTCAAAGCTCTAGCCTTATAATCGGCCCCGAAATCCAAACCCGAGTCAAGTGAAACACCAAGCCCCGTGTAAGTGGGCGGGGCTTTTAGAGAAGAGTATGCAATACTGAGTCAGGGGTTCATCGAGGAGACACAAGAGGGACAGACGCTGGAGGTCTCTGGACTCAGACAGACTTCTAAAGTCAAGTCTAAGAAGTGCCAGGACATGGAAGTGTGTCTGGCTATGTGGGGCAGCACAAATGGTTCCTGTCTGACCTCGCTCTGCACTGTTTGTGCAATGGGACAGGGTAGTAAGCTGTATAACCAAGAAAGCAGAAGACGGTGTGGCTGAGTATGCCTGTTCAGGGGTCTCTGGGGACCATTACCTGGAAGTCAGAGCTGTAGAAGAACTGGTAGAAGCCTGGCAGTTTGTTCATGTTCAAGTTCTCATGTGACAGCAGGAACTTGCTGATCTTCCAGTACATGTGCTCCTCTGAGAATACAGGAACATGGTCACTGATAGCCTCTTGGGACAGTCTGGCAGTGTGTTACTGGGGGATGGGGTCACTGAGTAAACTGGACATGAATCCCTACCCAGCAGAGGTTCTGTATCCATCTCCTGATCACCTGTCCCCGAGAAGCAGGATTTGATTGGATACCTGAGACCACTCCCTCACGAGGGATTTCCCACCTGGTTTAGACACCATTTCTGGACTGGACCATAGAGACAAGAGCATAGCGCCCACACTGCCTGCTTCTAGCCTCTCCTAGCAAAGGGCTGACCCAGGAAGAAGGCTCAGACAAGGCAGGGAGGGCATACTCTTCCGGCTACAGTCTCAAAGTTCAGCTAGGATGCCACCGGTCCCCAACACAGACCTGTGGTATAAGGACTGATATGGACGGCTATACCCAGGCACCTCAGACTCAGTGGTGACCACAGCTACAGACATCTCCTCTCTGCAGCATTTTCTCTTAGCAGGGTTTAAAGTTGGCAAAGTGAGAATTACTTTGCTTCTTCCATAAATTTCCAAGGCAGGGAAAGTTGTCATAAATGATATGAATAGATGAACAGCATGTCTGGCTTTTAGAGCAACTTGACTATGCACTAACTGACAGGCTTAAGAAATGCTAGATCCCCAGGAACCTCAGCTGCTGAGAAGGTGGGGGAATCAGCTGGGTCCTTCTGTCAGCTGAGACTATAACCTTGCTAGACTAACAGAGCCCTGGGGTCTCCAACAGTATCAATCTTCTACTGTTTTTTTTTTTTTCTGATTAACCCCAGATAAGGCCTTGAGGTGAGTCAAACCCTGTGACTTGCATGTCCCCTTGAGGTGACCCTATTCTCAGGAGTTGCGTTCTAACTTACACAGTAACTTATATGCTTTTCAGAAGAGCACTGGGAACCACACACACTGCAGCCCCTGCTAAGTGCAGATCAGTGAGCCAGTGTCAGACAAGCAGCTACAAACTCCATCAGACGCATGCAATGCCAGGCAACCTGCAGGGCTTTGAAGTGTGCAACTCCTCTGCCCCTTACAGCAATCCTGGAGGCAGGGGTGCTGGAGAGTCAAGAAGCTCGTGGGTCTGACTTCCCACCTGGACTCACACAACATCATTCATTCAAACTGTTTTTTCTCAAGCAGAATCTGTCAGCGTACCTGGTCTCAAGATCTGCGCTGCTGCTTTGGCAATGAAAAGGGCCACAGTGAAAGGGAGCCTCAGGTTTGGAGCTTGAATCCCATTGCGGACAACGTCCAGCAGGTACAGAACCTGAGCAGAAGGGAAAGAAGCGTTTTCAGAAGGGGTCGGCTTTGCCACCCTAGGGACAAACAGGAAGCCACAGCGGGAAGGACACTGTGTGCCTTCCTGACAGAGATGCTTTCTGCCTTATGGTGGGCTGAGAGAAGCCTAACACCATGCCCTGAAAGTCCTGCCCTCCCCTCCTCCACCATGAGGTACGGGTTCCTGGGGGTCAGGTAGTGCGGATGACAGCCTCCTTTACCACTGAGTTTACACCAAAGACACTTTCAACAGAAGGAAGCCATTCTGTCTAGCCACAAGAAAAGTGTTCGGGAGAGCCTTCCCCACTCTCCTCTGGGCCTTGGGGTTGGAGGACAGCCTCCCAATATGAAGGGCTGTGCCTCGGCAGTGGCCCCTCACTCATAAGTTCTCCATGAGAGACCCCACCCCTGCCCCAGCTGCACCCTCCTCTCCACAGGTCTCCAATTCCTACTCACTTGGGACTGTTCCCGGAAGCGAGCTCCCTCCAGGTGTGAGTAGTAGGCTGCTAGGACATAGTACGCCGCAGCTCGCATCTGGGGGTCATAGCTGCTGAGGGCTGCCACAGTTAGACCCAGAGCGTTTGAGTCCAAAAATTTTCGACAATCCACCACAAACTCTACAGAAAGTAAATTATAGCATTAAACACACCATCCAAGTCTTATAATTCTTGTACAACTTACAGGACTCACTTTCTTTTACATCTTACCAATGCCAGCTGCACAAGCTGGACACAGAAAGCAAGTGTCTCCTCAGCTGCTGAGATAGGAAAGAGTATCTTCTCTGCTATGGCAAACATTACCTTCTAAGGCACTGGTCAGTTCTAACCACAAATGCCCCCAAGGCTGAGAAAGTGAGGGTAACACCAAGGTCCACCATGAAATCTCAGCACATAAACAGAATGGGACACAGCACGGGCCCTGGCTCCAGGTTCTACCTTCTTCAGCCTGAGCCTCCCATGTATAAGTACCAGAAGGAACAGAGAGTTGAGAGACTCAGGCAGAGCAAGTGGGGCCTGGGCCCATTCAGTTTACAGAGGGTTTCCCCAACTCCACTGGGGCAACCTTGCTCCTTTATTCTTTAAACACACAGCAAACCCCCACCTGCAGAGTGGTTCTCCTAGCTTAAACAAAAGCAACAGTGGAAACCGTCTGCTGAGGCTGGGGCCGAGACATAGCTAAGGCGCAGACACCTTGCCAACCACACACAAAGTCATGGGATGACCCCCAGCACTGACACAGTAGGGAAAGCCTGCTGGGTGACATCCATTTGCTATCCGGCAGGCTTCAAGGCCCTTCCAACTGCCAGGAGAAAGTGTAAGACGTTGGCTCATGTGTGGTGTGACTATGCTTGGCACACAGGAAGTGACTCTATGGAGGTATGGCCTTGTTGGAGGAAGTGTGTCACTGGGGAGGTGGGCTTTGAGGCCTCCTGTGCTTCTGGATGCCTTTGGATTGAGATGTAAAACTCTTGGCTCCTCCAGCACCATGTCTAACTGCGTGCTGCCATGCTTCTTGCCATGACGATAACGGACTGAACCTCTGAAACTGTGAGCCAGCCCCAATTCAATGTTTGCCTTATATGAGTTGCCTTGGTCATGGTGTCTCTTCATAGCAATGAAAGCCTAACTAAGGCAGCTCACATACACAGGAAAATCTATCCAAATAGCTCAGAGCTTGACCCTCACCAACAAAACTACACCTTGTCAGCTTTACTTTAATGGGAACTCAGAGTTTTCCCCAGGAGTAATTCTGTCCAAGAACTCAGGAAGAGAGCTGTAACCTGGTGATGATTAATGAGTAACCTGGTGATGATTCCCCATAAAGATGCTTTTTAGACTGAATGGCCCATGACCCAATCAGGAACTAATGACACAAACCGAAATGAGTGCTGTATATGAGCACTCTTTGGGTCACTGTCATCAATGTAACACTGAAATTGAAGTGAAGATGTGCATGCTAAGACAAGGATAGAGAGGGCGAGGATCCCAGCAGCTTCGGGAGGTGGCAGCTGGGGCGCTGGACATGAAAGCACAAGGGTTAGGACTAAGATCAGACACCAAAGGATAGATCGGTGACTCAGAGGGCTGCAAGAGAAACTATTTGAGCCCAAATGCAGTGGGAAAACCATCATGGAAAAGCCACGATGACTTGTTATCAGCAGGGGAACTTGCAGGAGGTTAGGGAGTGACTAAGGCCTAAGAAGAACCTGCAGAAACAAGGGCCATGCTTCCCTCAAGCTGACCCAGGCTGGACTGTATGCAGCCAAGGAGCTCCAGCAGCACAGGCAGAGACACAAAGGAAACTATGAAAAACTGAGGGAAAATAACAATCATGAAGTTTATAGGCAATAAAAGGTCTAACAACAGTACAAAAGCCAAGTATGCTGGATAGCTGTGTGTCAACTTGACTCATCCGAAAGGAAGGAGGGAACCTCAATTCAGAAAATGTCTTCATAAGATTAGGCTGTAGGCAAGCCTGTATGTAGGGCATTTTCTTAGTGATCAAATTGGGAAGACCCAGCCCATGATAGGTCTCTGGGCTGATATCCTGGGAACTGTAAGAAAGCCAGTTGAGCAAGCCAGGGGATGCAAGCCAGTAAGCGGCACCCCTCCATGGCTTCTGCACAATCCTCCTGCCTCCAGGCTCCCTCCCTGACTTCCTTGAATGATGAGCTGCGGCATGGAAGAGGGAGCTTTTGGTCATGGTGTTTCATTGCAGCAATAGATAACCTAAGACAGACACTGAGAAGGGAGAAATGTTCTGTACTATGGTTAGCCTCTTACCCAGGGCATGAACAAAACCATTTGGCTGAAAGGGTAACTGAGATAAACAGTCTGGCATGAGCCCTTTAGCAAAGATAGAGCTGAATCACAACTATGCTTTCATTAAGTGTACAGAGCGTACGCGCCAGCTAAAACCAGAGCCAAGGTAAGGGCGCACCACTTACCACAACCCACCTGATACTAAAGCGCAGACTGGAAGTAAAGCCTGGGAAAAGATCAATCAGGTGACTGTTCCAGTAACTATGGACTCAACTGCCCAATTTCTAACAATTGATGAATTGTGATGCAGAAAGAGAACTAAAAACTTTTAAAGCATCAAACTGCAGATAAAACGAATACTGCTTTGGAGAACAAATGAGATAGAACCTAACACATATTCGTGAATGGAATGTACTTGAGAGAGAGAACAGTCTAAACATTTAATTTACACTCAATGAGAAGAGCTAGAGCTCTGATGGCTTGGATAATCCTAATGACTACTGACATTCTCAGACAAATGAATTTTCCACATGACCATGAGGAAAAATCAACTTCCTATTTTGTGACTTGCTCTATGGTCTTGGCTTTGTACTTACAAAAAAGGGTTGCCCTTGGGGGCTGAAAATATAACAGGCTATTTAAAAGTGGTGATAAAGGCTGTTCTGTTTTAAGAACCATTTGAACAGTAATTTGACCTAAAACCAGCTCTAAAATCCTGAGATGGCTTAGCCAAGACAATGACCAAAGCACCCAGGTGTAGTGCAGACATAGATGGTACTGTGGCTCTGCCCCAGGAACACCAGGAAGTGGTCCTCAGCCTCTTTTTATATGGCGTCCCCAGTCAGGAACTGTAGAAGGCTCCTCGCAGAGCTGAGTTCACGGCTGGTACACGGGGCACCTGGCAGTGGCACTTACATCACGCTGTGCCAGCTGCCCTGGCAGCTATGAGTCAGGAGCTGCAGACTGCAGGCCTATTCTGTCTAGCACAAGATCTGCTGTGGAAAAAACATCTGTCACTGACATTGCAAACAGCCTTGGCTGGCCCTGTTTCTTGGCCAAGGACTTAAAGAGGGGAGGTAGTAAGGTTATGAAAACAGGTTCCTGTCTCCACAAAGGGCTGAAAGTGCAGCAGCAAGACAGAGGAATCCGGGGCCTGACAGGACCAAGTCAGCAATATGTGTCTGTTGGGGAACTGCAAACAGACTGCTGGGGCCTTGGACTACACCCATGCACATAGATACACACATAACGTAAATAAAAAGGAAACCACGTCTAGAAGTCAGACACAGAAGCTTTTACTGTGTGCCCTAAATTATTTCTTCTATCACCTAAATTCCAAAATTTGAATGCATTATCCAACACTAAAAATAATTAAATTCTAATTTGGGGGGAGG
Organism: Rattus rattus; assembly: GCF_011064425.1. Classification (NCBI taxonomy): domain Eukaryota; kingdom Metazoa; phylum Chordata; class Mammalia; order Rodentia; family Muridae; genus Rattus; species Rattus rattus. The sequence goes on along the minus strand of NC_046157.1, from coordinate 53,822,312 downwards.
GGGATAGAACAATTTCCCCTGTTCTTCCAATTAAGTACAGATAAAGACCTTGACCATAACATTAAATAAACCTAGGGGCAGGCCAGACGCCTTAGAGATGACTCAAAGGTGCTTCTTGCAAAGCCTGACACTGGAATCTATGCCTGGAAGCCATCATAAAGCATCAACCACTCCTTAAAGTTGTTCTCTGACCTCCATGTGTGCTGTGACGGCATGCCAAACATCCCATGCACAGAAATAACGACTAATTAAAAACTAACCAACCAACCAACGAACCAGCAAAGGTCTATAATGACTGAAAGGGAGAGAAAGCAGCTCAGTTCAGGGCTGGAGACCTACGAATGGCAAGGGGGACTGTGCCACTGTGTCCCTGGATCTAGTGCTAAAGAGCCCAGTCATATATTCAAATAGACAGACAGACCGACTGACACAAACCCTAACAGGATGTTTTTCTGATTCAGGACTGACTTAGGCCATGACAACAACTAACTGCCACCTGACTGTAGAAGGCAGCACACTCACCTGGCCTGGTCAGTTCCCCAAAGAGGTGGAGGAGAAAGCAGGGGTCATAGAGGCCGCTGAGGTCCACTCTGGCAGTCTTGTCCTTAAACACCTGTGGCTCCCCTGTGTCCTGAAACAGTCCAAGCCAACAGCATGCCATCACCTGATGGATCTATCATCTGAATGCTGACCCCACGGTCAGAGCTCATAGAGCAAAGCAGTTCTACATGATAATGGGATCTTCGACAGCTGCTTCAAGCTTGTGGGGTAATAAATGAAACAGTGTGACTGCTGTGACCTGGCTTCAGGGATGGACACTGGGCAGACACTGTACCTCTGTAAAGGTTGGAATGGCAAGGAGGAAGGGAGAAAAGCGCATCCCACCTCAGTGTGAAGCAGCCTCCGGTACTGCGGGAAGTGCAGGATGGTCTGCATCATCCGGTCTGGGTCCAGCAAGCGGAGGATGTCCCCAACGCTTGGCTGCTGCCAAAGCGACTTGCCCAGGCTCCGGCATGTCTTGTGATGTTCCACAGCTGCTGGACCCCACAGCAGAACCCTAGAGCCAGACAGGGAAGCAGACTGGTTGTAGGACTCAGCAGGAACAGAACTAACGAGAACCACCCCAACATGTACTCTAAGTACACAGCTCATGCCCAGGGCCACTCTGGGTAAGCATGCGTGCTCTATCACTTCTCCCCAACACAGCTTCTGAGATCAGCATGCTGACAGTGCTGCTGAGGGTGCAGGGACCGCTAGTGCTGGCATAAGTCAGCACCCACACAGGCTCTTGATGTGTGTGGCCAGACTCTGAGCCCATGTGCATGCATTGATTTACCTAACCTGTGCAATGGTCCCATAGCTTACATTGCCATGTCCTGTGCACTGGGGAGAAGGGGCACGGGAAAGACTGGGGGAGCTGCACGGCCACTCATTCGCTGGCTGCTGAAGAAGAGCCGGGATTCTACGTGATGGTATGTGGCTCTCAGGCAGGCTAAAGCAGCTACAGGATCCTGACCTCCTGCTGCCCACACATCGGGCTGCCACACACATCTTCAGTCAACCCTGCCTGGAGATTCCCCTACAGCTCCCCACAGAGGCCCATGAGACATAGCAGGTGCTATGCTGTGAGTCTGGTTCCTGCTGACAAATACAAGGAGGTTTTGTTCTTGACCCCCCAAGTGTGCACTGTGGCATGGACACGCCACACATATGCCTACATGCATACAACATAAGGAAATATAAATGCTAATAAAACTTTCAAACAACAACAATAAAAGAAATGAAGTCTCGGATTTAAAGCTTGAATCTACTCTGTGGCGAGGGCTGCATGGGTGGGCCTGGGGTGCCCAGCGAGTGCCCTGCTCCTCATGCCCGCCTGTCAACCCAACGCTCACCTGAAACTGATGAGACTGAGGCTGTGCTGTTCATATGCACGGAGGAGAAGTAATATCTTCTGGTCTAGAGGGCAAATAAAGGCCTCTTTCAGGAAGCTGAACATCTCAACTCAACAAGAGGGTACACCCCACCAGCCCTGCCCACAGCCTGGCAATCAGGTCCCCCTCACCCAAGATGCTGAGGGTGGCACTGTAGGTCCCAAGGAGCACAGCAAAGTGGCTGCTCTCACAGACAGAAGGGCACATCCTCACCACTGTGGACATCAGGTCCAGCAGGGTTTCTGCAAGAAACAACAGGGACAAGCACCATGGAGTCAGTCTCACAGAGTGGGGTGCCTGCAGCAAGTTGGGGAGCTGAGCTGTCCTTTCTGAGTAAGGCTCGGCTTTGGGCCTCCATCCAGCAACCAGCCTCCTCTCCAGGATCATAGGCACCCTTTATAATGAACACATCTTCACAATCACCATCTTTCTAGGACTCACAGGGCACAGGCTCAGGATCCAGAACCCCCACCACCAATTTTAAGAAACCCAAGATTTTAAAATCCAAGAATCTCCCCAGTTATCCCACCACAGTCGCCAGCATGTATACTACTGCCTGCACGGAGCATGGAGCCCATTTTTAACTATCTGTACCAATACTTTGCATCTAACAGTTTCTGTCTTCGACTTAGTAGCTTATGACATATCAACCCCATGCTGATGTGTAAGGTCTGGGGGTGAGGGCTTTCTCTCTAAACAGTGTTACTGTGAGTGGGCAGGAACTGTCATCAGACATTCAAAGCAGACTATGCTGCTGCACTCAGGACTTGTGAGCACAAAGCGCAAGCCAACGGAGACAGTGCAAACTTAGCTGGAAAGACTTTTCTTTTAAAGATTCACTTATTTATTTATTTAAAGTATGTGAGTGCACTGTCGCTCTCTTTAGACACAGCAGAAGAAGGCATCGGATCCCATTACAGTTGGTCATGAACCACCATGTGGTTGCTGGGAATTAAATTCAGGACCTCTGGGAGAGCAGTCAGTGCTCTTAACCTCTGAGCCATCTCTCCAGTCCCTGGAAAGACTTCTATAGAATGAGTTATCTCCATAAGTTTAAGCCCTTGCAGCTCAGGTTCAATCTTCCCTACAACATTACTGTAGGTAATCCACTCCTCTCAGGACAAATGTTCACATTTGTTTCCCATCGCTCTCAATGTCCCCAGTTCCCAGACTTTTAACACCAGCTCCTGACAGGACCACATGAGCGCCACCACAACCTCTGTAAACCAGCAAAGCCTTCAAAACAGGTGGCAACTTCTGGGTCACTTTTTTTTTTTTCTTTTCTTTTTTTCGGAGCTGGGGACCGAACCCAGGGCCTTGTGCTTGCTAGGCAAGCGCTCTACCACTGAGCTAAATCCCTAACCCCTTCTGGGTCATTTTTAAGACACAGGAGCATGCCTGGTCCCTGGCTTTATAGACAGATATTCTAGTATGTACTCTGAAAGCAGATGGGGGAAGCACTTTGTGTGCATGGCTGTGTGGATGAAAGTGGAAGATAACAGCCACCGCTGAGCGGGGCTGGCGGAGTGCGCGGTCACCTTTTACTGGACTGTCTGGAGTTTCCTCTTCTTTAGATGTCAACATGGTTGGCAGAAACAGAGAATGCTGGGTGAGCATCATGTGCATCACTGAAAGCTGGACCAGTTTTGTGTGCCCAGAGCTTTCTGGACTATACAGGAGCTTTATGGCATCAAGCAGGGTCCTCAAAAAGGTGAGGTCCTGGTACCGAAACCTGGGAAACAGTCAAAGAGAAAGAGTGCACGAAGGTGAGTTTGGTTTTAAGAAAGGAGCAGGAGCACAAACGTGCACTGTGCGTTACTCCTCACCTGGTTCTGTCAGTGACACGCATTGTACTTGTTTCATCACAGTCCTATCTGTACACCACGACAGGGATCACTAACCTACACCATGATGACATTCTGCCATGATACAGACATCACAGAATGAGCTGAATAGACTAAGACAGCTACATTTCTAGGAGCCACAACCTCATGTGGGAGCACCATTGCATACAGACGGTTGTTGACCAGACCATCTTATGTGGCACATGGTTCAATCATCTTTGTGACAGACATCAAAAGAACTCTTTGTTTAGCTGACCCAGCAGGTAGCAGAACCGAGTCTGAGGACGCTCCTCTGCAGTGGACACTCTCAGTCAGCCTTGGTCCTTCAGCCATTTGAACTACACCAAACTATGTCTTAAATCCCTTCCAACCCACTAAAAGTCCCACTATAGAAATCCCTGCAGTCTGTGTGAGCATTAGGATGTCCCTACACTTGTAATCCCAGCACTTGGGATGAGGGATCAGAGTTGGAGGCAGCTTGGGCTATGAAAAAAAAAAAAAAAAACAAAACAAAAAACAAAAAAAAGGAGGAAGGGAAGGGGAAGGGAGGAAAGGGGAGGGAGAAGAGAATGACAAGGAGGAGGAAGAAGAGAAGAAGAGGGGGAAGAAGTAGTGTAGTACTGGTAGTACTGGTGGTGGTGGTGGTAGCAGTAGCAGTAGTAGTAGTAGTAGCAGCAGCAGCAGCAGCAGCAGCAGCAGCAGCAGTAGCAGTAGTAGTAATAGTAGTAGAAGAAGAAGAGCTAGAACCTGGAACCACCCTTCACTCTCCTGTGTAACATTTTCTCTGAATGTTGGCTGCCATGAGTAATCAGGAAATGAAGATTATAGGCACTATACACCATTTCCTGACTCTCTGAACACCCACACTGAACCATAGCAAGTGTGAGTGACGTCACATGAACTCTTATACATTCCTTGCTGGGAGCACAAAGTCACCCAACTTTGCTCATCTAGTGGCAGTCAGTGTGCGGATGGGTACTAGCAGTCAGCAGGTCCCCCAGCATGTGTGTACAATGGGTATCAGTGTGCACCCACAGACATGTGGGAGCCACTGCAGGGGCCACAATAGTGGAGATGGCTTAGGGAACAGCCTTGGTGTGTGCAGGCAGGGTACTGTGAAATAAACCACCATACTGTCTAAAGATGGAATCTATTCAGTGGGAGGCCTGATGACTTTCACATCTATATATTTTTAAATTAGAAACAGCTGAGTTTAGAAGAATGACAAGGGTGTTCAAAAGGTCAAACACAGGCACGCAATAACGCGCTGTGCTGGGACACTCTCTGCCATAAAACTCAGTGGATCAAATACTGCCTAGCATTTGTAGGGTCAGAGGCTCAGCCCCAGTACCACAAGAACAAATAAATAAAACAAGATAAGCAGAGCACATTTGGAAGGAGACAAATATGGGGCGGGCAGATGAAAAATTATTAGGAATGACAGACATCTGTGACATTCATCATGTTTGAGTACAGTTATAATCTATTTTTTCTATTTCAGTTTTACTTACAATGTATGTTTGCATGTGGGTGTGCACATGTAACAGCATGCATATAAAGGCCAGAAGACCAAGTGCATCCTGGGCCAGAAACAAACTCATGGTCAGACTTGGCAGCAAGCACTTTTACCTACTGAGGCATCTTGCCAGCCTGTTTTGCTTTCTTGAGATAAAGTCTCACTCAGTCCAGGCTGGCTTTGAACCTGCTGTACAGCTGGGGAGGGCTTGAATCTCCCCCCAATGCTGCATCACAACAAGCATAGCATACCCTTCCATGTTCCTGTTTCTAAGATGTTCCTTCTCACAGACAAGGCTGACAGCAGCTCTGTGACTGAGGCTAACGACAAGGGAAAGGACTGCACGGTCAGAACACCCCTATCTTTATAAGCCGCAGCAAGGAAATGAAATCAGCTTACTTGAGTCCTGTCTTCACAAACTGCTGCCAGTCACCAGGGTCAACCTCCTTAACTGCATGCTAGAAAAAGGCAAGCAAAAACGCACACGGAACATGTCAGTGAGCTGAAAACATGGAGCCTCCAGCCTGAGTCTCCAGGGGCAGCTGAGCTACCTCCAGTCCCTCTTACGACTCTCTGAATCAGGCTCACAAAGAACCCTGCCATCCCTCCTACTAAGTCTGTCAGTCCACGGCAGCTGCCCCAGCCACCTACAACCATTCCCGCTGAGACTAAGAGGGCAGAGACACCACAATGATCTTAAACAAGGACTAACTCACACAGACTTCGAGTTACCGCAAATACAAACAAAATATCCAAACCAGACCCCGCTTTGAGACAGGGTCCCAAAGTGTAGTTAACTTCAACTTCTACTCATCCTGCCCTTCTTCCTGAGTGATGATTATAGGTGTGGGCTACCAGGCTCTGTTTACTCAGTGCTGGTGATGGAGCCCAGGGTTTTGTACCAGCTGAGCAAGAGCTCTACCCACTGAGCTACAACCCTTTGTTTTGTTATTTTTTAAAAAGTAGCACAGATGGTTTATTAGCACGCCCATGTACATCAAACGTGCAAAAGGACATTTCCTTAGTGACCCTGTTACATCTCCATGCCTCCTTTTCAGAGGGCACAGGTGGATTCTCAGGGGATTCTCTAACCCAACCCAGGAAGCAGTGTTCAAAGGGAAGATGTCTGTGAAACACGAGGCTCAATGCTGGCCCTGAGGCACCAGCTGAGTACAGTGCACATTTGTCTCCTCCACCAGGCCAGCCACACGAGGCCTCAGTGCCTGTGAAGGCTGTGAAGGAAATTCCAGAGCACTGCACGCCTCCACTGAGGGACTGCTCTGAGTCATCCATCCTTAGCTGCAGCAGCTGCCCTTCAGGAACTCACCTGCACATACTGACGATGGCTAGCGCTGCCTTGACGGGACCTACATACTCTAGAAGTCAGACCTCTGGGCATCTCTGTGAGGGAGTTTCTACTCTGGGTTAACTGAGGTGCGAAGGACTCACCCTAAAGGGCAGCATGGTCCATTCCATGGGTCCCAGCGTGCGCGCATGGAAAAGGCTGGCTGAACCCACAACTTCACCCCTCTCCACCTCCTTACAGAGGTAGCCACTCGTCCCTGTCATGCTGCCTTCCTTGCATGGGCTATAGCTATAGGCTGAGAGCCCAACAGAGCCTGCTACTGTCACCCATGTAGCCACGCAGGACTCATTACAGCACTCTTTTTAACAGCAAAAATCATGGACGCCACGCACAGGTCTCAACAGTGTGTGCTAAGCACACTTCACTAGGAGGTCAGCGCCACTGCCAACACCAAAATGTGTCCACAGACACTGCTGTGGGGGGAAAGCCTGAACGTATGCTATCATGTTAAAAACAGAACAAAACCAATGCCTGAAAATGCAGGCTATGCATGACACGGACACAGCTCCATTAACACTTAAAGGTAGTTATTGCAAACACATGCATGCAGAGATCCACGACCTCTCTAGGGTATTCATTCACCTAACACGGTGGGATGGCCTCGCAATGCTTTCTTATTTTCACACTGCTGGTTTTCCTAGAGGAGGAGGCGGGGGCTGTGGATGGAGCTAAGGGAACACAGGCTAAGCCTGCCCTTGGCCTCTCGGCTCCCTCCCAGCTCTGCACCACTGGTTTCTTAAGCAGGGATGGTCATGTGTTAGCTTTATGATCACAAAACCCAGGAAGTTCAAATTTTCATCATGGGATTGAGGAAAAGGATGGTAGACATCTCACACACGGATTACTACTAAGAAACAAAAGCCTAGTTACTCATTCTCATGCCTGCAAAGTATTTAACCCAGAGAAGCCACACTGAAGAACACACATTGAAGTTATGCCTTTTTTGGGTTCCCTTTACTTTAAATTCACAAACCTATGACATAACAAATTAAGTCAGAAGTACAGGCTGTACGTTTTACACACACAGGCATACGTGCGTGCGTGGGCTTTGTATGATATATACCACTTGGTGATTTGTAATAAACTCATGAATAAAAACACAACAGCTAGATTGAAGTGGCCACTCAAGCAAACACTTGCCCTGACCAAAACCCTACATGCTTCAACTCCTGAAGAGGGAGCTTTGCTCAGGGTTACAATGGACAAATACACGGTACCTGCCTGGAAACTCTATGCCACACTCTGGAGCTAACAGTAACTTTGGGGACACTATTTGCATAAAAAACCAAAACACACCACTACCACCACCACCCACCACCACCACCACCACCACCACCACCACCACCACCACCACCACCACCACCACCACCACCACCAAGCAGCTCAAAGGGGAGGGTGCTTTAATAGAGGGGAATAAACAAGGAGCATTTCTAAATTCTCTAACAATTGCCAATCTGCAGACTAAATGGCTCACTGAAGCCAATGCTTCAGAAACCAGGGATGGAAGGCCTGGGGCTATCATAAGCAAACTGTTCAACCCACATTCTCAAACACCCTGAAGTCAGCCACAGGAAAGGGTACCATGTACTGATGAGTGAGGGTAAGAGTAACAGATTGTTTTTTGTTTTTTCCTAGAAACAAAGTGATCCAGAAGATAGGAAAGCAGTTCCTATAAAACAGTTAAGGAAATACTAAACTGTCAACTTTGAATTTCAAACCTAGTAAAACTTTCCCCAACTCATCCCATGAGGCCTGTCTTACCTAACACAGAAGCATCCGCTCCAGTAAAGCCACATGAAACACAGCCATTCCTTATGCACAATAGAACAACACCTAACATATTCATTAGCAAGGCAAATCCAAGAGACAGAGCAAGGCTGATACATTATGATCAATATACATCAATAATGCACTAAGAAGCAAGGCTGGCTTATCATTAACTAATAGAAATCACCCTATTAACAAAGCCATTAACTAGTAGAAACCACCCTACTAACAGACTAATCAAGATACAGACTATAACATCTCAGTAGATGCCACTCCTGATAAAAGATGGCTTACAGATTCAGGGCCCTCCTACCCCAGCTCTGCCCCGGCTGTGGCTCCTCTCATGCCCTATGAGGCCACACTCGCAGCACACAGCTAGAAATGCACCTCTGAAGTTTGGCTTGTCTGGCTTGCTGTCCCCTTAGCATGCAGCCAAGATCTCTAAGGAGAGACACTTACCAACAACTCGCTTAATCGGAGCAGCATTGTCTTCTCCTGCTCCTGGGTGTTCTCGTCTTCTGGCTCCCTGCCACTGAAGGACACAGCCAGCCACTGTATACAGGACCGCAGGAGGGTCTTCCTCCAGGAGGCTAGCTCCTCTGCTGACTCTGCCAAGGCTGCTGAAACAGAGTCCGCCACGATCCAACTGCAGCAGGAGAGCAGGTGGCAGATCACTGCTGAGGGCACTGGCCACTCTGAGCATCCCACCGTCAGGAACAACAGGTCTCTCCACTGAGGTCTAACTAGGGCCTCCCACCTCAGCACTAGTGACATACAGAGCCTGGTGCTTTCTCTGGAAGACTGTTCTATTGAAACACTTAGTGGCACTCTGTCCCCTCCACCCTCTGGAGACCAGAAACCACATCACCTCACGCTGGTTAGACCCTGCAAAACAGCTTCTGGGGAGGCCACTCTACTAGAACACTGCTCTCAGGGCATCAACCACAGCCATCTACATGCAGAGATGCACTTCTCCAGCCAATGGCTGCTCTAGTCAGACCTGCTGCTGCTGCATCTACTGATGCAGTGAGATGTCAGATGCTGCTTTCCCTTAACTTTCATTCTGTGTGCCAAATAGACAAGTGACACCAAGAAGGGGGAAAGCACCCAATGGCCTTGGTTTTCATACCTCTTGTGATTACTCAGAGTCCGAAGCAAGTTGGGTAAATGGTCCATGAGGACACGCAGATCTTTGGTTCTTGCAAATGGAATGAGCTGGGCCAGGGCCTCCAGATGCAGCGCATGTTTGGAAGGCCCAGCGATATGAAAGAACCTGTCTCGCACTTGTCTCCACAGGGCTCTCAAGACAGGAGTGACAGCAGAGGATACTAGGTAGACACAAAGCGGAAGTCACTGTAGACAATGCAGAGTACTTATGAACAAGAGGATGACTGTGGGAGCCGCCCTTCAGAAAGCACCTGTCACCACGGACACACATACAAAGCAATAGGGGAATTGCTTTACGTTTACTATGAATGACTACGTTGGAGGTGGCTGGTGCCAGACTTGAGGCTGAGCAGGGGGAGAGCATTGGATTCACGCTGCCCAGACTCAGTATGAACTTACCAACAACTTTCCTGAGGGATGGCACAGTGTGATGGGAAGGACAGATCAGCCTCCAGTTACTTCAGCTCAATCAGAAACAGCCAGACCACCCCAATGACTGCCCACCCCACCCTGCTTTTCTAATTAGGAATGGACAGGCAGGCACCTGGGGCCGCACTTCACTTACTAAGGGCAAGAGACAGGACATTGAGACATCTCAACTTTCTCAGCCTAAAGAGATTCCAATGAGGATGAGGAACAGGACTGTAGTGTACCCACTCTTGAGTGACAGGGTTTAAGATGGCAACTATTCTGCCTTTCCAGATGGGAACTCGTAAGTTGCCCAAAGCCAGCTATTCCCATACCTTCTGTTGGCCGCATGAAGCTTCCTTGCATCCTGTGTTGGAGGTACACATGGATAAGGGGGAAGAAGTCATCCAGGTGCTCTTGCAGGCTGGGCCCCACACCAGGCTGCCCACACCACAGCTCAAACTTCAGTAGATGCGTACTGCTGTACTGGAGGAGGAGGCTGGCAATGCCCAGGGCTGCCTTCGTCCGTCGGACCAGGCAGTACTCAAGTAGGTCAGTTGGCACCACGGGGGCCAGCACAGGGTCTTTCTGAAGAGTCTGAAGGAATACAGTGTCCAGCTCCTGCTCAGCCAGAGTGGGGAGGAGAGCCCCCAGGCCACGCACATACTCGGCACACCAGAGTAGCTCACTGCTCTGCAGCCGGTTCTGATGGCTGCTTGCCAGCAGTTGTACCAGGGTCTTTCCAAGACTGCTTAGTTGTCTCTCCTTCCCAGGACACTGTGTGCCTTGCTGGGTCAGCAGGTGGGCCTCTGGCAGTCCCAGCAGAGCCAAGGTGACTTCTCGGATCTGGACACCTTCCATGTACGGGTGCAGCTCTCGAAGGGCCTCCAGCTGAGGCAGGGTCTTGGGTGTCGTGGCTGAGTTCACAGTCCTAGTGCGGAGCTCTCTCAATACACTTTGGGTGATGGCTTCTGAGTACTTTGCCAGAAGGCCCAACTGACCCAGTTTATGGAGAATTGGGGAACTTGCCACCAGTAGCTGAAGGACCCCTGCACTGAAGTGGGCTGCAAGGAGCTTTACAAGGACAGGGCTGAGTGTGTGTGGAGGTAAGGCTTTCTGCTCCAGGGCCAGGAACCAAGTCTCCAGTGTGGGGTGTTTAAGGATGGCCACCAGCAGCTCCTCTACTGTCTGAAAGACAAAGCTGTGCGTCACACAGAGATGGAGGGAGGCCGCAGCTACTCGAAAGCATTCTGTGTTCTCAGTGAAATAGAGCAAGGAACACTTTGCAAATCTGCTCTATCCTTAGCCCCAACTTTTAGTGACACTCTCAGGCACGTTCGCCACCTCCTGACTTGGGCTATCAGGACACTACAGTCCTCCAGGGTGTGCTGCACCTCCCATCCATTCCCTGCACAACAATGACAACCAACCTGGGGTACAGTTTGTCCTCACCTAGCCACCAGCATGTCATTACCTAGCAGAGCAGACACAATACAGCCAAACTGCCTTTCCTGTCGTTTGGGTGGCCATGCAAAAACAAGGGATTAAAAGGAGCCACCTGCTGCCTGCTAGTGCCTCTCTGGTGGCTTTGCTCTACTGAACAGATCTGGTAGAGGGCCATGGTCTATCTTAACAAACCGGGCAGTTGTTTATACTCAGACAATGTCCCTGGGGAAGTTGGACAGAGACTAAGGCACAATTAAGAACTAAAGTCAACCCTGTTTCCACTTTTAGGTGGCCCCAAGAAATGAGTTCTGGCCCAGGTGACTTCTACGCACTGACCAGACCACAACTCCTAGGCAGGATAGGGAATGATGTAGTCTGGGTATATCTCTCATAGCCTTACCAACCATGACCTGGAAGATGGTCTGCTAATTCCCAGGGATGAAAACAAGTTCCTTATACCATGGTTATTTCTGAAGGAAGCAAAGAAACCTATCCCCTTTCCAACAAGGCTTTGCCAAACAGAAACCAGAGCTACATCTCCCACAAAGTCAATGTGGAGATCAAGGAAGAAAGCAGCCTATTTCATAAGACTACGAAATGAGAACATACCACTGGGAGTTTCCTGGCAAACTGCAACAGAACTAGCCATCTGGCCCAGAGAAACAGGTGACTACAGACAGAAGAATGCTGCTGCGCACATGTGCCCCAGTTAGCAGGACAGTTGCCTGACCCCCACTCTGATGCCCTCAAGAGGCTCAGGGCACAGGTACAAACAAGAGCTGAGGGCTGACATGATTATAAAGGACTGACTGGAAAGAGAGCCCTCCTTAGGCAGAGGTCATAGGTGGCTTGCAACATCTCAGGTATAGTTTTCTACATTTCTCTATTTTCCTACAGTGACCATATAACTCAGAACTAGCCAGTATCTGCAATCTTGTGGGAAAAGGGTAACAGGCTGAATGTGAGTGGTGGGGGGAGGGGAGTACCTTGTCAGTAGCCAACTCAAGTGAAGCTACAGACTCCATGTCCAGAAAGAGATCAGACTCAGCACGGGCAGCCTCCAACTTCTGCTGATTCTGGGCGTCCAGCTGCTCAGAGTGGATAACCAGGTGCTTAAGGAGACCCAGTAGGAACTGAAGGAGAGTTGGGCCCATACTTTTGCCCAGCTGTAAGAAATACATGACTCTCAGACAAGGCAGGGCTGACCCGTCACAGAGCAGTGATTGCCAGGCCCCATGGTGTCACCGCAGAAAACTAGAGGGTTAGGCAAACCAGGGAAGACTTGTATGCAGTTTCCAAGTTTCTTTCACATGTGAGATTTGGCTTCCTCCAGAACTATAAGGCAATCTCCCCTTCCCACCATTCTTCCCCAGATGAGCCCATGCTGAGACAAGAGAGCATGTGGGTATGGACTCGATATTTACAGAAGCGTGGGATAAAGGAAACTCATCATCCTAAACCTCAGGGAAATACAAATGGTAACTTTGGCTAAAGTAAGGAGGGTAAAGGCACTAGTCACCAAGCATGACAACCTGAGTTCAGTCCCCAGCATCTATACTGCGAAAGAAAATCAACTCCTACATGCCAGCCTCTGCCCTCCACATGTGCACATAAATAAAAATAAGTAAGTAAATCAAAATGTAGTAAGGTTGGCTTTGAGGGGAAGGGGCGGTGTTGATTTCAGGAAAACAGGGTTTCTTTGTGTAGCCTTGGCTATCCTGGAACTCACCGAGATCAGCCTGCTTCTGCTCCTGAGTGCTGGAATTAAACATCATGTGCTACCTCACCTGGCTTTGTTTTTAAAATAAGGGGAATGGGTCAATAACCAAACCTAAAGTAAGGAAGTGTAAAAGCACATCAGCACAAGGTTCAAAAGTGAGCTACTGGACTCACAAACCATCAAAGACAAGACTTGGCCATGCTGCTGTGTCCAGGCGACCAAAGGAAGGGCCTTGTCCTGAGTGCATACACCAGCAGACAGAAGAGTACCGCTGCCTCTGCACAGCTGTTCCAGGAGGCTCCAGCACGGGAACTGCACAGCTAAGAATCAGGCTCTAGAACTGGGGTCTGCCTTGTGGCCTTATCAGGATTCCTGTCCCTCCCTGTGGTACAGACTCAGGAGAGCACATGCTGTGCATGTGGGGGCTGGGAGGAGAAGGAAAGAAACTGACCTGGCTGAAGTTCTCCACGGTGCTCTTAAGGTACAGCAGGACCTGCTTGGCTGAGCGCAGCATGTGCTGCAGAGGTAGGCACGGGACAGCGGCTAGAACCTTTGCCTGGACATTCTTATCCCCAAGTGTTTGGCTTTCATACGCTGTTTGCAGCAAGATGGAGAAGCAGGAAGATGAGGGGGGCGTATAGGGTCCTAAGGTACCAGACACCTGCAGGGGCTGAGGTATCAAAAAGGATAAAACAGGAAAAAAATTACCTCAGAAGCAAAGGCTACACACACTGCTGACAACTGTGGTAGTGTGTAATGAAGGGCATTCCACACTGAGCACGCAGGGCAGTGTGGCGCTGTATCTAGGGAGCTCCATCCCAACACTGACAGCAGAGATCATCCTAGATGTGTGCCTGCTGAAGGGACGCACAGGCACTGGCACTCACCACACACACACCTTCTAGAGAGGAGCCGACTGCCAGACACGGCATGTGACTACTGTATTACCAGGACAAATTGCTACAAACTAGAAAAGCATCCCACCCAAAGCAAAGGCCTACTGCAGGCTACCTGTCCACACCAGAATACCTTGTCCAAAGGCCTAAGGGAGCATGGTGTGTGGGTTGCAGGGGGATAGGTAAAGGAAAAGAAGGATCCAGAGTAGTCCTGCTCCAAACACAAGTTACTGCTTATAACCACCAGGCTACCGTCTAACTCTACACATGTGACTCAGAGCCCGTGGCTTCCTTCAGCTGAAGAGCTCAGGCACTGTGTCAGGAAGCTCAGTGGTTCTCGAAGCATGGTCTGAGGACAAGGACAGCAGCAGCAGTACATGAGACAGTGGGACGAGGCTGAGTCTCAGGACCCCACTCCACTCCACACCCGCTAGCTAGGTGACAATGATGGTCAGAGCCTGGCAGTCAGGTTTAAGCAAATACCACAAAGGACGGGTCCAGCTATGACCCACCTCACTGGGGGCAGACACCAACACCAGTGCACAGGCAGAGTGGCACTGTTGGTGACCAAGGCCTCTTTGTAGAAGAAGGTGGCAATCACTGCTTTGGACATTAGCTCTGGAAACAGACTGACCAAGTCCTGTCCCACCACCAACTGTGTGGAAGCTCTCTGCACGTGATAAAGGGTGATCAGACTCTTGACCTACCTCTCAGAGGTAGTGGCTCAAATGGCTTAAAATATATATGGCACACCACCAACATGGCTACCATCGCAAGAAAAGAGTCCTACTCTATCTGCATTTTTAAGCGTAGCTGAACTGGATTGAATCCACACAAATCCAGAGCAGTGTTTAGACACACAGCATCTGAACAAGAATGCCATTACACAGAGCCTCCCCACCACCCATTTCCTCTCCTGGTGTAGAGCCCATGGGGTAGAACGAGGAGCAGACATGCTAGCTGAGAACACCAAGGTCTGCAGAAGAGTGGAGATAAACACTCCATTTGCTTGGGAAGGGAAGAGAGGAAGAGGCCAGGCTGAAGCAGTGACAATTTCTGTCCTTAGGAGCCACTCCGTTCACGTCAGCTGAGCAGCGCTAACATGACTGACATTCCTCTATTCAGCAGAGGACAGAGGAAGGTTAAGCCCTGGCTCTGCAAACTGTACAGTATCGGGACCCTCCAGCTACACGTCCAGCTACAAGTGCAGAAATGCTTCAGGGAGCAGTGAGTGTAACTCACCAAGGCCTCCTGGGCTTGCTCAGGAATCCAGAGACTGTAGTATCTGTGAAACTGGGCAAGCTGCTGACCGCAGAGCAGGCTAGCAGGCTCGAACTTGTCATAAGACTGGAGCAGAAGGCACAGGGCTAGGGGGTCCCTCTGGGTATGGAGAATGTCAGTCAACACTGCAGTCATGTATGCCACGATGCTTTCCCCTGCAAAGGAATCGGGGCAGGCAGGGTTAGGGAAAAGTAAGACTGCCTCTGAGATACTGATGTGATGCCCCTCCATAGTCAGTCACATCAGACCCAGGAGTACCAGCTCCATGAAGGGTCAGACACCCACCTGGGAGAGCACATGGTCTGAAATCAGGTCCTCAGGTCTGCACGGCCAGACCAAAACTACCCAGGCCAAAGACTTGCAGGTGATGCTCCTGTCCCTTCCTCTGCCTTGGCACACAGGCCTCTCCAAGTCACTCTCCAGGTATAGCACTCCCTGCCTGACCAGACCTCTAGGGTAAGCATGGTTGCCTTGCCCAGGTATCATAGAAACCATGCCTTCAGATGGCATGGCTGTAAGACAGGAAGAGCCTGTACCCCTGGGCCACTTCCCAGAAGACAGCCATTAGAAAGTCATCGGGCCTGTACTGGCCAATGACAAGGTACCTGCTTCACATTCTGTCCCGAGGAGCAGCTTATTCCTGGCTTCCAGAGCTGCAGGGACCAGAGCACTGAAGGGGAAGGTGAGCAGAATCATGTCTTCATTTAACAAGAACCCAATATCCTCGTCCAGGCCCTCACTGCCTTCCACCAGGACGTCCACCATGTCCAGCACATCTGCAACAGAGGAGGGGAGGCCAGCTTAAGTAGGGGCCATCAGAGGCTCCTACTGGAGACAGCCCAAGACAGGGAGATGCTAAAGAATGTTTACAGAAAGAGAGAAACAAAACCAACAAACATTCTCAAACTTCTCTTGGGGAAAAATGCTTCCCGGAGTTTGGGCCTGAACAGGTGACGATGAGGCCTATGGTTCTTTTTTTTTTTTTTTTGATTCTTTTTTTTTTTTTTTGGGGACCCAACCCAGGGCCTTGCGCTTCCCTAGGCAAGCGCTCTACCACTGAGCTAAATCCCCAACCCCGAGGCCTATGGTTCTTACGGATCTGAAAAGTGCAGGCTACTCTGCTAAGGTGGTAACTAAAGCCCAAGGACCTTACCCCATGCTCAGACAGACAAGCTGACATCTGAGAGGGCTATAGCACAGACCAGTAATTGGGCACCTAGGTTCAAACCTCTCTCCTCCCTCTTCTCCTCCCAGTCCTTCCCTCTCACCTACCCTCCTCCTATCCCCTTTCCTTTCTTTTCAAAGAAGGGGAGGCCTCCCTTGGCTATCAACCCGCCTTGGCATATCAATTTGCAATAGGACTAGGTGCATCTTCTCCTACTAAGACTAGACAAGGCAGCCTGGTTAGGGGAAAGGGATCCAAAGGCAGACAACAGAGTCAGCTACAAGCCCTGCTCCTGCTGGTAGGAGTCCCTCATGAAGACCAAGCTACACATCTGGTACATATGTGTAGGAGGTTTAGGTCCATCCCATGAATGCTCTCTGGTTTATAGTGCAGTCTCAGTGAGCCCCTATGGGCCCAGATTAATGGACTCAGTAGGTTTTCTTATGTAGGCCTTGACCCCTTGGCTCCTTCAATCCTTACTCCCTCTCTTCTACAAAACTCCCCGAGGTCTGCCTAATGTTTAGCTGTGGGCTCTACATCTGTTTCCATCAACTGCTGGGTGAACAGGTTCAAATCTTGAAGTTGCAAGGAAGCACTTGTGATAGCCAAAGTGACTTGGTCTCTCTGTTCCCAGCTCTCTGAACTATATATATACTAAGGAGGAAAGGAATCCTTCCTCATCTTAGAGCTGTTAATGAGGTTTCTGAGATCTGTGAATTTAACAGTGCCAGTACACAGTAGACCACACACACACACAGAGCAGCTAAATTCTTCTTGCATGGTCCAGTTTGTAAGTGAGATGGCTTCATCTGCAGAGAGGCCTCATCTTTCACACGAGGAAACGGGCTGTCTGTACTCTAAGCCAAGCCTTTGCACAAGTCTTGTTCTGTCTAACTGTGGCCTGAGAGGCAGAGCACAGGCAGGTTCTGGGCATGAAACCTACCATCAATATGGGAGATGGGAATGCTGACATCATCTGCATCCTGCTTTCCCACAGCGCCCTGCAAGGTGCTGGCTTCTTGGACAAACTCAGAAGCTTTGTCTGTGTATGAGTAAGGATTCACCACCAGTGTCAATAAAATCTGAACATAAAAGAGGCAGGTAAAGACAGTTAAATGGCAACAAGAGAAAAAAGCCTAAAATGCCCTTGGTCTAAATCAAATAAAGTAAGAAAATATTAACCGCCCTTATCATCATCATCATCATCATCATCATCATCATCATCATCATCATCATCATCATTAGTGGTGGTGGTGGTGGTGGTGGTGGTGGTGGTAGTAGTAGTAGTAGTAGTAGTAGTAGTAGTAGTAGTAGTAGTAGTAGTAGTAGTAGTATAATTTTACTGAAAAGATTTTTTTTTTCAGAACTGAGGACCGAACCCAGGGCCTTGCGCTTGGTAGGCAAGCGTTCTACCACTGAGCTAAATCCCCAACCCCTACTGAAAAGATTTTAAAAGCTTTTTTGTTATACAATTTTAAAAGTATCTCTTCTGTTCTACTGTTTTGTAACTTTGCTTTTTGGATAAATTTATTCCTTCATGCAAAAAACAAGCTTCCCAAATGAAATCAAGAAGCATGCAGTAGAGTACTGCTGTTCAGAGGCTAACATGGAGTGGCTCTCAGTGTCAGCAAGATTAGGAAGTCAGGAGCCCTTCAGGTGTAAATGCACACTGGGCAGTGTGGCCCAGTCAGCTGCCCCCAGCACAATCTGGTCCACTGAGCTCCGCACTCACACGCTCCAGGAACTGAATGACGGTTTCCTTGTGCTTTTCTGCAGTGCTGTCCAGGCGCTCCAGCCAGAGCTCCAACTCTCTCCACGTGTGTTCGAACACGCCTGTGTCCCGAAGAATCTGTGGGCAGTGGAGCCATGCAAAGGTCAGAACGGAAGTTACTTTTTCTGTGCGGCTGCACACGTTTCAAACCAACGTACCAGAGTACAGGTGCCAGCTCTTCTCCCAGGATGGAAACCCACTGCTGAGGACAGAGCGGAGATCACGCCATCCCCCACTGGGGACAACATGGTACCTTTCTCACTACTGTGCACTCCCTTTCCTGCCTTAGTTCTTGGTAAGGAGAATGATCCAGGTGGTTCTGAGGCTCGTTTTTATCTGGATTTCCACAAAGACCCGATAAGCATGTGCGACTCCACCCTCAGCATGGGGGCCCTCCAAGTCTAGGTAGGAAGCGCACCGTTCCTACCAGGGTCTGAGCTTGGGACGAGATGGTCCACTGGTGTGGGAGGCTCAGGGCTAAGTGCCCTTATGCCACAGAGCCCTGCAACAGTGTGCACCAAACTTCCCACAACTGTAATCTGCACCTCTGTGGCTATCGGTTATGAGGTCAGTAAGGACACGATGGCACCAGCAGGGACTAAAACAGGGTGGGTCTCAAGTTGCTCAGGTAAGAAGCTCAAAATGCAGAAAAATTCAGAAAAAAACACAAAGTCTCCTGTTGGCACCTACTGCCACCATTAGTGTTTTTGAGACAGGGTGTGGAAATGTGGCCTCAGAACTGTCTAGTCTAGACCACAGGTACCTATTGCTGTATTACATGTCTGGCTGGTCAAGTGCCCGTGGAGAAGTGAGGGCCACATTCAAGAGATAAGACAAGAAGACCAAGTCCTCACTCCTGCACCTGACTCTGGGGACAACTGAGATGGGGGTGATGGACAAGGGTGAAAAGTGAGAGGCCCAGGGAAGTGGGAAGGAGGTTCAAGCCACAGCTCTGAAATAGTTTCCCATGGGAACAGAGCCTAGGGAGAGTGTGTGTCCTGACTGACTTTCATATTTCACCTTTCCAGTCCCCACATATACATACACAGACACAAAATAAACAAGTACATTATAAAAAAATTTAAATTTACTATATTCCAAATAAAAGAATTCACAAAACTCTACATACTCCTAAAACATTCTAAGTCACCACCATAGGGAAGCCATGCAACCTCCTATCAGACGAGAGACTGCTACAGGATACTGACCTTCATGATCAGACGCTGAGTGGATGACTTGAGCTGTAAATGGCTACTATTCACAAACATCTTCATCAACAGGTAAAACACCGAGCGTTCTCCTCCAACGATTTCTGCCTCGGGGCCTTCCTAGAGTTTGGATATTATCTCAACTGTTAATATGCACAATTAACCAAGGCCACTACTTGCTGAGCAAACGTGTGACTGACTGCATGCTCAGCACATTGCCAGGTTCAACATGCTATCGCATTTTAATTACCAATCAGAGAGCAGTACAGGGACGTTACACACAGAAAACCTTACAAGGCAGGCCACTCATCCAGATCCTCCAGCAGCAGATGGTAACAAGCCACAGAGCAGCACACAACCATTTCTGGGGCCACAGCTCAAGTCTTCACGTATAAGGCTCACGGAATCCGCCCCTCACCTAGGAAGCAGCAGAGCTGCTGTCCTATCTGACTCACACAGAAGGTAACAGTGTCCTGGAAACCAAGATCTGGCATAGACATGCACACAAGTGGGCAGTGAAGAGCAACCCTGAGCTGTCCACCTCAGCTGCATGGGCTGCATTTCATCAGGACACTGTGTGAGCTCACCAGCCACATACTAGGGCCTTTAAAACTGCTTCCAGACTCTGAACACATGCTTTAGAGCGGTGGTCTGCACCCTTCCTGATGCTGCACCCTTTAATACAGTTCCTCATGTGCTGACCTCAATCACAAAAGGACTTAGTTGCTACTATAACTGAAAGTTTACTACTGCTATGAATTGTAATGTAAATATCTGTGATTTCTGATGGTCTTGGGTGACCCACGCGCTGAGAAACCTCTGTCTTAGAGACGGGCACAGAGCCCACATTCTGTAAAGTCTGTTGATATGCAATGGCCCTTAGTGGGGATAACTTGGTCCAGTACACAATACCAGCACAGAAGACGCACTTCAGAAGCATGAAATGTGTAGAGCACAGAATGTCAATGTCGTGTGTGCAGTCCCACCCCACCCTTCACCCCCCAGGATTCTGTGTAGCCCTAGCTGTGCTGGGAACTTGCTCTGTAGACGAGGCTGACCCACCTGCCTCTGCTTCCCAGGTGCTGGGATTAAAGGCCTATGCCAACTGCCTCCAGGCTGTCAATCAATGTCTTAGAGTTGCCATTTCTTTCACATTAAGCGGCCTCTTTTGGGCAAATTTTCATGGACAAAGATTGTGTGGAAAACATATCTTATAGTGTGACACTTCTTGTGACATTCAGGATCCAAAAGCACTCACAGTGTCATGCCATAAAGTGCCAAAGGAGAACTACAAAGCACAGTGTGTCATGTGCTGTCTCTTCTACTTGATAACTGCTCTCGGCCTCCATTGTTTCTGTCACTCTTTTTTTTTTTTTTTGGTTCTTTTTTTCGGAGCTGGGGACCGAACCCAGGGCCTTGCGCTTCCTAGGCAAGCGCTCTCCCACTGGGCTAAATCCCCAACCCCTCTGTCACTCTTTAAAGACTGTCCTGAACACACCTGGACAAGTGACCCATCAGCAGGAACTTCCTGGTGCATGCTGACTTGATGTGCAGATAAGATGGCGGTTACTGGGTAGTGACGGTACTCTGGGAGGACTGTTCACCTTTACTTTCACTTGTAAAGGTTTGCCTTTGTCCCGGGAAACACAAGCACAGGGACTAAGCTTCTTTCTTCCACCCTCCACTTCTCCTCCTGGGGATAGCTGGTGTCCTGGTTTCCATGCCTTTTTAGTAACGACGAACACATATGTGTGTGAATAGCTGTGAGTGTGCAAGCACATGTGCACATATCCAGGTGTGTGTTCCCTCCTTTGGAATGACAGCTATTGTTATCTTTTCTTTTGCCATCTTAAGCAATGCACTTGCACTGCTGTGCATGGAAACTTTCGCATTCCTCTGACCCACTCCTGCTACCCCACAACGTATTATGGTCTAGATTGCTTGGTTTTTAATGAGGCCCGAGTTTCTTGCATTTAGAGAAAGAAAAGTGTGAAGGAGGTGGCTCAGTGGCGCAGTGGTAGAGCACTTAACTAGCACACACAGGCTTTAGTTCTATGCCCTGCACCAGTGTGGAAAAGGACAACTTTTCTAACTTTCTGAGTATATCATCAAGAGCTACTGGCCCAACCCAGCTGGAATGAAATTACCAACATATAGCATGCCATTTCAGGATGGAGACAGCTGAAGGCTGAGAGGAGGGCTCAGGACAGCACTATCTGGGCCCACCACAGAGCTCTAGCATTGCAGAAGTGTCCTGAACTCTCTCTGACCCCAGCAGCCTGCCCAACATGGTATGGGTGGAGAGGTCAAAGCACCCTTTGTGCAGTCTGCCATCTTGTAAGTCCTTATGCAATTATGAATTGTCCTCAACTCAGAAAGAGAATTCTGAAAATGTCGTGTATAAATGTCAACATGCCTTTCCATGCCCTGGTTCCATATAAAAAAGGTTCGTAAGAACCAAGTCACTGTGTGATCTGAGGTACTCAGAAGCACATGTATTCTTGCCAGTGCACAGGAGAGACAGCACCTAGGACACAGGTGAACATCTGGTGCCTGCTGACCTTCCCTGCATGAGTGAAGATGCTAGTCCTAGAAGATGCTGCTGAAGGCATGCAGACACTGTGTCCAGTATCTGCCAGCCTCAGCTCTGTTAGCACGGTGGTGCTCCCAGCCTCAGCTCTCTGTTAGCACGGTGGTGCTCCCATTCTGGGTACTGAGTTCTCTCAGGGTGAGAACAAAGGGAAAGTCATGTGCTTTATTTCCAAATGTGTTCACTGACAAGAACTGGGAAAGAATGGAGAGAAAAGTCAAGCACACTGGCAGAAGACTGGAGATGCCCAATTCCTACCTGTGCCTTTAGCCACAAAA
The DNA here is from genome assembly GCF_011064425.1 of Rattus rattus. Classification (NCBI taxonomy): domain Eukaryota; kingdom Metazoa; phylum Chordata; class Mammalia; order Rodentia; family Muridae; genus Rattus; species Rattus rattus. Next base: position 53,799,955 of record NC_046157.1, on the reverse strand, counting down.
ACTTGTTAGCAGGCAGTTCCAGGGCCACCTTCAGCATGTGGTGCTGCAGGATGGGAGGAGCCTCCTCGGCAGGGCCCTGCTCAGAGATGATGCCTGCAGCCAGAGATCCGGAAAACACAATATTACCCAGAATAGGGGAGAGAAAGGACAGAGAAAGGACGTAGTCTGCTCCCTGTGTTCCAAGCTCCCTCGCTCAGGCTGTGAGCAGCATAATTCTCTTGACAACTCCCCATTTGATGTCTATCGGAATTTGTCAACAAAAGTCCAAATTCTACAAGCTCAAAATACCCCTTGTTTGTCCCTTAGCCAATTTCAGCCTGTCCTATAACTGAAGTCACCATACGATATACCACTGCCTCACTGCCTCAAAGTATGGTCCCAAACTCATGAACCTTACACCCCCATTATACCAAGCAGAGAGCAGGCCTATTAGCCAGGCCGTAAGTATTTGTACACAGAGACTATGAGCACCAAGCCTGACCACTGACTCTGTTCCCTAGCCTGGTCTCTAGAGTCCTCCCCTGCTTGGGAAGGCTACTGTTCCTAAGACCTACATGGCCATATCTTTATAAACTTCATATTCACATGGAAAGGCAACTTTTCACCCTTGATGATTAAAATGCTAATTATAAGTCTTGAGAAATAATTATTTCAAGAATTTATATAAATTCCAAGAATGGTATTTTTGCAAGTCACTATAGGCCAATTATAAAATTGATTTTATTAGGCAAACTTGACCATCAAGGAACCGTGTCCAGACCAGCATGATGCTATTTACACAAGATGGTTTGAGCCTGACTCACTCGGGTAACGTAACGTAACCATGCACACTGCACCTCTGTACAAACAGGATGGCATGTCCCTTCTACAGGGCTCTCCTTTCTTCTGTCCCCTTGCAGCCTTGTCTTGGAATAAGTACCAAATGACCTGGTTTGGGGACAACCCTGAGCAGCGTGCCCAGGCAGCTTGCCCTCTCACTGCTGTCCTAGGTGTTCACTAGGTAAGTAATATGGGAGCCTCACTGGCAGAGACAATAGTGGTACAAATAAATCATGGTGATGGGTTACATCTGCTGATAAACTGCCCATACTACCCCTCCTGGTCCTCGCTCCTAGACTCTGCTGTAGTTTACTGGAGTGACCTTTGTCCCCCACTGGCAGAAACAGAAGCAGCTCGCCTGCAGTTCCCCCGCCCCTTTTTTTTAAAGATTTATTTATTATATGTAAGTACACCATAGCTGTCTTCAGACACACCAGAAGAGGGCATCAGATCTCATTACAGATGGTTGTGAGCCACCATGTGGTTGCTGGGATTTGAACTCAGGACCTCTGGAAGAGCAATCAGTGCTCTTAACTGCTGAGCCATATCTCCAGCCCTCGCCTGCAGTCCCTTAAGACCCACCTTTTAGGAGCTTGCTGAAGTCAAAGTTGTACTGCGTGACCACGTGGGGAACAACCTGTTGGTAGAGGCATATGACCTGGAGCAGGACGGATTTCAGAAGAATTGTTTCTGCATCATCTGTACCAAAGGGAGACAACATGCATTAGGACAAATATTTGTCCTTTGTCCCTGATCAGGTGAGCATTCACAGCCCTACATGACTAGCCCCAGCCAACTGCATCCTCCGCACTGAGGCTACAAAAGGCTACTGACATTGAAGGGTCAGTGTGGTAGCAGGGTTGATGCTGTCCCATGGACCTGCTCTTAAGCACTCTTTACTGCTGCAGCTTGCTCAGGCCAAGGTTGCCTACCAATCTTGGGCTTCCTATCCTCATCCGAACAGCAGGGATGCACAGTAAGGACTGCCCTATAGTGTCTAGATATGGAAAACCACACCTGGCCAACACCAAATTTTAACACAAGAGAGGCCTGGTAAGCCCACCCCCATCTGCACAGCAACCAAGAGTCCTCACCCATTCATACAGCATGCATGGGTGGTCAAGCCTTTTGAGACATGGTGCTGGCATACAAACACTAAAGTATTTCTGATACTAAAACTCACTAAAATGTACAATTCCACCTAATGCTTCTCCCTAGGCAAAGAAGGATACAGAATCTTCATGGCTAGAGGGGCCTTGACACAGAACTGCTTAAGGAACCTCTGAGGAGCCATCCTGGCTGCCTGACATCTCTGTCCAAGGTCAAGAGCAGAGGTAGCTGAAGCCCTCACCACGATGGACAGCTTTGGAGGCAGCAGGAGTCTTGCTACTGCTCTTCTTCCCTTTCTCCTGGTTCTCCTTAATCTCTTGCTTTTTAAATGATTGCCAGACCCAAATAACAGTGTTCAGATCTGGCAAAATCTAGGTGAAAAAGAGAAGCCAAGATTACAAATTAGTCATTTGAAGCATGGAAAGACATCAATGAACTGACGTACTAACAGGGAAAAAGCAAAAACAAACCCAGAGAGGAGACCTAAGGGAGAATAGCTCATCCCTGTAAGCTCGCTCCTGCGGCACATCCTAGAACTGCACTCAGTCTTCCACTCAGCCCAGGTGGTGGGACGGGAGGGCCTCTTCCTGGAAACACCTCCAGGAATCTGCCAAGGACCACCAGGGCACTCCGCACTGCTGGCCAGTATGCAGAAGACATTCCTTATTAGCAGACTTAGGCATGGAGAAAGCAGATATCCACCAGCCACCAACTGCCACTCCCTTCTAACCTGAGCCTCAGTCCCATCAGTGTGTGTGTGCATTTACAGGTAGGGAAAGAAGCCACAGGCCCCACTAGAACGACAACCCACTGTTTCTGTGCAAAGGCAAGTCAGAGCCTGACTCCTAGCTCACTCAAGGATCTGTCCTAAGTGAGATCTCTAAGCAAACGTCGTATTTGCTGCTCCTGAGTACTGTGCCAGGACACTGCCTGCTAGCTCCGCTATCCAGCAGCTAAGAGGACACATCCCTCAGCTCCCACCCCATGTCCCTTTCTCTCGTCTGTGTTTGGAGACCGGGTCTGCAGTGAAAACTCAAACCTAGCCCTGCACCCACCTTGCTCAAGGCTTCTCTGAAGAGCTGAACAAATTCTTCCATCATCTCAGCTGTGTACACGTCTGAATCTTGCCAGGTCTCTTTGTCCAGACAGTGGTCAACTGTTTTTAATGCTCTCTTCAAAATGATCGAAATAAGGGATAATGCTGACTGTTTTACAGGTATGCTGTCCAACTAGAAAGAAAAGAGAACTGAAATCATATGTGTCTCTCGGGGACAGCTGTGCTTGACAGGTTCTTGCTGTTCTCGTTACTATTAGGGAAAAGCCAAAGAGTTGACAGGACTCTTCACTGAGAAGTGGTGACCTGGGGACCTTCCCCATAGACATCTATCCTGTCGGAGTCCCATGGTAGACTGCTCTGCACATACTTCTCAGTCAGCCTTCCCTGACAACCACTCAGCTATTACAAATTATCTGCAGTGAGAGCACAGGATCTCTGCCTGGCAGCCACTTACGACCCATAAGAAGCACTCACATGCAGTAAGGTAGTGAGACGTCAAGGAAACATGCCAGCTTGCTTGTGAGGAAAGGTTGCACCTTTATAAAGACTAAGCAACTCTGGTAACCTAGATGAAATCTGCCCACCAAGTTTACATGCTAGACGCCCTGTTCCAAAATGGTGGCAGTGAGAGGTGACAGAATATTTAGGGGGTAGGATCACTGAGTAGGCTTAAGTTGTCTGTTAACAGAGTTCTCACAGGATGAGTTGATTTCTAGAAGCAAGGGTTGTTGCAAAACCAAAAAACAAACAAAAAAACCAAAAACCAAAAATCCTGGGCCAGGGCTGATGGTGCATGCATGTAATTCTAGCACCCAGAAGACTGAGGCAGGAGGATCATCATGAGTTGAAGGCCAACCTGACCATCAAGAAATCAAAGTAAACCAGCCCCTCACCATGTGTTCCTGCCCACTCTGCTCACACACTGTACGCCTCTTTGTTCATCTACTGTCACTCATGGCACAGTAAGTGGGGCCTCACTAAAGCCTAAACACACAAGGTCACTCAACCTTGGACTTTTAGCCTCTAAAGTTATGCATAAGTACACAACTTAAAGTGTTGGAATAGCAACAAAAGATGGACACACACACACACACACACACACACACACACACACACACACACACACACCCCACAGACTTCTGATACCCAGAGTTCTCAGTTAGAGAACAACCAAGAAGAGTGTCAAGGACCTCAGTGACCTCAGAGACTGAGTAATGTTCAAGGACCTGTAGGTCCTATCAGCAAAAACAGGATGGGCCCAGGACACTGTGGTAAAAAAAAAAAAAAAGGAACCCAGGGAATGATGTTTCTGATGGGATATGGGGAATTCTACCAGAGATAAGATATCTTTGAAGTTTATTTTGTGTGTGTGGTATGTGTGTCTGAGTGTGAGTATATGCACGTGAATGTAGGTACGTGTAGACATCAGGAGACAGTATCACAAGTCCTGGAGATGGAGTTACAGGCAGCTGTGAACTGCCCAACATGGGTGCTGGAAACTAAAGTTGGGTCCTCTGGAAGAAAAGCAAGTGCTCTCAGCCACTAAATAAGGATACAAAACTTAAGTATCACTTTTTCCTCCAACACTGCCTGAAAATAGCTGTCCCTCAATATAAATGGTCCCCGTAAATCTTAACACCTGGTCCATAAGGCCCTTCAAAGAATTAAGAGATTGGTGCTATTTCCAGATATCCTGAATGAGTGAAGTTTTACCACAGTACCTTCCCTTCCTCTAACATTTTCCCGCACCCACACACCCTACAGAAATGTAGAGGGTTAGGGGTCCCCACAGAATGCTGAAGCAGAGCTAAAGACACCATGCTAGTCACTGCCAGAAGAAATGGCTAACCCCAGGTGCACAGTTGTCCTCGTCAGTGACTTCAAGGCAAAGCTCTGTCTGACAAAACAGTCAGACGCCATCAGCAGGTGTTTTCAAGGACCACATGCTGCAGACGGCAGCAGAAGAAAGCTGGGTGTGTATGACTTACCTTTGTTTTCACATTTTAAATTTTATTTTGTGTGTGTGTGAATGTTTTGCCTAAATGCATGTATGTCTGTGCAGCATAGATAGATAGATAGATAGATAGATAGATAGATAGATAGATAGATAGATAGATAGATAGATCGATCGATCCATGGTATACACATACATATACACAAACAGCAGAGGCCACAAGAGGGCATCTGATCCCCTGAAACTGAAGTCACAGAAGGTTGTAAGCCAATACTTGCTAGGAACTTAACTTGGGTTCTCTGACTGAGTCATCTCTTTCCCTGTGACTTACATTTAATGCCTGAGTGAACATGATCTTATTGCACACCAGAGGCACTGTGGTCACCATCACCATCGCCAGGAGCCTTGGCAAGGGGATAAACTCTCTAGTCCAAAAGGCCGGGGAAATCTCTGGCTGGGCCTCATAGATCTACAAAAGGGAAGAAAGAGATTGAGTTATGGATGGAAGAGGTACAAGGTATAAGTCCCCCAAATCCATTACCTATTACACAACCTGCTAGACCCGGTCCTGCTGCCCCTGACAGGTTACTGACAAAGCACTCACTCAATCCCTTTGAAGCTTCATGAAAATCCTTTAGACAGACACTTAACACACAAATGTGCTGCTCAGATGTCAAACGTCAATGAGATGACCAGCCTCACAGCTACACCATAAGGATTCACACCACACTATAAAACCACACAAGTGCCCCTTCAGCAGCATGGGGCTGGACAGCAATAGGAGCAGCTCCCAGGACAGATGCTGGCCAAGGTGAGTGCTTCTCACAGGACTCACAAGGCCTGCACACATGTGCTCTAAGAAAACCATGTATGAATCAAAAGAGCTGGTTTTACAGATAATGCCCAGGACAAGCTGAGGCATAAGCCAACAATCATAGAAATGTACCCAACTGAAGACCGTAAGTCTGAGAGAAGGCTGAGTCACATTATGGTCACAGCTAAAGCTGTTTACTTTATTTACAGTTAAGTGTGATCTGCAGATCCAAGATCCACAGCTCTTTGAGCACCAATATGATGTTCAAGTTTCACATAGCAGAGCTGCCTCAGTGAGTAGGAGCACTTGACACATAAGTATATGGACCTTTGCTCAACACCCAGGACCTACATACAATACCAGGCATGACTGGGCAGCCCCAGTGGTGTGTGGGAAGACACAGGAGGGTCACCGTGCCTCCAAAACCTTGTAGAGGTTGTACAAAATTACAAAATCCACCCCACCCCACTCATGCAAACCTTCCTGGTCACAAGCATTCAGGATGGGATATCTATCTGATCCACACATCACACAAACATTTTTGTTACAAGTTTTACTGTTCTGTTCAGACTTCACTGATATCAGCCTAAATTGTGACTCCCAAGGATCAGAAATGAGCTCAACTGAATCAAAAGGGAAAATTCCAAATCCAGCTCAGTGAGAAACCAATGCTACCACAGGGTAAGGCCACCAATCGTGTGGTTCACAATACCCCATCCCCAAGACGGGCTTCACTGCACACCCCAGCAGAGCAGATGCCCGCTGGCCCCACCCACCAGCTCTGCTGAGCCCTGTACCTTGTTCAGCAGCTTCACGTTGTTTAGCCAAGTGGACTTCACTCTTGGGAGGAAGGAGAACGTGACCTCCCTGAAGTATTTGGTCAGCAGGTCTGGGCACACCTTCAGGATGCTTACCACGAGTGAGGCCACCAGCTCATCCCCTGCTGCAGTTTTCAAACTCAACAGGAAGTGCAGGAGTGTCAGGTTGCCTCCTCTGTTAGGAACAGAGACAAGACCAGAAAGGTCAGCAAGAGAAGTTCAAATACACTGAGCACTGGAGTCACACAACTCCAGGGTATCCCACAGGTATGCCTTGGCCTGAGGGCACACAAGGGGCTCTAATCTCCCTCCTCTGCTTCTGAATGGCTGAAAAGGTCTCTATTTCACCTCACTTGGCAATTGGAGCCCTAGGGAAGGAATCCTATGGGAAAAGAGTCATGGTGTCCCCAAGTAGGCAAAGCATCTTCAAGTATAAAGTCAAGATGAGGAAAGCCAGGCATGGTAGCACATTCCTGAAACTCAAGCTGTTCAGGAGGCTGAAGTGGGAAGATAGTTTTAAGCGTGCAAGCTCTAGACCAGACTGTGCAACAAACAAAAACAAGCAGAAAAACCCTGCTGACATAGAACCTCAAAGGGAAGCACCGACCCAGGATCTCAACAGCTGAAGCTCCTCCAGGGCTCTGTGCTTCATCTGCCCAAAGCATAAGGCTATGTCCACATCTGCTTGACCCTGGGTAGTTGAGCATCCAGATGCAATCATGCTTCGCCATCTGCTCTTGACTGGCTTACTAGGCTGCCATACTATGGGCTACCACCTAGCTTAAAAGTCGTATTTGGCAGTTATAGTCATTTGTCCTCGTCTATAGTCACTTCACTGTCACAACAGCAGTGCTGGGTAGTCACAGAGACACGCCTATCAATCTTAGTCTACTACTTGGCCCTCACAGAAAAGGCTGCCACCCCTTGCTCTATGCTGGCCCCTTGTCTTCAGTGATTACTTAGGGGACAGCAGCCACCATCCTAGACAATGAGGAGTCTCTGCTTGCTCTTCTCACCAATCAGACTGTGAACAAAGAAATAACTGCATGGTGGTGAAAAGCCACAGAAGCCTGCCACACAAGAGAGGGGCTATTTGAGCAACAAGGGTTACCAGGGTGAGCTTCCCTGAAGTGCTGACACTTGTGTGGGAGCAGAAGTAAGGGGGTGAGTGTCATGACTGTTGGGGCCCTGCTTCTAATTCCTCAGTCCTTTCCACTTCGAACAGCACACTGTCCCCTCGGCCCCTAAACACAACACTTAGTATTTGCCAAAGGTTTTAAAACTCCACATTAACTACAGCGTTTTGCAAACTTATAGCACATCAACTGATGCTCTAATGCTTACTAGGTGACCATCTTTTTTGGGGGCGTAGTAATAAAAGGGAAATTGCTTAAAGGCATGTCAGTAACAGATTTCTAACAGTTCTAACATTGTACTGAATTCTAAAACCCTAAGTTGCATTTTAACAGGAAAATTAATTCATTCTGATGAGGAAAAAAAGGTTCCAATTAAGTTTTTAAAAAGTTAGGGCTAGAGATATAGCTCAGCAGTAGGGTACTTGCCTAGAATGCTCAAAGCCCTAGGGCTCGTTCCTACCACACAGAATAAAATAAAAATAAATAGTAAATAAATAGTAAAGGGTGAAGTAAATGTAGTAAATTAATCAGAATAACCTTAAAACAAATCTATACTCATAGGCAGATTTCCCACCATGCCACCATGCTGAAGGTGTCAGTTATGTCCCTGCAGCTGCTCCAGTTAGCAGTTATAAGTAACTGAATTCTTTTGTGTTTGTTTGTTTGTTAAGACAGAGTCTCTTTACTATGTAGCCGAGTCTGTCCTGGAACTTACTATGTAGTCCAGACTAGGCTTGAACTCAAGAGAGCCATCTGCCTCCCAGATGCTGGGATTAAAGACATGCTACCAGGCTAAAGACATACCCAGGCTAAAGTTTTAAAAGAAATGCTATGCAACCAGGAGGAGGGAAATAAAGCACTGAGGAGTAGAAAGCATGCTCATCTTTTATTACTGAATGGAGGTGGGGCAAAACAAATATGGACATATATATTATAGTTATCTGACTACACAAATACATTTAAAAAATTAATTTAAAAAAAGCATTTAAAAAAATGGGGGGAGGGGGGCTGGAGAGATGGCTCAGCGGTTAAGAGCACTGACTGCCCTTTCCCAGGTCCTGAGTTCAATTCCCAACAACCACATGGTGGCTCACAACCATCTGTAATGGGATCTGACTCTCTCTTCTGGTGTCTGAAGAGAGTGATGGTGTACTCACATACATAAAATAAACCTTAAAAAAAAAAAAGCATTTTAAAAAAAATTAATACCATTAGGCTTGGTCCTCCTTTCCTTACTGATAAAATCTTGTACCTGTGAACAAGGAAATACAAACCTCAAAACTCCACTCTGAAGTCCAACCCAGTGGCAGCACGTTGGAGGAGCAGGGGCTGTTTAGCAATTACATCAATCAGCCTTGGAATCAGATTTTTGCACCCAGTGGAACCTCTGCCACTCACAAGGTAAGTGCCTTGGCCTATGGCTACCTTTCTCTTATGTAAAATTGGGCTAACAGAGCTCAGGGTTGCTATAAAGCCTGTGTCAGCAGGGAGCTCTTTCTCTGATCCTGGGACACTATTGTCTTTAAATACACACATGCACTACCTCTCCCTTGGTAAAGGGACCTTTATCTGTGTGCCTGAATTGCATCTGTGAGCCCTCTGTCTCCAAGGGCACTGATAGATACAGACTCTCCAAATCTCCCCTAAATGAGTTCAGCCAGGTCCATGATTCTGACTTGAAGCACTACAATATCCATCATTTAGCTGGTTTCCACTGGACAGTCAGGATGTACCAACCTTTAGGAAACACACACACACACACACAAGCACACACATACATGTTCACAGATCAATGCACTCACCTGCCAGAAGTCCCCAAAGAGGCGTCATAAAAACTAATCCCATGCTTTCGAGAACAGCAGAGGTCTATCAGGAAGTTATGAACGAGGTCCCTCACCATGGCTTTCCCTGCCTCTTCAGCAGACATCTAGAAGGGGTTAATAAACTATCAATTCCAAGGTCCTTAGTGACAGCTACAGAATAAAAACTGGGCAATTATCACTTGATGTTGTAACTAGGGATGTACTTTAAATCAAATACTTGAGATCAATTCAATAGCAAATAAGCAAACCCCAGGCAATAGATATACACTGATCAGGACCAAGGAACACTCCTAAGAAGATTCAGCTTGTACGTTTAAACTTTAAAAGGTTAAAAATGATTTGTCTTGTGCTTTTGAATAAAAGCCCACAATTATGATTGCCTTTGTCGGCTTGTGGGATTCCTGGTGAGGAACATACAACAATGTTTAAAGCAAAAGAACAAGGACAAGATGGAAGGAAGCCAAAGTAGGCTCTCAAGAGGCAATGGCCATCAACTTAGCAGTGACACTGAGCCCAGCCCTTACCAGGCTAGCAGAGCCCACATTCAGAAGCATTCAATGAAAACCAAAATGAAAGCTAGGCTTGCGCCAATGGGAGGGTGCAGCTTTAATTTAGCTCATGAATTAATCACAACATAAGCAAAATGTGAGGTCTTCTGGACAGAATGCTGAAATAAGAAAGTTATACTGCAAAAGCTAGATATCATAAAAAGGAAAAGAGCCAAGGGAGAGGAGGAAGCGGCAGCCCAGAGGAGCCCTACAAACCTACCAGTCAGGTACTGCAGGGCCAGGCAGAGTGCCACTCCACCACGAGATAATTATTTTCTCATTAAAAACAATTACTCATTGTTCCAAGACCAGAATAAAAACCTTACAGGAATTGCATTATACCTGGCAAAGAATTAATTTAACTCTATGAATATAAGTCAGAATAGATCAGATGGTGTTCCCTTAGAGGTCTGAGGCAGGGCTCAGAAGTTTGCCTATCCTGACTGTGAGGGTCACACAAGAACAAAGCTAAGAGAAACCCTGGACTCACCTCCGTACTCTCTGGGTTCTCTGGAACGATATCTGTGATCCCGTTCCAGTTGTAGAGAGCAGCTATATGGTTCAGAAGCTGCCCAGTAAAGAAACGCACCTTCTGGGTTTTTGTGATGTTTTTATTGTGAATCACCTGGATACAGTAAGACAAGAAAGAAAGACGGAAGTCAATCATTTCTATGTTCTACTACTATGAAAGTACGCATGCCAGGAGAAGATAATTTACCAAAGAAAAATAGAAATAGAGACTCTGCTGAATTCCCACGAATCTTAGACTACCCATTTAGTATTTTGGTGTGTTTCTTTTTAAGCCCCTCCTACCTACACCCACAATGCACACTGATCATATTTATTTATGGTTTGGATGTTTCTTTTATTTACACAGTTTAGCTTTGTTAAGAGCATCATTTTGAAGAGCTAAATGCCCTTCTGTGCTCTGACTGGTCCATAACTAATGCCATGGTTCCTGCGGTGTGTGTATTAAGTGATCCCACACTCCGTGTATTCCCTGTAAAGGCACGACCAGCTTCCGGCTACACAGTTTCTTTGTTTTTTGTTTTTTAAGCACATTTCTGTCTAGGGGGCAGACATTGGTTCTTATATATAGGACCTATATCAAGATCTCAGCCCAATCCAGGGCTACCCTGTTACTGTGCTTCAGGAAATTGTATTCCAAATGCATCCTTGGGTGGTTTGAACACATAATACAATGAACCCACCGTAAGTAAGCTCAGGTATAAACATGTAAATGCACACCAGACTCTGATGCAGCATGCCTCGAGGCTCAGCACTTTCTCCAAGAAAGCCCTCACTTCTGCTGCATCTTTGCTAGCTGGGTACTACTGTACTAAGTTCATAGTACTTTAGGTTAAGGGTTTCTCAACCTCTATCCTGGGAGCTGTCCTGAAGGATGTGTTCCAACATTGTTGGTCTCATCCACAAGGGACTAGTGGGACCATCCCACCATGACAATCAAAACTATCTCTTCAGATGTCTTCAAGTGCTCTCCCCTAGAGGAGAATGGGTCAGTCACCCTTAGTGAGAATCGCTGACATAAATAAACACTACCTGATATGTCAGCCATGCTTCTTAGCCTGTTTTAAAGCATTGGATTCTAACTTTTCATTTCAGAGGGTCAGTTTGTTCACTGACCACTGAAAGTATCTGCATATAAAATCCATGATCCTTTTTACCAAGTTTAAAAATGTCTCTTAAGATAACTGAAAAGGGCAGAATATGCAACATGACTCAAATAACACTTGGGCATGTCAGTAAAGAAAGTATCACTTGTAAGTTACAGTCCGAAATACCACAGCTGAGTCCCCATGGACTGCAGGCTGACAGCTTTTCTCTCTCAGTAGCAAAAGGATCAGGCTGCTTGAGCTTTGGGTCTTCCTTAACCCCGCAGCCCCAAAACTAACTCCCCACCAATCCAAAGTGTAAGCCTAAGCAGCTCTTGTCCAAATGACCGCACTATAAGCTGAGTCCTGAAACACCCTGGGCGTGAGGGTGGGGCTGGCCTTCATGCTTTCTCAGAGACATACCAGACACTAGACAGTAGGCATGTACCTTTGTTTTCAGAGTGGACAACAAAATGTTGATAGTAGAAATCTTATCTTCCTTTATGCCTGAGCTGAAAATGCAAGGGATGAACTCTGAAAATAAATGTTGCAAAGAATTAAAGTCAATGGTACTTTCAAATGTAGAGCAAATAACGCCACCCCGATTCAGGTTCTGCACCAATTATACAAGTTTTCAACAGTAAACCGGCTCCATGGCACAGGGAGTCAAGGGCATCTCAAGGTGAAATGACCACGGAGCTCCCCACTTCCTGTTTCCTTATAAGAAGTAAAGGCAACGTGGAGCTGGGAGGATAGGGCATGGCAACAGCCCCTGAAGTCTCTTCCACTTCGACGAGCTCAGAGAAGCTTAGGATGCTCGTGGGTTCTGAACACCACAGTGCAGAGGGCAGCAGTCTGCCCTTCTCTCTGACTCGCCCCTTTCCTCTACCAAGAAGACAGCTACAAACCTAGAGGTGACATGGCAGCTACAGACCTAGAGGTGACATGGCAGAATGCTCAGCAATCAGTCTCACCGGCTCCACACAAGTCTACAAAGTATAAATTTCAAGTCAACCATACTCCTCTACTCAACAGCAAACACCGTGCCATCCGAGTTGACTGCTGGTTTCTGCCACATGCGCTGTCTGATGTTCACGCTGTTCTACACTCACCCACCTGTCACTCACTCACTCACATCAGTGTGCACTGACACCCAGTACCCCACTGGCTCACCTCACCCCCTGCTAATGGTTAGTTGGAGAAAGATGAAGGCTGGTAGTGAGCTTGCCTCCTCACTATTACTTAGTCAGGGATCCAGCCCACGGGATGGTGCTGTTTACATCCATCTCTCTCTACTTCTGACCATGGATTCAGTGTCACCCTTGCCCTTCCTTGCCTTCAGTGTTCCCTAAAATAAGGCAAGCCCAAACAAACCCCTCCATCCATCCTATCCTTAAGTTGCTTCTGTAGGTACCCGTTACAGCAAAAAGAAAAGTCCCTAATGCAGACCTTATGCAAACAGTCTATCTCCTCCTGTCATGCGCTGCCCAACAGCAACGGCGCCCCCACACAGCCCAGCCCAGGCTGACACGTACAGTCTCCTTGCCCTCGCACCCTCACCTGCAGCATGAAGCTCAGTTCCCTGTCCCGGCTGAGGCAGAAGGGTTAGTCACCAGCCACTTAGGCTCCGGTACATGGGGATTCCCCTAAGGACTCAGCCCAGGACATAAGGGTATGACTCTGGACCTCTGACAACTGCCACATGCTACCACAGGATAAAACACTAATGCTCCTAACAATGCTGACAAGCCTTGTTCTAAGGAGGCAGTCACCAGAAGGTGGTCAAACTGAAGCTCCCTGGTGCCTTTGTATCCTGATAACATGGAGTACAGCCATGATGGCCATTAATGTATCTGTCTATGTTACTTATCATGATGCAGGGAATCAAACTCCTTGTTATGTTGGGTAAGTACTATACAACTGAGCTACAGCCAACCCCTTATACTTTTTTTTTTAATGCAATTACTGGGGCTGGAGAGATGACTCAGTGGTTAGGATCAGGAGATCTTCCAGAGGACCCAGGTTTGATTCCCAGCACCCATATTAACAGATTAAAATTGTTTATAACTCCAGTCCCAGGAGATCTGATGCCCTCTTCTGTCCTCTATAGGTGCCACAAGCATGTGGTATATAGATACAAACAGGGAAAACACCCATACACATTAAATAATTAAAAATTAAAAATTAAAAATACAAGTACCAAAGAGAATCAGGGCTGTGAATCTGTGTGCTTTGGAACGAAAGCCATAAAGCTTCCTGTCAGCCACTTGAGGCTGTGCTCAGCATTCCAGATAAGTGCTAGCAGCACACAACTGCTCACAGCCTTGCCCCAAACACCTGCTCTGAGCACTACGGCTAGAGGCTGCAGGCGCTTTTGGAAGAAACACTCGAAGTAGGCTTCTCTGAACTTCACACTTTCCCAAGGGACAAGGGACTCACTCCTACCTTTTATCTCCAGCACTTGCCCTATAGTGTTGTCATCACCTGCAATGAGGAAGGAAAGGGCAAACTGGATGTAGGCCAGCCGTACGTCATGCACTCCCTGTAGGACAAAGGAGACTCACATGTCACATCAGCCATTACAGAAAAGAACACAGAAGGCCCATATGCCTCTCAGATCAGTGCCAACAGCTGCCTGGCCTTACCTCAAGCACTGACTGGCATGTGATTCCTCGTGCTTTACGGAAAGCACATTCTCTCTGCACCCCAGCTCTGTGGGTCTTCTCTGCTTCCTTCTGTCTAAGTCCATTCTCAATGGAAACATATGGCTGAAAACAGCTGTGCCCCTCCCCTGACTTAGGACATAGCTTCTTCAGTTCACTCTGGGACAGGGCCAAAGAACCTTAGCCCTGCTGAAATCCATGCCCTCTTGCTTGCTAATGCAAACAATCTATTGTGTTTTAGAAAAGCCAGAGATAATAGAGACACGGTGCTGCTTTTGATGAGAGGCCAATGCGGTGATATCTGGTTTTTATTAGGAATCGTAAATAAGTTATTACATCACACTGAAAACCAAAGCGCAGATGATGCTTCATGTTACAAAGGCATGGACATCCCAGGACACAGCTTACAGGCACTGGCATGACCGTGGGAGGCGGGCACAAAGGCCATGACTACCAGCCATACTTCTGGAGAAGTCCTGAGCCATCTCATCAGCTCTCCCTCCCAGCGTTAAGATATATTCGTCTCAACACAAGGAAGTGAAGGCCCAGGTCACCACAGCTGCTACAGCGCTGGAACATGTACTCAGAGCCTCCACCACTCAGACGGAAAACCCTTCCAATTCCCAGTTATTCCCGGAGTTGAATGCTTTGCAAGAATTAAGTTAATAGGATAGAAAGCGTGGTCTTGAACTTGGCAAGACCAAGAAGTCAGCATCCCTGCCTTCCAGACCACCCTGGCCCACTTAATAGTAACAGAAGAGGTGGTGGCAGTCATTGTGACTGGTGATGACAATGGCGGTAGGCACGATGGCGAACACTGAATCACTGTCATCTCCTTCAGATCTCGACAGTCATGTGGGTGGGGGCACTCACACTTTGCAAATGAGTTAGAAAAAGACTTCCCCTCCACCACCCTTTCCCCTTCCACTGAAGTAGTCTGGGGCCTAGGATTCTAATCCTCATTTTTGTCACTTTAGAACTTTCTAGACTATGAGTACACAGTAGACCTGGACAAGATCTTCCTGTAACATCTTCCCACAAAGAATGTCTAAATGAAAAGGAATCTGATTACCATCTATTGGTCCCTATCCTAGATCCCCCAACCAACCCCAAATCCAGGTCTGACACACTGCAGAGAAACTAGACTGAGACAAGGGCACCCGCCCTCCTAGGCCAGCACCACAGACCTCCGTCTCCAGACTACCCTTCAAATCACCTCACTCCCACTGAAGACAGCTGTGCCTACTCCTCACTCCTACCCTATGGCCTCACAGGGCTGTCATCCCTCAACTTCTCTAAACTTGTTCTGAAAAGTACTTTCTAAAATAGACTGAAACATTTGGCAAAGCTGATATTTGGCACGAGATTTTAACAATGCTTTCTTTGGCTGCATGAACAGAGACATGATCTACTTTCTTCTAAAACATTAAAATATATTTACAAAACAGAAATGATTCTCCACCTCCAACAATTTCAGGGTATGAAATAAAGAAGGGGAAACTCAAATGCTCGAGATATTTAAAGACACCAACGAACCTATTAACCAAATACAACAAACATATGGACCTTGTTTAGACCCAGGTTTGGACCAAGAGTATAAAATGTTTTTGAGACTGGAAGACCCAAGGACCAAACTGGCTGTCCATGTGAGAAAGTATTAAAGGTGACAGTGTTATAATGCCATTGCGGTTTCATTTTTAAAGATACTCTTCTGCTAAGAGTACATGCTGAAATATTTATACTGAAATATGAGTCTCTTCTGAGACTTGCTGTAAAAGTCAACTGAAATGGTGGGGTGTTAAGTGGGTGAAGGCGGCTGATGCCAGCTAAAGCTGGAACTTGGGGTCCTTGTGCTGCTCTATTTTTAATGCCTCTGACTTTTGAAAAACCTTAATGTCACTGACCACAATATACCTAAGGGAGCTTATGCAGCTCACACAAGAGAAAGTATAAGCACTTGGAGTGGGACAGAGCCTTCCACTTTACAGAGTCCAGGGGTAAAACAGCGCCCCCTGGGATCCTGGGTGGAGCAGCTGCTGTACCCAGGGTTTGGGAGGGAGCCACTAGGGCTTTCCCTCATTGTTCTGGCTGCCTGGGCGGCCTGGATACATCAGACAGCATGGATAACTCTTTTGACTATAAGTGCATTTCATGTTCAAAGCCTTACCCGCTGATAGGAGTCTGTTGATGTGTTAATAAAGTATAGCATCTAAGGAACACTGAGACCTGGACTTTCTTCCCTCAGACACTGCCATCTTTGTAATTCTATAAGCCCTTAATACCAGGCTAGTCTTGAAGAGCCATAAAATTTATGGCATTATTATGAACCCATCAGACTACTTCCTAACAATTAAGAAGTTTAATCGCCAGGCATACTAGGACAAGGGCTAGCCTACTGTTCATTTTTTCACACAGGAGATGCACAGAACAGTCTTCCACTTCAGCCAGGGTGCGATATGAGTACACTGTGCTCTATCCTCAGAGGAAAGCACTCAGGCCTTGGCTGTGCACAGTGTTGAGCACCATTAGGAGTTGATCTGGCACGCAGGAACAGGTGCTATCAAGACCCATGACTGACCCCTGTGCTGGGGGCTTAGACATCTTTGTTGTGTTTTCCTCTCCAGAGCCTTGCCAAACCCAAGTGTTACCTCTAGAGCTACCCATGAACTCCTGCAAGCTCCAGAACTCCAAGCATTCCTGCTCCCATCCTCACTGGTTAGTTCAGTCTCTATCCATTGAAGGCTATAACTGAGAAGCCAACGTCAGTTAGCACAGAGCCCCAGGAGCTTAGAGTTGCAAAGGATTTCCCTAAAGGGGACAGAACGGGAAGAAGAGGACAGGGATGCTGTATAAACTCACAGCTGTGAGGCAGAGAGGGGCTCTCCTATTCACTCGGAAGAGAGCTAGGCCTATCCACTTAGGCCAAGAACAAAGCCTCCGAGACAACCTCATACTAGATAGGCCCAGATCCTCCTCAGAGGTCCGAGTTGTTCAGGTTCTGTTGAGTCACTGGCCCCATCAGAGGCAGACTGGAGGGGATGTGGGGTGAGAGAAAGGCTGCTGCCCTACTCAAAGGCATGGACTTCTGCAGCTGTGTTAGGACCAAGGGAGGGGAGAAGGAAAAATCACCACCAAAGCCTCCCAAAGGAAATGGAGCTGTGGACAACCACGGTGACACTGGGGGTTCTCACCTTTGAATCCCTCTTGGTTACCAGGGCATACAAGGCTTTTTTATTCAAATCAAAACAGCTGCACACATCTCTGGCAGCTTCAGGGCCCTGGGTCACCACAGCAGTCATCAGGTCCAGGCAGGCTCGAGCCATCCTGCATAGGGACAGGAAACCAAGGATCAGGCCCAGGAGCAGCACTGTCAGGGAGCCCAGCACACACCTTGCTGTAGGATTTGCTGCCCAAAACCAGAAATGAGAAAGCCTGAATGTTCCGCTCTTTCAGGTTTCTTTTAAAGCATAACCAAAACTTTAAAAGAAACTAAAAAGCCAAGGAAAGATTATAATACAGAAGTGAAAAAATTATTATTAATATTATTATTATTTGAGACAGATCCACTGTGTATGTAGCTTTGGCTGAAATGGAACTCACTATGTAGAGACCAGGTTGGCCCTGAACTCACAGATGTCTGCTTGCCTTTGCCTCTTGAATTCTGGGATTAAGGTGTGAGCTACCATGCCCAGTACTAAAGACAAAAATTTTATCTCTCAAGTAACCATCAGTGACCCAGCAGCCACATCCAGTCACTGTGTTTTGGGGACATAAAGGACAACTTTAAAGAGGTGTCTCCAAAAGTGCCGTCTTGGCAGCCTTCTTCTCTGAGCTTGCCAGAACTGGTGGCTCCATGCAAGGCACTGTTCTAGACGCTGGAAAATAAGATCCATGATCCTCTGCACACATATTAGGGAAGAAGTCAATAGATATAGACCATGTGTCAAGTGCACAGGTACTGTCTACATGCAGAAAACCAACCAAAGTGGGACATGGAGACAGAAAAGGACAGTAGGATTGTTACCAGCCTGAGGGTCAGTGACGACCATACAGGCCTTTCTTCTGCAAAGTATTGAGGAAGACATAGACCATGACTACTTGAGAAAAGAGCCATCTGGGCAGAACAGGCTATGCAAGTCATGGCTGAGTCCAGGACAGTGGAGAGAGCAGGCTAGAGCAGAAGGACACTTGGTGTAAGAAGTCAGCCATGGTCCCTGTTGGTCCCTGCTGAAAAACCTTGGTAAAAGTCAGCGTAAAGGCTGGTCGCGGGCCTCACGGCAGACGGCTCACCTGTAACCAGATGCATACAGGGATTCACAGAGGAGCTTCATGTGGTTGTTCAGAAGCTTCTTCACAATGTTGGTGCCCACCACGTGGAAATGTGTAAGATCACTGGCTGTCCGCAGTAATATGGCCTCAAAAGCTTGAAATATTAACAGCACCTGCAAAGGCAGAATTGAACCCTGTCAATCATTTCATCCTTGACTTAGCTAGAGTTATGACATTAGCCCTGCCCCAGATCCTGAGCCAAAATAACGAGAGGGAAGTAGGCAAGCGTGTACCAGCCTTACACAGCAAGACCCAGGCTCTGATCTAGAAACAGACAAGAGGCTGCTTAGTTTTACAAGACAAAAGCAAAGGACAAAACTTTGAGCATGAAATTCAGTGCTCTGAAGACATTCAGTTCTACAGCCTTACAAAAGTCCAGTTCCGTATGTGTTCTGCGTCTGTAACACACAGCATTTCCCCGTTAAAGCAAACCTAGTGTACTGTAAGAATCTATAGTCCCGGGGCTGTACTGTGAGAATCTATAATCCCGGGGCTGGAAAGATGGCTCGGCAGCTGTAGAAAGAACTGGCTGCTCTTTCGGAAAACCTGGGTTCAGTTCCCAGCACCCACATGGCAGCTCACAACTGTCTATACCCAAGTTCCAGGGGACTCACTGCCTTCTAGCCTCTGTGGCAACAAGCATGCATATGGTGTGCATATATACATACACACACACACACACACACACACACACACACACACACACACAAATACCGATAAGCAAAACACTCATACACATAAAAATAAATGAATAAACATTTTTTAAAAATCTAATCTTGACTTATGACATTATTTATAAACTATTGAAGAGAAGTTGCATTTCCCACAAAAGCCACAGAAGCAAAGCTCTGGAGTAAGAGATCACTTTCTGAAGGAAGCTGGTACTGACCAAGATATGGACAGCACACCTGGCAAAGCTCACTGCTACACAACACTGACTTCTTGTCATCATGCAAGTAAGAGACAACCTACTTCACTCTCGGGTCGCTTCTCTCCACTCAGGAGCTGGAAAATTTCTGCACACTCCATGGAAATCTTGATGTAGCCCTCGACAACATCGCACATGTCTTCCTGTGGCAGATGCTTGGCAGCAGAGACGAAGGCTTCCAAAGCTGAAACAAGAGTTAGGAGATCAAGGGGACAGTCTCCTCAGAAACCAGGGCAGCTACTACGACAGACACCACACTTTCCTTCTCCAGTGTCTCCCACACACCTCTAATGTACTCAAAGAGGCAAAGAACCCCTGAACTGAGGGTTCATGTTAAGGCTGTAACTCCTACAAAACTATCTGAAGACAGCACTTCTAAGAGACAAGGATGAGTGAGGTCATCAGGTTGATGGCCCAGGTCCATAGGATTGATGTCCTAGTAATAAGGGACACCAGAGAGACCTTGGAAGAGGTGAGGGCACAGCGAGAGACAACTGTGTGAGTTCAGGGAGAGCCTTCATGTACACGGCACTGGGCTCATTCTACCCAGAACTGCAAGAACATAAATGTTTAGCATCTAGTGTGCAGTCTTTAGTTACAGCAGCCCCGGGCAGATGAACCCACGTGTACATTATAAAAACACTCAAATGAGCCCAGTGTAAGAAAGAAGCTGGGGGTGAGTGAACTCCTGCTGCAATCCTGGCTCTGGCCCTAGAAGGGGACTTGATTCTGCAGGTGAGAGCCATAAACTGTTAAGAGCCAACTACGCCTTGGACAGCAGCTCTATGTGGCTGACTCAAGCCGTTCTGTAACATCTGGTCAGGTATGAGGACCAAGGAGCAAGGCCGGGCACTATGAACACATCAAGTAAGGACATACCAATTAAAAACATGTTTGTGGCAAACACCTTGACCTACATCCTAGAGTGGCCACCTATTCGCTCCATGGTGGTGGGCAAATCACTGAACGCTGAGTTCTGATACCTTATCTAGAACATGAGCAGGAGCAGGAACCCACCTAACAGGGCTTATACAAAGTTTAATTCTGGTATTGCATACGGCACAAAGGAAGCCCTTCAAAGCCAGCTGCATTTAGGTGGCATCTGCTCACATTCTGGCCTCTGCTAACCTCGCTAACCTCACAACGCCTTTCCCAACTTCACTTTATAGTGAGGGTAGCATTTCCCCTGCAACTATACTCGCTCCTTAACCATTCTCAAGTGGTGCTGCTGCCCTAGGCACTGCAGCACAGCCTAGAGAAATAGTAAGCAAGGGCCATGGCACCTGAGAGAGGTGGCTCAATGTCACAGTGGCTCTATCCCTCAGGTCTCCAAGAGTCACTCACGATACCTACTCCTCTTCCAGACAGCAAGCTTAGAATCCGAGAAACAGTAAGGCCTGCCACTGCAGAGAGAGTAGTGTTAATACTTTCTTAAAGAAGCACTTGCCACGCTCTAAAACTCTAGGTAGCGCAGGGTACTGTAAAGTGGGAACTGCTGATCCATCATTACACCTGCCAGCTCTACAGCCATCTTTCATTCACTACTGACTGAGCTCTTACCATACAACAGACCTGGGATGTGCTGGTGAATGAACTGGAAACGGTCTCCATCAACACGGTACAACCAATGGAATGCAGAGGTACACAGATATGTATTCTGGACCTACCAGTCACTTAGTAGATACATGCCACACACTAGTGAGTACTTTGAAGACACGAGGGGGAAGAAAAGGTTGTTAAGAGGTTATAACTGTACAATGTGATTTTGACCAGGGCCTGGGGAGGTGTCTCTGTGGTTGCACCTGATGCTAAAAGAATGAGTTGGGGCAGGGTGAGACAGTGCTTCAAGTTATTGATGTGAAAAGTCACAGGCAAGGGGGAACAGGGTGTGAGTAGGTACAAGGGGATGGTATTTGGGATGGGGAGGAGGTCTGAGACAGAGACAAACGAGTAGGAAGGCGAGATGAACTAGTGGGGGACGACTTTGGCTATTAGTAGGATCACAACAAAGAACGCCCTGAGAGGAGTGACATGAGCAGATTGGCAGTTTTAAAGATCACCTCATACTGCATGTATGATGGGATGCAAGGAAACAAATGTAGGGAAAAGACCAAGCCTGGCAGCTCTGGCCATCACCACAGAAAGACTAATGGTGCCTGGATGAGAGTGACCATGGAGACCACCGAGTCAAGGGGTGACTGAGGCACAAGGAGGGCTCTGGAGAAACATTTAGGTGACTGGACCTGCCTGGCACTGCAATGAGGAACAGGTAACATTTAACCAGCACTGGAGAAGGGCAAACATTTTCAAAAACCGGACTTAGGCAGATCCTTGTTGACCTAGAATTCTGACTCACCGATCATCACTTTAATGCTGACACTGGTCAGCTGAGCATCCTCTGCAATTGAACCCCAAAGCTCCTCTCCACTACACCAAGGGAACAGCAGTAGCCACCAAAGATTCCTAACACACACCCACCAATCCATCCTTGATAGCATTTCCATGACAGGAACTCAGTGTGTACCAAGAAGGAGGGAAGGGAGAAAAAAAATTCTGAAATTACATTCAAATAAAAATCTCCAAATTCCCACATTTACCCACGGACTTCAGCTTTGCAACATCCTTCAGTCACTTCACTAATCGTGTGCCCGTCAACCTAGCTGTCCTGAAATGCAGACAGAAGCTTCTCAGGAACCAAGCTAGCTCTCTTCTGCTAGAGAGGCTCCTCTCCCCACACCATTCCACAACTCTTGACAACCTGCTTCCTTGGGGAAGCCTTCTTTGACTTTACAGATCAAGGCCCCAGGCCCCTTAGGCACAATGGACACCAGGCTCCTTTGGAAGACCTTTGACTATGTGACTTTGCTGCTTTCCCAAACTATCAGACTCACAAAGGCAAGACCTGTGCCAGGGTTTATTCACCCATTCTGTCTCTACCTAGCAAATCGAGGCTGTGATTAAATATCAAATAAATGTGCGGGGCGCTAAATTCTGTGCTAACAAAGGCATCCTCTTCCAAGCAAACTACCAAGGCTAGGCACCAAATGTTTAAAAAATAAAAATTGTAAGAAAAGATTAGTTGAGAATACTTTTTGAGTCAGGGTCTCACTACAGTGTTTATAGAGTCCCTTGGTTGTGAGTTAGCCTGGGGTAGTTCAGGGAGACAGACAGCTTACTCTTCTTGGGGCTGTAAACAGTAGCAGTCAGGAGTGCCCTGCCAACACTGACCCTGTCCAGACAGCACCAATTCTATCCTTAATCTTCTAGTAATTCCAGTGCAGGAAGTCAAGGTGTACTTGGTCTGGAACTTGTTAGGTAGATAAGGCTGGCCTCTGACTCACGAGATCCTCCTGCCTCTGCCTCCTTCTCAAGGGCTGGATTAAAGGCATGTACCATCAAGCCCTGTGATAGCTTATTAACTTAGTAATTTTGTTAACCTGAGAGAAATATAGTTCACTGTCTTGTTTTACCACAGCGTCGACGTCGGAACACGGTAACAGGTTCAACTGTGGTTGACAACCAATGTACCCCTTACACGATTATAAGTAGTTGTGACCTGTAGTCACACTCTGCATAGAGTGAAATTAATTAAATTACAGAATCTGGTCCATCTCAGTCACCGGTCCCCGGACAATCCTAGTCACTTGACAAGGAGTGGTAGGTCCTTATGGAACTTGTTACACGTGACATCCGGCTATTATCAGGGTTGACAGTTGGTTTGCAAGTGCCTATGGGAACGGCTACTGACAGCCCACGCAAGCTGTCTCACTGAACCATTCTAGACTAACTCAGAGCCAGGGCTCGGTAAACGCTTGCAGTGTGAACGGGGACAGTTCCTTTACTTTCCTGATAGCCAAGAGGTTTTGGAGGTGTCTAGGGGTCGCTGCCCGGAAGAGAAACGCGTGGCCGCAAAAGCACAGACATGCAGTCCTGGGCACCCTGTACGCTCAATCGTCGGAGCCTCTGTTTTCCCGGAGGCGTGGCTGTGACGGTTACAGCCCCGAAGCTGAGGAGAGGAGTTTGGTTCTGTCTCCTCCCGACCCGCCGCTCTCACTCACCGGGTCCAGGGCCCTGCGCATCCTTCAGCTGGGTCTTGAACCGCACGCCAGTGAACTCCTCTGCTCGAGTTCGCTTGGATGTGCCCGCGGGGGACGCCGCGCCGCCAGGGCTCTCTGAGGCCTTCCTCTTAGGGACCCCCATGGTCCAAACCACCGGCCCAGAAAAACGGCGCCCTCGGAAAACCCACGCGACCGGAAACACTGGCAGCAAGGAAGGGGCGGGACTGGAGGAAAAGGCGGGGCCTGAGAGGGGAAGCCGGTAAAAGAGCCAGTCTTCGGGTGAGAAAGAGCGAAAGGGGTGGGGCCATCTGAAAGGGGCGTGGAGAAGGTAGAACACCTGGGGGCGGGGTCTTTGGGAGGCGTGTCTCTGGGCGGGTTTGGGCGTGGTTTGGTGCCGGGGCGGGGCCTGGAGGGCCTGGGATTTCCCCACCAGCTCTCCGCAAAGAAAAATCACCTCTGGAAAGACTTTCAGGCCCTTAGCTGCTACAATCTAAATCGACTTCTCCTGTCCCAGCGGCGCTGTTGGGGTCCCTGAGCGGGAAGAACTCCCAGATGCTTCCCGAAGGCCACTTCCCGACGACTACTAGAGCAGCACAAAAAGCTCAGATTTTTTAAACTCTCTGGGCACCTTAATTGTGTCCTTTGAACAACTTCATGGGATTAATACTTCCTCATTTCAATCCCCGTGCGTGTAGACCGGGTGATTTCACGAGGGCCTGACATCAGGTGGACTTAATGCTTGCGAATGTGGGTCCCAGGCTGATCAAGTGTCCTTAACTCTAGCCAGAAGGCCTAGGCTGGTTAGATGTGACTTCGAATAACCTCCATTCCAGGTTCCCCCAAGCTTAGATGCATTCCTTCCTGTGGTGCTGAAGGCCATGGGAGATCAAAGAAAGTAAACATTTAGAAAAAAACCCTGGGACAGTGTCCATGTCTCAACACCCTCATTAAAAAGGACACAACAAAGTCTGCTCTCCCCAAACTTGGGCCGGAGAACAGCAAGTAATGTAATGTTTAAAGAACTGCTTTAAGGGGACAGAGAGTACAATAAGGATTTTTTTTATTGGTTGTAAGCTGTTGATTTACAGGCTACATTAAATGCTCTGGCAAAATGTGGGAAAGTAAAAACAGGCAGTTAGTTGCATTAAAAAAAAAAAAAAGATTGTATCAATACTTGGGTATGTATTTAAAATTCCAAACTAGCCTATAGCTGGGTAACTATTTCAGATGGTTTCTGAAATCCTCTGTCATAGTCTTCTAGTTTAATGAGGTACTCTTTTGAAAGCAAATGTCTTTTAAGCATTTAAGAATGTGGTCCTTGGGGGTTGGGAATTTAGCTCAGTGGTAGAGCGCTTGCCTAGCAAGCGCAAGGCCCTGGGTTCAATCCTCAATTCGGGGGGGGGGGAATGTGGTCCCTGTTGCTACTAGGATTTTAGAGTCCCTAACAGGAAAAAAAAATTTACCTTTGACCCTGATCCTGTAGTCTACAGAGACAACTGCATCGGTGGAAATCCCTAGGTCATAGGCCTGTCAGAAAAATAAAGATGACTGAAGCCATGTAATAATATTAAGAAGAGGATAAAGACAGACTTGTGACCAACTGTCCACGTGGGTCCTCCTTGCTGATTAATTAACGATCATCCACTTACCAGGACCCACACAAAAAAGCAGCAGGAGGATGTAAGAAATAGTCAAAAGCGGGTTGGGGATTTAGCTCAGCGGTGGGAGCGCTTGCCTAGGGAAGCGCAAGGCCCTGGGTTCGGTCCCCAGCTCAAAAAAAAAGAACCAAAAAAAAAAAAATAGTCAAAAGCCTTTTGAGTTCAGCTTATGTGACGTTGGGGGAAGTTACCAATTCTCTGTACTAGCTGCCTGACCTTCCTTCCGTAGCTCAGACCTTCACTTATCCCGCTCCTTGTCCATTCTTCGCTCTAGCTTTCTACCGTCCTCTGTTTTGTTTGGTTTTCACCTTTCTTACCTATTGGTGATACAGAATAGTCTTTGTTAATGTGCACCAAACATGGCAACACCAAGCTGGACACTCTGTTTCCATAGCCTGGAACTCAGACTGGGCCAACAAATGTTTAATAAGTATCTGAATGGATATGAATACGAATGAATCCATGGACCTGCGTTTTCACCTTGGTTTAAATTTGAATTCTGTTCAGTCAGAATCCATATCAAGTTCATATTAAACTGTTTATCATGGATGCAGAATAAGAGAATCATAGCATCACTGCCCACAGGAGAATGCTATCACAGTATTATCGCTGTTGCTGTTTTGAAGCACAGGAATTCAAACCCAGAGAGTCAAGCAGGTTAGGCAAGACCCCTACTAACTGACCTACATCCATGGCCCTGAGCGGAACTTCTCTTGATAATTTGAACTTTCACCCTGCCAAGAGCTCATTGGCACAGTCAGATTGTAGAAATCAGAGGTGTGATGCTGAGAGAAATCTCGGACTTGGAACTTCCCACCAGGCCTTAGGGAAGGTCCGTGAGTTCCTCCCTGCCCAGCCAATTAACGTAAAGGTCACCAGGACCACCAATCATTATGTGCCGAGTTGCTGTTGCTATAATCTGCCCTCAAAAATTGTATTAAAAGCTTATGAAAGAGAGAGAAGGGGTTGCCTCTCCTCTGGGTGCAGAACGACCCCTTGCTTTTGCATTGAACTCCATTCTCCAGTGTCGTTTGAGGGTCTCCTGGTAGCTCGGGCTCACCTTGAGTCTTACATTTGGTGCATTGGCTAGGAAGCCAGACCTCCAGTGACAGCAGGGGTCTGTGGTCGGTGGTTGGAGAAATGTTCAGTTCGAGCCTAGAGTCAGGTACTGCAGTTGTCTGTCTTTGTGTGTCTTCTGTCTCTCTTTTGGTTTGTTCAAGAGTGTCAGAAAGGCTTAGAGAACCCTCTGGTTTGTCTGGTCTGGGTGGTGGTTTGCAGGATGCAGATGTGCCTTAACAGCATGACCTCAGGGATTATGGAGGATGCTTCGGTTACCCCGAGGGGGTTGGGAAGACCCCACTCCATTTGGGATCTTGTTAGACTCAGTTCCGGCAGAAGCCAGCCAAGTCATCTGTACTGGGTTATTCCATGAGTGGCAAGGATGGATTGTTTGGGTCTTCCTTGGTCTCTTTGTGTTAATGGACTTGGACTGGCATAATTTTTGGACATAGGACAGACTGATTCTCACCTTAATCTTATTCTGGCTCATTTTAAAGAAGTTAGGGCTAAGGACCACTTATTGCAACTTGGAGTGGCCCGCTTTTGATGTTAGATGGCCACCAGAGGGGGACCTTTTATCTCCCCAGGGGGTCAGCAGTACAGGATACCATGTTTCAAAAATCTTCCCTCTTTCCCCCTGCTATCACTTCTTCATTAACAGGGATGGCCACAAGGTGACAAGGAACAACAAGAGTCTACTCCAGCCCAGCAGCCAGCTCCATCCTTGCTGGCGGCATCAACTCTAGGCCTAGTGAGATGGCTCAGAGTTAAGAGCAATGACCTCTCTTTCAGAGATCCTGAGTTCAATTCCCAGTCTACACTCGGCAGCTATTGCAGAACTGAAAGATTTAATAGTTAGGGTCAGAGCTCCCAATGAGCTCATGAGGATATGTTTGGCCTAAATTATGTGCCCTTTATGAAGCAGGCCCAGTTCTAGAACCACACAGGTCAAAGAGACTGGATCTACGTGAGATTCCACCAAGGTGCACTTAAACCCAGGTGAAAAAGACACTACATCATCCCGTTGACCACACCAACTGCCATCAAAGTGGATAAAATCACTGCCTGGGTACACTACACTCACACCAGACCTGCTTCTCCACTAAAGAAGACTACTTGGCTCCAGTTGTACCAAAATGGAGGGTTCAAAAGGACACCAACCCCCTCAAGTTAAAGTTGACTAAGTCTATTGTCCCTGCTAACTATATGTACTGTGTGTTTTATATCCCCCTTTTATGAAGACATTGAGTTAATAGTTAAATATGTTTCTACATATAGATGGTCACAGGAAGGTCCACCTTTAACCCTCCAGACCATATTGGAACAGGGTATCTGTCTATGGGAAGTCCCCTTGTCACATCAACACCTCTACAATCGGACCATTCCCACAGTTTATTCTAAATAGATTATTCCCTCAAAACAGACATAGTGGGCCTATTTGACAAGACTGACCCCTTTGCATGAATGGGGTGGTTATTAATTTCTCTACCCCAGATGGGCTCTGTATTTTGATTCATTTGGTGCCCCACATAACCTATTTCTTTTATTTTAACATTAATTCTAGGGCTAGGGCTGGGGCTAGCCCTGGTGGGCACTGAGATAACTGTGCTAACAGAGAGAGAGAGAGAGAGAGAGAGAGAGAGAGAGAGAGAGAGAGAGAGAACTATAACAGTAAAAGACAGACATAGATATAGATATTGAGAGGATTAAAACTTCCATCGCTCATCTCCAGGAGTCACTCACTCACTTCCCTCTCAGAAGTTGTGTTTGAGAACTGTACTGGCTGGTTTTGTGTGTCAACTTGACACAAGCTGGAGTTATCACAGAGAAAGGAGCCTCAGTTGTGGAAATGCCTCCATGAGACCCAGCTGTAAGGCATTTTCTCAACTAGTGATCAAGGGGGGAGGACCCAGCTTATTGTGGGCGGTGCCATCCCTGGGCTGGTGGGCTTGGATTCTACAAAACAGCAAGCTGAGCAAGCCAGGGGAAGCAAGCCAGTAAGTAACATCCCTCCATGGCCTATGCATCAGCTCCTGCTTCCTGACCTGTGTGAGTTCCAGTCCTGATTTCCTTTGGTGATGAACAGCAACGTGGAAGTGTAAGCTGAATAAACCCTTTCCTCCCAACTTGCTTCTTGGTCCTGATGTTTTGTGCAGGAATAGAAACCCTGACTAAGACAAGAACCATAAGAGGTTAGACTTATTGTTCCTTCAACAGGGAGGTTTATGTGCTGCACTCAATGAGGAATGCTGTTTCTACGTAGACCACTCAGGTGTAGTTAAAGACTCAATGACTAATGTATGAGGGGGGCTGGCCCAAAGAAAGAGAAAAAGAGAACAGAGCCAGGGATGGTTTGAATTCTGGCTTAATTCTTCCCCATGGTTAACTACTGTGGTGTGGACCCTAGCTGGACCCTTGACTATCCTACTTTTGCTGCTAACCTTTAGACCCTGCATTTTAAATTGCTTAGTTACTTTTATTGGAGAACAAATTAATACAGTACAGCTGATGATACTTAGACAACAGTATGAAGATATACCTCTTAATGATTCTACCTATGTGTTAACAGAATGTGGTTAATCACTCCAAGATTTCACACTCACAAGAAAAAGGAGGGAACGAGAGAGAGCCTGGACTTGGAACTTCCCACCAGGCCTTAGGGAAGGTCCGTGAGTTCCTCCCTGTCCAGCCAATTAAAGGTAAAGGTTACCAGGACCACCAATCATTATGTGACAAGTTGCTGTTGCTATAATCTGTCCTCAAAAATTGTATAAAAAGCTTATGAAAGAGAGAGAAGGGGCCGCCTCTACTCTGGGTGCAGGACGACCCAACCCCAGGGTGCTGGAACAATAAACTTCTTGGTATTGCATCGAACTCCGTTTTCGAGTCTCATTTGGGGGTCTCCCGGTAGCTAAGGCCCACTTTGAGTCTTACAATGCCTTTCTTCATTTTGATTCCAGTTCTAACTTCTTCAGTTGATAAGTGTCTTAGTGCAATATCTACTGAGATCAGGACAATTGAATTTCCTGCACCACGAGCAAACGGAACATTGTGTTATTCTGAAGGCAGTAACCTCAAGCTCTAGTGCAGAACACAGTACACCTCGGCCAGAAACGGGAAGCAAGCATCTGGATACTCAGTTCAAGTTTACAAAAGGCCAGCATCCACCAATAGCAGCCATGGGCGTTGCTTTTTGTAATCAACAATAAAAGATTCAAGAAAGCATAACACAGCTCACTCACCCCACTCAAGGGTCACTAAGGATGTAACACATTTGACAAGTTCGGTGAAGACAGTTTACATCGAGATTCCAAGGTGAGAAGTTAAAAGGCCACATGGTAATTAAATAAAATATTTGAGCAATGACTGCATCATGGTTATAAACTCCAGATTATTTCATCACCGATATCTTACTGAAATGGTAGTAAAAAAGAGAAAAAGCAGAAACAATGAGTTTGTTGATTTTTTTTCCTTCTCTGAGGAAGAAAATTGAGGAAGAATAGAAAATATTCCTACTATTCAATGTAGAATAAAATAGCTATGTGAAGCTAGACTTGGTTTTAAAATACTTGTAGTGTAGATGAAGTTTGTGACCTTAGATTGCCCCCAAGTCTGCTGTCTACTTGTTCTTGTTGCTGTGATAAGACATTGAACAAACGCACCTCAGGAGAAGAAAGGGTTTATTTGCCTTTCACTTACAGTTCGCAGCCCATTACTGAGGAGAGCGAAGGCAGGAACCCAAACTAGAACTTGAAGCCCAAGCATAGCAGAATGTTGCCTGCTGGCTCCATCACAGACTCAAGCTTACTTAGCATCTCTATAGAGCCCAGCGCCACCTTCCTTGAGGATGCTGGGGCATCCTACATCAACTAACACTAAGGCAATTCCCCACAAACCTGCCCACAGGCCACTCTTACCAAGGCAACTGAGGTTGTCTTCTCGGTGACTCTAGGCTGTGCCAACCTGACAGTGAAAGCTTACCAGGGCTCTGGTACCCACCCATCTCTGCCCAGACAGAGATGCCCTGTTTATCTGAGTCGAGCTGACTCAGCTTTCCCAGAACTGATCTTCCTGTGGAGAGACTGTGCCTGGATGATTCCTGCTTCCACCTCCCTTCCAGTGCTGAGCCTGCATTGTCCTCTCCACACCCCTCCTTCCTCGGCCCCCATCCAAAACCTCTTCCCTTATAAAAGTTCTCTGGGATAATTATCGGAACATAGGGACATTTGGCATGTTCACCATCAGGTATAGGAGCACAATACCCTTCGAAGCCTATCCACGATTACTTTTATATTTTAAAAGAACATTTGGAGCGCACTACCCCAGTGAATTTCGAGTGTGTTTTAGTCGCTGCGTCATTAGGGAAGGCGTAGGTGAGAATGAGGGGCCAGGTCATGGGCAATGAAGAAAAACAACTTCAGAACATTGACATCCATCTACCTGAGTTCTGTCCACGCGTTACATTTTTATGATCTTGAGACTTTTCAAAGACAGATTTTAAAATCCATTCAGAAAGTACGCAAGTATCCTACTACATCCATGTTTCTGAAGGCTACGCCCTTAGCCAACACATATCCTGTCGATGGCCATTGTCTTAGACAGGGATGCTCAGAAACGCTAGGCCGTTGAGTTCATGGACAGAGTCTTTGAATGCCAAAGCAGAGCAAAGGCTGCAGTGAGCTTAGAGATTAAAAGAGCGGATACATTGCAAAGCTATTACACAAACCGTGCTGACATCTTAATTATTAGATAGAAATCTTAAAAACACAAGGAACATTAATAACAGTTTTTAAATTAATAGACTGTAAAAGTTTTGGGCTTTTTTACCCACAGAGAATACATGTTGTTTTTAAGTGAACAAGGAATGGTCGTAAAAAGCTGACCATTTTAGGCCACAGAGGAGGCTTCATAAATTCCAGGATACCCACATCATAACAGGCCATGTTCTCTAACCATCATCCAATAAAAGTTAGTCCTTGATAATAAGAGTTGGTTTTTTTTTTTTAAATCCCATTAGTCTTGGGTGAGGGATACAATTTCTACCACGTCATCTTTGGGAAGCATAATGAAAACCGTGTGAGTTGGAATACAGTGAATGAACCTTAGTGACATCCACTGAGCAGAGTGCACGCAGGAATACTTTCTGCCTTGAAACACACCTTGAAAGTCAGGGAAGACCGGAAATGAGCACACTGTGACAAAGGGTCAAACCATAAGACTGTGGAACGGGTAAACAGAAAGGAGATGTATAAAGTGGGGAGGGGACAAACATCTTAAAAATATTCACAGGCTTAGAAGGAGGCCGGTTGAATATGCAAACCTGTGACACGACTAATTAGGAGAATAAAATGAGAGAGACTACAAAAACTGCAGGACTGAATGCGGAAATTAGCACACGAACAACATCGGTATTTAAAACCACTATTTTATCCTATGGGTGTGGCTGTTTCGTCTGCGTGTGTCTGTGCAACATGAGCAAGCCTAGTGCCTGCAGGAGCTAGAAGATGGCATGGAATCCCCTGGGCCTGGGGTTACAGACAGCTGTGAGATGCCATGTGGGTGCTGGGACTTGAACCCCGGTCCTCAGCCAGAGCAGTCAGTCCTTAATAGTGGTTAAGACCACTGAGCCACCTCTCCAAACCCTATATAGGCCTTAAAATGGTAAATGATTACTCAAAAATATTAAAGCTGAAAGAAATGCACACGCTATTGGAAGGGATAAAAATCCCAAAGTGGGCATTAAAAAGAACCCAGAACAACTGGAAACATTCACAGGCATTAAAATTATAAAATAAACCTTCCCCAAGACACTGGTGATGTTTCAAATTTCTAACAATCTTTAACAAAATCCACAATCCCTAGTTCCCTCAGCTTCTTCCATGAAAGCAGACAAAGCATCACAACCCTAAACGCTACACCAATGGTCGGGGATGTAAGTCAGTTGTAGAGCATTTATTCGTCAAGGGTTAGGACCTGGACTTAATCCACAGCACTGGAAAAAAACCCTACAAAGCTAGCTGCTTAGAGAGAAACGTCACCAATAGTTTTTCCCATCAGTCAACCCCATGAGCAGCAGCAATGACCAGCATTGCCGTGGGTAATAACGACACACAAGTTATGAGGATAACCAATCACTTTTGGATCCCATTTAAGGTCTGCTCTGTTAGAGGAAACTCATACTTCAAACTAGAACTTGACTAAAATTGAGTTAAGACCCCAAGGCTGGAGAGCTTTTAGGCTCCCTGGGGTGAACATTCCATTTTGCTAAAAGGATTTGGTATCAAAACTCCCTCTAGATTTATACCTCTAGGTTGTGGCGCAGATCTCAGACCTGATCAGAGAGGCGTCTTTGTGCAGCCGGCAACTGCGAATGCGGAAGCTCACAATTGTCTGAAGTGCAGATAAGAAGTGGGGTGCTCCACTGTAAGTGGGATAACTGCACTAATTCCCCTAAGACCATGAAGGAAGAGGGGTTGGAAAGACTGCAGGAGCCAGAGGTTGGTGAGGACCAAGGTGAAGCCGTTTCTCCTGGACCTGAAGGGATCTCTGCACTGGGGAACTCTCACAGCTGTGGTTAGCTGCCCAAGATCACCAGTTAGCATTCCTACATGGAGTGGGATTCATGACACCCACAACACACACTCGCATGCATACGCGCATGCACACACACACACACGCGCATGCACACACACACACACATACACACACACACACACACACACACACACACACACACACACACCCCTTGAGAAACTATTGACATTTGGAGAAAAGAGTCAGTTTTTGTTAAAGGTGTGGTCCTTGGCAGCTCAGCCACACTCTAGTGAATAGTCCCCACCCACTACACACTCTGGTGAATAGCCCCACCCACTACTCTGGTGAATAGCCCCACCCACTACACACTCTGGTGAATAGTCCCCACCCACTCCACACCCTGGTGAATAGCCCCACCCACTACATACTCTGGTGAATAGCCCCACCCACTACACACTCTGGTGAATAGGCCCCCTCCACTTCACACTCTGGTAAATAGCCCCACCCACTACACACACTGGTGAATAGCCCCACCCACTACACACTCTGGTGAATAGCCCCACCCACTACACACTCTGGTGAATAGCCCCACCCACTACACACTCTGGTGAATAGCCCCACCCACTACACACTCTGGTGAATAGGCCCCACCCACTACACACACTGGTGAATAGGCCCCATCCACTACACACTCTGGTGAATAGGCCCCACCCACTACACACTCTAGTGAATAGCCCCATCCACTACACACTCTGGTGAATAGGCCCATCTACTACACACTCTGGTGAATAGGCCCCATCCACTACACACTCTGGTGAATAGCTCCACCCACTACACACTCTAGTGAATAGCCCCATCCACTACACACTTTGGTGAATAGGCCCCACCCACTACACACTCTGGTGAATAGGCCCCACCCACTACACACTCTGGTGAATAGCCCCCACCCACTACACACTCTGGTGAATAGGCCCCACCCACTACACACTCTGGTGAATAGGCCCCACCCACTACACACTCTGGTGAATAGGCCCCACCCACTACACACTCTGGTGAATAGCCCCCACCCACTACACACTCTGGTGAATAGGCCCCACCCACTACACACTCTGGTGAATAGGCCCCATCCACTACACACTCTGGTGAATAGGCCCCATCCACTACACACTTTGGTGAATAGCCAGCCCACTACACACTCTGGTGAATAGGCCCACTTCACACATGCTCATCTGGGCAGCATGGATTGGAGGTAGGAATGAGGGAGGGAAAGATGGAGGAGGAGGAGAAAGAGGGAGGTAGAAGAGCAGTTAGGGCAACGAATGGCATATGCTTTAATCCCAGCACTTGGGATGCAGATGCAAGCAGGTATCTGTGAATTCAAGCCCATCCTGGTCTGCACAGTGAGTTCTAGGCTAGCCAGGATTACATAATGAGACTCTACCTCAAAACAACCAAATAAGAGCATGAAGTCAGGAGGGGTTACAGGGCAGGGTGGATCTCGGAGGAGTTAGGGGAGGGGTGGGTGGTAAATGATCAAAATACAATGTACGCATTTATGAAGTTCTCAAAGAATTAATCAAAGCATTATATATATTTTTAAAAATCATCTAAAGATGTTCTTGCTTCAACGATGGACATAAATTTGTATAAATAAAACATTAGCTAACCGAGTCCAAGACTGCACTTTAGAAACAGAAGAATGATTTAATATCTTGTTTATATAATTCACCACATTAGTGGACTGAAGACGAACAACTGAGAGGCCATGAAGAAGAGCATTTGAAAAAACTGCTTATGGTTGTTCTCAGCACCCACACAGGACAATGGTTAGAGGAGCTTCCTCTGCTCCGATGTGATTCTGCGTCCCCAAATTCAAGCAACTGTCACGAGTAACGGAAACTCCTGAGAAGCACTTGAGTTAGGATTGGAGAGAATAGAAAAGACACTGCTGTATACGGCCCACGCTCCTGCCTTTCGCCAGCCATCCTAGCTAACGAGAGAAGCCAAGAGAGACCCTCGAGAGAACCAAGATACAGAACCATCTCCTGCCCCCACACAAGCTGAGAGTTCATCGAAGTTGTCGCACATTAAGTCAAGTTTCCAAAGTTAGTAGTGATGCCTTTATATCAGTAGTTCTCAACCTGCGGGTCAAGAAAGACCCTTTTGGGGGTCAAACGACTCTTTCTGGGGTTCCCATACCAGATAGCCTGCATATATAATTCATAACAGTAGCAAAATTACAGTTATGAAGTAACAACAAAAATAATTGTAGAGTTGGGTGTCAGCGCAACGTGAGGAAGTGTATTGAAGGGTGGGGCATTAGGGTTCGAGAACCACTGCTCTAGACTACAGTCCAGAGGACCCAAGTTCAGTTCTCAGCATCTAGGTGAGGTGCATCCCAACCTCCTGGAACTCCAGCCTCAGATAAAAATAAATAAGGTTTCCAAAAATAAATACACTATAAAAGCATGGTAGAAACCAAGACTCACTTACAAAAGATGAAAGTCACAACTTACAAACTCTGAACTTAAGAACGCTACACGCCACTTATAAAGAGAAAACTGTACAAGAAACCCTGATTAGACAGACATACCACGTTCACGGAAAACGTCTCCACATTACAAACCTGTAAATTCTTTCTAAATGCAGCCATATCATGTATCTAAACGTAGCCATATCGCTAGCAAAGTAAAGAAACAAAACGCATTGATTTAACTTATCTGGGAAAGGAAAGGTTTGTCAATGGCCCAAGTCAACTTCAAAAGAGTTAAAGACATCTTCGCCTTCTCGTGCAAGAGGACATACATGCCTTGGAACCATGCAGCTAGAATGTCATGGTAAAAGAATAGATAAATAGTTCAAAAGAACAGAATATAGACATGACGTCATGGAAATGTGGGTTCATGACTTGGAAACATGCCATGTATCCTGAGACCACAAACTAAGTCAACAACTGGAGGGTGGAGAGAGCCCTACTCCTCACTGTGGGTAGACACACCTGAGCCAGAGGGCAAGGTTGGAATTAACCCTTTAGTACTGAATTACAGGAGAGATTCAGTGTGGTGGCCCTGTGTTCACCTGAAAATAGCTAGAGCTGAATAGACAGAAACAAACACAGCTATGCCTTCTGCCTAGGTCTATGACCATTGCACGTTATCTTTTGGTTTGGTAGACCTAGGAGCAGTGGCATCCCAGTAGAAGACCATGGTCTCTCTTTTTATAGCTTGCATTTATTTATCTATTTTATGCATTTGTAGGGAGATATGCATGCCATGGCTTGCACGTGGAAACCAGAGGACAACTCGTAGGAATCATTTGTTTTAAAAGATTTATGTATTATATCTGAATACACTATAGCTGTCTTCAGACACACCAGAAGAGGGCATCAGATCCCATTACAGATGGTTGTGAGCCACCATGTGGTTGCTGGGAATTGAACTCAGGACCTCTGGAAGAGCATTCAGTGCTCTTAACCACTGAGCCATCACTCCAGCCCTAGAATCATTTGTTAAAGTATAATCAATACGTAGTAAATTGCACATAGTGGCCTCGTACACATTTGTGAGTTTGAGCATTAAGCCATTGGCCCCACCAAGGTAATACATGTCTGTCACCATCACCTCTCAGTTTCCCTGTGCCCCTGGAGTGTGGTGAGGGCTGCGGGAGTTTTAGAACTAACTTTAGAACCCCAACTTTATAGCAACCGCAAAACAAGCTCCCGTTTCTTCCTCTGCCTGCGGGACAGTCTCCCCAAGCATCCCATCCTTGCCTGAAACCCGGTGTGCGTCACAGGCTGGCCTCAAATCCATGGCAATCCTCCAGCTTCAACTCCTGAGTGCTGGGATTGCTAGCGTGGATCACTATATCAGGCACGGACTTATTCTTGGTTTTGTGAGCTGCACCATTCTAAATACTGCATGTAGGTACAATGGCAATTCAGTAGCTGTCCTTTAGTGGCCGGCTTATTACTCAAGAACAGAAATCAGGATCGTGAGGCCATATCTGTACTCCTGGGTTCGTGACAATAACATCATTTACACCTAGGCCTTCAGAAGTCAATGGCCGGATGATTGTATAAAGACAATGACAGGTATATTCAATGGGATATTATTCAGCCCTTTCAAAGAAGCAAAGTGTGATGGTTTGCATAGGCTTGGCCCAGGGAGTGGCACTATTAGAAGGTGTGGCCTTTTTGGAGAATGTGTGTCACTGTGAGGGGTGGGCTTAGAGACCCTCCTCCTAGCTGCCTGAGGATGCCAGCCTATTCCTGGCTTCCTCTGGGTGAAGATGTAGAACTCAGCTCCTCCTGCACCATGACTGCCTGGACGCTGCCATGCTCCCACCTTGATGATAATGAACTGAATCTCTGAACCTGTAAGCCAGCCCCAATTAAATGTTGTCCTTTATAAAACTTGCATTGGTCCTGGTGTCTGTTCACAGCAATAAGACCCTAACTAAGACAGGAACCTTGCCGTATTTGGGAACAGAGAAGACCTGGAGGACATTCCAGGTGTTTGATAGATGATAAGGACAGCGCTCAAAACCCAAAGAAGTTGCTGTGGACACCTGCACGATGCAGTCATAGATTCCTCCCACCAGGTCACATACCTCTTTGCATTTTAACCTCGAAGTTCTTCCTTTTAGGGTGGTAACATCTCTCACTTGTAGAGGAGCAGCCTGGACTTGTGGAGCTCTGGGAGTAGCTCGGCCCCAGCTTCAACACTGCCAGCATCTCTCGTTTGGCTTCCTTCAATGCTCCTGGCTTACTTATCTAAATTACTATGATCCTGTGTATTTACATCATCCTCTGTGTTTACTTCGGTCTTTACTGTTCTGCTTCCCTTTTGTGCACTGATATTTTAATAGCATCAAGTTTGGAAACCCCAGACTTCTAAGTCCAACTGTGCTTCCAGGGGGTTGGGCAAATGCAGGAAGAGTGATAGAGCTGGTCACCATGAGTACTTTATAGACAGAGAATGTAGTCAAGGTAACTAGGACCAGCAGCCCTCAGACACCACAAGTAGGTTAGGGAAAAGGGCCATGGCAACCCAGAGAACAAGACATCGAGGTGGAACATGACCAGAGTAGGGCAGCATACCACAGGCCAACGTGTTTTTTATGTTGCTGTAACAAAATACTTGGGGCTGAATAACCTATACAGAGGTTTCTTTAGCTAACTGTTTTGGGGACTGAAAGTCCAACCACCATGACATAGATTCTGGCAGGGGCTCCTACACAGGGGCACACCAATCAGGTAGCCCATGTCAGGGGTGCATGTAAGCTGAGAGCTCACATGTTGACACAGGTTGGTGAGAGAAGCAGCCATGAGAAGGCTCACACAGCATCTTTGGGGGAGGATAAGGCCTCGCTAACATTCAAATAATTTCGATTTCTACTTCTTACCCTGAGCACCAAACGGAGGGGGCGGGGGGAACACGTAGAGTGTCTTAAAATATTTGTGCATATCAGAAGAGACACGGTAGCTATTGACGTCTCTTTGTCCCACATACACTGCTGGTCCAAGCTGGCTCTGTTTCAACACCTTGTACTCTTTCCCGGTCAGCAATGCCACAACTCAAAAACCTGGGATTCAGCGGTGATTGTGATTCAAAAGGAAGGGAGGGGCAGACAGAAGTCAACATGGGACAGGAAATAGTATTGCCCCATAGGACCGTGACGAACCCAACAGGCACACACACGCCATGCGTAAATAACCATGGTTACTTAAGAATAAAATAAAAATATCTCTCCTTTCAATTTACTTTGTGGTAACTTTTTTCAGATGGCTACTTAATTATTATAACGCAAATACTCACTAAGCTCTTCGGATCTTTTTCCTAAACAGGAAACGTTCAGTTTGTCATTGGGTGTCTGTGTGTTTGACTAGGGCCACCGTGAAGAATTATCAAGACACAAAGAGTAAAGGAACCTGGGAAAATGTGAAACCTTCTGCTCTGTGCTCTTTACCCAACCAGAGATCACGTGTTTGCTTCTGAATTGCCTTTGTTGGGCTTTGTTTGACTTCGTTCTGTGTAGTTTAAAGTCTTACGCTGAGAACAACCACTTATAATTTGCATTTTTTGTACACCCAGTTTCATAGCAGGATAGTCCCAGTGGTCAAAATGTAGAAACAACCCAATTTGCCAGTGAGGGATGGGTGGGAAACGCGGTGGGGTAACAGATGCGTGGGATGTTTCTCAGACCATGTGTGCAGTGGCTGTTGTCCACCTTGCAAAAAAATGAAATTCTGACGTAGGCTACAGAATGGATAGCTCCTGAAGACATTGCACTTGGTGGGAGAGGGACTACTTGCAAAAGGACAACCATTTAAATGAGGTTCATAAAGTATTATCTCAAATTTATAGACATAGAAAGTATTGACTAGGGACTGGGGATAAAGGGGTGTGGCGTTATTACTTAATGCTTGCTGTGGTTTGAGTGTAAATGTCTCCCACAAACTCATGTGTTTGGACCCTCAGTTTCCAGCTTGGGTGGTGCTGTTTAGGGATACGATGAAACCTTTCAGATGGGGGGTCGTCTCCCCAGCAGAAACTGGACGAGGACTTTCGAGTTATAGGTAGGCTCAGATTCCCCCAAACTATCTGCTTACTGAATCCCAAAGCTGTGAGCACAAGCTGCCAGGCTACGGGCTGGTCAGGGCAGACGGCAGCACAGGCAAGAGCGGCCTGCCCTCTCTTCCGAGAAACTGTGCACTAAAATAATCCCTCTCCCCTAATTTGCTTCTCATCAGACGTTTAGTGACCCGAAGGAGAAAGGTAGCGTATGCAACTGCCACAGGTCTAGGGAGATGAAGAGCTGTGGACCGTAGCTCTGGGTCCTCAGTGTGGACAGGCTGAATGCACGTCTAAGGGTTTGGATGGATAATTTTATGTTATACGGACGCTGCCTTCATGTATGTTTTTAAGTTCGTGGCCACTGTAAACGTCTGTGAGACAGAGATTAAGATTTCCACCCACGGAGAGCCCCACTGGGGGTTCATTACAGCATCACGTCCCTGCTGAGTGTGCAGGACCGGCCTGAAAGCCATCTCAAAGGGCTGCATCCTGCCTGAATCAGTTGCTGCACCGTTAATGCGGTCCTACACCGTGTGGCTATCATCAGTAACACCGAGCCTATTGTTCATCCCTAAGGAAGGAAAGAAAGTCCAACCTGCATTGTAACGGGGTGAACTGAGAAACGACACAGCCAAGGATGGGCAAACCCTTTATGGATTCTGTTTACCTGAGGCTACTAGAGTTGTTGTGTATAGAGAGACAGAATGGGAGTTGGGGGAGTAGGGGAGAGGGTGGGAGAAGAGGGAAGGGGTGGGGTGTGGGGTGATTGCCCCAGGCTACAAGGGGGAGCAAAGTTACTGTTAGTGGGTTAGAGTTCCATTCTGCATGATGAGTAGAGCTCAGATGATGGATAATGATGCTGGTTGCATGGCGATATAATTAATGCTATTAACCCTACATTGGAAATATCCATGGGGGGGGGCAGAGAGATGGTTCAGCAATTGAGAGTACACACAGCTCTTGAAGATGGCTAGGGTTCGATTCCCAGCACCCATATCAGTTGGCTTACAAACCACCGGTAACCCCAGTTCCAGGGATATCTGACACCTCTACCCTCTGCAGGCACCTGCTCTCATGGGTATATACCCGCACATAAAGTTTAAGGAAGAGTGCGTTTTTGTTAATTTCCGCATGTGCTATCCGTTGGATTGTATGGGATTGTATTTTCTTCTTGGTAAAAGCATGCCTGAGGAAGCATTTGAGGGTGGCAAACAGTTTGATTCTAATTCACGGGACTCTCGGGTGTGGAAATTTGCAGGTATTCAGAATGGTGAAATCTAATTCTGGGGGAGAGCAGGATTTGAATCTGGAGGTGGGAAATATCAGGATCCAAGGGAAGCCCTGAGGCTGCCCCGAGAGACTTTTGGTAAAGAGAGGTGTGCTGTCTGAGCGAGAATGGCCTCGCAGGCTCATACACTTATGTTCGGTTTGCAGTTGGTGGAACCAGGTGGGAAGAACTAGGAGATATGGCCTTGGAGGAGGTGGGTTTTGAGGCTTGTCTTGTTTTTTTGTCATTTGTTTCCGAGACAGGGTTTCTCTGTCCCATCTTAGCTGTCCCAGAAGTCACCCGGTAGACCGGGCTTGCCTCTGCCTCCCGAGTGTTGGGATTAAAAACCGTGAACCAGTCTTGCTGTCTCTCTTCCTCAAACTTGTGGATCAGATGTAAGCTCTCAGATATTCCTCAAGCACCTCTGTAGGCCCTCAGAGACCTCTGACTACACCTTTCTCCCAGCTTCTGATTGGAGACCAGGGACTCTTCCTGTTGAGTTCTCTGAGGCCAGAAAGCATAGCAGATGGACGTAAGCTCCCTCCACAGCAGAAGCTGCAGCCCTGATTCTTGGCACCCAGGCTCCTGCCCTGCACGCCTGCTTAGTGAAAAGTAGTGGTCGATGGTATGGGCTCTGTGGTCAGTGAACAAAGTTTCAAATCTGAGCTCTGCCAAGACTTGTCCTTGTGCTGTGGGTTGGGAAAGAGTTCATAGCTAAAGGAGTCAGCTAGGGTTGGGGCTTTGCATGTGGGGAGCCATCGGGATGAACAAAATCATTTTATAGATTTATTGTTTATTGTTTGTTTATGTGATGATATTTAGTTTTAATTTGAACCTTTGGGGTTACTTTTCTCTTTAAGGCAAGGTCTTGGGTATCTGGGGCAGGCTGTGAGATTGCTGGGCAGCCCAAGGAACACCTTGAACCCCTGATCCTCCTGTCTTTACGACCCAGCAGCTAAGAGTATAGACATTCATCCTTTAACTCTATTTCTGTGGTGCCGTGACCTGAACCCAGAGCCTAGTGAGTGCTAGACAAGCTCTCTCCAAACTGAGCCGCATCCCCAAATGTTCATGATCAAATAAAGATTTCTCTTCTTAGGCAGTTATGCAAACAGCTTCCAGATGGCTCCTCTGTGAGCCAACAGCCCCGATTCTCTGCTGGACACGGGGATTTTGTTGTCTTTCTGGTTCCCTGTCTGGGAACCCTGCCTGACCCTGCTTCTCAATTCCCAGTTCTGAATTCCCCCCTTCCCTCCTCTCCTGCTGTCTTCCCATGGCAGATACTTCTCAGTCTCCTCTTTCCCCAGCACCGTCCCTGTCACAGAGACTTCTGGGACATGCCTGAGTTTTCAGACCCTAGCTTTTCTTTGAAATGCCAGTTGAACACAACTTCAGCTTTCAAGACCTGTGAAACCTGAAAAAAAAATAATATTGCACCTTAATTTTTTAAAAAGACGTGTTTATTTTTATTTCATGTTTCTCCGAATGCGTGGGTGTATACTCTGCGTGTGCCTGGTGTACTCAGAGGCCAGACGAGGCCATCAGATTCCCTGAAACTGGAGTTACAGAAAGTAACTGGACGCCGGCAAACCAACCTGAATCCTAGAGTGGCAAGGGCTTTGAACCACTGAGCCACCTCTCCAGCTCCTAACCCTTTAAAGCAATGCTTTCATGACCTGTATGTGCGTGTATCTGTATGTGGGACTTTGTACACGTGAGTTCAGGAGCCTGCACTCACATCTCCAGGAAAGGGTGTTGGATCACCTGAAGCCAGAGTGCCGGGTGGTTATGAACACTTGATGTGGCTGTTTAAGAACTGAACTTGGATCCTCTGTAAGAACAGTGTATGTTCTTAACTGCTGACCCATCACCTCAGCTTCACAAAATGGATTTTTATAATTAAAAAAAAAAAAAGCAAGTCTATTGTAGTCCAGGCTGGCCTTAAGCTCACTTTGTCATTGAGGGTGAGCTTTAACTTCTGTTGTTCCTAAATTCACTTCCTGGCTGCTGGGATTATAGAAACACACACACACACACACACACACACACACACACACACACACTTCTGTTTTTAATGCAGTGCTGGGTAGTAAATCCATACAGGGTAGGCATGAATTCTACCAACTGAACCACAACCTTGACCCAAGATAGACCTTTCATTTTGCACCTTTAAATATGCAAGGTGTGACGGGAGATGATGCCACCGTTGGTGATTGTCTTTTAGTGTCACAGCTGGGATTGCACTGGTGGTGTCTAGAAGGGCTATTTGAGTATCGGTGGATGCTATACTTTTGGACATTTGACTCTAGATAGATAGGTGCAAGAACCAGTTAGCCACTACGTACTTACGCTCTTCCTTTTGTTCTTTCGTTGTACATGTAAGGGGCGTTCTCTGCAGGTACATCTGTGCACCATGTGCATCCTAGTGCCCGAGAGGTAGGAAGAGGGCTCTGGATCCTTCGGGACTGGGATTAGAGATGTTTGTGAGCTGTTATGTGAGTGCTGGAAATTGAACCCAGGTTCTCTGGAAAAGCAGCCAAAGTGCGCTTGACTGCTGATCTATCTCTCCAGCCCCAAACCATAGCTTCTTCAAGACCTGGTTCAGCAGTCTTTTGGCCTAAACATTGCCTCAACAAATTTTCTAGTACTTTCTAGCTTCCTAGGTCCCCCACTACTCAGGCTCTCTGCTATTGATGTGGTACAGCTCTAAAAACAAACCGCCATTTGTTGTTTTCTAAAAATAAGCCCTTTTAGGCCTGCAGGGTATGTGGCCTTTCTCTCCTGAGCTGAAAGGTTGGTTGCTTCAAGGCTGACAAATGGCTACTTAATCTCCTCAGAGGAGCCACAGCCCATCTTTATTGGAAACTGGATGCCTTGACTCGATAGCCCAGGTGAAAAGACTTGATGAGACCGCAAGTTTAAGTTCAAAGCCCTCGACCTGCTCTGAAGCAGACTTAGATATCTGTGAAGCTAAGTAGCGAAGATCTCACAGGAGAGAGGAAGTGAGACACCCGACTTACAAGGTCCTTAGTGTCAGATACAAAGTAGCATCTCAAACTCATTCAGTCTGAGGCAAGTTTGCCCAATGGCACGCAGCATACAGAGGGGGCGCTGTTAAGTTGATATCTATTCCTTTCAGAGCAGGGGGCTTCCTTCAGCTCCTGGCTCTGGGTGAGCCAGTACCCTCGGTGACTCTATCTATCATTTTATAATGGACTGATAAATGACGTCTTTTATAAACTATGTATCTCAAAGGGTTGGGAACAGTTTAGCTCACTCCTTATCAGAC
The DNA here is from genome assembly GCF_011064425.1 of Rattus rattus. Lineage (NCBI taxonomy): Eukaryota > Metazoa > Chordata > Mammalia > Rodentia > Muridae > Rattus > Rattus rattus. The sequence goes on along the minus strand of NC_046157.1, from coordinate 53,755,903 downwards.
TTCATTCACTCTTTTTTTTTTCTTCTCTCCAACCATAGCATGGAGCTCAGGTCCTTGTGCACCGTAGGCAAGTGCTGTAGCCCTGAGATACAGCCCCTGCTTTTCACACTGAATGAATGTGGCTTCCAGTGCCTGCAACCTGGCTGGATAATCAAACGATTGTAGCCATTTCTTAGCTTCCAAATTCTATCATAGAAGAAAGAGCTTGGGGGAGTGGTATCTCAGCTATTTCATTTATATGTATGTTCACTTTCATTTGCTATTCGTTTATTTATTTACTTATTTGTAAGTGAGTGGCTTACTGAAGAGTTTATTTGCTTTGTTGTTCCAGAGGGAGAATTGAAAACGGCTGGGAGCTATGACAGCAGGTAGACTGAGAAGCTAAAGGGTCACATCTTCAACCACATACAGAAAGCAGAGTGAGAAAACTAGAAGCTGGGCTAGAGAATGGATGGAGTTTCATTTTCTTGCAAGGGCTAGCCTGGTAACCTAGGGAGGCAGAGGGTAGGCAGCCTCCTGTGCTGGCCCAGGCTGTGGTCCCTTCTTCTAAGGCAGTCACTCACAGGGGATGAACAGAGTGGAACCATGAACAGACAATCTGGTTAGAAGCTCACACGTCAGCTCCAAAAAAAAACCAAAAAAAAAAAAAAAAAAAAAAAAAAAAAGAATCTCACACGTGCCTTTTGGCCCACTTGGGATTCACACAGGTGACACAGAAGACTGGCTGGCTCTCTGTCTAGAAAAGAGCAGCTGAACACGGGTGCCTTTGGGAATGGCCAGGGCTGCCCTGTGACAGATGTCCACCATTGTCAAGAGACAGTGGGATGGCTTAGTGGGTAAAAGCTCAATCACCACGACTCCCACGGTAGAAGGAGAGCACCAACTCTCCCGAGTTGTCCTCTAATTTCCACATGTATCCATGGCACATGTACACACACACACACACACACACACACACACACACACACACACGTAAATTTAATTTGTCTAAAGATTTATTTATGTTTAACACAAATTCAGTGTTTGTTCCTGAGTGTAGGTGCAATTGCTCACAGTACCCAGAAGAGGGCGTTGGATGCCTTGGAGTTGAAGAAATAGCAGTTGTTAGCAGCAGGATGTGTGTTGTGAGCCAACCTCTGGCCCTCTGCAGGAGCAGCACTTGCTGTTACCTGCTAAGCCACATCTCCAGCCTCTTGAAAAGGAAATGAAATATCCCATCTTAATGAAAAAGGCCAAGGGGCAAAGCAAAAGAAGCCAGGGAATCACCGTCAGCCCCTCCTCCTCCTCCTCCTCCTCCTCCTCCTCCTCCTCCTCTTCCTCCTCCTCCTCCTCCTCCTCTTCCTCCTCCTCCTCCTCCTTCTCCTCCTCCCATGTGTAATCATCCATCCTCATAAAACTCTTCACAGGGCTGGGGAGACGGTTCAGTCGATGAAGTGCCTGCTGTGTAAGTGTGAACACCCAAGCTCTATCCCAGAAATGTGTGTGTGTATGTGTGTGTGTGTGTGTGTGTGTGTGTGTGTGTGTGTGCACGCGCGCTCAGCCTACCTGAATCATGAGCTCTAAGCTAAGGAGAGACCTTATCTCAAAAAAAAAAAAAAATGGTGGATGGTGCCTGAGGAACAATACTCAAGGCTGACCTCGGCCTCCTCGTGTATACACATACACACAGCACCCATATGAACACACACACTCTCTCCAAATACACACAATCTTTTCAATTCTCCTACGGTTCTTCTTCCCTCTGGACTCTCTCATGCCAGCCTGAAGTACAGCTCTGTGCTTTCCTTGTGACCAACTCCCTAGATCCACCATTTCCATATGATTTTAAAGACAGCTTCACTGAGAGATATTTTACGTACTATTAACCCACTTGTCTAAAATGTACAATCCAGTGGTTCAGAGTATATTACATTATTATGTTTTTTGTTTTTTTTTTTCTTTTTTTTTCGGAGCTGGGGACCGAACCCAGGGCCTTGTGCTTGCTAGGCAAGCGCTCTACCACTGAGCTAAATCCCCAGCCCCACATTATTATGCTTTTAAAGCTGTGATATACTTATATAATTTTTTTCCATTTTAACTCGTTTCCAGCATACAACTCAAGAGACCTTTAATTATGCTGTTATCCCATATTCCAGAACTTTAAAAAAAAACCAAAAGAAGTTCAATTATTCATTAAGCAATAACTCCTGGCCTCTAGTCAATGTTCTGCCCTGTGACCCTGCAGACTAGACACCGCCTGTAACTTCATTTGTCCTTCTGCGTCTGGTTAACTTCTCTTAGCATAATGTCTTCACGGTTCATCCATGTCGCAGCACGTACCAGAACATCTCACCGTTTTATTGCCAAATAAAATTCTGCATTGTTGTGCCTTCTTCATCCATCGACTGGTGCGTGGACTGCTTCTGCCATCCGGCTACTCTGAGGAAGGAATCCTGGTGCACAAGTATCTACATCAGTCACTAATTCTGATTCTCTGTGGTGCATTTTCTATCAAGACCCCCTTTTATCTGAGATATGATATCACTGTGTTCTTATGCTGACTCACACTTGCCATCCTCCTGCCTCAGCCTCCTGAGGATGACAGGCATGCACCATCACATCGAGCTGGATCGACCATCGATGCCTGCAGTTCCTTTGTACTCATCTGCCACAGAGCCCCCTCCCCCGCCACCCAGTGTTGGAAAATCAAACCCAGGGACTTGAATAATCTAGGCAAAGTCATTGAGTTAATCCCCAGGCCTTATCGATAGTGACAGTTCTACCAACAGATGTCCGACCACCCCACTTCTCTATCCACAAACCTTTGACAGTTTGACGTCGAGATGCCCATTAAGGTCTGAGAAGAAGGTTCCGCTCATAAAGCATGAACATGTGAGTTAGAGCCCCAGAACGCATTCAGGAAAAGCACAATGAGGTAGATAACTTGTGATAAAGACACATAGGTCCCGGGCGGGGCTCACTGGCCAGCTAGCCTAGCCTCCTTGGTGAGTTTCAGGCCAGTGAGAGACCCTGGGTCCTCTGACCCCCATGTGCATGCACAACATGTGAACCCCACATACATACCCATCAGGTAGACATGCACATGCTTAGCCAAGCCTGCAGAACCTGAGTTGGGGCCTGCCAGAGTCTCCGAGGCAGGAGACTTCCATCTTCTCTGCCGACTTCTCTGCTCCAGACACCCTAGACTTTCCACTTTCCATCCTTCTGTGGGGACACACCTATCTCAGATTTTAACCTGTAGGTCCCTCTTTTTTCTCACTATTATTATTATTATTATCATCATTATTATTATTATTATTATATACCTGTATATGTATGCATATGCATGAGGAGACAGAGAGATGTCAGGTTCCCTGGAGTTATAAGCAGTTGTGAGCTGCCAGATGGGGGTGCTGGGAATTGAACTCATGTCCTCTGCAAAAGCAGTATGCGCTCTTAGCCACTAGCATCTCTCCAGCTCAAGTTCCTCTTTCTAAGGTGTCCCTCACCTCCAGATCGCTGGTCTTACTGTCTTGAATGCTGTCGTCAGCTCTTCCTGTCTTTCTCATGGGTCTAGTGATGAACATTTCCCTAATGTCTACACGCCCCACCCCCAGCCTGCCTCTCACGCCCCTGTGCTCTTTCCATTTCTTGACTTTTGTGACATTCACTCAGTGTGGTTGCTCCAAGGTATTGCCTTTCATGCTATTATCTATAGCAGTGACTCTTAGGGACTGAACACCTTCTATGTGTCTCAGGATGCTTCACACACCCCTCCTGTATCACCTGATCACAGCCTGACAATATGGACGCATGGGAATGTACTCACAGTGTCAGTGGCATCTGGAAAACTCTACAGCCCCAACAGCACAATGCTTCCTGTCCCCACCCCTCAGGGAGCATGGTTCCCTTACGGTGCCAGCATCTTTGTGCCCTGCCAAAGAATCTGCACACACTGTAGCCAATCTATATCTAGATGAGGGGATAAGATAGAAGTACCACAGGGACCCGAGGTTTGCACACTCTTTCTCCAGTGGTCTTTATGAGTTGAGCAACCTTACCTACTCTCCCAGCCTCAGTTTTCCCCAATGTAAGACGTTCATATTAAACTTTTTTTAAAATTTATTTATTTTATGTATGTATAAATACACTGTAGCTGTCTTCGGACCCATCAGAAGAAGGCATCAGATCTCATTACAGATGGTTGTGAGCCACCATGTGGTTGCTGGGATTTGAACTCAGGACCTCTGGAAGAGCAGTCAGTGCACCTAACCACTGAGCCATCTCTCCAGCCCCCATATTAAACTTATATCTCATGATTATTGAGGCTTTTTTTTTAAAGATTTGTTTTTATTTGTGTGTGTGTGTGTGTGTGTGTGTGTGTGTGTGTGTGTGTGTGTGTGTACGCGCGCGCGCCTGCGCCTGCGCACGCGAGTTAGCCCACACGCACCTGAGGAAGTCAGACTAGAGTTTGGGGTCCCCTGATGCTGAGGGATTCATGGTGGTTGCAAGCTGCTAGCGTTGGGATCTGAACTAGAGTCCTCTGGAAAAGCTCTCTTAACCACTGAGCCATCTCCCCAACCCAAGACTATGCAAACTGGATCTCTCCATACAAACACCAATATTTTCTTCTCATCCTCAAGATCTCAATTTGGCTGACCTAGCCCCTGCAGGATGTGTGGCTCTCATCCTTCTTGAATCCAGTGGTCCAGCTCTGAGACAGTGCCACAGGGAGGCAGAGCGTCCTCGTGCTCCGCTGGCCCAGCCTCCGCACTTTACGGGCTCTTTTCCCAGAGCCGGGCGGGGCTGGAAGCCTGGACCCGCCTTTGGGCCTCGTTATCTACGTTTCCGCGTCAGGCGCTGGGTGAACTTGGCAAGCCCTCCCGGCGGTGGATGAGGAACACTTTGTGCCGAGCGCCCGCCCGCCCAGCCCTCCTCCTTCCCGCCGGCGCCGCGGGGCCTGGATGCCTGCTCTGTTTGTAGGTCTGGGGTCTCTAGAAGCCGAGTACCTAGCACCTGTCCCGCAGCTCTGGACTCCCACTCTTTGTCCCCGGTGTCCTCACCGGTCTACGGGTGGACACCGCGCGTGGTCAACAGGGTCATATAGATTCCGTGGCCCATTTTAAAACAAAGCTCAATTATAAGCGCTGTTTATTCAAGCCCAGTTTCAGATCCCCGAGGGCTGCTGTCAACTAGAACCCACCGGAAGCTCCATCCGGGCAAATGGAACCGGGCTCGTAGCCTCGTGATCAACCGGTTTGAGGCTATCAGCTCGTTCAGGTCCGGACTGCTAGAACCTAGGCAGATCTCTGTGTGGTGGGCAGAGAGTTGAGGACCCAGTCTCCCTTTTGGTGCGATCGGACGTACTGCGTGTTTGGTAACTGAACATCAATCGCTAAAGGTGGCAGGGACAGTAATGCCTCTATCTCCGGGACCCCCATCTTCCCATAATCTCCGCTCCCCTCTGGCCAGGACTGTACGCTGCTGCGTTGGTTCTAAAGTGCGTCACGGACGGGCACCGGCCGCGCCGCTCCACCGGCCTGGGTGAGGTTGGCGCCCGGCCAGCGCAGGCTGGGCCAGCAGCTCTTGGCCATCACCCCGCCTAGAGACCCGGGTGTGGAAAGCGCTCAAGTTGCGCAGCATCGGGATCGCTGCTGGAGACGCTCTCCGCTAGGGGCTCGGCGCCCCGGATCGGCCTCAGCAATGCTCCGGGGCACGAGGTGACACCCCCTAGACTCTCTAGGCTCTCTAGGCGCGTGGAACCAGGGAGATTTCTTCAGAAGAAACTACGCCTCGGCCTCCCTGGGATCCTTGCCCCGCCCCAGGTCTCCGCCCCCTCCCCTTGGCTTGGGATCCAGGACCCGGTGGCGACCGCCTAAGAAGCTCCAGCAGACTGGACCAGGAGGCGGCAGGGGGCTGGGAGCCGGTGGCTACGGACTCGCCCCGCCATGTGACGCGATCCTCCTGCCTGCGATCCCAGCACTGGCGCCCGCGCCCAGCCGCGCCGCGCATCATGGTCTTGCCGGGACACCCGCGTCCGCCGCCCGCGCCACAGCCAGCGCAGAATCCCGGCCTCCGCAGGCAGGTAGAGCCTCCGGGGCAGCTTCTGCGCCTCTTCTACTGCACGGTCCTAGTGTGCTCCAAAGAGACCTCCGCGCTCACCGATTTTTCCGGTAAGAGCTCCTTTGCTTGCCTTGATCCCGCGTTCCCCTAGCTGTTGCCCAGGTGAGCAGCCTCTCCACGGGGCACGACCCGGTTGGATTAGAGTTGAAGAAGTGTTCTCCCTAACCGGTTGTCTTGCCTGGTGGGAGATGTTGGCATCTAGGTGGTAGTAGCAGGAGAGTCCCTTATTACCTATTTCGAGTTTCTCTCGACTTTTGTTAGTAGTTTCCTGGGCATCGGTGACTCAGCCCTGATCTTTACATGTTCACTCGAGGACCCCTAAACTGAGTCCCATACCACGCCCAATTCTGAAGATTACGGTGTTCTGGACGAAGAATTGCCCTTGGCTGGCCACTCACACGATAAGGGTGCGTCCCAACCAGACTCCAGGGTTACCCATGTAAGGAGACTAGTCCAGGACACGCCGGACCTCAAGTCCAAGCCAGCCTCGAAGGAGGGAGTTTGGGAAGACTGGCAGTCTGGTGGAGATACCTTGAAACTGATGGAAGCTGATATAACCGAGACTACACTCAGAGGCATGACTCTTCAGCAAAAAGGTGGCAGCATCCACCCCCACCAAACACACACACACACACACACACACACACACACACACACACACACACACACACACACACACCCCTCCCTCCTGCCAAGTCAAAGATCGATGCTTTCTTTGGCAAACTCCTACCTGACCTCCGGGCAAAATATCTTAGCAAGGTGTGAGGTAAGGCTGCAGGTGGCAGTTGTGGGGATGGCTTTTAGAACCCATGCTCAAGTGACGAATGTCTCTACAACCATAACCACCCTGGATCTCCATCAACCCCAGGAAGCATCTCTACCTTTCTCCAGGGACCTTCTGCCTAGTTCAGGCTGGACACAGACTCTCTAGCAACCCTCTTGCTACAGTTTTCCTTTCCTTTTCTTTTTCAGCATTAACTGTGGTAAACAGAGTCACCCGTCTGCTCTGCTCTGCTCTGCTCGTGTGACAGAGTACTAGGCAAAGAAAGAAACTGGAAGCGCAGATTCAAGCTGGGTTTCTGGTGCGCTCACAGAGAATGTCATTCATTGTTAGCTGAAAGCCGGTAGGTCAGAGGTTCTTTGCTTAGAATATTTAATATCGAGGCAGTGTTCTTGCCTGGCCAAGGAAGCCAAGTTATGCCTGTTTGGCAAGCAAACCATGGCCCTTTAAAACGAGCTGTGGAGAACCAAAACTCTGGTAAATGTGCTGGGGAAATTCATCCGTTTTTTTTTTTTCTTTTTTCCCCAAGCATTGTTGACTTTTTTTTCTTTTCTGTAATAGAACTTTCTTGGCTTCCAGAAACTTTCTGTGTTTGCTGATTTAAGCTATAGTGAGCGGCTCTGAGTTCAGCCACTCTCTTGCCCTGATTATTGTAAGAGAAGAATTAAAAACTGACACCTGTCCCCTGTCCCATGACATCATTGCAATTGAACAAATATTGCTTTAGACAAACTGCAGTGAGACTCCCCCACCTGCAGATTATAGGATCTTAGAGTTTGTTTCTTGTGGGAAGCAGTCGCGGTACTAACTGTGTGTATGGTAGAAATTAACTGTGCTTTGCAACTTGCCAATTGCAGATCTAGCCTACAAACTGGGAGCCAGCATCCTGTGAGAAGCAGGTGCTTTGGTTCTTGAGTAGCTGACGGGTGGCTTTTCCTGCTGTTTTCTGTGGTTTCTGAGTCTCAGAGCCAACAGTAGGTGGTGGCATTGCCAGGCCTTTTCTGCTTTCCTCATTGCTGTCTAGGGACCAAAAGAAACATGTGGTCCTGTCTTGCCAAACTATAGGTCCACTCAGGTTTAGACCCGAGTTCTATATAATGTGGGACAGGGAAAACCTCTCTGAAATCACATATATTATATCATATATATCATCATATATTTGTATTCATAAAATATATTTATAAATTATATATACATTTTATACACACACACACACATACATTCTCTTACTTTGGAGAACAAAGCAGGGGGCTGGGGTGTAGGGGCTGGGCTGCCTTTTGGAGTCTCAGCCATAAAAACCCCAAGGCATTTGCCTACAGATAAACACCATCTAGTTCATGGGGTTTCCATGTGTCTCTTGGAGCTAGCTCACAGTGCCCTTCTGTACTTACTGAGTCGGTTTCTCTTTAAGTTTATTAATCCAGGGGTTGGGGATTTAGCTCGGTGGTAGAGCGTTTGCCTAGCAAGCGCAAGGCCCTGGGTTCGGTCCCAAAAAAAAGAAAAAAAGAAAAAAAAAGTTTTATTAATCCTTGTTTGGTTGTATTCATATGCGTATATGTGGTGTGTGGTGTGTGTGTGAGGGCACCCAGCGGCCAAAGTGCACCTGTGGAGGTCGGAGGGCAACCTTCAGGAGCAGGTTTTCTTCTCCCACTCCAGGTTCTGGGGATCAATCTCAGGTCACAGCAAACACTTGAACCTTGAAGACAATTCACGGGGCAGTTAGAGGGACTATAACTCTCGGTCACGGTGAGAAGAGGAATATGGACCGCCTGTCAGGGCCGCTTGTTGGACTGTTTTGCCTGGCCTTTCTCTGTCATTTCTCTGATGAGGACAGGCGGGGGTTTCTTTCCGTCTTGATTTCTTTACCTTCTCCCCCATTTTCTTTTCCCCTTTCTTCTTAAAGAAGTTCAGAGGCTTGGGCTGGGGGCCGAGTGTGAAGGGGAGAAAGAGAAGCCAGAGTCTTGTTCATCTTTCCGCTGAACTCCCAGGGTTTGGTCAATGTGGTCTCCCTACAAGCTTGTATGGTTCCTTTCCCCTGAGCTTTGGAAAGATGCAGAGAGTAGGAGCAGGAGGGATGGAGAAGAGATGTCAGGAAAGGCTACCGTGCAGCGCTCTGCTTTTTCCTACTGGTTGTACTTGGAACTAGGCCATGCTTCATCTCCTCAGTGACCATGACAAACCGCTGCAGAATGGGTTCATGAACCCGGACGTATGCTCGAGCCCAGTTTGGAAGGTTGGGGACGTGGGGTAAGACTCGTGGGGCTAAGACTCTTGTTACCACGCTGATGACATGAGTTCAACCACCTGGACCTACGTGGTGGGGAGAACCGACTTTACCAGTGAGTCCCCTGAGCCCCACATTCTCAGACGCAGTGGCATACACGCACAAGATGAATCTATACGTGTAAAAAAATTTGGGGCTGAAGAGATCACTGAGCAGTTAACAGCTCTGGCTACTGAGGCTTGGCACGGTGGCCCACGCCTTTGATCCCAGCACTCAGGAGGCAGAGGCAGGTGGATCTCTGAGTTCAAGGCCAGCCTGGTCTACAGAGTGAGTTCCAGGGCAACCAGGACTACATAGAGAAACAATGTCTCAAAAAGCAAAAACAAAACAAAACACACACACACACACACACACACACACACACACACACACACACACACACAAAGCAAAACAATGGAAAATGAATACTGCTCTTCCAGAGGGCCGGTGTTCAGTTTCCAGCACCGACATGTTGTAACTCCAGTTTCAGGGCACCCAGTGTGCTCTGGAGCCTCTTCAAGAGTCAGACATGCACGTGGTACACGGGCATACATGAGGCAAACATATATTCACATAGGATCTTTCAAAATCCCTTTTGAAGCTCTTAAAACAAATGAAAAATAAAATAAAGAAGCAGTTTGAGAGGCTGGGCCTCTACCATCAACAGTTGGCCTCTGTTCTTGGTTTAGAGGTAGCTGCCTTCTCATCTATGCGGTCACCCTTCTGTGTGTCTGTCCGTGTGCTTATTTCCTCTTCTGAAGCCACCAATCAGAAGGATCAGGGACCACATAATGCCCTTTTCTTAACCTAATCACCCATTTAAAAACCATACCTCCAAGTTTACTCCCATTCTAATGGGAGCCCAGGTAACACACAAATCAGTCTGTAACACGGGTCATCTGAAATGCCGCCAGTAGACCTGCCTGGGTGCTTCATGTCCCACGGGCCAGAATTTCAGGATGTGATAATGGTGGCTCTTAGAGGCCAAGTTCTGAGAGGGAGATAGGACACGCACAGTTGTCCATTTTTTTTTCTTTTTTTCAGAGCTGAGGACCGAACCCAGGGCCTTGCGCTTGCTAGGCAAGCACTCTACCACTGAGCTAAATCCCCAACCCACAGTTGTCCATTTTTAGGGAGCGAAATTTCCCTGTTTTATTCCAGGATGAACACTGCGCAGCCCTAAGTGTATGGAATGGCCTATATACCCAGGTACATAGTTCTAGGGGAACTGAACCGCTGGTGTTTGGCTGCATTCTAGGCTTTCTGATTGAACTGACCTGTAGAGTGCCAGGCACTGGGTTCTTTTAAGGTTCCCTAGGCTTTTCCAAGGTGCAACCAGTTGAGAGGCACTATGCCAATAGTCATAGGGCAAAGCTACTTCCCGTTCATGTATCAGTCCACCCAGAACATGGCTGAATGGGATCCCCTCCCCCATTAGCCCAAGGTGACCCACCAGGGCTACCAGGCCTGCGTTTCCCCAGCTCAGCACCGCCTCACAAAACATATATATTCCCTCCACCCCCACCTATCTCTCTGTCTCTCTCTCTCACACACACAGGTAAACACACGGGCACACACACATACTTACATACATACACACATGTACACACATGTATTCACATATACTCAAATGTACTCACATACATGTACACACACACACACACACACACACATGCCCTATCTGCATTTTATCACACCTCAGTCACTTTACCCTTTACCTAGGAGTTATTGTCACTTTAAAAAAAATTGTTACTGTGTGAGATGCCAGCCCAGAAAGAAACCATGAACATCTGAAGTTGTCTGGCTCTCACGGAGGAAGAGAGAAGGACCGGGGGTCTCAAACTGCCTGCCTGTTTCCGTGGAAAGCAACTGCCCTCGACAATGTCCTGCTGGCCCCTTGTGCAGTAAAGAGATGTCTCGGCTCACAAGTGGGCCCCTTATTGATGGCTGTGCTCTCCCTGGTGCCGTATTGAAAAGGGCAGCCTAGCAGCCGTCCCACGGGAGAGACAGCAAGAAGGGAGTGAAATTAATTGAGCTCAGTGGTATTTGGTCTCAGCCCCGTAACAGTTCCATGGTGAGTCTCCTTTACAGACGAGAACTCAGCCTTGTCTAGGGAATCTAACTTCCCCTGGATGCCTCACTGGCAAAACCACCTCCAACGCTGAGCTCCAGCTAGCCTAGGGGACATGGCTTCGATGGTGTCAAAGGAACAAGGCCAACAATGCGTCTACAATTCGCCCAACTTTTCTAGATAGCTCCTGGAGTGACAGTTTCCTTCACAGCTTCTCCTTACACTGGTTGGGAAGAGGCTGAAGTCATGGGCCATACACACGATCGTTCTGGTCATCTGGTATCTCCTGAGGAGAGACCCAAGGACTGCTATGGACATGAAATGCTCCTTTCCGAGTAAATGGCAAATGGTCTGAGTGTAACTACACAGCTCCTGTTATGGGCTTCCAGCCATCGCTTATCATACCTAAAAGAGCTAGAGCTCTATGCAGATAGTTGTTACATTGTTTAGCAAATGGGCCCATGGAAAAGGAGCCTGTACCCATCCAGAACAGATTGCGTGCATGTGTGCATATGTGCATGCACGTGTGCATGTGTGTGTGCATGTGTGCTTATGCGCATGTGTGCATGCATGTGTGCATTGTATGCATGCACATGTAAATGTGTGTGCATGCATGCATGTGTACATGAGTATATGTGTGCATGCCTGTATGGCTGTGTGCTCATGTATTCGTGTGTGTGTGTGTATGTGTGTGTGTGCGCACATGCATGCATGTGTATGCGTGCGTATGTGTTTGTGCATGAATGCATGTGTGTGTGTGTGTCTGTGTGTGTGTCTGTGTATATAAGAGTCTCATGTAGCTCAGCTTGCCTCAAACTTGCTATGGAGCTAGCTGAGGATGCCATTGAACTCCCACTGTCCTTATCTCTGTCTCACGAGTGCTGCTGGACTGACTCAAGCTTGCATCACCACAGTGAGCTTCAGGTGCGCACAGGTGTGACTGAAGGTCAGGTGTGATTGGAAACACCTTTAATCCTAACACTTAGGAGCAAGGCAGGCGGACTTCTTTCAGTTTGAGGCCAGCCTGGTCTATAGTAAGAGCTGGGCCAGCCAGGGCGCCATAACTAAGAAATGAATAGGAATTAAGTACTTTGGTCTGCAGGAGGTCGAATGTCCATGACCAGTGATTCCCACGCTTAGGGAGGGCAGCTTGTATCTGCTGTTCCATCCTGAAAAAAAAGAGAGGTTTGTTTTATAATTGGCACACACATCCACAGTTGAACAGTGTATCATTTATAATTAAGTACACTCATGTTAGAGATGTTTTCTCTAGATGTTTTGACTGGTGGTCCTTTATTATAAGATGTGGAGATCACTGATCTTCCCTCTCATCTTGTCAGCTTAGGGCTTAGCATTCCTGAGAAGACACCAGTTGAAGGTTATGAGAGAGCATCTTCCCCTGGACCATTACCCAACCTTACTGCTTGCTTTGCCTACTTCTCCCCTCCTGTCAATAAAACTTAGAGTCAGGATTTGAGCCCAGTACTCATCTGGTTTCAGAAACCCACACACTTATTATCTGAGCTAAGATCATGGAGTCTCCGAGATTATTAAGACTGGAGCACTATGAGAAGATGCCCAGATGGGCCAGCATCAGTACCCTCCCCTGATCCCCAGAAGGGGACCCTGTTGCTGGTCCCTAGGTGTGGCTGTCTCCAGTTAAAACTCTGGCCTAGCACAGACAGCAGCCTCCTCATGTGACCTCCCTCATGTGGCCTCCCTTGGCACAAGTGAGAAACATGGATGAGTTGGAAACTCCTCCAGTTATCAGATGAAAAGCAAACCGGAGACCTCTATCTCAGATACTATTCCACGAGTTTCGTGTTCACATCTCATTTACTCCTTATAATTCTGTTTTAAAGTGAAGATGTAATGTCAAGAGGTTTTAATCCAGACAGTTTTCTAATATCAAGGGAAGAAAAGTAATATAAATTCCAAGTGGCTTAAATTAATATCACTTTTGTAACGTTTATTGCCGATTTTACCAGAGCCAGCATTTACCTGTATTCTTGTTTCATGCCTTACCTGGAAAAAAAATAAACACATAGATGTTCCCTACATGGAAACATTAGCAACACAAGTCATCAAAGATTCATGTGAACACCCCCTCAACACACATACAATTTAATTTAAAAAGATTCATACAGGTGAGAAAGCCTTCCAATTATGAGCACATGATTGAAACCACATTATCCAGGTGATGCCCAACAGTAGCCACAGAGCTCCAGAGAAGTGAAAGAGGGAATTCCCCGAATCAGAAGAGAACAAGGTCCACCAAGAAAAAGAATACATGAAGAATACACTGACTGAAATGAACATCTTTGTAGACAGGTGGGTGAGCAGAGACGCAGCTGAAGAGAGAAACAGCAGTATGGAAATGCTAGAGAAATTATTCATGAAGTTGGAAGAATAAAGGCCTAAAACAAAACTATAGGAAATGGAAGAGAATGGATAGACATGGAGGATGAATGAATGGAAGAGAATGGATAGACATGCAGGATGAATGAATGGAAGAGAATGGTTAGGCATACAGGATGAATGAATGGAAGCGAATGGATAGACATGCAGGATGAATGAATGGAAGAGAATGGATAGACATGCAGGATGAATGGAAGAGAATGGATAGACATGCAGGATGAATGAATGGAAGAGAATGGTTAGGCATACAGGATGAATGGAAGAGAATGGTTAGGCATACAGGATGAATGAATGGAAGAGAATGGATAGACATGCAGGATGAATGAATGGAAGAGAATGGATAGACGTGCAGGATGAATGAATGGAAGAGATTGGATGATAGGCATACAGGATGGAAGGAAAAGCTAACACACTGGAAAATTCTCCAGAAAGGGAGAAAACGAGAGAGGCACACACTCAACATCACAGAACCGTAATTCAAGTGTTCAGGAATTTCTGAAGACTTCATTCTAAGCATCTCATGCAAGGTAATTCGCAGATACATCAAACCTGTAACATACAAACTGAGGGGGAAATATTATCTATACAGTCTCTCCCCCCATCAGCAGCACTGGGAGATAAATCGTTGTGCTTCGGAGGAAATGAAAACCCCCAAAACTGCCAGCCTAGAGTGTAGATAAGTGTAAGTATGAAATGAAGACCTTCGCCAGTGATAAAGCTTTGCTGAAAGGACTCCTACCGGACGCCCTCCGTGTAGGACATAAGTCCCAGGAGAGGGCCTGAGAAAGAACAGTGACAAACACAGAGGCTGTACAGCGCTCAGTTCATTCCCACCATGCCTTGCTCTGTCTTCACACTGCATGGTGAGTCTGAGTCACTGCTCTAGTGCTGTGAGGAGACACCACCGCCAAGAGGACTTGGGGAAGGGAGCATTTCACTGGGGGCTGGCTTACAGCTTCAGAGAGTTGGTCCGTTATCATCATGGTGGGAAATGGGGTGGCACTCAGGCAGGCATGGCACAATGCCGGATGCTGGAGAAGTGGCTGAGAACTTTACATCCTGATACAGAAGCAGTAGGGGTGGGAGGGGGGAGAGAGGGAGAGAGAGAGAGAGGTAGACAGGGAGGCAGGAAGACAGGGAGACAGGGAGACAGGGAGACAGGGGAGACAGGGAGACAGGGAGACAGGGAGACAGGGAGACAGGGAGACAGGGAGACAGGGAGACAGGGAGACAGGGAGACAGGGAGACAGGGAGACAGGGAGACAGGGAGACAGGGAGACAGGGGGACAGGGAGACAGGGAGAGAGGGGGACAGGGAGACAGGGAGACAGACAGGGACACAGGGAGACAGGGAGACAGACAGGGAGACAGGGAGACAGGGGGACAGGGAGACAGGGAGACAGGGAGGCAGGAGGGAGGCAGGGAGACAGGGAGACAGGGAGACAGACAGGGAGATAGGGAGACAGGGAGACAGGGGGACAGGGGGACAGGGAGACAGGGAGACAGGGAGACAGGAACTGGCCTGGGCTTCTGAAATCTCAAAAGCTCACCCCACAGTGACACACCTCAACCAAGAAGGCCATACCTCCTAATCCTTCCCAAATAGTTTATCAGCTGGGAATTAAACATGCAAATATATGAGCCTATGGGGGCCATTTTTATTCAAACCACAAGTGGTACTTCCTCCTCCACCTCTTCCTCTTCCTCCTCTCCCTCCTTCTCTTCTTCAACAAAGTCTCACTACATAGATCTATTGGCCTGGAACTCATTGTGCAGGTCAGTCTTGCCTCACAGAAACATGCCTGCATCTGCCTCCCAAGTGCTGGGACGAAAACTGTGCACTCCCACGCCTGGCTTGCACATCTTTATCTTAAGAGTGATGTTCTTTTCGGTTATTTTTTTCTCTCTCTAAATACTGGGTATTAAATCCAGGACTTCATGCGTGACAGGTGGGGACTCTGCCACTGAGTTGCATCGTTAGTCCTGATATCGTCTTTCGTCTAAATTCTAGACTCTTTCTTGACAGCTTTGAGCTCCTCCACTCACTACCAGCCTGGGACACTCACATATCCTCCCCAGAGGAGAATCTGTTCCAGGGTGACCCGAGGGCCATCCTGTGGGAAAGGAAAAGTCTCTCGGGTACTAGCGATGACACATAACCACCGTGCAGAGCCACTCTTGTCCTGTTCTTGGTTTTGGTGGATTCGTGGACACGCACGTCGTAAGGGAGGAGTTTGGGGAGAGCTGACAGGGTTGCCGGGCCTCTGGAGTAATAAGCAAACCACAGAGCTACACACGAGTGTTTCATTCTGTGCCACAGACCTGGCAGGTGACTCCGCCCGTGCACAGATTTGACATGTTCACAATGTCTGACTCACACTCCCTCCAACACCTGTGCCCCTAGAGGACTCAGGCCCCAGCACTGCACCCTCCCTGCTTGAACAAGTCAGAGGCTGAAGGGTGCTCCGGGCCAGCAGTCTCAGCCCGGCAGCCAAGTTTCCCAAACACAGAGCGACTAGGCAGCATTAAAATTCACGACTCGGGCCTCTGAATCCGAACCATGTTTGCGAATGGTCTGATTCCATGTATGCCTCGGATGTCCCTCGAATACAAATAGCCTCATTTGGGCTCGGAGGAACAGGGAGGGAGAAACAGAAGAACGCTCTCCAAAACAAACCTTGAATCGCACGAGTATAATAGAGTGCACTCTGTCAGCATTCCTTTGATGATTACAAACGAGTCCCTTTTCCTGGGCAATGCGGGGAATAATCTGGATAAAATTACCTCCCCCCCTTTTTTTTGTCTGCAAAGGGCCGTGTGGCGCTTACGTGTGACAGCTGTCACAGTAGTTGTTTCAGAGTCTAAGGGCACTCACCGCGCCACTGAGCCGTTTCCTTTCTTTCTCTCAACTCGGAAAACTTTTCGTGTTTGGCCACTTCTAAAATTCTCAGGCTTGAAATCATAAATCATTAATTATACCGTAGTCCTAAGGGACAAGGGACCCGTCACTGACCCCCTACTCTGCCCCCTCCCCTGCCTGTCGGACAGCAGACAGGTGGAAATGAGAGGGAATGATCTTATCTGGAGAGCCAGTTTGTACAGCCACCGGGGGGTCTGCTTTAGGAAATGCAGACAACAAGACAGTCCCTTTACATTAGTGTGTGTGTGTGTGTGTGTGTGTGTGTGTGTGTGTGTGTGTGTGTGTACACATTTAGGCTTCTGTGTCTCTTTGGTCTCTTTGATTGTGAACTATAAGGGACACTCATGTGTAACACTGCTCTCAGTTTGCTGAGACTCGAAGGACTAAACACTTGTTCCAAGGCAGGTGACCAGAATGACCTGTGGGCAGGTTGGAGTGGAGGCAGAAGCTGTCTCCAGCCTTGGAAGGAGGAAGGACGCTGCCCTCTCTGTGGAACTACACATCTCGTGAGCAGAGCAGATCTTGTGGTCTCTTTGGCCTGATTTACCTCTTCCACTTCCAGGGTCAAGTCCGAGGTCCTTCTGTTCTGAATTCCCCTTTGACTTAGGTCGGAGTCCACGGCTGTTTGGCTCTTTGAGGTGCTTTAGATGAGAGACGTCTCCCCTGACCCACATGTTGGAGCACCCGATCTCCAGCTGGCCGCATGGTTTGGGAGGGTTAGGAAGTGTGGCCTTGCTAGAGCCAGGATGTCACTTTCCAGTCCCCGCACTGGCTCTGTTGCACAGGCGTGGTTGAAGATGTGCGCCCCCAGCTTCATAGTCCTGCTGCCTTGCCTCCCGCCAAGGTGGACTCATCTCTCTGGAACCATAAGTCAAAATAAACCGTCTCTTGTGGCTTACGGTCATAGTGTGTTACCACAGCAATGGATCCCTGTGAGGCTGAAGGGCTCCCCTTGTCTGGAGCCTCCATGGTGCTATGTCACATCAGGATGTTTGAAACCATCAGCACTCATCAAGGGGCCTCCCTACGCAGAGAAAGTATGCCTCTCTAGAAGGTTTAATGGAGACAGAAAGATTTTGTGTCTAAGTAATGTTTGGTGGTGTCTGGAAGGATGCTAGTGGAACTGAGACGAGACACCTGAGGATGCTGCTAAGCGTCTTCCAATCCTCACGGAAGCTGTGAGGATGAAGCATCAGCAGTGTCCATTCCCCCCGAACCCCATGCCTATCCATCCATCCGTCTCCCACCCCTCCCCTATGACCCACCTCCCACTCAGGCTGAGGAAACTGCAGTAGCACAGTACCAGTCCCTGCCTCATTTCCCAACCTGTTAGAATTTGAAAAATTTTTTTAAACATTTACTTATCACTGTGTGAACACATGTGTGTGCTATGCTATGCATGTAGAAGTTAGAGGGCAATTTGTAGGAATTGGGATCTTTCTACCTTATGGGTTCCTGGAATTGAACTTAGGTTGCCAGACTTGGTTGCAGGTGCCTTTATCTGCTAAGCCATTTTGCTGGCCCTTATAATGTTTGAACACAAAGTTCCAATACTCTGTCATGGCTCATGTCCTGAAGCCTGCTTGCCTTCTTAGACCAGGGGACCCTTCAGTCCCTCCACAGGGGAACGGAGATCCTCCTGTTAAGGTGTTTCCCACCCTGTCCAGGGGATTTTACTCAGCCCTCCCACCCCCTTTCCTCCCCTCTGAGGGACTGGCTTGAGTCTTTTGAGCTTTTTCCCTCTTCATTTCAAACACAACCATTTGCCACCAGCAGGCATCAACTACAGTGCGGGACATCAGAGATACCCAGGCTTGAAGCCTCTCCGTGCTTGGAGTGTGAACGAAGATGAGTTTGCAGCATACCTTGGCTATCTTGAAATCTCAGTGATCAGCGGCTTGCGGGGTTCAGTTCCATCTGAGTCTTACGAGAAAGAGAGGAAGCCATAGAGACCGGGCAGGGGTCTACTTTCCCTGGAGTCTCCTGGCCGGCTTCCTTCCTCGTTCCCCTGCAGCTATCCCTCCTGTCTCTCTGCCCACAACCCCACCCACCTCTGCACACCCATGTGCAATCAGCCCCTGGCACCCATACACAAACTTGCTGTCTTGCAGCCTGGCACTAAGTGACTCCGTAGGGCCTATCTTGAGCAGAGGGGAGCCCACCACCTCCCCCTACCAGAGGGATGACTCCCACTTTCAGACCATGCTCAGCCCGGTCACATCTTTTAAAGACAAGTCACAACGCCACACAGAGTATTTCCTTCTGTCAGAACTGAAAATCTACTATCGTTTCCAAGAGAGGAGCAGAGAGAGAGAGAGAGAGAGAGAGAGAGAGAGAGAGAGAGAGAGAGAGGAAGAGAGAGAGAGAGAGAGAGAGAGAGAGAGAGAGAGAGAGAGAGAGAGAGAGAGAGAGCGCCACTGGCAGGAATGGGTGTGCAGTATTTGAACAGTTCTGTGACTCAGTCCATCTGAATTCCCAAGTATTTTAAGAGCTTTGTCCAGAGGGGGGAGAAAGGTCTATTGTATGGTTCTTGGCACTGAAGAAAATAGCAAGCCTATCGGAGCGCTGCTTCAGATTTGATTTTCAAGTGGGTGATGTTAGAATGCCGTCCGACAGTGGGGCCTCGGCTCATTTCCTTGTTCCTGTTCTTTCAGAATTTCTCCGGTGGTTTACTTCGGTTTTCAGAACCAACTCATGTTGGCATTGGAAGGTCTTCTCTTGTGAGTCCTTCTTAATAAAAAAAACAGCGTTGTGCCCTTAGGCAAGGATGAGGGTGTTTTGAGATGCATGTGGCTTACTGGACAAAGCGAACACACATTCGAGTGTGTATCCAATAGATATTTCTGTAGTGTAGCTCTCTCTCAGCATCAGACTCTGAGGACACTCACCCCGAGATTTCCTCCCTCATGAACCAAGGCTTTCCAGGTAACCCACGCACACTCCCGTCTATTTACAGGTTATTTAACAACGCTTTGTGCGGCAGAATGCTACGCAAACAGCCGGCATGCCGTATTATTTAGAAAGCCAGCCTGTAATATCCAGTATAGACACTTCCCCACACCCCGAGTGTTTGCTACACGGTTGGTTGAACCCATGAGTATGGGATCCATGGTTACGGGAGGCTGGCTGCATATATTTTCAGAGTTGGGTCCTTATACTCCCCCTCCTCCTCGATTCCATTTGAAATCGCAAGCCCCGAGCTTCCCTGATGCCTCAGTGCTCACTTCTGGATATAGACGTCGCAAACAGAAGCAGGACAAACTCGGTGTTAAATCACACTATTGTCTTGCCTGGATTTGAATAGTGAGTAGTGATTGCTTTCAACACGTGTACATCGTGAGTGCATAGGTAGCCTCTCTCAGCCCTGCTTTTTCTTGCTGTTAACTACTATGTATGAAGAAATGATGCATCACACTCAGCCTCAGGTCGCTCTGAGCCACGAGGAACTGATGGCGTGCTGGCTGGGGAATCCTGTCACAGCCGGGCCAGGAATGTATCCTTGTGATAGTGGCATCTCTCTGCTAACTTGAGCCTTCTGTCTAGTGACAACCTGTTCCTAGCACAGCAACTTGGACATCCTTCTTCCTGGTTTCCAGAAAGTTCCTTATAGCTTGGAAGGTTTTTATTTTGTTTCTACACTAGGAAATGGGACGTGGTGTAATGTGGAGAACCCATGATACAGCAAGAATTTCTCCAGACTGATTCTCAGATAGAGTAAGACCTTGGACAAGATGAGTGTTTGGAAACAGACACGCGTAGCCCTCCTGGCTGAGGTCATTTGCTGCCTGACAGACAGGCCTGACCACAAGAAATGCCTCAGGCCACTACTCCTGTGTGAGCAGACAAACATGATGAAGCCTGTGTCTTTAGAAGATGTTCAGTGCTGATCTACTGATCCCACGGCCTTCTCTGGAGCCCTGTGGAACTTTCTGGAATGTGACTTATTACTGATGAAAGCCTAGTCTGCACCATTTACCTTCTTGGCCCACGCACCTTCTTCGCAGCGAGAAGGTAAATTATTAGGCAGGGTTTAGGCAGACTGAGGTACTAATTGAGAGCTTTAAGGAATGGTAAGTGTGATTCAGCCTCACAGACTGGCATGGAATAGCAGGGTTCGAGGGCGGGTTGTACATTAATATAATTATCATCATTATTACCGTTCAAGCAGGCGGGGAGAAAGGAGCACTAGCCGACCTCGCGTGAACTTCAGCGGACTGTCAGCAAGGGTGAACTTGCTATAGTTACCAAGGGCCAAGGACCACAGGGGCATTCCACAGAACAGCCACAGCCTTGGCCTGTTCCATCAGCTACTAAACCCTTTATCAAAGCTAGGCTTTAGTAAAACCATCACCAAGGAAATCGTATGTTAGAAATGGAGCCGGCCAGCGGAGGCACAGTGCAATCTGTGTATGGAAAATTAGATATTATAGTGACCACTGCAGGCAAAGCAGAAGAAGGAAAAACATCCACCATAAATGTCGCTTAATCAGTGTACATAAAATATCATTATCTCAACATGTACCGTGGACCTACTCACATATCGTCCCTGTTCACGGGGCACCACCCATAAGGAGGTCAGAGGGTAATCTCGATGGTAGTCCTTGCCTTCACGTGGGTCTTTCTAGTTGTCTGTGGCCTTGTACACCAGGCTAGTTGGCCCATGAGCTTCCTGGGAATTCTTCTGTCTCTATGCTATAGGATCTCTCACCATAGGACCACTGGGATTACATATATGTGGGACTATTCCTGGCTTTGACATTGCTTCCAGGGATCCAAACTCTGGCCTGCATGCCTTCCCAGCGAGCACCTAACCTATTGAGCTATCTCTCTGTACTGGTTCTGGTGTCTCTCTAGGCTTTTTTTTAAAACCAAGAATAGTCTTTACCATCTTTAACACTGGCACTTGCTACAGTCCCCTAGAGTCCCCTGCACTGACAGCTATTGACTCCCCATCACCCTGAAGAGAATAGTGTCTGACCAGGGTTGGGAAAGATGTCTTAAAGGTCCAAGAAGGTCGTCAGCCGTTTTCACTCCAACGAACTGATCCTTTCCCTTAGACTGGAACAGTTTGGTTTAGGAAGCATTAAAGAAGGGAAGAAAGGAAGACCGTTGAGGCTTTGGGTTTGGGGAGAGGGTGTAAGGAGTCAGGCTTTGATTCTCTGTGGCTTTGCTGAGGGCTGTACTGTACCCACAGAGTTCACTGCCTACTTTAATTAAAATACTTATTGCTTAATTAACTACTGTGCACCTGAGCCCACGTGTCTCCTGTGGCAGCCAGAGGTCAACCTAGAGTACCGTTCCCCTCCCCCCTTCTCTCTCTCTCTCTCTCTCTCTCTCTCTCTCTCTCTCTCTCTCTCTCTGTGTGTGTGTGTTTGTGTAGTGTGTGTGTGTTTGTGTTTGTTTTTGAGACAATTTCTTTCAATGGGAGCTGGGGCTTGCCAGTTTGGTTTTAGGGTGTCTGGCCACAGAGCCTTCTGCCTCTGCTTCCTCAGTGCTGGAATTGCAAGCACGTGTTTCACATGCCTGGCTTTCCCCCAGTGTTTCCTGTGGGTGTGGAAGAATAAGCTCAGGTCCTCCTGCTTGAATGGCATCCGCCTGGCAAGCCCTTTCCCACGAACCAGCCCCTCATGGCTCTCTTTTATTGACAGGACTCCGTATTTCTAAGTCTCGCCTCACCTCACAGCTCCATCTCCATCTTCTCCTCTGGGAATAATGGCTTCCCGATCCAAGAAACATTTCTGTTAGGGTGATGTCTGACTGGGCACATTTGTTAAGTCTACTTGTTAACTCCTACTGCTCAGCCCCAGGTCAAATGCAAGTCCGAGGTTTCCAAGAGCCCTTGAACTTGTCCACAGGAGGCAAAAACGATCACCCCTATACACGGATCTTGATTAGGAAGTGATCATGCTTGGCTTTCCTTCTGTGCATGTGGAGCTCTGTGTCGGTGCGGTGCCATTCAGGTCTGTACACTTGGCATCCCAGATCTCCTGCTGGCCCCTGAGAGTCGGCAGAAGAGTACTGACCATGAGCTGTTTCCCTCTCTGTACATTGCTGTTGGCATGCCTGCCTGTTGTTTTCGGCAGCTTATGGGAATGTGTTGCTCCCCTTTCCGTGTTCCCTCTTCTTACTCCACTTGTTTGCCCTCACCTGGGCCCCAGTTGCTGCTGGGAAAACATTGGTTGGCTGTGGAGATTGTGACCACAACAGATTCAGGCTCCTGGCCTCGGCTCTCCAGTCACTGGGCCCTCCCACATACCTGAGAATAAATTGGCAAGCAATCAGGGAAAGAACAACGAAAATGAGCCCTTCCACAGAGCTGGGGAAGGCAGCTAAGCATTGGATGGTGTCGCTCCAGAGTCTCAGTACTGCAGGACGTGGCCTTATTTGGAGATGGAGCCTTGGCAAAGGTGATCAAGTTAGAATGAGGTCATCGGGGTGGGTCTTCCCCCAACACGACTGATGCCCTCACACAAGGAAACTTGGAGACACACATGTGCATGGGAAGACTGGAATTATATACTACGGCGAATCAAGGACCTTCCAGAAGGTGGAAGAAAGGCTCTGAACCGAACCTTCTTTAGAGATTTCAAATGAAGTGAGGTTCAGCCACACCACCTCAGACTGCTGGTCTTTAGAAGTGTTAGAGAATCACTCCTATTGTAAGCCACGCCCGCCCACCCTCCTTTTCTAGTACTTTGTTGAAGCAGTGGAGGGATGCCATATAGAGGATTTCTGGGCACTTCACATACAGCTGCTCGTTTGCTCTCCTTGATCGACTGAGACACGTGCTGTTGTCTTTTTTTTGATAACTTACACCTGTCCTGCAAAGATTGAACAGTTTGTCTGAGGTCACATGAGCTAATGGTCACATGACCCCCATCGTTCCTTCCCACCCCTCCAGTCACCTGTGCCCCCTAGAAGCTTCTCCGCTGAAGCCTTCTTTATTGTCCTGTCTCTCACACATTTACCTTCCCAAGTGTCCCACCCAAGTCCTCACGGTAGCTACCCATCTCCCACGGCTCGGCAATCACCAACATCCTCCGTCATCTGTCTCAGAGCTTGTGACTTTGGACCCCATGAAACATCCTACAGGCTCAGCCTGGGAAGGACAGAATCGCAAAGCTTGGCCCTTGTATACAGGCTTCTGTAAGCAAATGATACCACTACGTTAAAACAGCAGCCGTCGCGCCTGAAGGCTTTGCTCTCCCGTATGCCCAGGCTCCACTATCCCCTCCTGATTCCAGGGCTCAATTGCGGTCGTACAGTCAGGACCAGCTGTGTAATTTGTAGGACACAGTGCAAAATTAAAATGTGAACTCCACATTTCTAAACTGGAACTGGAGAAAAGGGACTTTTTTCTTTTCTTGTATATTTATTTATTTATTTAAATATATAACATACATTCACACACATGCATGCACACACACGTGCACATACACGTACACGCACATACACATGGTTTCACTATATAAACCAGGCTGGCCTTGAACCCACAGAAATCTGCCTGCCTCTTCCTGGAACTCACCAAGTAGGCTAGGTTGTCCGGCCAGAAAGCCTCAGGGATGCCGCCATCTCTGCCTCTCTCACTCTTTAGCGCTGGGGCTACAAGTATGTGCCCTCCACGCCTGTGGCTCTCAGTCAAGTACCTACGATTGTGAGACCCACATTTTCCTACCAAACCCTCTCTCCAGCCTTAAATGCAGCTCCTCTTCAGCTTCATTCACTTGTGCATGGTCCCTCTCCCCTCTCCCCCTCCCTCTGCCAAGCACTGGCGATGCTCCCAGCCTTGAAACAATCTGTAAAGGCAATGAGAGGGAACTGGTGACTCCCACTCACCCTTTCACCCTGGGAGGAGGCTGGACCCAAAGTCAGAATTCACTAGAACCCTTGCCTAAATGAGGCTGATTGAACCTGTACTCTCTGCCAGTCACACCACTGCTGTTTGTCTGTTATGAAGGCAGGGTTGCCTTCTTGGCATCACTTGGGACGTGTGCATCAGAAGGTTCTGAGTTATCATCTCTCTCCCCGTGACCCGGAGATCCCTGGAAACAATTAAGTGGATGCTTCGAGTTTACGAAAGAAACTCCGTGAACAGTGGGGCTCACCTGAACATTTACTGGCAGACAGGATCTGGTGTTCAGTGTATCCAGCCTGAAGGTGGCCAAGAACTAAGACTTGGAAACAAACTCCTTGGAGTTGGTGGTGGGTAGAGCTGTCAAGGCAGGGGCTCAGAGGGGATCGGTGTTGGTCACTCAGCTGTCACAAAGTGAGGCAACAGGTGGAGAGAACAGTGAGCATAGATGTGGGCAGCGCTCTGAGCAAGAGTGAAGGAAGGTAGGCCCTGGGGCCAGCACTGGTGTATGTGCCAGGGAATCAATTAAGGATGAATGCAGAGCTCCGGGCCAGCCCTGCCTAACTACTGTGCAGGCGCCCGTGTTTCTTTTCATTTGGTGGCTACCAATCCAGCCGCCTGGTGTCTAGGAAATACGGGGTGGGGGATGGGATATAGAGGGGGTGGGGGCAGGAGGGTGGGAATGCAGTGGGTTACCCAGGTTCTAAAATGAAACCAAAGAACTGAAGGCCGGAGGGTCTGCCCAGATCATCCGCTGAGCCCAGGTGGCAGCCGTACCAAATCAAGCGACGTTGTACTGAGGCACTCGTTCAGATGACACCACTTAGGTCAGATTCAAGCCTTAGGAACCACGGGATGTTGGGTTTGTATCTGCTTAGGAACATGGTGTGTCTGTCTGGTCAGGAGAACAGGAAACTTGCCCTGCTTTCCACATCCAATAGCCTTTGGCTAAGTATCATCATCCCAAACACGCAAACAACAACAACGACAATAACAAAACCCAAAACAAAACAAAACAAAAAACTACTTGAGAGGTGAGATAATTTTCCAGTTATCTGAATGCAGCACAAAAGCCGTGCCAGTAACTCTGACCTTCTTCCCTGATTGTCTTACCCATCCTGAGGAGGGGCAGAGGAAAAGCCGTCAGAAGTCAGAACCAAGAGTGGTTAGGAGGTCAGGGTGAGCCGGAGACTGCGCCTCCCAGCCACAGTGTCTGGCCCTTAGGCTCTGTGGGCCTTTCTGATTGGCCAGTGACCCAGAGCGTTGTTTCTGAGAGCCTTTTGTTGAACACAGAGAGAGGGCTGCAAGTTCGGCCAACTCCAAGCAGAAAATGATCAAGGGTAGATTTCATATCTGGGTTTTAAGTGCTGGTAAAAGTTGCATTAAGTTATCAAGTGCACTGCGAACCGGGCTTCCTCGCCAAGTGGCTCTGTAGTTGGGGGATTATTCTGCATCCCGAAGAAAAGAAAAAGTGTTTTGTTTAGATGCTGGGGTTGGGGGGGGGGAGTGAGGAATTGATCCAGTTTCTCTTAAACTAATCTAACCCAGATGGGGCTTGCTGAATAACTTGCTGGGGTTGGTACCTGGTTAGAAACAAGGTGTTCATTTTATAGGGACTAAAACCTTCCATTGGAAAGGTGCAAAGGGGCTCCTACCAGACCTGTAGGGATCAAATAGTGAGTGTAATCTAAAGGTGGTAATTTCAGACTAACACAGCACATTGAGAGGAATTGTTTAGGGTAATAATTTAATTGATTGATTTATATCCTTTTCCCTGCCACTCACAGGCACTCCTCCCTACTCATAGTTCCCTTGCCTGTGGCCTCCACTAAGACTAGACTGAAGATACAAAATAAAACAAAACAAACCACCTAAGTGAAACCCTGCATATGTAACTGAGTGTGTGCAGGCTTTTTGTTCGGTACCTCCTAGATGACACAGTATAAAAACTAGATACAAAGCATCTTAGTTATGTGTTATAGGCCACATCCTAGGGATCAAGAGGCGCTTTAACATGTATGGGAAGACTGCAAGGGTTATACGTAGATACATGTGTTTGTTTGTTAGTTTGGTTTTGGAGATAGGATCTTGCTACATAGTTGTAACTCCCTGGCTTTAAACCCTGTCTGTGGCCCTGGCTGAAGAACTTACGACCATTTTCCTTATCTTTCTGTGGTTTCCTATAAAGAATGTGAGTTCTGAGGACTCGCACAGCTTCAGACCTTTCTGGAACTGTTATCCTGTGCATACCCAGGGATGGCTGTTCACAGATACATGCAACAAGGCTGTAAAGAGAAATCTGCAGGTCCTGACAGCTCACGAGGGCTCAGCCTGCTGCTCACTCAGCTCTGGCTTGGCCAGCCTTCTTCATTGGCTCTCTTACTCTCATTCAAAAATAATTCACTGGGGCTGGAGAGACGGCTCAGCAGGTAAGAGCATTGGCTGCTCTTCCAGAGGCTCCAGATTCAATTCCCAGCACCCACACGGGAGCTCACAACTGTTTGTAACTCTGGTTCCAGAGGTTTTAACACCCTCATACAGGAATACATGAAGGCCAAACACCAAAGGTACATAAAAATAATAAATAGAAAAATAATTAGATGCATGCATGCGTGCCCGTGACACACACACACACACACACACACACACACACACACACACACACACACATTTCTAGGTACTAGAGATGTGGTTGTTGGTTAAGTATTCCAAAGGGGAAAACTGACTATGTCCTCAGTAGCAATTCAGCAGATTTGAGGGTGTGGCTAATAAATATGGCAGGTTAGGGTCATGGTTAGCGAACAAGCATAAGGATTTGTACTCCACACAGATGAACACACATTTAGCCTAATGACATCAGTCAACGGTGGCTCTGTAGCACTATAGCATAGCCTAGGTTGTCATAGCTATGCATGTTATGTATAGGTATACTCTATGATGTTTGTCCAACTCCGAAATTACCAAATGACATGCTTCTCAGGATGGACACTTGTAGTTGCAGAGGCCTTATTTTAAATTTAATAATGCATCTTCATGGAGGGTAGAGTGGGTATGTGCACATCTTGAGGAGCCCAAAAGAAGGCATCAATGCCTGGGGCTGGAGTCACAGGCAGTTTCAAGGCACCCTGCTACACAAGTGTCCAGAACTGAGCTCGAATCCCCTGCATGAGCAGCACGTGCTTGTAACCAATGAGCCATCTCTCTAGCCTGCATCCCTGTTTTAGAGCAATACACAATTGCATGTATGTGGATGTCCATGCAGAAAACACCCACTTAAGACATATGTGAGAATATGCGGAAACATGTCCATAAACCAGTGGGTCAGTGCACAGAGAGACAGAAGAAACTGACGGAAGACTCAGGGGAACTGACTTGAAGTCCAGGGGAATGTTGAGAAGCCTCTGGGTGGGGAGACAGTGCGGCTGACAGTGACATGCTGCCCCCTCAGTGACATGAGGCTTCTCATAGCTTCGGGCAGAAAAGCCACAGAACCAAGAATTCCCATCACGTGGAAGCCGGTAATTGCTAGGATTATTTTTTCCACATTGAGACATTTGGGAATACTCGACTGTTGAGTGTTATTGAGTAGCATATGGGGAAAGCTCATGCCTTTGGCAATAGGATTGTTTGGTTTTAAGACAGGCAAACAGTTTTATTGTCAAAGGAAATAGTTGTGTTGAGGACGGGTGCTGAAGAACAGACTGACATCAGGCATTTTGAAAACCTCATTTCTCCCTCTCCATCTGTCCCTCCCCTACCCCACCCCTGTGTGTGTGTGTGTGTGTGTGTGTGTGTGTGTGTGTGTGAGAGAGAGAGAGAGAGAGAGAGAGAGACAGAGAGACAGAGAGACAGAGAGACAGAGGAGGGGGAGGGGGAAAAGAATATGTGTGTCTTCTCAGCATCCCCAAACTGGAGGCAAATAACCCATGACATCATTCCCTTGTGGAGTTGAGTGTCTCCTCTCCTCTCTCTAAGATGCTGTACTCCTGAAAGCAGTACCTTTGGGGTATTGGTTGCTCTTCCCCCTCTTAGGGCTTCTCTTTTCAACAAACCTTGAATGGCCAATCTCTTTGTTTTTCTGTCTTTATCTTACTAGTTCATTTTTAAATATTGTGACCAAAATACCTCAAGCTGGGTAAACGAATACGGGAAAACCAATTAAATTGCTCATAGTTTCAGTTCTAGGTTAAAGACCAATATCTGGTGCCGATCTCTTTGCTGGAGGAATCTTGAATTACCACAGGGCATCGTGTGTGCAGGTGTGTCTGCTTCTTCACGTCTCATTCCCTTCTTATATAGCCGCCAGGATTGCATTCTGGAGGCATTACTCTGATGACATTACCTAAGCTTAGGTACCTGCCTCAGAACACTGTGGTCTGATTCAGTTTCTAGCCTCCTAATCCCTGCAAATAATAACGAAGGTTTCACTTGAACCCACGGAGCCACATACAGACCCTGTGCAAACCATTGCCCTCATGTCCTGGGTCTCTGTTGTTCACCTTTCTCATCACCTGTCGGCAGCTGCAGAGGAAGCACAGGCCTCACATTATGCGGAGGAGGGAGCGGATAGTCACAGTGGCAGTAATGAATCTTCTCATAAGAGCTGACTGGGGAAGGTTCTAGAACTTTCATTCCCTCCATGGAGCTCACAGCCTCACTGCTCGCTGCCTGGGTCCTTTCATTCAGGTCTGGGACTCTCCAGAGAGTCCCCTAGCCCAGCCCTCAGGCCCCACCCCACTCCACACTCAGTATATTTCCTTAGCATTTCGTCAGAAGCTACCTCTGTCAGTTTCCCAACGTGGCTCACATCGTGATTAACTCAAATGTGCAGTGAATATCGTGACTCGAGGCTAACACATGAGACTCAGTTCCTTGCACCTCGCACAAAAATCTATGGGCAGAAGCCACATTACCCAGAAGCAAGTTTTGTTTTGTTTTTTTAAAGATTCGTTTTTATTTTTCATAGATGTGTATGTGGTTGTCTCTGTGTATGGGTGTGGGCATCTGTGGAGGCCAGAAGAGGTAGTCGGATCTCCTGGAAGTGAAGTTACAGAAGGTTGTGGGCTGACCAATGTGTGTGCTGGGAGCCAAGCTTGCAGCCCTCTACAGGAGCAGTAAGTGCTCTTAACCAGCGAGCATCTCTCCAGCCCCCTGTTGCATGTCCTTAATTCAAAGAAATGTTTTCAACAGTGAGGTTTGGAAAGTGTTAATCCTGAGATTTGCCAGTTCCACAATTTGGAGTCAATTTGAAGCAAGCTTTAATTAAATACTGACCAGGATGGATTCTGTGAAGGACCACTCTCTGGAATTTCCACTGAGTGGCCCGGAGACATGTGTTACAGAGGCTTTTAAGGACAAACCAGCATGGTCACCATATTTTCCCATGTGGCTTTGTTATTTTTTAAGAACTACAACTCCCAGCATTCCAGGAAGTTACCTGGTCGTTGGGCAGGTTACAGGTTAACATTTTGGTTTTACAGGAGTTAGCAGGGTAGACTCTAGAATACCATCACAGAAGAGTGAGGTGGTTTTGTTACTTTTCAAAAATCCAGCCAGCATTTTACTTACTGTAAGCAACAGCTCTAAGGATTCCAGATTATTGATACAAAGTAAGCTAGGTGTTGCAACCAAGAACCCCTGATTCTTTGTGGCAGAACAGAACAGAGGGTTAGTTCCTACTCAGGTCATTGTTCTGAAACTGGAAAATGAAGGGAACTTTAACTCTGTGTCATTTCATAAGGATCAGGGCTCCTTCCCTCCTGGGACAGCTGCATCGTTTGGGGTCCTAGTTGGCTCTTTGTCCATGTAGGAGAGCAAGGGGGAAAGCAAGAACAGGAGTGTCCCATAGAGATGGGTTTCATGTCCCAGCCTCTCAAATGGCAAACATCTCCTTTGCCCTCTTCCCATTGTCCTAACGTTTGCTGGCCAGTTTGACGAAAGGCCTCTCCCCCTAGAAACCAGGTGGGCTTCCTCCCACGCAGAAAACATCTCTGCTCTAACAGTTGGGTGTCCTCTTCTTATCTGGTATGCTCTTTGGCAAGGTCTCTGAATTTAAGAGTTGTAATCACTACCGTTGGGGCCCATGACTTCCTGTGATTTCCCTTTCAGATAGCTAAGAAACAAGCAGATGGTCCTAGTTTT
Source organism: Rattus rattus (assembly GCF_011064425.1). Classification (NCBI taxonomy): domain Eukaryota; kingdom Metazoa; phylum Chordata; class Mammalia; order Rodentia; family Muridae; genus Rattus; species Rattus rattus. Next base: position 53,725,356 of record NC_046157.1, on the reverse strand, counting down.
CTTTATCTCCAGACCTTCTTTCTAAAGGGTTCGGAGATGGCTTCCAAATGGCTTCAAGCATGCTAGGCAAGTACTCTGCCACTGAGCTATGGCGGACCCCAATGTCACTGTTTTTTGTTTGTTTTGGGTGACGCTGGAACTTGAACCCAGGGCTCTGTGTGTGTGCAGCAAACATTCTACCTCTAAGGAGACATTTCTAGTCCACACACCCCCATACCCCCCCAGATTACTTTTTGGTTATGCTGCTCTTGGCATTTAGGGCCTAATGGTGGGCTCTACCTGTGGAGGGGCTTTCCAATGCCCAAAAGACTCCAACTCATGGCTCTAAACACACACAACAAACATGAAAGAAAAATTGTTTTTCTGAAATGTACTTCAAACAGGCAGAGACACTTCTGGATTGTGTGACTAGAAGGGTGTGGCCTCTTATGGGGGGGGTATCACTCCAATTATCTTTTTAAAGAGATGAGAGGAAGGCCAGGATAGAACAATTGAATTCCTTTCTCTTTCCAGAATGGTTGTGATTGTGAAATTGTCCTCTGGGGACTCAGGGACTTCAGCACCTGGATGTAGAGCCAATAACATTGCTCAGAGTGACTCAGGCAGCCTTAGCCCTTAGAAAACTTGGAGAATCTCTGGCTTCAAAAGGGAAAGAGGGAAAAAGACTTGACAGCCCGTTTGGCCTCCTCTGAATATGTGTGATGCTTACTTTTAATTGCGAACTCGACACAACCTAGAATTATTCCTCGTGTCTTGGTTTGTATTGCTGTCAGTGTACACTTCCACATTGTAATCCATCACTGAAGGAAGTCAGGACAGGAACTCAAGCAGGGCAGGAACCTGGAGGCAGGAGCTGATGCAGAGGGCATGGAGGGTGCTTCTTACTGACTGCGCCTCATGGCTTGCTCAGCCTGCTTTCTTACAGAATCTAGGACCTCCATCCCAGGGATGACTCCACCCACAGTGGGCGGGGCCCTCCCCATCAATCACTAATTAAGGAAATGCCCCACAGCTGGATTTTATGGAGGCATTTTCTCAATTGTGTCTCCCTTCTGTCAGATGGCCGTAGCTTGCGTCAGGCTGACGTAACACTATCAGCCTGTGAGAATGTCTATGGGTTTTGTCTTGAAGATGTTAACTGAAGGTGGGGGTACCATTCTCTGGTTTTAGGCCCTGTACTACAGAGAGTAGAGAAAAGCCGCTGAGAACTTAAGCACACTTTACTCATTTCTCTTCGATGATGACTGTGGCAGTCCTGTGACCTGGGGTGTGGCTGTCCTGTGACAGGAGGCTTTGGGTTCCTGTCGCCCTGATTTCTCTGCCCAAAAGACTGGAACCTGGAACCGCAAGCTAAAACAAACCCTTCTTCGGAAGTTACTTTTTGTCAGTTTTTGTTTTCTTTAGCCACAGCAACAGAAAGGAAATTATATAACGATTAGGAATGTTTAGACTTGACTTAAGGGCTGGGGCGAGAAGGGTGGAAGAAAGGGAGCATGGAGGGAGGGCAATCCGATGGGGGAGGACAATCCGACGAGGGAGGACAAGCCACCATTATCCATAGCTCAGCCGCTGGGGTTCTGACCCACAAGGGCAGCCTCCGGGCTGAGTGCTTACCTCTGAGCTGCCTAAAGAGCAGAGGGATGGAGAGAGGCTGCTCCGGAGCCCACCAGTGGGAACTCTGCATGAATTAGTGTTAAGATGGATGGGATGTGAACAGTAACGGGGCAGAGCCGCACCACGGCTTGTGATAGGTAAAGGATGCGTAGGCCTGCAGCAGCGTTTGATTCCCACCACAAATCCTGGGCACCGGTACTGAGAGGTGAGCATCGCTGTCAAACACTGTTTCAACCTCTGACTTGATCTTTAATCCCCTGTCCCCTCCCACCTTCACTGGCCTGCTCACAAGGACTCCAAAGCTTTTTGAACTCTGTAGTCATTCAAGTTAGGTGTAGGTCTTGGCTCAGACTGAGCTTTATGTCGTGCAAGTGAAGATCATTTAAGAATGATATGTTCAGTACACTAGCACAAGAATGGTGCATTTAACTCAAGCACATCCCCATGTTTGCTTACACACACACACACACACACACACACACACACACACTCACACGTGATATATTTGATGTACATCCGTGTGCACACACAAGAATGATGTATTTAAGTGAGTCCTGAGACGCTTCCCGCAGCTGATGGGGCTGTGTACCCGCTCTCATCAGGAGTCTTAGTGCATGTAGCATAACTGACTCTGAGGGTTCTGCAAAGGAGCGCTGTTTTGACGCTATTTTTGCGAACGATACCCAAGCTTTGCCTGTGAAACTCCCCTCCTGCTCCACATAGCACCTGTAGAAATCAGCCATTCCTATGATTCTGGCCTCTGTCACTGTGCTCTTTATATAGAAGAGAGTTTTCACTGTCCGTGTGATAACGGTGCTCCTAAGAGTGACTTTCAATAATGAAGACCTGATTTCTTCATTTATTTCTTAGTGTGAGAGGCATGCGGGCACTGTGGTGCTTATGTGGGCATCAGAGGACAGCTTGCAGGAGCTGGCTCTCCCTTTCTACCACATGGGTTCTAGGTATGGAGCTCCAGTCATTGGGTTTTGCGACAGACATCTTTCTCCCTGGGAATTTACCCAAAGGACTCCATATCTTTTTTTAATTGAGTATTTTTTTATTTACATTTCAAATGTTATCCCCTTTCCTGGTTTCCCGTCCATAAGCCCCCATCCCTTCTTCTATAAGAGTGTTCCCCTACCCATCCACTCACTCCTTCCCACCTCCCTACCCTGACATTCCCCTACACTGGGGGTGGGGTGTCCAGCCTTGGCAGGACCAGGGGCTTCTCCTCCCATTGATGCCCAGCAAGGACATCCTCTGCTCCCTATGCAGCTGGAGCCATGGGTCTGTTCATGTGTAGTCTTTGGGTAGTGGTTTAGTCCCTGGAAGCTCTGGTTGGTTGGTATTGTTGTTCTTATGGGGTTACCAGCTGAGACATCTCATCTCCATTCTCTACTTCTTTGCAAAGATGGAGGGCAACTCCCAGCTCCCATGGCTTTTTAGCAAACTCCTCATCTTTATTGATAGTACAAGAACATAAGAACCCTTTATCTAGTCTGCTCTTAGATCTCCTTGAGACCAGCCTTTCAGCTGTTCCTTTGAGGAAGATTAAGGCTGAAGAAGCCGCCAGAGTTCTGGTAATATCATGCGACTGTTTGCCAGGGAAGAGAGTCTGAGTGACAATCACAATCTGTGGCCAGGCTCCTGAGCTGACAGGAAGTTCTACCTACCTTATGGTAAGCCCTGACCCACCAGTTTAACCAGCAAAGTATCTCACTGGACTTTAAAGACAGATTTTTAAAAAGAACACACACTTCTACATATGCTGGGCTTTGTTGCTCATACTGTGAAACCCAAAATTTGAGTAACTGAGGCAGGAGGATGGCCATGAGTTCCAGGCCAGCTTGAGCAACATGGTAGATTACAGGGCAGGCTGCTGGGATACAGTGTAAGAGATCTGTCTCAACAGGAAATAAAATATTAAAAATGAGGATGGGGAGGCAGCCTCCCCCGTGATCCCAGCACTTGGATCGGGAGTTCAACATCAGCCTCAAGTAATTAACAGGGTGGAGGCCAGCCTGGGCTACTTGAGGCATTGTTTCAAGAAACAGGACAAAACCGTACACTTCAGTCTTCTCCTAAGGTGGTAAGCAGAGTTAAGATTATAAAATCCCTGGCTGGGACTATGGCCATAGAACGCATTTGACTCATCCAGTATGGTCCAGAGAGAAGTCATAACCAAAGGTAGCTGTTTCTTGACAAGGGTTACCTTTTGAAGCAGCGGAGAAAGCAAGTTGTGGGGAAGCCAACTGTGTTCACTGAACAGCACACTGGTGAGAGTGGACTCTTCCCCACCCCAGAGAACCGGATGCACAAGACAACCCTGGCAGCAGGCTGCTCTGTTCCTCTTTCTTTTGAGGTGTTCTTGATCCCGAGGGATTCCTCGTTTACTGTACAGAAACATCTCCACTTTCAGGTGCTCCTCTAGAACTGCTCAGTGATATTTCTCTGTCTATTATTATTACACTTATTTAGCGTGTGTGTGTGTGTGTGTGTGTGTGTGTGTGTGTGTGTGTGTGTACCTGCATGCATGCGTTCTTGCTATGGCGTTGTTGTGGAGGTCAGAGGTCAAGCTGTGGGATTAGTTCTCTCCTTCCATATGGGTCCCAGGGGTTGAACTCAGGTTGTCAGGCTTGGTGGCAAGCACATTTTCACACTGAGCCGCCTTCTTGTTCCCTCTGGGGCGTTCTATCACTCTGCCCTCCAAGGACTTTCCGCTCACAGTTGTGCTTGCCCTCTGATCTTATGACCCTTCTCAGCAGGACCTCAGTTCCCCAGGCTCGGTCCCTCCCACACTCATCTCCTTTGCTGTATTTACACTGGGACCCATGGTCTCTCATCCCAAGCAGTTTCTTGTCAATATTCACTTTCAAATTTATTGGCCACAGCTCACAGTAAGAAGCACAGTAATTTGCACATGGTCTAGAACTCATTTGATATATATTTTGACATATACAAATGTATACATCCAAGGTTTTCCTCACTGTAACCCACACATACTCATTTTTAAAATCTTTCCCTAAAAACCGTTCTTAAATCTGCAGCTCTGGATCTCTCGTGTGCACCAATAGTCACTAAGAAACCAAATCACCACAAACTTAGTCTCAGAGCAGCACAGGGGGGCTGCTTGGAACCTCAGTTGTAAAGTGCTGGCTAGAAGAGTGGGCATGGTAGAGCATCTTGTATTCTGGTGATGGAGAGGGGAGATGGGCAGGTGGGCTGGCCGTCTCACTAGTAGCCTACTTGGGAAGCTCTGGGCAATGAGGAACGTGTTCTCCGTGAGAAAGGTGGACAACACTCAAGAGGAGACATCACAGGTTGCTCTCTGGCCTCCATGAACATGTGAGCAGATGTGCATGCACTTGTGCATGTGTGTGCACACACATATGTATGCATACACATGCCCACACAGCACACAGATTTGTAGTTCTATTGGATAAAAGTCCGATGTGGAAGTGGCTCCGTTCTGAAGTCTCTGGGATCGTTTTCTTTAGCTTTTCCAGTCTCTTCAGGCCACCGGCACTCTTGGGCCAATGACTATGTCTTCATTCCTGGACGCACTGTCTTAGCATCTGTTCCTGCTCTTGCCCCACCCCCGTGCTTCCCTCCTAATAACTCTTGTGGCTATGCTGAGCTGTCACAGATACTGTGTATGGCAGGCTGGCCTTGAATTCTTGATGCTTCTGCTTCCGATTCCACAGTGCCAAGCCCACTGGTGGGATCACCCAGTATCCATAGTGTCTGTCGGATCCACTCTCGATGGTGTACATAAGAATTTGGGGCAGTGTAAGTGACATTGTCTACCATTATAATCCCAGACACCAGGGAGTAGTTTTATGTCCCTGGGTATTCATTGTGTCCTGCCTGTTCCTCTCTCTCTTCCTGTAATTTCTGTCAATGCTGATCTTTCTCTCGCATCCACACTTCAGTCTTTCCCAGAACATCAAATAAATATTGCATGGTATATACTATCGCTTTTCAGACTGGTTTCTTTCATTCAGTGATGCAGGTTTAAGGTAAGGTACCTGTGTGTGTGTGTGTGAAGGGGGATTTGATAACTCATTTTCAAAGACTAGAGCTGGAACCTAAGGCCTCATGCCCTATGTCTCTTTTAAAACCAAGTCCATGGGCCCAGTTTGGAAACAGGGAAGGGGATAAATATAATGCGGGCTTTCCTGCCCAAGTGTCCTCTTTGTAGCTCAGAGTAGGGGGGCTTTGATGATCTTGCATTAGTCTGTTCTGAACACTCCCAGGATAAAAATATGGGACAGAGTGAGTGATTGGACGAGCACATACTGTGTGTGTGTGTGTGTGTGTGTGTGTGTGTGTGTGTGTGTGTGTGTGTGTGTGTTTTTCCAGGGCTGAGGACCGAACCCAGGGCTTTGTGCTTGCCCCAGGGCTTTGTGCTTGCTAGGCAAGCGCTGTACCACTGAGCTAAATTCCCAACCCCTACTCATGTGTTTTGATGGAAATGGTCCCACAGGGGTCAAGCTCAGTTTCATGGGAAGAGGCCCTGGTTCATAGAGTGAGGCGAGGTGCTAACCCAACATGGCTAGGATTTTCCTGTGATGATCTGGGCAGCAAGCCGTTTGTATTTGTGCCTTTCCTCATTGCTGTGGCCAGCGACCCAAGGGGGAGAAACTCCAGGAGGAAGGGTTTATCTCGGCTGGTGGGTTTGAGGGTAGAGTCCACGTAGCAGGAGGTGGCATGAGAGGAGTGTGACACAGGCGATCGCATTGTGTCTGATCAGGAGGCAAAGAGATGTACCAGGGACACATCTTGTTTTCTCCTTTTTTTCTCATTTAAAACTTTCTTTCTCTGTTCTTTTTTCTTGTTGGTTTGTTTTCCTTCTTTGTTTCTGTCTTTTTTCTTCGGGGGCGGACGGGGGGACGGGGGGGCAGGGCAGGGTCTGGTTCTGTGTGAGTTTATGTGCATGTGTGCATTGGTGCCCCGTGGCTCTCCCTTTACCACTCTCTACTCACTTCTCTGAGGTGGGGACACAGGGCTCACATTTCTCAGCTATACTGGAAGTCAGCAAACCCAGGGATCCTCTGTGCTCTGCCCCACTTTGAGCTGAGGTCACAAGCATGTACGGAACTCTCAGCTCCTTACATGGGGGCTGGCATCTGTACTCTGAGCCTCATGATGGCAAAGCCAGGGCCCGTAATCACTGAGCCACCTCCCCGGCCCCTCTTTATCTCCTCTTCTGTTTTATCTCCTCTTCTGTCTGGGACCCTAGGCCACCGGATGGTACCATCTGCATTTAGGGTGGGTCTTCCCTACTCAACTAAACCTTTCTGGAAACCTCACAGACAACCCTTCAGGTGATCTCAATTAGCATCAACTATTACAGAGCACTTCTGTTCATGGTTCTAGGACCCAGAACTCTTCTGAGAGTCTCAAGACTCCACCATCCTTAGAAGCCCGTCCTGTCCTTTATCTACTAGCGCAACAAAGCATCTTTTGCATAAACAATGAGCCTTAAGCCAATGTCATCTTCCTCTGAGAATTACTTTGAAGTTGCAGTCAGCTGACCACTCAGCAGGGTTCTGGGGATAGGGGCTGATGGACAGGAAGTTTTAAGGAGATGTCCAAAGGGATCAAGTAGAGAAGGGTCCCCGCTGAGCACATCTCAGAATAAAAATGCTGGCCCTTCCAAAATAACTACCCCGATTTCCTGCGGGCAGAGTGTGCCCCACAGGGTGTTGAAAGCCATAATGAAATCCTGAACTACTGGTGCCTGTCACTGGGTCAGAGGCTCCCTTCCTGTGTGCTGTGCAAAGAGACAGTGACCCGCAGCCTATGAAGTTGAGGGCTGGTGGCCGAGAAGAATCAGATTCAAACTGATGCCTGATTTCCTTTTGCTGTTCCTACCTGATGAAGGTAGCCTCCCAAAGGAGGAGGAGAAAGAGAAGGAGGAGGAGGAGGGAAAATGAAGGGGGCATTATGGCTAGGATAAGCCTTCCAAAGGGCACTTGCAGCCTTCCTCAGAACACTCATGTATGAAAAGAATGACCCGAGGGCCTGTAAGCATCCAGGAAGCCTAGGTACTTTTAGTCGGGAATTATACTTCTGAGAGATTTTGAAACCAGAATGGGACTCACATAGGCGTGGGTCGGCTGTGTGGGAATCAGAGACTTCAGGAACGGCCCTTCCTCCCATAAAGCTCTCCTGTCAGTCTGCCCAGTAGATCCCACACACACCTCAGCAGAAAGTCCCTGGCTCTGCTCCCAGCAGCCACACTGTTGACCTCATGAGGTGTGAGGAGGAAGGGAGATCTACACTCTGGCCAGAACTTTACTTCCTCATTTCTGAGAACCAGCCATGCTCCAGACATGCAAGGCTGTCGGTCCCCAGAGCTTCTCAGAGCCCAGGACCAGCCTGAGTCATCCTCCCCCACTGCTTGAGAAGTCACCAGAGAGACTGGTGTGCAGAGTGTATAATTTCCAAAATGGGTGGCTGTGTAGCTCAGAATCGCAGAGGTCTGAAATCAAGGCGTCGACGGAGACACACACCTCAGTTTCTGCTGAAGGCTGGCCCTCCTTTGGCTACCCTTGGCTTGTGTCCCTCTATCACTGACTCTTCACATCACTGTTTCCCTCTTTCTATCTTCCTTCTTTCTTCCTTCCTTTCTTTCTGTCTTTCTTTCTATCTTCCTTCCTTCCTTCCTTCCTTTCTTTCTTTCTTTCTTTCTTTCTTTCTATCTATCTTCCTTCCTTCCTTTCTTTCTTCCTTCCTTTCTTTCTTTCTTTCTTTCTTTCTTTCTTTCTTTCTTTCTTTCTTTCTTTCTTTCTTTCTTTCTTTCTTTCTTCCTTGTCTCCTGATGGGGACACTCATCATACGCCATGAACGGATCCCCTGAGCTCGGTATGCCCTCCTTTTAACTACTTACATCTGCATCCCCGTGTTCAAATAAAGCCACATTCTGAGCTATGCTAGGAATACGGAGACATATTATTCAGTCCACGACAAAGCTTCACTATGTTTCTCATTACCTCATTCCCCTGCCCCTCTGAACTCCTTCCTGGCAGGCCTTACCTTAGGCAGGCAACCCCCCACCCCCAGCTTTCCTCTGTGGGGTCGGGCATGCCCAGGAGTGGTTTCCTGAAGTTTAATGGCATCCCCTTACTCCAGGAAGGCCTGGAGACTAGAGAACTCGAGTCTTCCTCAGGACGGGTAGCCGCACGCCCAGGGACACCCACTCAGCATACTTTCCTGCTTTATAGGTTCTTCCAGATTCCCTGGGCTCGCATCCAATCCCTCAGTGTGCTGCCTGAAGGGAATAGAGCCCTCTGAGCCTTACACTGGGCCATCACAGCCCGAGGTGCCTGGCCTACACAGGAAAGCCAGCATCTGGACCTCCGCAGCCCCCTGTGGCCTCAGATCTTCCATAGCCGCTAAATACACCCATGCTTTCTTAACCCAGCAGCCCCTGCCTCGGGACACTAGTGTCTCCTTGCTCCGAAATCTCCGTAGTAACGGGGAAGGGGGCTTCCTGAAGCTCCTGTAACCCAGCTAAATATTTTCCAGGTTACTTAACCAAACTCCTGCAAAACCACACCGCCTATGCCTGTGACGGGGACTATTTGAATCTGCAGTGTCCTCGGCATTCAACAATAAGTGTGCAGTCGGCATTTTATGGGCAAGATTTCCAAAGGTGTAGCTCCCAGGAGCCCACCTCCCAGAGGGAAGACAACTTGACCTGTGTGGCATCCACCGCTTTGCAGGTACTGAGTTTCGTGGATGTTCTAAGCTCATGAAATTGGTGTCCCCCCCTCCCTATCTCTGTCCCTCTCTTTCTCCCCCTTCTTCCCTACATTCATATATATGTGACTTTTACAGTTCATTCAGAGCAAAACCCCATGGGAACTCCAATTACTATACATCGCTAGTTTTTACAGGTGAGAGCTGCTCCTTGCTTCTCAAACTTTGACATTGTCATGGAGAGCACATGGAATCCCTATGCCGTAAAGCATTCCCTCAGCACATGTTCAGTGAGAAGTTCAGGGCACATTCTTTACTGTAGTGAAGCAAAACAAAGCCATATTGGACTTTGACCTCCAGGCCACAACGCTGATCAATGCCCCAGTGGGAAAGGTGGAGACCCCCAAATGTCTTTCTGATACCAGAATTGGATCGAACTTCCTAAAGACTGTCCCAAGAGACGTATCAATGGCTTTTGTGCCTCATGGTTGGCTTCTCTACCTGCGGACAACCCTGTTACTCTCATTTGGAGAATATGAGGATATTTTGAGTGGTCTTGGTTGGATTTGGTTTTTCTTCTGAACAATGCCAGAAAGAACAACAACAACTTCCTCCTCCTCCTCTTCCTCCTCCTCCTCTTCCTCCTCCTCCTCTTCCTCCTCCTCCTCTTCCTCCTCCTCCTCCTCCTCCTCCCCCTCCTCTTCCTCCCCTTCCTCTTCCTCCTCCTCCTTCCTCTTCTTCTCCCTCCTCCTCTTTTCTTCTCCCCCTCCCATCTTTCTTCTTCTCTTCCTCCTTGGGTATATTTGAGGAAGAATTGGTACATATAGAGGTCAAATCATTTCTCTGCTGGTATTAGCCTATCTGTGGCTTATCCATGTACTTTTTTCATTACTGGAGATTGGCTGAACCTGGGATTTTCTGCACGTTGGGTGGGCGCTATAGCCTTCGGCAAGCTATAGTCTCAGCCCACGCCCTCCCTTTTATTTTTCATATTTGAGACAGTGTCTTGCTAAGTTGCCCAGGCTAGCTTTGAACTTGCTCTGTAGCCCAGGTCGTCTGTGGACCTCCATCCTACTGTCTGTGCAAAGCTGGGATCACAGACCTGTGCCACTAAGGCCAACTTTATCCAAACAGTTTATAACCTGTCACCTCAACTACCTGGCTAAGATTATTAAGTCACTGGCCTGGGATGATTTTAACACCTCTCAAGTTCTTTGCAACAAATGGTGTTAGAAGTCAGCTTGATCATGACCAGCATAGAATATGTGGGTGAAGGTCAACTTACCAGTAGGTCTAAGGAGACTTTCATATCCTTTTCCTAATGCCTACAGAGAAGAAGCAAAAATATTAGATGGCACAGAAATTCCTCCATTTTTCTCGTACCACATATTCAGTCCAAAAAGCCATAGCATCTGGGCTGTCATATGATTGGTGAACAACAGAAAAGAATGTGACTGGCTGACACATCCCCTTGATATGGTTTCTGTGTTGTGATGAGCGACAACAGGTTTCTTTGGAAGTCATGCATAGTGTCTTTGAGTGCCCCATCCTGCCCCGGTTCCTCCCCTCTGGGCCTCCCTTCCAAAAACCATAGTCCCTGTCCTCCTCACCCAACCCGGTGGCCAGGCCCTCTGCTGTCCTCCAAGGTGCATGAGAGGAGAGCTGGCCAGCACAGGAGCACAGAAGTACCCGGTTGTTGAAAGTTGGAACTGCTGGTACCCGCATCCTTGCTCCAGCCTGGTGCCCTGAGGGAAGAGGAAGTTCATTTAGACTGACATGTTAGCATCTGTGAACACAATCGGAGGCTGAGTCTGCCAGGAACAACCCTGTGCAGCTCAGCAAGTTCCTTCCCCCGAGGGCTTCACACTATACTGAGGCAGCCAGTGGCCTGAGGGGCAGTGGTGTTCAAGATAGGGACGGGTTCACATCTGCCAAGGCAGACACCGTGGCACCTCTCTGCGTTTTGCAGTTGGTAACATGGTTTGAGCACACTTTGCCTCAGAGGGAAAAGCTTTAGGGGAGCACCTGAGGGCTGGGTATGTAGTTCACCAAGGCCATTCCAATGTGCCATCATCTGAGAGCTGTGCCTCCCAGGGGCGTAAAGGGTCCCCACGAGTTCTTTCTGATTGACAGACAGATCCAGATCTCCTGGGCCCCTGAGGTGGTAGGGTAGGTGACATGGCAGGACTAACATCCTCATGGAATTATGTGTTCCTTGAGCTGCTTGTAAGAACACAGTAACTCGGGAAAGCTCAAAAATCTGAATAGAATTCAGTCCTGAAGTGTGTGTAGATTCGTGAGAACAGTTCCCATTCTGGACTTGATCTCTCTTTCATCACAACCAAGGCTGAGACCTGAATTTATTCTGGGCAGAGCTTTCTCTGGGAGCCAGAGCCCAGAGGAGCAGGAGGGAGTGGTGGGTCTTTCCATGAAGCCGTGTAGGGTTTTCCGCGAGCTTCCAGAGGGAGTGTGGGAGAAGCTTTTTGACTAAACGAGTAGTCCACTAAAGAAATCATTCAGCCACAAGGTCACAGGCTCTTGCCCTTGGGTTCGTTAAGGGTGGGAATCAACTTTATTTTATTTGGTAGAACAAGTTTGGGTGTTTGAAGCTTTCCCCGAGTTCCTAGGGCCTGTGTGTGGCCATTCTAAAGGTAAGAAGGTATGGCCATAATTCCTGGTCATAATGGCTTGCTCAGCTTGAAGGTTTGGATCACCCCCCTCCCCCGACTGAACAATCAAACATGACTTGATCACACTCACGTGCCCTGGATCCTCTGAGGGATGGCGCTTTGTAAGAGTCAGGCATAGTGCCCACTGTGGCTGGTTGCTGCTGGCTCTCCCATGGGCCTGGTTCTCTGGACCAAGTCCTTTCTTCTGGATGTTATGGGGGAGATGCTCCACCCCCCACCTCATATGTTTCCATATAAGACACAGCTCAGGCTGGGCAGAGAAGCCTCACTCCCTCAGAGCCCAGAGCAACCCAGGTTTGGGGCCCAGCAGACACCATGTGCAGTTTACAAGCCTATCCCTTTTCTACCCCTCCTTCCAGAAGGTGCTGGACGAGTGCCAGAACCAGCGGGCCTGCCACCTCCTAGTCAATAGCCGAGTCTTCGGACCTGACCTTTGTCCAGGAAGCAGTAAATACCTCCTGGTCTCCTTTAAATGCCAACCTAGTAAGTAACTTCTGAGGGGGGACAGTGTGTTTGGGATTGGCCCCTGGTCTCATGGACACTCCTGACCAAAGTCCTCTGCCCATCCAACCTCAAATCCCTTAACAGGAAGATCAGAAAAGAGAGACACACAAGGGCATGTGTGCACTCACACTTACACATCTTTCAAAAGTAAAAATCCCTCTCAAGGTATACAGCTCGATTGTACTGATCCTGAGAGTATCCACAGAGTGGAGGAACCCCAGTGTTACAAGGCTTGATTTTCACTGGGCTCAGTGGCACGGGTTCCACCAGAGCCACCACCTCACGTGTGTGCTGTCCCCAGTTTCGTGGATGCATGGTGTGCAGGAGTAATCGCTTCCATTCTCGTTCTTGTGCTTTCTCCATTGACTTTTGCCATCCACAGTGCACAGAGCTTTATGATCAGCCCACCGTAAGCTCTAAGTAATCCCTCTTCAAGGAGCTGTCCCATTTCCAGGCCCCTGGGATACGCCTGTAACAAGCCCAGGGGATAGGTGACTGGAAACTTTCTTTCCTTTTCTTTAAATTAGCATACATATTTTGGTTGGTGCTCTCCCACCGCTCTGTCCCCCCTCCCACTCCGTCATCTCCTGTCCCCCTTCCCCACCTTTCCACTCCCAGTTGTTCCCTTTCCAACCTCACATTACACGCATTTTTATTCATTTCCCTCCACCTCCTTGAAATCTCTTCCTCTATTAAGGCCCCCTTTTTACTTTCACACCCACACAGACACAGGAACATAAAAATTTATAGCTGGACTTTCACATGAGGCCTCTCACACTGTCTTTCTAGTAGTCTTTCTTTGCTTGAATAAATGAGTGTTGAAAAGACATTGTAGCAATAGTATGTAGCAGGATGTTAGGAAAGATAGTTTGTTTCTACAGCGCCCTCTATGCTGTCCCAAACTCAACTGGGTTTTTGTTTGTTTGTTTGTTTGTTTGTTTTTGTTTTTGCTTTTGATCTCTGTCCATTCTAAAACACTAGTAGCCTAAGACTTGGCTCTATTGTCTGTGGGGGACCCTTTCAGCAGACTGCAGACTTTTCTTTAACAATCTCCCAGAAACGACCAGGAGTATGATAGAAGGGCCCCTTGGTACTGTGCCTGCAAACACACTCACACCCAGACTTGTACATGCACACATCTGTACACGCACAGCACACAAGAGACCCTCCTGTGCCTCATCACATACACATTGCTGTGGCCTTCTACCCTCTTAACCATGCAGACCCACTCACACGTCATGCTGTCTCACACTCCGTTATACATGCACACTGCATACACACTGTCTTACACACTCACACATACACTATTGTAGAGTGTAAGCAGTTACAAACGAGCCTAGATGTTGAAGAGTGCCTGAAGAACCCTCCTCCCAGGCCCCCCAAACTCCTTCCACCTCCCCCCAGCACCCCTAGCACTCCCAACCCAACACCCCCTATCTTAGCCAACAGAGGAAGAGCATCCCTCAGGGTCTCCCCATCCTTCGTGGGCCTTCTGCGGCTGACTCAGAGAAACTCCACTGTGCCCTCGGTTGCCATTAGATTTGGCATCCTTTTCCCTACCCCTAGTTCCCACCTCCGTGAAGAAAGCAAATATTCCTTTCAGAAGCAGTCGCTCAGACTGCCTGCAACTGGAGAAGAGGGTGGTGAGAGTGTGAGTATTATGGACTGGAGACACAGAACATAGATATGTCCCCAGCCTCATACCAATGTGGTTAACCTTTTTCTAGTCCTAATACAGAAAGAGCCCATCTCTAAACACCACAGTTACATTAAATGTCCACCCTCTTATGACTTCCCAATGGGGATTGTACACAAGAATGAATTTGGAGTAGACAAACCAGGGTGATGTTTGCACCGGGAGGTGCAGGGTAGGTAAAGCCCCACTCTGACTGCCCCAGGGGAAAGATGAGGCATGGAGGCCGTGTGACCCGTCCTTGGCAGTCAGAGTTTTGGAAGGCGGTTTTGGAGGCCTTTTTTCTTCTGCCCTCCTTCCTTTGAAGTCTCTGGTCCTTGTTCTGCTGTGATCCTTGCAACCATAGCTGCCTCCGGGGCTGTGATGCAGAGTGGTCCGTGAGTCCAGTACTGCCGCACAGAGCAGTCTTTGAGTCTGATGCTGCCATACAGGGCAGCCCGTCTCTTCCTGGTTTTGAGTCCTGAGAAGTCTGCATGACAAGGGAATTGACACCAGGGAAATTGGCAAGTGCTATAGACCAGAGTTGGTTTTGCTGTGTGATCTTGGACAGTGGCTTGCAGAAGCTCCATTGCCCAGCCGTGCAGTGAAGAAATGTCCCCAGTATGCGTTTGTGAGATGCCTACCACAGGCCTGTGGTGGAGTTGAGTGGAGTCAGGGCTGGCCAGCATGCCAACAAACAAGCTAACTAGTTCTGGTCACTGATGTGCACTCTGACAAGCAGTGATGCTCCCGGGGCAGATGCATCCTGGGAGCTGGTGAGGACGTGGTGCATTGTCAGTACAGAGTATGAGGACACAATCCAGGCAGCCAAGTGTCCATCTCAGTTTTAACACCGCCTTGCAGTGGTGGTGGTGAGCAAGACCAATGTCTAGCTACTCCTGTCACAGCAGATTGCTGCCCCTCCGACCTTCCACTGCTGAGATGTAAAAGCGAACTGGTCCAGACGCTAAGTGATGTGCATTGCAGGAAGGACTAGACTTTGAATATATATCTATTATGGTGCTGGGGATTGAACCGAGCAGGTTTTGAATTTTTGTGTTTCCCTGAGCTATCCACACGCAGTACTCTCTTTCCTCACAACACCTAGCAATAGCTTCCAGCCACAGTGCGAGCGGGGAGGGAACATGCCAGGGCATGTATGTGGAAGGCAGAGGAAGACTTGCAGGAGTCGGCTCTCTCCCTCCAACATATGCGTACAGGGATTGAACTCAGGTCATCAGGCTTGGCAGCTCTGGCCTCCGATTGGTCATTTGATCACAAGGAGAACTGATAATGTGTTTGTAGCTTAGGTGTGTTACATGTGTTACAATGTACTTTTTTGTAGTTTTTTTTTATTGGATACTTTTTAATTTATTTACACAATCTACATTTTTTAAGAAAAAAAATTCTGGTAAAAAAATGACATCCGTATTTTGAACTAGATGACTTTTTAACCCACTGTGGTTTATTTGGACATAGCCCTTTCAGGTCAGGGAGGGACTGTTTACCAAAAAGGGGGTGCCCACACTGGTCTCTACAGAGTCCTGCCTCTGCCTTCCCAGGCTTCTGCTGGGCTCTTTCCAAGTGTGTCAGCCACTCACTCTTGGGAGTCTGTCCAGATCTCAGAGCAGCTCTGTTCCCCTTAGAGGGCAGCAGTTATGTTAGGAGGCCCCTGCTCCTTTAGAACCCCAAAACTGTACTCTTAGGTGACAGCCTGCACATTTGCAATCAGGAAACTCAATACAACATAGCAGGAAGCAACCTGGCATGCACCAGCCTTCTCTGCTGCGGGATGTACAGTCAGGGACAGGGCATCTAGAAGCCTTACACATGGGTGCCCTGTTACCTTCAGTGGGGTTTGCTGCCATTGAATGACTGAGCTTTCGTTAATCAAAGAGCCATGGCTAATATTTATTCCATGGTGTGCCTTTAAAAAGTTGTAATAACCAGGGCTGGAGAGGTGGCTCAGTAATTAAGAGCACTGACTGTTCTTCCAGAGGTCCTGGGTTCAGTTCCTAGCAACCATATGGAGACTCACGACATTCTGCAGCTCCAGTACCAAGGGATCTTCTGGACTCTGCCAGCACCAAGCACACATGTAGTACATGTATATACATACATACATACATACATACATACATACATACATACATACATGCAGTCAAAGTACTCATATACATTAAATAAATAAAATGAACACTTTGTAATATTTTTAAATGCTAACTTAAGGAGAGACAGAGACAGAGATGAGAGAGAGGAAGAGAGAGAGAAAGAGAGAGAGAGAGGAGGGGGATAAGTCTTGTTTTTAAAAGTTTTTTAAAGCTGGATATGGTGACACAGGCCTTCAATCTCAGTGCTTGGGTGGCTGAGGCACAGTTCAAGGCTAGCCTGAGCTACACAGTGAGTTTAAGGCTAGCCTGACTTATATAGTAACTGTCTCAATGTAAAGAAACCAAACTAGCCATGAACTAAAAAGGTTCATGTTGAAGTTTGGTTGTGCCAGCTTCTCCCACCTCTGCCTTGGAGGCTCTCTGTTCCTGGCAGGCATTCCGAGCACGTTCTGACTGCAAAGCTCTCTGACGTGGCTCCCATGTTTTATGCATCAAATGTCAGCTGTCACTCTGGGCCTTTGACGTCAAGGGAAATGTCATTGTTGGTGAGCTTGAGCACCTACTGAGACACAGTGCCCCAAGTCACAGAGGCAGCGGTCTCTTTATTTAGAAGAAGACAAATTTTTCCTTGGATTTAAGTGTAAAATCTCACGCTGACACTGCGGTGAGCCAGTCGGGGGTCTTTTAAATGTGTGCCATGACCTTGGGCTCTTTGCCCTGATTCACCGGTTCTTCCTGTGCGTCAAGTGAGCAGAGAAGATGGGAATCTGTGAGCATCGACAGCCTGGCTATTGCTGATTGCGTGTCGATCACGCTCATAGGCATGTGCAACCTTTTACGACTGTGGTGTGACGTTATCACCTACAAAATAAGCCCTGGATTTGTGTCGGCTGCGTTTGTAACTAGCTATGTGTGGCCCATAGGCATCAGGCTGGGCAACTGCCTGGAATTTCTTCTTTAAAATACATAATCATTTGCCCTTATCCAGAGGGACAATCTCCGAGAGATTCCATGGATGTCTGAAGCCACGGATATTATCAAACCTTATGTAGACTGTGATTTTATATAGATACACACCAATGATAAAGTTTAATTTGTAAATTAGGCACAGTGAGAGATCTGTCACAACTAATAATAAAAGTTATAACTATGGCAATAATAAAATTGCCACCATCAACATTCTTGTACTTTGGAGCTGTCAGGCAGTAAAATCGGGGTTATTTGAATATAAATATTTCAATATTTTGACAATAGATCTGATATCTAAGACAATAAACCAAGGGCAGGTAACATATACAGGGTGGAAACGTTGGGCAAAGGAAGGACTCATATCTTGTGTGGACAGAGCCCAGTTGCAGAAGAGTGCAGCAAACTACTGGGAATAGGGATGTTTAAATTTTAGGAAATGTTTACTTCTAGAATTTTCTATTTATCATTACCAAGCTGTCATTGGTTGCGGGTTACCTAAAATCACAGAAATCCACCTGCAGGAGGAGTAGGAGGTTGACTATATTAAAAACCACTCCCAAGGCTCACCACTAAAGCTGGCTTACATCTTGAGATCTGAAGTCTCTCCCTGCCTATGACCTTTGGTCTTTCTGCTTCTTTTGGGGCTTTTGGTGAAGAATCACAGGAACTTCAAAGTCACAGGAAGGTGGGCTTTGTTGTTGCAGACGGTTTTCTTTCATGGTTTAATTTCGGAGCTTAAGCAGTGTTGGTTCTGTGGAAGGCCAGCCAGCTGCCCTAACTCTGCGAGCGGGTTAAATACGCTTTTCTGGAAGCCTTATGGTGAGAGCTTTCAGATCATTTGGACTCCAACCACAGTTAAAAAAACAAACAAACAAACAAAACAAAAAACAAACAAAAACAAAAACAAAAACAAAAACATTGTGCTTATTGGCCCAACATGGTACACACTCATACTAACACAACTGAAAGGCGATTGCTTGAAATCATAGCCATGCTTGTCCTGACGGAACACCCTTTGATATTTTGATGATTTCTAATCATTCTTTTTTCCTTTTCTGTTTCTTTCTCTTCTTCTTCTCTTCATCTTCATCATCTTCTGCTTGTCCTCCTGCTTCTCCTTCTGCTGCTTCTGCTTCCTCTTGCAGTTGTTCTTCTTTTCTTCATCTCCACCTTCTCCTCCTGCTTCTGCTTCTCCTCCTCCTTCTGCTTCTTCTCCTCCTTCTGCTTCTTTTTCTCTTTCTGCTTTTCCTTCTACTGCTTCTGCTTCTCTTCTCTTTTCCTACCGTTTACTTCTCCTCCTCTTCCTCTTCTTCCTCCTCCTCCCCCTCTTCCTCCTCATCCTCTTTCTCTTCCTCCCCTTCCCCCTCTTCCTCCCCTCCTCCCCTTCCCCCTCTTCCTCCTTCCCCTCCTCCTCTTCCTCCTTCCCCTCCTCCTCTTTCTTCCCTGAGCGAGGACCCAGACAGGACTCTCGATGTAGCTCAGACTGTGGGCCTTTGTGCCGGGCTGGGATCACAGCCGTATGTGGCCACTCCCAGCCAGTCTGTAGTTTTTAAATTTCCTGGTGACAACTCTCTTACTTGATTTCAAGACTCATCAGTAGGTCTCAGATCACATTTGGGAGAACTCGGTCTTGAGGTGTATGAAGATCTGAAATCAGCAGAGTGGAAGACAAACGTGAGCTAAGGAGGGACACAGAAGGCAAGAGATTTCTTGGGGAAGCTGACTCCCTCCAGACAACCATCTTGTCATTAGCTCCCGCTCCTGCAGGCTCTGACAGGGCAGCTCCCCTAATGGCCATTTTGAGTAAAGTTCTTTACTACATCTAAAGTGTGGGGAGCAGGAACAAGTGGAGGGAATCCCTCAGTATCAACTATCATTATTTTTAAAGTATCCCGAGGTATAATTCTTATAACTCGAAATCGCCCATTTTAAATAAACAGTTCAACACCACGAAGTTTCCTGAACCGTGTTCTCTTGACCGTATGTCCCGTCTGTCTTGTGCCCAAGTCCCTTGAATCTACTCCTCGATCATACCCACAGATTATAGTGAAAGAAACTATTACTTTTAAAAAGAAAAAAATCAAGCGGAAGGCTCTGGGTTCGGTCCCCAGCTCCGAAAAAAAGAAAAAAAGAAAAAAAAAATCATTGATGGGTGGTGGTGCTGCAAGCATTTAATTCCAGCATGTGGGAGGCTAAGGCAGACAGGTATCTGAGTTCAAGGCCAGCCTGATCTACAGAGCAAGTTCCAAAACAGCCAGGCTATACATGTGTCAGAAAAGAAACCATGTCTCAAAGGGGTAGGGGGAAGGAAGGAAGGAAGGAAGGAAGGAAGGAAGGGAGAGAGGGAGGGAGGGAGGAAGACATTATTATAAATTTTTATTTGAATCAGCAAGATGGTTTCCTGGGTAAACAGGCTTGCTGTCAGGCTTGGTGACATGGGTCAGTCCCTGGAACTCACATCGAAAGGAGAAAACCCGCAGTCAGCTGTCCATCCGTGCATTGAGATACTCATTTCCACACACATACACATACACAAAAGTTTAAGTTTTGGGTTAAATGGATGGTTCTATCATATGATTAATTGTTTTTTTTTTTTTTTTTGTTTTAAGACAAGACTTTTTACCTTCGTAGTTCAGGGAAAATGAGCTCTGTATGATATGTAATGAGAGATTTTTTTATTATGGTAGCACAGAGATCTTCCTGCTTCAGCCTCCTGGGCACTGGAATTACAAGACGGACCCCTCCCCCCTTAATAAAAAAGCAGAGTCTCGTGTATCTCGGAATGGCCTCACGCTTGCTATACAGCTGGGAGCGCAAGGGTTATCCTGAGCTCCTGTCCTCCTGCGGGCCCCTCCCCAGTGCTGAGACTATGGGCATGAGCCGCCAGCTCCCATGTGTGTGGTGTTCCCTCTCAGCGAGGCTAATCTGTCGCTGCTTTCCGCTTCTCCTCCAGATGAGTTGAAAAACAAGACAGTGTGTGAAGACCAGGAACTGAAGCTTCACTGCCACGGGTCCAAGTTTCTCAACATCTACTCTGCCGCCTACGGCCGGAGGACCCAGCAGACAGACATCTGTTCCTCCGGGGCGGAGCTGCTGCCCCCCTTTGGTAGGCGATTTTATTTGGCTGTCTGTCATTAGGCTGTTGTCTGAGTGGATTGTGGTCCCCGGGTCAGCAGTGAGATGTGGTTTGTAGCAGCATGAGAGGGAAAGTCAAGGTGCAGCTGTTGTATGCAGGGCCTGTTCTAGGCACTGGGAACTCATCAACGAATAATCTACCCAGTCACGGAGTGGCCTTCCAGCACCACAGAAGGAGGCTATAAGTAAACAGAAGAGGAAGGAGTGGTTACAGCTGGCTCTCCATGTGCACAAGTTCGTCGACTGCGGGTTAGGCCAAGCACAATGGCAAATACTAGAGGAAAGTTCCTCTATTCAACAGGTACGGGTGTGTTCCCTTTGTTGCCAGAAGTGTCCGCCCTGCTGTCCATCAACCACACACATCTAGTGTAGATATGAAAAGGGCCCAATGCGTCTGTAGAAGTCAATGCCAATGAAGTCAATGCTCAATGTCAATTGTTTATAATACTTTCTATAATATCGCACCTATGCTATATGATACAAGTATACATCATACTGTATTGTTGCTAGGAGCACATGCCTCGAAGGCCTTATGATGTTGGGATGTAGCTTGTATGTCTTTCAAGGATCGTGTGCTAAAATTTAATCTCTGATGGGAAAATTTTCCATACTAAAATGTTAGAAAGTGTTACAGAGGCATATAGAGGTCTGAATTTTGGAGGCAGATAAGGTTATCAGTGTGGAACCCCCAGAATCCTTTATAGGAAGAGGTGAGACCAGAGGAGGCATCCCTGTCTTGTGTTATGTGGTACCCTGTGCTGTCTAGAAACTGACAGCAAGGTCATCATTGGATACAGGCTCCTGCTCTTAGACTGGAGTTATAAGCCAAAATAAGCCGTTTTTCTTTACATTGTTACTCAGTTCAGGTATTTTGTTACAATAAAACCAAACACAGAAAACTAATGCAGGAAATTGGCACTGGCAGTATATGGGGTTATTACTATATCTATATCCGAGAATGTGGAAGGAAGTGGCTTGGAAACTGAATAATGTGCAGAGGTCAGAGGAGTCTGGGGAAATGGGTTGGGGAAAGTTTGTATTGCTACAAGGCAAATGCTACTGGCCAGTTCTGGGGGTGGGTCAGAAGAGACTGGCAAATTAGTCTTAGATGGAAACAGGGAGCCCCTTAGATAATAGGAGGGTGGTTATTCTTATATGAAATAGCAAAGATCCCTGCTGTATGGAGTCCACACCCTAAAACCCAGGGGAACACTACATGTAAAGATGACCGACTTGTTTACTGGGCAAATGTGATTTCGGATCAACCAAGATTCTTGCTGCTGTGTGGCCGTTATTGACTGCTTTTAGTCAGATGTATAGTAAAACTCAGGACCAAAGGGAAAGATTTGAAAACCTCTCAGTCTGGCCAAGGAGGGACCAAAGAACAAGCTCTAAAGGAGTGGCTGGAAAAACACTTGCTAGAGAGATTAGTGTGGACAGAAGCCAGCCAAGGGCTGAGATCAGAGCAACTGGAAAAAGGCCTGGAGTCAAACAGGCCAGCTTGCAGCTCCTGTGGGTGCTGGCCCTTGGCATCCATGCCAGGCTGGAATTTTAGGTGTGCAGTTGTGGCGTCATGATGGTTTCCCCTGAGGTTTCAAAGGGAAGCCTGGCAGAAGCTAACCATGGATTGCAACCGCTGTGGGAAGCCCCCAGGTGAGGCAAGGTATAGAGTAGCTGATGGTGGGTGCTGGAGTTTGGTACCTGCTGGGGTTCCCAGCTTCTCAAATTTGAATAAGGAATTTGATGTGGTTAGGAGCAAGCAAAGTGAAGGAATTTATTAAGAATGCGTTTTAACCGAGCAGTGGTGGTGCACACCTTTGATCCAGGCACTTGGGAGGCAAAGGCAGACAGATCTCTGTGAGTTCAAGGTCAGCCTGGGCTACACAGAGAAATCCTGTCTCGTTAAAAAAAAAAATAATGCAGTCACAAGAGAGGAATCCAGAAGGAGCCTCGACTATACAAGTCATGTGGACTTTTACACCCCACAATGGAGAGCTCTGTTAATTTGCATTGTGCAGGCTTCTCACACACCGTGTGTTGGGAGTACCTTATAAATGCCACAGTTCATCCCAGACTTCCTGGAGTAC
Organism: Rattus rattus; assembly: GCF_011064425.1. NCBI lineage: Eukaryota > Metazoa > Chordata > Mammalia > Rodentia > Muridae > Rattus > Rattus rattus. Next base: position 53,702,867 of record NC_046157.1, on the reverse strand, counting down.
CCGTAGGTAATTCTAGCAGGCCTCCTCTGGTCTTAGCCCACAAGTTTTTCTCATACCCTATTTTTTTCCTTTATGTGGGCCTTCCAGATTTCATTCAGCTCTCGTCTCCCTGTCCTTCCTCAGAGACAGGGCTCTGTCCATCTGAGAAAGGTATAGCCATGGGCACCTGCAGCCTTCACTGAGGAAGGCTGGGAACCCTCCCCTCACAGTATGTGAGAGAGGCTGGCCTTGGCATGTTAGGGTTTAGTGTTTACCCTGCAGGATTTCAGTCTCGTTTCAGGCTGAGCATTCTTCCCCACTTTCCCGTTCCTTCCTTTGGGGCAGGAGCACTACCCCTGTTTCACCCTTGGATCTTGGAAATGGAACGTGTTCTGATTGTCCAGGTTTACAACCAGGGAGTCAGGTCGAGTCTCTGCTGAGCCTTGGGGCTTTGGAATGAATGTCAGAAGGCTGATCCTAAGGCTGTAGGATTCTTGTGGGCAGAAACACAGGATTTTGCATTGTGAGGTGGACAGAGAAGGGTGCTATGGTTTACATATGACTTCAGTGTGCTCCCAAGGGCTCCTGGGTTGATACTCCCCACTGGAAGGTACCAAGAAGGAAGAAGCTGAATGATATGATATTTAGAAGTGGGACCTTTGGGCAAAGTTGAAGGTTAGGTAAAGTCATCGGAGTGGAGAAAGCACGAGGTTCAGTGCTGGTGGCTGTGGACGAGGAAGGAGAGCTCAGAAGAGGCACACACTTGTATGTGAAGCTGTGTGAAGCCCCATGCTTTCTCCTGACATTAAAAAAGCTATACCTAAGTATTGACCTTGGACCAGGGCTGTGAGTCAAAATAAACCTATTTTCCTTAAAGTTACACAGCCTCAAGTATTTCATTATAGCAACTAAAAAATGTAGTCACAGAGGCCCATGTGCAGTTTCTCTCTCTTAGTTACATGAGAAGGGCTGTTTGCACGTGCCAAACTATACATATGGATTTCGTCAGGTAACTCAGAGCAACTGGTTCTCTCTGTACAGTGTGGGCCCCGGTGACTAAGCTCAGGTTGGCAGGCTTGGCAGAAAGGGCCTTTACTTGCTGAGCATTTCATGAGCCCATGCCCGTTCCTGGTGGACCTCTGTCACAGGGCAGCCCTGGCAGGCCCCAAAGGCACCAGCTCTCAGCTGCTCTTTTCTAGAGTCTTCTGTGTCACGTGCATGATTCCCAAATGGGCCAAGAGGTGCCCACAAGGGTCAGTCCCAATCTTCTGTTAATGGCTCCACTCGATGCTTCATCCCTGAGTGACCTGTGAGTGACCGATTCGGCCCTCTCTCTCTCTCAAATCACTTTGAATGTGCCAAGATAGGAGCTGGGCGAATTCCTTCTTCAGAGTCTCCATGCCTCCTGAGTTAGGAGATGGGACCGTGGCCTGGGCTGCAGGAGACTTCCACTCCTAGGCTTGGTATTGTCCCCAGACTGCAGTCATTGCCTTTAGAACTGTCATTCTCTTAACCTCCCTGTAGGGGTGTCATGGGCCATGTGCATCCTGTGGTCAGAGAAGGGACCCTTGATGGCAAAATAGGATCTTCTTCTTCTTCTTCTTCTTCTTCTTCTTCTTCTTCTTCTTCTTCTTCTTCTTCTTCTTCTTCTTCTTCTTCTTCTCCTCAGCTTCTTCTTTTTTTTTTTTTTTTTCACACACCATTTCTTTTTCTTTTTCTTTTTTTAAATTGGATTTATTTTTTGTTTTATGTATATATATTTTTTAAATGTTATCCCCTTTCCTGGTTTCCCCTCCAGAAACCCCCTATCCCATCTCCTTCCCCCTGCTTCTGTGAGGATGCTCCTTGCCCACCCACCCACCCCTCCCACCTCCCCACCCTAACATTCCCCCTACACTGGGGTATCGAGCCCTGACAGGACCAAGGGCATCTCCTCTCCTCACCATTTGTTTTTAAGAACATTTTCTACATTTGTTTATTTGTCGTATGCAGGGGTCAGGAGCAACTTGTGGGAGTTGACTCCCTCTTCCTACCCTGTGGGTCCCGACCAAACTCTGGCCATCAGGCTTGGTGACAGGTCCCTTTACTCCCTCAGTTACTCCAATGGCTCAGCATCACTTCCTAACCCGGGTGAAGGACACCCTGTTTCTCAGGCTTATTAAATCTAATGTGTGTCTCAGGGAATCCACTGCCCCAGCTGCTCTTTTGAGCACACAAGCCAAGTAGGCAGATCCACCGGCTGAATGCTCTGTGCTCACCAGGCAGCTACTGAAATCACGAGGATGCTGGATGGGAGGCGCAGTTACCGGGAAAAGAACCCAAGCAAGCGAAGTGAAGCAGTAGACCCCAGGTTTCCCTGGAGAGCTGGAGGACTCCCCAGGGCTGGCCAGAGTTTTAACCAACACCGGAGACAATATGGCGGATGCAGAAGATCTGTGGCTTGAAGACCTTGCCCTTGCTTAGCGTATGAATAAAGAGTTTAGGCTCTGGCCAGAGTAGCCTGCTGACCTCTTCTGCACGGCTGACCCCGTCCCTTATCCAGGCTCGGTGTCCCCAGCACACACACAGCAATGAAGATGAAGCTCGTTGCTGCACTAATGACCCCCAAGCCTTTCTTCTCTCCATGCTGCCATGGAAAGATCTCAAGGGAAAGTCGGGGCTCCTGAGGACCAAACATGGGAACCTCAAGTCTGTACTCGTCCCTCAGGGCAGAGCTAGGCACACAAAGTTGGGGAGAAGGCTTGGTGGTAGAGTGCTTGCTGTGCAAACTTGAGGACCTGAGAGGACCCGAGGGGACCTGAGGGGACCTGAGTTCTGGTCCCTAGCAATCTCATTAAAAAGGAAGTCAAGTGTGGGGGTACACCCCTGAAATCCAAGTACTGAGGCCGAGACAGGAGGGTGCCTGGACGTTTGGGGCTAGCCAACCTAGCTAATCGATGAGATCTGGATTTAGAGAGAGATCTTTTGTCAAAGAAAGAAAGAGAGAAAGGAAGAAAGAAAGAAAGAAAGAAAGAAAGAAAGAAAGAAAGAAAGAAAGAAAGAAAGAAAAAGAGCAAAAGACAAAGACACCTAATGTTGACCTCTGACCTCTATTCAGGCCTGCATCTCACCCCCCCCCCACATACACACACAGACACACACACTGGCGTTCATACATAAACTCATTTTTTACTCACATTTGTAAAGTAAATACATAAATCTTTTAGAAGACACAAACCTTTGCTGGCTAATACATTTCTTTGACAAGCTGGATGCTGAGAAATCTTTGCTCTTCAGACAGGCATACCATTCATCATGGTTGCTGAGTGCACCTGGAAAACACTCCCTAGAAACACCTCAGTTTGTCCCTTTTGTATAAATAAACTTTGTCACCCAACTGACAAAACCCGCTTCCTGTCCCCCCAGGTGACGGCATACTTCCAATCCGGCCTCTTGGCTCCCAGCCCACTCTGGGGATGTCTCATCTGGGCCACGGGGTTCCCTTCTTTCTCCACTGACCAACATCTGAAAGGTTTCACTTAAGTGAAGCAGGTCACGCCCCCACTGTGTGAAACCTGTACTCTGCCCATTGTAACCAGACACGGAAGCCAGCTGTGGTCCTGTTCCTCTCTATCTGCTTCCCTCATGACCTCGAAAGCACACGTGGCCAGCTCTGTCACACTTCTTCACCGTCACCTTGACTGGCACAGGAGAGAGGTTTCCCCACCACCTGCCAGAACAGAGCCCTGTTATTATCAACTCTGTCTTCACAGTAAAACTTCCATGGAATGAGTACGGGCCTCATCCTCCCAGATGCTGAGCTCTGCAGGGACTGTGTCAGCAAGCAGAGCGTCGCCTGTCACAGGATGGGTGCCCTCTGAACCTTTGGTGGGTGAATGAACCAGGGCCCCTTGTAAGCATGGCTGGGTGCCCATCCTTGGCTCTGGGTTGCAGGCTGGGATGTGGGCTTGGTGTTATCACAGCCTCTAAGCTCTCCTGAGATGCTGGAAATCCAGTCTTTTTTTAAATGTAAAATGTTCCAACTTTAAAACACGGAATAAGCCAAAGACAACATGCCTACAAAGCCACATCCGGGCCACAGGCTGCCGGTGTGTGTGTGTGTGTGTGTGTGTGTGTGTGTGTGTGTGTGTGTGTGTGTGTGACCTCTGCTTTCTGTTCCCAGCCATTCCTGCAGCCCAGGCACATGGCTTTGAAGAAGGAGGAAGGCGCATTTGGCCTTTGCTCTAGACCTGGCAGGGGCTCACAGAGCTGAGGGCTGGTTCTCATCAGGGGCCTGTGAAGGGAGCCCTGCGGTTGGCGCCCCAGGGCATCTGGCTTTTGGGATTGATTTGTGTATTTTCCTATGCAGATGAGGAAAGTCTGGCAGGTCTGTGAGCTTTAGATTCAGTGCATCCCTCTGCAAGGCCATGCTTTGGTGGCCATGAGATGGCCTGCCAGGCACATAGTGGTCACGGACCATTCTGGCTTCCACAACAGCTCAGAATGACTTCAGCACTCAAAGACTGGGAAGAAGATAGTTCTCAAACTTTCTAAAGCATAGCCATTGTCTTTGGTGCAAACACAGTAACAGCAGCAAACAGTAATAAATAGCAATACGACCGAGCTACAATATTAACCGTCAAAATGACACGGTATTTATTCTTCTGGATTTCTCCGAAGTCCTAATGTCTAAGAATAAATTCTGTAATTATCCTCTGGCCTCTTTTTCCTTAACTTTGCACCAAGGGTCTTTTTCCATGTGGCCAACACTGCCTACCATCTTGCTTAGATTTCAATATTGGGAGGGTTTTGCTGTTTCTGAGTTTCAGAATACATTTTGTATTTTGTAGGCAAGTGTGTGCTGGTAGTTTTCTTTCTTTCTTTTTTTTTTTCTTTTCTTTTTTTTTTTTTTTTTTTTTTTGGAGCTGGGGACCAACCCAGGGCCTTGCACTTGCTAGGCAAGCGCCTACCACTGAGCTAAATCCCCAACCCCTTCTGGTAGTTTTCTATGGGTTATTTCTTTGGAATAAATCCCCACATGTTTTATATCAGAAGTGGGTGGGGCTTGTTTATATCCTGACTTACATGATAAACTTACTGATTTGTACGACAAGCACATGTGTACCAATTTGAATATATAAATAGTGAGGACAAGTTCTGGGTTGCCCTGCAACTTTGACGGTCGGATGTTTGATTTTCCTGAAGGTTTCCATAATACTGCTTTAATTCTCCTTCTTTGGACTATGGATGTGTATACAATGTATATGCAATGTGCACGTTGTACTGGTATACATTGTCTCTAGCCTTTCTCCCCATTTCCTCCCTGCTGGAGTCTTGATTAATTGACTGATTGATTGATTGACTGAGTTCATAATTTTTTTTAAGCTCTTAGCAGAGCAGAGAGTAACCTTGAATGGTTTTCCTACTGTAAATATCCCACACTCTATTACATCAGAATTTGTAGCTTGGGTTTGCTACATAGAGCTGGCTACTGGCTTCTACATTAGCATTTTATTTATTATTTGAAATGTTCATAGCTGTATACAGGACATTCTGATCTTATCCACATCATACCGCCTCCATTCAACTCCCCCTGGACCTCCCAACCTACCTACCTCCCAACTTCTATCTCCTTTTAAAAACACTATTTATTATTAATAGCTCTGAGTTTTCTTAGTGCTGACCACTTTGGTTCTGTCTGTGTCATATGTAGAGTGGTTCCAAGAGGAACTGATTGGGTGACTATGAGAGGCTTCCCCACCCCATCATGGTAGATTTTAATATGTGTGTGTGGCACACTTGAAGTCACAGGAGTGATTCCACTGTGCTGTGATATGCACCCCCAGGAATGCCCAGTGTCTGGCTATCAACAGAACACACTCTCTTAGTGAACACAAGGGAAAGAGTGCTTACGCCTGCAACTGTGCTCTGGGACCACAGGGAAGATGGCGGCCACCATGCCCCAGGTGAATCATGGGAAGGCAGAGGCCAAGGTGGTCAGCATTGGTTGCAGAGCACAGCCTCGTCTAGGGCAATACTTCCCACGACTATCTGTTTCGTGCACACAGATAGCTGTATTCATTTGGCATAGCATAAAGAAGAGTAACCGGGTATTGCTTGATGTCCAAATCAATGGCTGGGGTGGGTCAGGGGGCGGGAACATCTAGCCTACTGTATCCTTCCAGAGTTAAGTTGGGGCAGCCCACACTGGAGCCTCTCTTGACTTCTATAAAGTCACTGGATACTGAGTTTTTCATAAAACCCCCTAAATTTTCTCAAAAATTCTCTTCCTATCTCTCGCCTACCGCTCAGTCCCAAAGTCACCACCTCAGCCACACATTCCTAAAACTCAACCTGTGTACTCACTTCCTGTTACCCTGTAATAAAACGCTCCACATTTTAACGGTCTTCGATAAAACACGTATCATCTTGCAGCCTCTGTGGGGCAGGAATTCGGGGGCAGCTGAGAGCAGAGTTTCTTGCTTTTGGTGCGGGGAGGTCTCCTGAGGTTACATCTCTGGTTGGAGGGCTACACTCCCAAGGTAACCAACTGATAGGGAGAAGTTGGCACCGCTGGAGGGGGGGTGGAGGTTGGCACTGGTTCCTCCCCTCACAGGCCCAGGGTGTGAAGTGGCAGCTGGCTTCTTTTGGGAATGGATGTAAACAAATAAGAAGCCAACCTCACCACGGTGTGCAGACCAGACTTGGTGCGTGTAGGAAGAGGGCGCTCACGGACATACATTCCTGCAGTTCACTATGGCTGCAAACTTGAGTTCTATTCGGATGCCCCACCAAGACGCACACACTGAAATCCCTCTTGCCGGTACCTGAGAATAGGACCTTTACTTACAGATAGGGCCTTTAGAGGGGAGCGTAAGTTGATGTGGGGTCATTCAACTGGGCCCTGAACAATCTCATGTGTGCCTTTATAATAAGAGGAAGCCAAGCCTGAACACGGGCATGTGTGTTATGACAGCCATGTGAAGACAGACAAAGCCAGCCAGAGGCCCCATGGAGCCGGCCCTGATGGCATCTCAAGTCTTGAACTTCCAACTTCCACAACTGTGGAGAAGCAGGCTTCCGGGTGGGTGTGCGTCTGGGGGCGCACTGCTGCTGCCCTAGCAAATGAATATCAAAGAAGGAGTTACAGCTAATAAGTGACAATGGAAAGTGACATCTAACAGTCCTGTGGGGTCGGACAGAAGGAGGTCTGAGTTCTCTGTGTCGAGGTTGGGCCAACCAGAGGCATTTCTGAGGGATCTTGGAGGGAGCCAGGCTCGTTCCCACTAAAATCCATCTGGGAGAAGGGAAAAGGAGAGAAAAGGTGAGTTCAGTGAGCCTTCGCTGGCCCTCTGAGCCAGGAGGGAGCCTTCCCAAAGAACCGGGCACCAGGGTGTGCCCCCGCCTCGGTGTGTCATTTCCTGCTATGGTCACATTTTCTGGGTGGGCTCCAGGGATTCTGCTATTTCCTTAATAAGAGCATGAAAAGCCACACAACACAATGGGCCTCAAAGGCTGGGCTAAGGCTGTCCCAAGGCCAAGTGTGGGCAGGCCTCGGCTTTTTAGCCAAGATCAAGGTGCCAGGAGCTCTCCCCAGCCAAGACAGGGCCACTTAAGAGCAGCCAGCCCAATTATCTAAATAAACACGGGCTCGCAAGAACGATTAACTTCAGTCCCGGCGTTAAACAATTGCCAAAAAGTAAGAATTCAAGTGGTGGAGTATCTTGTTATCACATGTATTGGGGAGGAGGGAGCTTGGCAGCAACAGAGGCAAAACCCGTGTGGGCGGGAAATAACCACCTTTAAAGAAACAACAAAGTCCTGGGAACGGTTCAGAGCTCAGCATCAATAAGGGTGCAGCCAGCCCTGAGTCAGACCTGAATTACCTTGGCCATTTCCTGAGGTCACGGCTAGGATAAAGTCAGTCTTTGAGGCAAGATAAGTTCTGCCGCTAAAGCGTGGAGGGTGTTCAGAGTCTGTCAGCTGTGGTCCTCACAGCTTAGACCTAGGTGGTTGTTTTTTCTCTTCTATCAGTCTTGAGGACCGTACTCGGGATGGACCGAGGATGGAGCTCACGTAGGAGAGAGCCTGCCTAGCGTGTGCACCAGGCTCTGGCTTTGATCCCAGCATTGCAAAACTGGGCATGGCTGGTGCGTGTTTGTAACAAGAGGACTCGGGGAGATGGAGGCAGCAGGGGCAGAAGTTCAAGGCCATCCTTAGCTACATATTGAGTTTTATGCCAACCACGGCAACACGCAACGCTGGCCCAAGAAAACACTAATAACAGCTCTTCCCCCCCCCCATTAGGCATTATTTCTTCATAGCTCTAAGAGAGCATAGGCCTTCCAGAACGTTCCTTTTCACCCACAGTATACAATAGCACCGTTTCCACAAATAATAACTTGCCAATTCGTCACAGCATTCATGCTTTGGATTTTTGACAGTTCAATCTATGACCGCAAATTCCTATGAAAACTCCCAAATTTGCATACAAGCATTTAGCTCTAAGCAGGTTTGACATGACATTGCTTATTGTGTCAAAAAAATGAAAAAAAAAAAAAAACCCAACCCTGAATGTCCCCCTGGGTGTTACAAAAGGATGAAAATCAGGGCAGCCTTTAAGTTCCTTTACTTTTTAAGATTTATTTATTTGTTATATAGAAGTACACTGTAGCTGTTTTTTCAGACACACCAGAAGAGGGCATCGGATCCCGTTAGAGATGGTTGTGAGCCACCATGTGGTTGCTGGGAATTGAACTCAGGACCTCTGGAAGAGCAGTCAGTGCTCTTAACCGCTGAGCCATCTCTCCAGCCCCCTTTAAAAACAGAGCTGATGAGGCTGGAGAGAGGGCTCAGTGGTTGGACTCAGTGTAAGGACTCGAAGTAGATTCCCAAGCACATGATACAGCATTTACACGTACACACCTACACACTGACCTTCACACATACACATCATTAAAAATCACAACCTGAAATTAAAATAAAGCTTATATTTACATTTCCCGAATATGTTAATAAAGGGGAAGAGCCACGCACAGAGCCACATGTGTGTGACGCCACTGAGGGGACAGATACAGTGGCAAAGGAGAGGCCTTTAATCATTTTACATTTATTTATTTTGTCTGTGTGCACACGTGCTTTGCTTGTGTATATGCACTTATTTGCTCGGTACCTGTGAAGATCAGAAGAAGGCATTCGATCCCTAAAACTGGAGTCCCAGATGGCTGTGATCCGCTGGGTGGGTGCTGGGAGCATAACCAGATCCTCTGCAAAAGTAGCCAGTGCTCTAAACTGCTGACCAAGCTGTTCTCCAGCTCCCGCTCCTGTTTTGAAAAAGGGTTTCCCGTAGCTCAGGGATAACACAAACTCCTGCTCCTCTTGTCCCACGTCCCGGGTGCTGGGATTGTGAGCGTGTACCTCCACTCTTGGCTCAGGGAGATGTCCTTAAAGATGAACAGGCACGAAGCGTCTCCTTCCCGACAAGCAGGATTTACCGGGGTTTTCTCTCTCCAGTGTTGTTTTATCTATATTTTTAAAATATGAACTCTTGTACAATTTGTAAAAGAAATAATGGGGGGCTGGGGATTTAGCTCAGTGGTAGAGCGCTTACCTAGGAAGCGCAAGGCCCTGGGTTCGGTCCCCAGCTCCGAAAAAAAGAACCAAAAAAAAAATAAATAAATAAATAATGGGACTAGTATATTAAAACCTCTGATTTCTAAGATAAAAATTTAAGCTCATACAGGCTCAGTCTTCCTCGCATGGCAACTTCCGCATGGCGTCTGCCTGTGCCCTCTGGAGAACTGAGGACTTTACTGTTCGAGAGGGGAGCTTAGTGGAAAAGGGTCTGGTTCTAGTCTTTTGTGTATATACGTGAATTGTGGCTTAGAAGAAACAACTTAGAAGTTTTTTTATTCGTGTGTGTGTGTGTGCATGTGTGTGTGTGTGTGTGTGTGTATGTATGCTGCATGTGTGTGTGTATGCTGTGTGTGTGTATGTATGCTGCGTGTGTGTGTGTGTGTGTGTGTGTGTGTGTGTGTGTGTGTGTGTGTGTGTGTGTGTACAATACCCAAGAAGACCAGAAGAGGATGTCAGGATCTCAATGTGATCAACTAAACTTAGGTCCTCCAGAAGAGCAGCAGAGACTCTTAATTATTGAGCCATTTCTCCAATCCCTGAACAATGTTTTTAATCTGAAGACAAAAATATGCCCACTAAGTTTCGAGCACACAATTTACAAAGCAACAAGAAAGGAGTTTTGAAGAACACAGAGAGGATTGGAGTTATTCCCCAGGTAAATGCCCTGTCGTGTCTGGGAAAAGCTAAGTTGTCCCAAGAATAGTTTGAATAATGTTACAGAAACTTTTGCAGATTTGAAAAACATACCTGAAGACTCTCACCATTTAAACAGTGGCTTCTACTTCAACACAGATTTTATTTTTACATTTACAGAAGTTTATTTTGTGGCCCAGGCCTACCATAACCAAGATTCAGGAGGCGAGGCAGGAGGATTACCCGTCTCAACATAACATGCTGGGAAGGACCTTCCAATAAGTATGTAGGGATGACAAACCCTATTTTTCCCTGCTAGTCACAATGGCCTCTGCCATCATTCCTGTAACCTCATGACCACAGCACCAAAAAGGGAGGAAGAGGAAGGGGCCAGGGTCCAACACTCCCATCAAGGTCACATCCTTGATGCCTGAAAAAACTTTCCCTAAGCCTGTCTACCTCTCAGGGGCATCTCACTGAGAAGCAATCCTGTACAAAGGTTGTGGGAGGACATTTAAGAGCCAGTCTAATACCAGGTAGCCTGATGTCACTGATGGTGACCAGGTCTCCAAGGTGCCAACACCAGGCACTATCCATGAAGGGTTTCAGATGATAATCACACTGGCCCATGAACGAGAGCATTTGTTGTCCAGGTAGGGAACTGAGGCTTTGCAAGGACACTGGCCCGCCTGACCTGACATCATGCTTTTAGTCATTACTGTTCCCCCTGAGGCTGATATTGTGTGAAATCTTGACCACAGGAGCTGTGTTAGTCTTTGATCTTAGCTGTAGTCAGTGCTCTGTTGCTACTAAGGAAAGACCAGAAACAAAGTAACGTAAAGAATGGGAGTTCATTTAGTTCAAAGTTGCGAGGGCCCTGGTCTCCCAGCAGCATCTGAGGGTTTGCATTTTGTTATAGCATAGAGCGTCACAAGGAGAGACAGAGCCAGCAGCCCTTCAGTTCATCTTCTATTAGTGTGTGTGTGTGTGTGTGTGTGTGTGTGTGTGTGTGCGCGCACACACACACACACCTGTGTGTGAGTGGGTGTACTTGTACATGTTTATGTGAGAATGCACATGTGTGCATGTGTGTATACGGACCAGAAGACAACCACATGTGTTGCTCCTTAGATGCCGGCCACCTTATTTCTTGAGACAGGGTCTCTCCTGGGTCGGGAGTTCATTAAGTAGGCAAGGCTGGTTGGCCAGTGAGCACCAGGGACTCTCCTGTCTCCTCCTCCCAGCGCTAGGATGGTTTACCCTAGAGGCCAGAAGGGGATACCAGATCCCTGGGAGTCAGTTCCGCGTGAGTGCTGGGAACAACTCAGATCCTCTGGAAGAGCAGCTCTTAACTATGGCGCCATCTCAGACCTCCAGCACTTAAACTTCTGGGAGAGCATCAGAACATAGCATGGCTAATCCATCCAATCTGGCGATGGTATTGTGACCATGTACTAACAGCAGAACCTTGAATTCACTAGTTCATTCTTCCACTGGTTGCTTTCTGGGGTCCTACAGTGGGCCGGACAACAGGAATTAGGTTGAGGAGGAGGAGGAGACATATTCCACATAGAGCATGTGGTCATGTAGAAGGAAGTCTTAAGCGAGGCAGATATTTCAACGTGTAGCGGTCGTGAAGTGAAAAAGAACCTCCTCCGTGTTCTGCGTATTTATTTCATCTGCTCTGTATGCAGCCAGTTACCTTCTGCAGAGCCTGGTGTGAGTCAAATGTGCAGGTCCTTTGACAAGGACTACATCAGAGTTCCCAGATGGCGCCAGCAGGCTCTTAAGACAAACTCAGGGCTCTCTAGGGACTGATGGCTACGCTGGCGCAAAGCATCTTGGGTGATCCAATGAGACAGATCGGCAGAGAAACTGTTTGGTCAGCCCTGTGTGTTTATGCATCTACAGCAAGTGCTCTTGTGCCAAGCGCAGACCAGCCTGATGCTCTCCCTGCCCCTTCCCTTCCAGACTGCCTGTCTTACACGGCTTCACAAGTCCTGTCCAGAAGGTGCTACGGGAAGCAGAGATGTAAGGTCCTCGTCGATAATTACCACTTCGGAAGCCCCTGTCTTCCAGGAGTGAAAAAATACCTCACTGTTGCCTACGCGTGTGGTAAGAATAAACCCTCAACCAGCTCTGTGAACACGTGCCTGGTAGGGAAATGGTAGCCATGTCCAAACAGGAGTGTGTGACACTTTAATTGTACATTGTAGGCAGGGCATGGCCAACAAACACGACCAGGCGAGGGAAGAATGGATCAAGGTTTATTACAGCGAGTCAGGAGTGCACCAGAGTCGTTTGCGCCCACACAATCATCCAGAAAAACACCTTGGGGGTGGTCCGTGGTACTGAGCATGCTCAGTTTAAGTTCATTTGACCAGTCAACTCAGAGTCCTGGGGTAGACATTTAAAAGGTGAAAATGGTGGATGAGGACTCCTCTGGGCATGCTCAGTTCACGTCATAAGGGCAGCAGACAGGAAATGGGCATAGCCGGGCACACTTGCAATCCCAGCTCTCAAGCAGCTGAGGCAGAAAGATTGCTGGGAATTCAAGGGCTGGCCTGGGCTACATAGAGGTCCTTATCTCAAAAGATAGAGTAATGCTAATGACCGGCAAGTGTATTTTCAGATGTGTGCAGCATCTCTTTCCCAGAATGGTTTCCGCTGAAACCGAAGGAAAGGAAAGTTTGAGAGTCTAGTATCATAGGTGCTTGCCCCTAAGGGTGCCCGCCCTACTGTGCTGCTGACAGAAAGAGCCCATCAGCTCAGCCGGCCCCTGCCAACTTGCCTTGCACACCCCAAACTCTTTCTCTCCATTGTCCTAGTTTATGGCATTCACATTGGATAAGCAATAGGGTTTTCTTTGGCCAAAATAGTTTCGAGAGCACATCAGGCAATCAGATTGGCAGTGGATGGGGAGAGTAGGGATTGTTCAAGCATCCTGAGACAGCGCAGAGGTCGCCGAGAACAAACGATTTCTATCTTGCTTCTTCCGAAGCCCTGAAACACACTGGTGTCATGTGAGTTCACAGAAGTGTTGTTCGGCTCCTTTTTAGCCCCCGGTATTATTCAGGGACCCTCAGCCACTCGCCCAGGTGCTACCGACCTCTGTCACAGCTACAGGCTTCCACAGGCTTCCACGCGCTGTCCCGTGTCTTTAGAAATCTTGGCTTCTGTCTTCAGGAAGCCACTTATGAGCAAACCAGCATCTGTGTTCAGGGGACTGGGGGGGCCAATCTGTAATCTTGTCTCATGGCTCCCTCTTCTGAAATGAGTATGTGGTGGAGGGAAAACGGGATGCCCAACAGCAAAGAACTTGATGCCTCCCCCGCAGAATAGCATTCATCAGACTTCGCTCAATTTCATCTCAGGATAAAATTTGCGAGTGCCTGGTCAAGCACACAGTCTAGGCTTTTTATTTTTTATTTTTTATTTTAGAATATCCACCTAATTTTGCAACTACTACCATTGCCAGTTTAAGAATATCCCCATCACCACAATCCATTCTGAACCAGTTTGAAGAAACTTTTTCAAAACAGGGTCTCATGTCGTCCAGGGTGGCCTTAAAGTTACCGAGTAGTCAGAGGTGGCTGTGAACTTTTGATCCTCCTGTCTCTACTCTCAGGTGCTAGAATTACAGGCATGTACTGTTCCACATAGTAAACAGACAGGTTCCTATGGTGACTGATGTCTCACAGCTACATGATATGGTGGGTTGACAAAGCTCATCCCAGAATGCCCGTCTGCTCCAAGCGTCTCTCCACAATTCTGAATCTATAAAGCCTCTCAAATTTGTGGAGAGCAGGAGTCTCATTTCAGCACATCTTGAGAATTAGCTGAGAGAGGGAGGGAGGGAGGGAGGAAGGGAGGGAGGGAAGAAGGGAGGGAGGGGGGAGGGGGGAGGGGGTTACGGAGAGAGACCGGAAGGAGAACTGCCACTTCCGGTAGGGAAAGACAACACGGGCCCGGGCTTTACTTCTGCCAGGAAATCAGAGAGAGTGTTCTTGGAGCCCAGGGATGAGCGAAAGGTTATTGAGCTAAAAAGCATTTGTCTTGGTGCTACTGTGTTCTGGGATCAATGATGTGTCTCTCTAGCACTTCCTCTGCACCTCTCCAGAAAGCTGCCCTCATCTTGATGGGCACAAAGGTGCCAGGGTCTCCTGGATTTGGGGGGTTCACAATTTATGGCCTGTTCTCTGCTTGTTGGTCCTGGGATGTTTCCAGAAGAATTTAGTTAAGCACTCAGAGAAGGAAGCAGGGTTTTCTTGTAGCTGGGGAGACTTACAGGGTCTCTGTGCTGCGGATCTCGCCTCGTTTGTGTTGGCTTCACTTCCTCTTCCTATTGCCACTTCTCTCAGATACCATCTGGGTTGAGGCAAAAATATAAATAAGCAATTTTCTGCAGCTAGAGTCCTTGGCATCCTCTCCCTTCTCCCAGTTGGCAGCAGTGTGCTTCACCTCCGTAACTGTATCTTTCTTCTCTCTAGATCTCTCTGTCTCTTTGTCTGCCTGACTCGCTGTCTCTGTCTCTATCTCTCTGTGTGTGTCTCTGTCTCTCTGTATGTCTCTGTCTCTCTCTCTGTCTCTGTCTCTGTCTCTGTCTCTGTCTCTCTCTCTCTCTCTCTCTCTCTCTCTCTCTCTCTCTCTCGGGTCTCTGGTAGCCCAGGCTAGTCCTGAACCCTTCCATCGTCAAGGGTGACCTTGCACCTCTGATCTTTCTCTCACGAACCATCCTTCCATCCTTCCTTAGATTTAGTGAACCGTGTGAGCCCTGATTGCTGGCTCCTCTAGGTCTATACTGAAGTGACAAGATGAGGGTTTCAGAGAAAAAGCAGAAGAGAACAGAACAGGAGTGGGCGGGAGTTGGAGCTGGTCCTCACTGGTCCACTTGCTTTACTGTAACTCAGATATGCTGGGATCCCCCTTAACAGCTTTCTAAGGCTCTCCCAGCCTGAGCTCACCCACTTGAGACACCTCGGTGGACTTCAGTACACTGAAAGCTGTGTAGCTGCCCCCCCATTTTCGTGACCCCCAAAGTTTCCCATGCTCTCCAGTGCCCCCACTGATCAGTTCGGTCTCTAGATTTACCTTCTCTAGGCGGTTCACATAAATAGAGTTGTGCAATAGATGGGTTTGGTAGCTGCCTTCTCCCACGGAGCGTGTTGTTTTGAGATCCGTCCTCGTGTCCTTTTCATTACTAACATTTTCCATGGGATGTGTGTGCTGTGGTTTATTTACTTTCCTTTTTGTCTGAGGTGGGGTCTTGCTGTGTAGTCTAAGCTGGTTTGAAAGTTAACGCCCTGCTACCTCAGCTCTCTCACTTTTAAGATCCTTTAAAAGAAAATATTTGTTAAATATTAAATATACGTGCATAAAGATAAACATATTT
The DNA here is from genome assembly GCF_011064425.1 of Rattus rattus. Taxonomy (NCBI): domain Eukaryota; kingdom Metazoa; phylum Chordata; class Mammalia; order Rodentia; family Muridae; genus Rattus; species Rattus rattus. The sequence continues at coordinate 53,687,248 of NC_046157.1, read as the reverse complement.
TTGCAGAGGTGTGTGCATAGAGGTGCCTGCAGAGACCAGAAAAGAGAGGCGGGGCCCCTGGGGCTGAGCTTACAGACAGTTAGTTATAAGCTGCCCAGTGTAAGCTAGGAGTAAACTCGGGCCCTCTGCGCCAGCCGATAAACTGCGCCGTCTCCACAACCCCAGCTTCTTAAAAACATAGTGCAAATATATGCCTAAGTTCACCTGTCTGGGCACTCGATGGTCTCATATTGCCATCTGTGTCAGCGTGTGTGTGTGTGTGTGTGTGTGTGTGTGTGTGTGTGTGTGTGTGTGTGAGAGAGAGAGGGGGGGCTGTAAGTCATCTGCAAGTATTTTGTAAATCTTTATCTACATTGTACCTTAAATATATATTATTTGCAAAGTTTGTTTAACATACCATGTTTTTAAAATACTTCTTTTTGGTTTTTAGTTCCCAAGAACATACTCACGGCGGTTGACCCAGCCGTTGCTAACCTAAATCCCTCTCTGAAGAAAGATGATGAATACGGTAATTTCGGCGACGGCTTACTCCCAGCATTTCCTTTTAAGTGAGGTCAAGTAGGCACACAAGACCATGGTGGAAGGAGGCCACAGAGGTGTCGGGCTGCTCTGCTGATACAACGGGGCATGGCTGGTGGTTACTTTCATGCATGCGGGCAGCTAGCGCTTTGTTTCAAAAAAAGAATTAAAATCACAAATAGGATACGTTTACCCCCATTTGCTTTTCCTAGAAGAAAAAAAAAACTAAAATTCACTTTGAACAACAGATCTCAGAAACAACTTGGGTTCTTGCAACAACAGGAGCTTGCAGCAAAGCTGGGGCCGGGGCCAGCTGACCGTGCCATCCCTCCCCAGTCCCTTCCTTCCCACATAACTTACACAAATAGGGACGTAGTCTGATTTTATGTTTTATACATTTTCCTTATGCGTATAAGTACGTGGATGTGGCCTCACGTGAGCCTGGGGACAGCCTGTGGGAGCCAGTCCTCTTCTTTTACTCTATGGGTCCTGGGGCGTGAGCTCTGTCATCAGGTTTAACAGCCTTGACCCACTGAGCCTTCCTGTCAGTCTGAATTTTCTTTTTAATGACACATAGAGCAAAATCAGCCCTGTGAAGTGCCTGATAGAAACTACAGAAACCCCATAGAATACATAAGACGCTAACTTTGGGTATCAAGGGTTTGTCTTGTGCTATTTTGTTTTACTTAAACCTCCCTCCCCCCCATTGAAAGTAAAGTATAGCTGCTCCCTCTCTATCCTAGGGTTGATTCTAAAACTTTCCTCGCACCGTCCAACCAGCAGATGTTCAAGCCCTGTAAATAAAACAGCTCAGTATTTGCACAGAACCCACATGGTCCTCCTGTGCGCTTTAATCTCTAGGGGCCTTGTGGTCATCAATGCCATGTCATTGTGCTGTGTAGTTTAAGGAACAGTGACAAGAAAGAGACCTGCAGACATTCCATTTCTTCTGCTCAATCTTTCTGTCTGTGGGTGAATCCATGGATGTGGGCCACCCTAACACAGAGGACTGGCTTCGCGCTTTGCTTCCCTGTGTACCACTTGCTACAGAAAACACGACACCGAGGCATAACAGCCCTCAGCCTAAAGCTAGGGCGAGGACTAGAAACAGCCTCCACATTCTGGTTCACAGTCTCCCTGCCTCTGGTTCTGCCTCCCAGCCTCCTTCTGTCTCTCACTTGGCTCCCACCTGATCCCGAAGGCTCCCCACCCACCTTCAGTGCAACCCCAAGAGCCACATCTTTCTTAGAGATACCTCCCCTGCGTGATAGTCTCAGGGCTCCCTGAGCTCCAATACTGCTCCATCTGCACTTGCTAAATGTCCTCTAGCATCCTGATCCCTCCCATCTGAAAGCAGCACAGCCACACATTGTGTGTGTGTGTTTGTGTGTGTATTGTGTGTGTTGTGTATGTATTGTGTGTGTATTGTGTGTGTGTTGTGTGTGTTGTGTGTGTCTGTGTCTGTGTGTATGTGTCTGTCTCTCTCTCTGTGTTGTATGTGTATTGTGTGTGTGATGTGTGGGTGTGTGTCTGTGTGTGTGTCTTGATGTGTGTGTCTGTCTCCGTGTGTGTGTTGTGTGTGTGTCTGTGTGTGTGTCTGTGTGTCTCTATGTGTGTGTTTGTGTGTGTCTATCTGTGTATATATATGTGAGTGAGTGTGTGTGTCTGTGTATGTGTGTGTATGTGAGTGTGTGTGAGTATATGTGTGTGTCTGTCTGTGTATGTATATGTGAGTGTGTGTCTGTCTGTGTGTGTGTGTGTATGTGTGTGTGTGTGTGAGTGTGTGTCTGTCTGTCTGTGTATGTATATGTGAGTTAGTGTGTGTGTGAATGTGTGTGTGTGTGTGTGTGTGTGTGTATGTGATCTGATAATCCTCACACACCTCCCTCTGTAACCCCAGGTCTGGACCACAGAGCACACAGCAGTCCCATGGTAAACTGAGGGATTATTTACTCAGACTGGTGGAAGCCACTGTTGGGATGGAATAGTGGACTCTGTTCTGGACGAGGGCACATGAACTGCACCTCAAGTTGGACTTGAGACTTGGCAATGTTTTAGATCCCTTTAATGATTTGATATTTTTCAGAGATGGCTTTGGCATCAGCTGCTTTTCCTGTCACTGGCCATCGTGGTGTTGGGACTGGGAGACAGTTAAGAACCAGAGGACACATAGGAAGTGGGACCAGATTACAAACCTCAAGGCCCACCCTCCATGACTCCCTCCTCCAGTGAAGACCCACAACCTCCCAAAGCACACTGCTGGCTGGGGACCGAGTCTTCAAATGCATGAGCCCACGGGGACACTTCACATGCAGGCCTCAGTGCTGGGTGTCTAACTCCTATAGCTTAGTCGGAAGCCTGGTGGTTTGACAGCTAGGACTATCCATTCCTGTGGCAGGCGGGACTTTCAGGATAGGCACACAGTTCTGACCAATGGCCTTTCCACATTGCAGGTATAAAATTCAACCCAAGCGGATCGAGGGTGGTGCGGAAAGACGGGGTTATTGTCAGCAACTCTCTGGCTGCGTTTGCTTACATTCGAGGTACGTGAATGAGTGGGAACTTCTGGGGACTCGGAGGGGGTTACCCACCGCCTTGCTGACAAGTACTCTGGTGACCAAAGGACCATGGCTTTAGTTGTACCTGGCAACTGCAGTGTTGTGATATCCAGATAGTACAGGACTGGGACTCAAATACAGCCACAAAACCAAGGGACCAACAAGGATAAAGTTGAGTTACTGAGGGTTTCGTCTCCAAAGGTAGTTCCCCCTGGTAAAGTAGAAATGCTTTTGTCTAAAACTTTGGATGATTGAATCCTCCCAACATCTGGAACGAAAACAAGGCAGCTCACACAGAAGCAAAACAGGGATGACACAGTGACCTCTGGAGGCTTGAGAATTCCTCTGGTCGCCAAGATTTCTTTGTTAGTGTCCCCAGAGAAGGCTCACACCAGGCCTGGCTGAGTATGGTCCTCTCTGTGGAGGGGTGTACACTGTCCTTGCTACCCTCTGCCTTTCCTAGGACAGATTGTATCTTGGAATGTTGACTGTAGTCTCAACACTGACTCCCTGCTCAAGGAGGGCTCTGTCAGTCATCTTTCCTTCGCCATTACATAATGCAAGACCTAGGCTCCTCCTGAAATAAAAGGAGGTGTATTTTGGCTCATAGTTCTGGGGGGTCAAGTCCAAGACCCAGTGACTCAATCAGGGGGTTGAGGGGACAATGGGGCATTGCGAGTGATCACACTTTAAACCAGAGGACAGGGAGAGAAAGGAAGAGAGCAGAGTCCTACGATTCTCTTTGATGACACAGGACTAATGACATAAAGACTTCCTATTGATTCCACCTTTTAAAAGTCCACACCAGCCCCCAGGGCCACTAGCATCAAACCCAACTCTTACTTATAGGTCTTAGGGGGAAGGAGCACTTGAGTAACATGCACTCTAATGGGTACATGGGTGTTCAAGCCTGCTGGGGCTGGGCTTGTGTGAGGTAGAGCTTCCTCAAAGGGAAATTAAGGCTTAGAGAAACATCTTAATACAGGAGCTAGAGAGCCTGGCCCAGTACTCTGTCACACCCCTGTCTTCCCAACTCACTGTGCTCCTCCAGTAGGCTTGCCCGACGCTGTCTGGCTCTTGGCCTCTCTTTTTTCCTCACAACCCCTCCCCCATTTCCATCCTTGCTGCCCCCAGTGACTGCCAAAGTTAAAGAATATGGAGATTTGGGTTTTAGAAGTGTGTCCACAGTTTCAAAGTTCCTTCAAGTGGAGGACAACGATGAAAAGACTCAGAGGTGCTGTTAGCTGAGGTGCCGCCATGCTGGGTCCTCCGCTGTTGGGCTCCATCCTTCCTCAGCCGCCTTGGTCTAACTTAGTCTCCATAATAAAACTCTGTAGACCGGAGCTTAAGAAACAGTTTATTTCCTAACAGTTCTGAAGGAGGCTGGAAGTCTATGATCAAGAGCTTCCTTCTGGCTTATAGATACTAGCTGCTCTCTCTCTCTCTCTCTCTCTCTCTCTCTCTCTCTCTCTCTCTCTCTCTCTCTGTGTGTGTGTGTGTGTGTGTGTGTGTACAAAGAAAGAAGAGAGAGTGTGTGTATTTTTTAAATACCACCAGTCCTATCAGATGAGCACCCTCTTGTGAACACTGTTAACCTTAATTAACTCCAAAAAGTTCCAACAACACAGTCTCATTAGAGTTTGGGGGGACATGGTCATTACAGAGCAATGACTCTAAGGGATGGGACTTTGATCCCGGATTCTGTGCCTAAGATGCTGAGGGTCAAGGAGCTGGACATTTGCCTAGGGCACCACGGACAGCGGCTGGGTTCAGCTTCTTGTTGGGTAGAGAGCAAGGCTGTCGATCAACTTCTACAAAGAACCTTGTCTTCAGGATTTGACTGACAGGAGCCTTTTGCCCCTGCATTATGTAAATACCCCTTCCTGCAGCCTCCATGGGCTCATCCTGCTATGTGTCTGGAGGACGTGTTTGCCTGTCTAGCTCCTTAAGGGCAGATGACTGTCATCGTGTTTACCTCTGTCATATCTCTGTGTCTGGGACAGCTCTGGGGGCAGACCAGGTTACAGAGAGCAGGTAACGAATGGCTAAATAATAAGTCTGAGTTGACGTATGGCTGCCTTATACTCCATTCTCATCTGTGATTTGTGCATCTTCTTTACGTATCCGGAAAAACGGCTCCGTGGTTAAGAGTGTTTGCTGCTCTTGCAGAGGACCCTAGCTCAGTTCTCAGCACCGTGTCTGGGGGACTTACCATGGCCTGCAAGTCTAGCTCAGGGGAGCTGACACCTTCCTTTCACCTCTGCAGATACCTACACACATGTGGTGTACATGCACACAGACACATACATGTAAAACGTGTCTGTGGGTGCATGCATACTATGGCATGCATGTCAGAGGACAACTTTGTGAAGTTGATTCTCTTCTACCATGGTTTATGTAGGTTTGGGGATCAGATCCAGGTGGTCCAGTTTATGTAGCCAATGCCTTTATCCACTGAGCCATCTATAAACTCAACAGTGCTCCATGCCTTTAATATGACGGCTGTTGTTTGGTTTGTTGTGAGCTAAGCCAGTATGTGCACCTTAGCAAGTCATGGGTGTGCGGCAGAAACCTTGCTATGGGACTGGGGCCCAAAGCCTGCACGTGGGCTCCTGGCATTCTTTGAGAGCCAGGCCTCTGGCCAGAGCAGCTGGGAAACCTAGAGCTTGAGCAGAGAGCATTCCTGGTAAACTGAGGGAAGCCAAAAGACATTCCTAGTCAGCTATCAAGTGGCTTTGACACATGAATCCATCACATTGATGGGAAACAAGCAGACAGGCAACCCAAGCCAAGGGGCAGGGGAGGTGAGTGGAAGGGATGTGAGAGTGTGCAAGGGTCTCAGAAAAACAATATCTCCTCTGGTTATCTGCCTGATCTGCAAGGCCATTTCTCATAGAAAGGGGAAGTGTGTGTGTGCGCGTGTGTGTGCATGTATGTGTATATGTGTGTGTGTGTGTATGTGTATGTGTGTGTATGTGTGTATGTCTATGTGTATGTGTGTATGTGTGTGTGTGTATGTGTGTGTGTGTGTATGTGTGTGTGTGTAATATGTGTTATAGATGTGTTATATATGTATATGTTATATATGTATATGTTATATATGTGTTATAGATCTTGGTGTGTATGTAGTGCATGCACATTTGTGTGCTGCGTTTTCGGTGTGTGGTAGAGTGGTGTATGTATATGGTGCATGGTATGTATGTGTGTGTGCTGTGTGTAGTCTGGGGGTACTTGTTTATGATATGGGGGCCTCTAGGATAGAACTGTGTGCACATGTGTTTGTGCACATGTGTTTATGTATGTACATGTGATCCCGGGGAAGGCAGTTTATAGCTGTTTCAGCAGAAGTCATTGTCCCCCGACTGAAAGACTTATTAATTTAGTTTTGTTCTCTAAATAAATAACATGGCCCCTCTCAGACCACCAAATTAACATCATATTGACATCTGGCTTTTGGTGTTTACCTCATCTGTGCCTACAGGCCTGCCTTCATGACTCAATATCCTGTCACTGCCTCTGTTGTGTGTGTGTGTGTGTGTGTGTGTGTGTGTGTGTGTGTGTGTGTCCAGCCTCAGGCAAGCCTGAGAACTTTCGGGGTGTCGGGAATCTGGGACCATGGCCAGGGCAGCCTTGGTGGTTCTAAGACAGGAACTCCAGGACATCTGAGGAGCTGTGTGAAGGAGAGATTTTATCACACATCACAAAGTCAGTCACATGACCCTTGCAGAGAGGACATTCAAAGAACAGCACAGCCCTGTCACATGGGTGAGCTCTGACATGTCCCCAGCTTCTGCAACTCTGACAGAAAGTCCTGTCACACTCCCGAGTGCCATCAGAACTGGTTCCAAACACTTTGTGCTTCTTCCTCCTGGAGGACTCTGGCCATAGTCCCCCAAGAGAGAGACCTTTGCTGGTGGCTTCTGGTGTCTTATCTGGGTGTGACTAAATTTGAACTGGAGCTTATGTTGGCTCCAGACCAGGATCTAAAGAGCAAATGGGGCCTGGAGGCCATTGGCCACCCATCCTGGAATCATGAGACAGATGATAAGTCATTCCCTCTCGCCTGTGATGAACTGAGACTAAATTTAAAAAAATAGCAACAAAAACACTGTGAAGATTCTATTCAACCACAGCAAAACAAATGCTTTGTGTTTCAAAAAGAGATGACAGAGCAGGGGTCCCAATGGTCTGACTGGTCCAGTCAGTTCTAGAAAGCGGAGTAAATATTGTTTTGTGTAAAGTCTGGGGCAGTGGCCTGAGCCCAGGTTCAAGTCAGTGGCGACTTTGAAAAGTGTCATCACTAAAGACGCCAGCTCATCCCTAATGTGCCATCTGCCTACAATCTGGTTACGGACTTCTTATGAATACAAAGTGTTCTTCCCACGGAACTGCTGAGAGCTTGTCTTCCCCCATTCCTGGACCACTGGACCTCAGTGACAGTGACGTGAACTCTCGCACAGAGTGATCCTGTGGCAAGAGGAACCTCTGAATCCCAGGAGTAGAACCAGGAGCCTGACACCTGGGGAGGTGGGCTGACTGTGGTAGCATGTGATGTACCCTAAGGTAGCATGTGATGTACCCTAAGGATTATGACTCACTTAATTCAATTAATTTAAATTCTTTAAAAGTAGAGCTGAGGTATAGCACTTGCCTAGCAGGTGTGATATTCTAGAGCAAAACCCTGATCCAGAGTTGATGGAGTCTGAGGATCTGGTCCAGCGCTACTCCCTCCTTGGACAGGGAGGGGCAGGGTGGGGTCCCGGACAGCAACCATGAATCTTTTTGTTCCTCAGAGACCTGATGTAGAAGTGCGTTTCTGCCTGGAGCTGGCCCTGTCCCCCACACAAGTGGCCAGAAAACGATTAAGGCTCTGGCCTCTTGCTACGTCACAAAAGCTATCAATTCCAACACATGGGACTCTCGAGCTTTGTCTGAACTATGTCAGAAGAGAGAGCGGACCGGCAGAGCAGGCTTTGATCTGCAAGAGAGAGGAGGACTGACCAGATGCCCTGGCCTTGGTATCATGGTTTAGTGACTTTGTGTCAAGCATCGGTGTCTCCAGATAGCCCATCCCCCACCACTCCCAGCCGTCAAAGTAGCTTCACTCCTGTGGAAAGGGCTCGTGGCTCTGTGAGAGCCAGATCTTTATACACTTTGTCTCCTCGACACTAGACACTAGAGTTGACGCTGCCAGAGACAGTTTGCTGTCCTTTCCTCAGCCAAAATAAATGTTAATTCAGACATCTTCATCTTAAAGAGAGTGGGTAGATAAGAGGCAGAGGTCACAACATGCCGGGCAGATGAGTAGAGCCCCTCTAGGGACAGCTTGGGCTGTGGGAAGGAGGTATCCCCTTTCAGGAAGATAAAAGTGTCCGGGTTCCATCTCTCCTGTCAGATCTCAGCTGTGAGGTCCCTCCCTGCAGAGGAATCTCGGCAGCCCTCGAGTTTTGAGACTCCAGTCTAGACCTCTGGGGAAAGACAGCAGTTGTAAAGACAACGGTCTTCATTGTTTTTCCCACAATGAAAGAGTGTGCCGGGAGGAGGCCCAGCAGTTGAGATGTCCCGAGAAAATGCTGGGGGCACCAAAGTATATTCCACAAGGAGCTCCAGGATCCAGCCTGGTTCTGCCTGGAAAGGCTGCTGGCCTCTGCAATTTTCCCTCCGGGCCTCAGTTTGAACATCTGTAGGGGTGGCCAATCAATGGGCCCCAGCTCAAATCTATAAATAAAGTTTTATTGGGACACGGGCCTCGTACTATACATAGTATCAGTGGCTGCTAGTTATAATTTGAATCTGGGATGTTCCCCCTAAGTTCATGTTCTGAATGTGTGTTCCCCACTAGTAATGCCATTTTTGGACTACTGTTCTCTGACAGGAGAGAGGGCAAGTCTTCAAAATTATGAGCCAAATGAACCCTTTCGGATCCTCACATGTTCTCTTCTTCTCGCAGCCCACCCCGAGAGAGCCGCTCTGCTGTTCGTGTCTAGTGTCTGCATCGGCCTGCTCCTCACACTGTGTGCCCTGGTCATCAGAGTGTCCTGCACCAAGGACTTCCAGGAGCTGAGGCAGGGGAGGGAGCACCTGGTGCAAGGGAGTGACAAGGCGGAGGAGGACAGTGAGGAGGACGTGGAAGAGGAGGACTCCTCAGATTCTGAGTTTCCTGTGGAATTGTCCAGGTTTTGTAGGACTACGTATCCAGCCTATAGCTCTATAGAAGCCGCTGAGCTGGCAGAAAGGATTGAGCGCAGGGAGCAAATCATTCAAGAAATATGGATGAACAGTGGCCTAGACTCCTCGCTCCCCAGGAACATGGGCCATTTCTACTGAAAACCAGATGCATCTGGATAAGATTATACTTTCTGAAGAAGGAAGGATCCAGAATGCGCTGTCTCCCCACCCTCTCCAGTTCTGGTCCACTTGTACCTTCTATGAAGGAGAACCTGTCATGTCATCCGAGATGGGTGAAGCCGGAAAGGTGTCACAGGGACGCCTCACTGTTTACAGCACACCCCGGAATAAATTGGGAGGAAGACGTGGAGTCTTGTATTCGTTTGAAATCATGTCTAGACATCAATAACTCTTTACAGAATTTCGGTTCACATTCACTCAGTGCGTACAATGCCAGGTGTCGGGTCATCTATATTCGTGACCTGAGTAAACAGGGGGCTGCACATATTCGGGAAGCGGCAAGATGGGTCAGTGGGAGAACGGTGAGTGCCTGACCTCCTGAGTTCAATCCACAGTGCGGATAGAGGGAAGCAGCCCCCGAAAGCTGTCCTCTGACCTTCTTACATGTGTCGTATACAGAGACAAGAACCTAAGCAGAGGGTAATAGTGACAGGATAGTAAACGCCCACAAATGCCCTGGGAGTATAGAGAAACAGGGAAGAAACTTCGCCTGTCAGAATCAGGGAGGATATTGTAAGTGTTGGATGTGATGATTGAAAGAGTTGTTTTTTAAGGGGAGTATTGATCACTGTCTTAGTTTCTGTGACAAAATATCTGATGGTGCATGTGTGTGCCATGCACACACACACAGAAACACAGACACACACACAGACACACACATAGACACACACAAAGACACATGCACAGGTGCACACACAGACACACAGGCATACACAGACACAGAGACACACACACAGACAGAGACACACACACAGACACAAACACACACACATACACAGGCATACACATAGACACAGACACACACACAGACACATACATAGACACACACACACACACAGACACAGGCATATACACAGACACACACACAGACACACAGACACAAACACACACACACACACAGACACAACACACATACACAGACACACACACAGACACAGACACACACACAGACACATACATAGACACACACACAGGCACACACACAGACACAGGCACACACACAGGCACACACATACACACATACACAAACATACACACAGGCATACACAGATACACAGATACACAGAGATACACACACACAGTAAATAAATATACAATAAGACTTCAATAAAACTGGTAGGGAAGAAAACATGAGCTCAGAGGTATTTTATCATTTATTTATTTACTTATTTAAAAGAATTGTTTATTTTATTTACACAAGCACACTGAGCCGTCTTCAGACACACCAGGAAAGGACACTGGATCCATTACAGATGGTTGTGAGCCACCATGTGGTCGCTGGGATTTGAACTTAGGACCTCTGGCAAAGCAGTCAGCTCTAACCACTGAGCCGTCTCTTCAAACGCCTGGTTTATTTATTTTTGAGGCACAACCCCTCTGTGGATCCCAAGCTTGCTTTTCATTTGTGATCCGAGATCTGATCGCCTCAGCCTCTTGAACACTTGGGCTGCAGCCATGGTCACAGTCACGTGCCACCATGCCTGGCACACAGTTGATTTTTAATTCTCAGTATTATTTGTTTAGAGCAGAGACTCAACAGGATTTTTCTTTAAAGAAAGATGAGAAACTGCTCAGGCATCAGAGGCCATGATTTTTTTTCTCCGTGTCTGTTGGGGGCCAGTTGATGGCTTCCTTCCCATCGCCATCGTGGGCTGGGTAGGAATGTCTGTTTGGAGGCCCTGTCCTTGTGGACACTGGCACTTGGAGTCTGTTTTTCACACTCCATTCGATACAGTCTCATGGCTTTTGTTATTTGTTGTTTTTTGAGACAGGGTCTCACATGTAGCTCAGGCTGGCCTCAAACTCATGACAACCCTCCCCCTAATGGGTGCTGGGAGACCAGGTTTGACTTCAGACACCCAGATCCAGCTGCTTTAAAAAAATCAGCCATTCTGGGGGCTTGGGCGATGGCTTTCTCTCTAAGGATCCTGTGTGGCAAGCTTTGATTAGAATCTGCTCTTCAGAACACTTGTGAGAAAGCATGATGATCCTCCGCGCTCACCCCCAGCCTAGCAATCTCGGAAAGTTCTAGGTTAAAGGGTGGAGTTGCCAAAGGACCGACACCCACGGTTAACACTTTAACAGGACTGAAACTGTGGGCCGGAATAACCATTCTGCCGCACACGCACTGCCTCTGCCAGGCACTGTGTTGTTTTAGTAACTCGAGACGTTTACTAATACGGACATGGAGCATGGGAGGGATCCTGCTGCATCTGTCACAAGCCAGGGCCATCTGGGACTTCAGCTGACCTCATCGAATCAATCGGTCCCTAGGCAAGCCTGTCAGGGATTTCCTTGAGTAATGATTGATGTAGGAGTTCTCACACCTTGGGTTGGTGGTGCTGGGTAGGAAAGGGTGCTGGGTAGGAAGCAAAGCAGGCTGAGCAAGCTGGGAGGACGAGGCAGAGAGCAGGTTCCTCTGCCATCCTGTCCCTGCCCTGCCTTCCTCAGTGTCAGGCTGCTGTGGCCTGTGCCTGTCCTTCCCAAGTGGCTTTGGGTGGTGGTGTTCATCACAGCGACGGAAAGCAGGACATGCGTCTCCTGAAGCCGGCTCTGCTGGCTCTGCCCGGCCTCACAGGAGTCTTCAGAGCATGTAGACCAGGCAACTGCAGGCCAACAGGCTAAGCACCGAGGCCCACAGCACACGGCTTTGTCAGAAAAGATGTCCTGTCGTTTGAGTGGCAACAGAACTCCCTCAGGGTTCCCAGGCGTCTGAAGCCTTCATCCACGTTGCAGGGCTTGGACAGAACTTGAGGGGTGCGGAGTGACATGTCCTAAATGTCACCGGGGAGTCATTTACTCTCCATTATAGCAGACAGGGGGTGACTTCTAGTATCCATTTCCCCCCTTTTTCTATTTGCATGTGGTGTGGCGTGCATATGTGTGAGCATATGTGTGTGTGGGGGGGCAGATGTGCACATATGTCCGCATGCGCGGAAGGCTTAAGGTTGATGTCAGGGATTCTCCATCATGCTCCCACCTAATTCATCAAGGCAGGGTCTCTTAATCAAACCTAGAGCTCACCGATCAAGGCTACTCTTACTAGCCAGCTTGCTCTGCAGAGCACCCAGCTTGTCCTTCCGAGGTTGGAGTTACAGGTGACCCCAAGTTCACCAACATCATCTGTGCGTTCTGGGGGGTCCCCAATCTCTCCTTATGCTTGTATGGCAAGCTCTCCAACCACCGAGCCTTCTCTCAGCCCCCAGAACCCGACCTCTTCATAATGATGTCGCTGTATCCTTTTCATTTCGCTGAACTCCAAGGGGCTGAATCCTGCTGCGGTCCTTGCTCTCAGAGTAACCCCCTCCTTAGTCGGTTTCTGCAGCCAACAAGGCCTCTTCTCCAGCTCTGGGAGCAGACGCTGTCAATCTAACGTCTCTCCGTGGGAACAGAGAGACCATTGCAGCAGAAGGGGTTCCTTTACCACTTAGAGAGGGTTTTGCTCACACTAACACCGGCCACAAAGAATCCCACAACGGTATCCTCTGAGTCCTGTCTCCCCCAACACCTACCTACTACAGGCCTGCAGACATGCGTTCTCTTAGCTATTACCCCCCCCCTCTCTCTCTCACACACACACACACACAGAGAGAGAGAGAGAGACAGAGACAGAGAGAGAGACAGAGACAGAGAGAGAGACAGAGAGAGAGACAGAGAGACAGAGACACAGAAAGACAGAAACAGGGAAACAGAGACAGAGAAACAGACAGACAGACACAGAGACAGACAGACACAGAGACAGACAGACACAGAGACAGACTCATGGCGCATGCACATACTCTTCTCGGTCCCTTCGAGGGTGGCTGTACACCAGGCTGCCTAACCATGGATCAGTCTCTAGTCCCGCAAGTGCAATAAGCTGTTGGTTTGCATTTTCTGACCTCCAGCAGAGAACTCCCCTTTCTTCTCTGGGCCTCACGGGCCCTGCTGAACGCGTTTGGTTGGGCACCAAGCCCAGAGGAAAATGACCGACGCACACTTGGATGAGGGCTGGCTGCTGGACCAGGCTGTGGCGCACGGAGGGTGGGGTGGGGGGATGGGGGTGGGAAACGCCTACATGGAGGTGCGCCCAGGGAGCTCAGAGCCTCCGTCCTCCACGACTGTGTGTGTCTCTGAGCAGAGGCATCGCTGCCACTGCTAAGCCGTGGGGTCTTAGGAAGTGCTGTTGGGAGGTTTGCATACACAGCCACCTCGGTGGCCTGCGCTAATGCTGACTTTGAAGCTAAGTGCTGTCTGCAGTGAGCATCGCCCTTCCAGATTGGCCTGAGTCATTAGAGGGGCTGCTGGGACCTTGGGGTGTCATGGTGTTTGCTACTGCTCTGGGGACAAGGAGTCTACATTCAGGAACCACCTGTGCTTTGTGAAGTCTCGTGATCAGCCCACTACTGCTGACACACGAATGGAGTAGTTCGTGACATGGGTGCTTACCAGACCTGCTTTCCCAGCAGCCATGGGAAGGGTGGCTGTGTTTGGTTCCTACCTGCCTTCCTCTGTGTAGAAGTGTCCCTTCCCTTCCCCTTCCCCTTCCCCGTCCCTCATCCCCCACCCCCACCTCTGCTGAGGGCTGGGGATAGGGCTCTGCTGCTGAGTGTTGGCCCAGCAGGAACGTAGCCTTAGGCCCATCTGTAGCACTGTATAAGGCAGCCATAGTGCGTGCCTATCACCCAGGAGCTGGAGGCAGAGAGATCAGATGTTCAAGGTCAAGTCTCAAGCTGAGTTGGAGGCTATCCTGGGAGACGAGAGCCCTGTCCTAAGATACAAAAACCAACAATTTCCACTTCAGAAACAGACTTAGAGCATCCACAGGGATGAGGTCTGGGTCCTGGGGAGGGTGCCATCCTTGGTGGTCCATGCTGCTCATGGGGAAATAGGGGAGGAACTCTTCAGAAAGTTTTCCGGAAGTCAAGGGATCCACTAGAATCCACTTACAACCAGCTCTTTCTTTCTCCACAAGTCTCTGGAAACCTGTCTGCTCCAGGTCACCCAAAAAAACCAAAGCCTGAGGCTGAGACTTAGCCATCAGGCTGGAGCTGAGGTCCTTACCTCCATTTTCTGCTCACTGTGACAAAATATCTGTGGTTGGAAGCTTTATAGAGAACTTGGGGCTGGAGAGATGGCTCAGCCAGTAAAGACTAGGCTCACAACCGGAATCTAATGGACAGAAGCTTACTTCCGGCGTGTCGCTCTGCTTCTGTGGAAGGCTGTATGTGGCTGGCTCTGTGCCCGGGGAAGGAGAGGCGAGTGTCTCCAGAGGAGGTCACATGGCAGCAGGCGGCTGGAGGAAGCTGAGGGAGGTAAGCTCACTCCATACCAGAAAGCCCAGTGTCCAGGACAGCACAAGTATCTGAAAGAAGAAAATGGTATAAAGAAGGAAAGGAAGAACCTGAGCTTTCCTGAGTGCGAGGAGTGGGAGCCGCCATGACTCCTCGAGTCACCTTGCTTAAGTCACCTTAGGAAATAAGCCGGGTGCACAGATACCACACTGCTCACTCCTGCGTGAAGTATAAACTGTCAGCCTCAGACAAGCTGGGAACAGGAGGGCGGCTATCGAGAGCTTAAGGAGCTTGGGAGGGGTGAGGATGGTAGTTACAGGGACAGCAAGCTCCAAGCTCTCAACCGAATAGAAGAAAGGATTTCCCATGTCTGTACTATGTAGATGCCACATCGGAGGAGAAAGACATCCCTAGCCCATTTTAAATATTGTACACTGTATATACGTATCGTGACATCTCTAGGTACCTCATCCATATTTGTGACAGCTGTTTTTCATAATCTATCTGTAGGATTAGTGGAGTCCCATGTCTGCTCCTGCCACAGGGCTCGGCCGCTCAGGGAGTCAGGACATGGGAAGGTGACCCCACTTACCCCATACTACCCCATGCTGTCGCAAGGGGCTGTTGCCTATGGTGTTGGTCCCCAGGGAAGCCTGGGGACACTGCTCTCGGGGTGGGAAAGTGCAGTCTGAGGCACAGGACAGCCAGGGCTATCTGGTTCTCAGGCTCTTGGACATCCAGGTGCTGCTGGAAGCTGAGGAAGAGCTGAGAATGGAGTAGTCATTGGGCTGGATCTGATTGGGGCAGGGAGAGCTCCGGCTGGTCCCTCAGGGAGAATTTTTGGCTTGTTGGCTGTTGACTTGAGCTTGGGCTTGGTGGTGGCTGCGGCTGGGAACACAGGGAGGCTTTCTATGGGAGATTAGATGGTGGCTCTGTAGGCAAAGGCCTTCTGCATGGCTCCCCACAACCGATCCTGATGAAAAGAGGCAGTCCGTGGCTTTAAGACATTTATTGTCTTGGTGGAAAGTGAATGTGTAGAACAGTACCCCACTTCTCAGGGTGGGCCTGAGATTAAATACCTTTTGCAAGGAGGAGTGTCTGGGAAGGAAAATTTATTGGCTAAGCTCCCTCGTGGCCTCTCGGTACCTCATGAGCATGGAGATCTCTGTCTTGAGCCTACTTGACCTGTGGTCATGTCCTCTACCTGTGAAGGGGCTTGGGGCATTGCCCTTACCTGACTGATGGTCACAAATCTATGGGGGCCTGCGGATAGAGACAGGGGCCTGGTGCCCGGAACAGGTGAAGCACTTACCTTCCCTTTAGGGTTTCAAGCCTTAGCTCAACTTGGAACCAGGCTGCCTCTCATGGTCCCACATCTATCAGCTAAAAATAGTTTTTGAACCAGTGTTGCTCTGTGCTTCAGGCTTCTTTAGAACTCGTAATCCCCCACCTCAGCTTCCCAAGTGCTGGGACATGGTAGGCACCACTGCACCTGCCCTGGAGGTTATTTAATAACTAATACTACTAATAAAGACTGCCACTCACTTAATCTCGAGAGCCTAGAAATTGCCAAATTACAGCTCAGTTCTTTAGGAAACTAAAGCTGACTTTTCTTTTGGTCGGTTTATGCCATTTATTTTAATCTCTTCTTTGTTAAAAATTATTTTGTTTTCTTTTCAGCCGCTGACCCCTCCCCATCCCTCTTCCCACAATTCTTCTTCCCCCTTGCCTCAGAGAGGGTGCTTTCCCTCTCCTCCCCCTAAAATTGACCTTCTTAGAGATGCAGCCATGAGTCCTGTGAGCATTTAAACGTAATTAGGCCCACCTTTGCAGGATTGTCAGGACCCTGACAGATTTTCTCCAGTGGAGCCCTCTTTTAAAAGGTTCCCAATCTTTTTTTGACAGTGGCTCACAGCATAAATTAATTTCTTTCAAATTGCTTCAACAGAAAACGCACTTGAGAACTTATCTTGGGGTAGAAATACTGTCTTCCTGCTTTTGAGGGAACTGCCCATGCTATCATGAGCTTAGACTGGGCAGAACAAAGAGAGGAAAACTGGTCACTTCCGATTGCATGGGAGCCATGGAGTGGCCTTACTTTCTCTGTTCCAAGCTCTGGACTTCACAAACTGAGCGCTTTCAAGAAAAGAAAAATAGAGCCTCTGTCATTTCCTTCAAAGACAGAGTCCAGCTCAGGACCGACGAGGAAGGCAGGAGGGGACCTGTGTTCAGATGACTAAGCGCGCATCTGACCTGGAAAAGACTCGTGTCCTCTATGCAGAAGGGACAGAGTCCAATTAGGGGCATGTATGAACAAATGACATTACCTCACTGAGAGAAAGGGAAAAGCTCCCTCTGGGCTAACAATGAACTTGAGAGAAAATGTGTTAACTAATCTACAAAGAATTTGCCAACCCGGTGAGTTGCCTCCCTGCCCCGAGCTCCCAAGCTTCCATCCTTAGAACTTGACCTCTGACCCAGTGCCGCTGGACCCTGAGAAAGTCAGGTGGGTGCTGGTCTGCTGAGGGGGCATCGCATGAGCTGAATTTTCCTCTGGGGTCTCCTTTCTGTCACACAGCTTGTGCACAGAGATAAAGTCTCCATGTTTTACTTAATTCATTTATTTTGGGTGTGTGTACCCGTGCCACGGTGTGTGTGGAGCTCAGATGTCATCTTCCACCAAGGATTGTCAAGTCCCCTCACCCACTGAGCCATCTCGCTGGCCCTGGATAACTTTTTACTGAAAATGAGTCAGGAAGAAAAAAGTGATAACGTAAAAGCTGTTAAGAAATACACGGTTCATGACCGTTATGGCACAGCTCCTGAGTGGGTGCAGCCTGGGGCCAGTAGACAGGTTTCTGCTCCTCGAGGATGGGCAAACTCCCTGGAGGCTCTTCTTAGCTGGTTCTTCCCATGATTCGCTCAGAGTTCTGCTGGCTCTACGGTCCCACTTGTCGCTACTAGTATCTTGGGGTTGCTAGCCCTGGGTTGCTCCATTATTCCGTTGCTGTGGTCCATGCCCAAAAGCACGCACTTTGCCAGACTCTGCTCCGAATGCAGTCAGCCCCCATAGCAGAACCATCAGGGGCAGCCTCTGTCTCAGAGCAGAGACAGGGTACCTTTTCCAGAGTGGCACTGTCCTGGGAGAGGGCTGAGGTCAGTTCCTGGTCTTTCTGCTCTTCCAGTGCACCGAGAAAGCTGGCCTGAGGGTGGTAGAGACCTCAGGAACTTAGCCCAAAGCCTGAGAGGTGTGGATGGGTTAGGGAGTGAGTCCTGGTCTCTCAGCCATGCTCATCCAACGTAGGGCTTTTATGGTGCGGAGCTCCATGAGTTTCTAATTCCTGCCCTTCACAGGATAAAAGTAGAGCCCTACAATGTGGCCTAGGGGAGAGGGAACCTCTGTCTCCCTGGTTGCAGCTGCCCACAGTGCAGTTCTAGTCACAGGGAGCTGGGAGGAGGTCATCAGTGGCCCAGGCCATAGGCTGACCCTGTTCCTAGTGAGATCAGTAGGCTTTTTTCTTGGAAATGTTTTCCCATTTATTATACACCCTCAGGGCAGTTTCCAGTGGCTGTTCAGTGATGCTTTGGGTAGTTTTTAACAGTTATACAAATAGTTGCTTCAGAGCAGAGAGTGTGGGGAGCTTCTTATAAGGCTCCAAGGCAATATCTATGCCAGTCTGTGGAGCCCCGTGCTGCCTACCCTGAGCTCCTGAAGAGAGAATATGATAAGCTCCTGAGGTTAAACCACTTGGCATAGTGTGTGTGTGTGTGTGTGTGTGTGTGTGTGTGTGTATGTATTTCCTGCATGTATGTCTATACACCACATGCATACATGTGTGCATGGATGTTAGAAGATGGAGTTACAGATGGTTGTGAGGTACCTTGTGGGTTCTGGGAACAAAACACATGACCCCTGGAAGAGCAGGAAGTGCTTTTTACCACACATCTGACTAGTCCAGTTTGTTTTTAAAACAGGCTTTTACTATGTGGGTCTGGCTGGCCTTGAACTCACAGATATCTTTTTGCCCCTGCCTTCTGGGTCAAAGGTGTGTGCCGCGCCCAACCTCGACCAGCAAGGAAGACACGACCACAGGAGATCTTCTTCAAGCAGTTTTACTCAGGAACCTTGATACAATCTTCTGACCTCTATCTCTTCTGACTCTCTCTCCTCTGACTCTCTCTCCCTCTCTGACTCTCTTCTCTTCTCTCCCTTCCTCTTCCCCGGGAACGGCCTGCACCACACTTAAATAGCTAGCACTGGCCAGTCCTAGCAAGCCACGTGGGTCATGTAGATAGGCTGTCACTATGCGGAAGCTAGGGGGCCAGGCAGACATAGCCAAATAAGGACTTGTTTACTGCAAGGAGCGCTCACCATTGGGAGGGTGGAAGGCGGAAACCAGCGCCAACTTTGAGGCACGGCAAGTTGCAGCTCTCTACAGGTGTGCACCACCATGTCTTCTTCTTCTTCTTCTTCTTCTTCTTTTTCTTCTTCTTCTTCTTCTTCTTCTTCTTCTTCTTCTTCTTCTTCTTCTTCTTCTTCTTCTTCTTCTTCTTCTTCTTCTTCTTCTTCTTCTTCATCATCATCATCATCATCATCATCATCATTATCATCATCATTGACACCACCACCATGCTTAACTAGCGCTCTGCTGCGTTTCCACTCCAGACTCACAGCTAATTCTTCACTTACTATGTACTCTTGAAGCCCATGCAGACACGTGGGCCATGTTTTCTATCAATTTTTATTTCTTTCATGTCTAATGCTTGGGCATCATGCACTGAATCTGATGATACTAACTCCACGGATGAGCTCTTGGACCAAAGGTTCTTCCCCAACCTCTCCCACTCCATACATAAGACCTAGGACAGGCTGGCAGCTTCCTCCCCCTTCCTCCCATGCCTATGCCAGTTTGTCTTGCTGTCATTCATTCATCCATCCATCCATTCATCCAATCATCCATCTATCCATCCATCCATCCTCCTGATCACCAAGTTCTGTTGTATGCCAGTCTCTGAGAAGAAAGATGGCACTGTCACAGTGAGTGGAGAGAGTCAGGGCACTGTAAGGGTGGATATCCTAGAGACAGCCTGACCCCAGTTGCTGGTTGGAGGGAAAGTAGCTAGAAATCAAGACTGGTCCACCAGGCCTCTACCCAACTCTATCCTGACTGCCTCAGCATTGCCTGGGTTCCATCCCACCTCCACCCTACCTCATCCGGGTCTCAGCATTGCTCCCACTTCAGCCTCTGCAGAATACCCTGGAATGTCTCTCTCTCCCCCAACTCAGCATCCTCACAGGGATCAGGTCCACCTCTGGTGGCTCTGTTTTGAATCAGCTTGTCTAGAGAAGGAAAGTCATGGTCATCCTTGGAGGTCAGAGTCAGAGGTTCTGTTCTCAGAACCTGTGTACCTTACTGCACAGCTGCAGGGTTGCGTGAGGGGCCTGGCTGATGTCTGCTACTCCTGGGACTGTGGGGCCTCTAGCTGTCCCTCAGGAGCTGGTCCTGACTCCCAGCGCTTGCCTCCTCCCCTCTCACACTTTGGAAAGCTCTAGGAGTCAGTTATCTGGGGCACTCTCAGCTCTCAGTAGCTCAAGGTAACAAAATCTGAGACAGAGCCCATGGGAGGGCAATGGGCACTATCCCGGGAGAGCGTGGCCAGTCCTAGGTACATTGTGCATAGCTGCTCCTGGTTCATTCTCTTGGCCTCTGTGTTCTTCTCTGTTATCCACTGCCTTGCCCACTCCACCTTCTCACCAGCCATGTGACCAGACATTGCACACCCAGTACAGCGGAGAACAACCCAGTATTGCAGGGTATTTGATCACATTGTGATCTCAAGATTGTGAACTGGAAAAACCTGTTTCTTGTTGTGGTGTGGCTCAGCCCTAGCACTCACCTTTGACCCCAGAGCTTTCTGTTTACAAGAGTTAAATAAGGTCACGGTTAGGTCAAGAGGCGGAGCAATCAGTTGATAGGGAGTGAACACAGGAAAGGGCAGGGAGGAGAAGGAAAAGGAGCTCTTTTCTCTTCTGGGAGTCAGTGGAGTAGGAAGGTCAGCTGGGCGCTTTCTCTGCTTTGAGCTCGCAGGCCTTCACCACCACAGTGTCTGGCTCCTGAGTCTTTACTAGTAAATCAAACGTTTGGGTTTTTGTTTTAAAAACAACAGCCCAGTTCATGGAGTCACACCAAAAGAGAACACAGGAAAGAGACAATACACTGGCTTCTGGGACATGCCTGAGGAGAGAGAGCAGGGCTTCTCGAGGCATCAAATTATGTTACCTCTGAGGGTGTGAGTTTCTGTTCCCAGACTTCCGCTGGCCGAGCCCCAACTGGCCCTTGGCGGAGGCCATGTGCTGCCTCTGCCCAGGTCTCTTCAACATTAGACATCTAAAATGATGGATCCTAATACAACCCCACCTCAGTTACTGAGAATCCTGAGTGCATGGCACATCCCTGCCATAGTTAGACGTCACTTCATACACAAAGATGATGAGATGAACTTTTGGGGGGGTGGGTCCTGTGGATTCACATCTTCAGTATTAGCTAAGGGGTACCTGAGAGCCCTGCATGGTCCTGCCTGGGTTTCCAGGAGCCCAGTACTGGTTGCTTATTATATGGGCCTATCCCGCAGTGGGGTGTTTGTCCCAGAGCAGCCTCTTAGAGATCCTCACCCCCTTGAACACTTGTCTCCCTCCCCCTGCCTCTCCAGCCCCCACTGGGACCATAGCATTAGCTTTTGAGATGCTTTCCTGCCCCGAGTGTCTCCTCCAGGGACTGTTCCCTCCACTGGAGCCTCTAAGCCCCTGAAGTTGCAGGAAAGAGGGAGCGAGTTCCTGTGCTTTCTCGTTGGATGAGAAGGAGGTTCAGTGAAGTAAGCAAGGCTGGAGTTGACAGGCGCTCCATGCCCCACAGGTGTGAGGCATCACTATGGGCCCAGCAAGACTGATGGGAGTTGACATAGGTCTCTGTGTCTCCAGGGTCCTGGGAGCTTTGGCTGGATCTGCATGCAAATGAACAGTGACTTGTAAGTCTCTGAAGGTGACAAGGAAGAGACTGCATACACACGGAATGTGGGCTGTCACTGAAAAGCAAGATCCTCCATTAGTGGCCATGGGAGGTGGGGAGACAGGGGCAGAGCAGCAACCCAGGGCGTGTGAGCTGACGGCTGGGCAGACCCTGTTTACCCATGGGCTAATCAGGAAAGTGGAGCAGGTGGGCTCACAGGCCCCCTTTGCTCAGGAGTGCCAGGCAGCCCTTTCCCCATGTGATCTCTGCAGCAAGGATTCAGCAGTGTGGGGTGGGCTCCTTTCGCTCCTGATTCTTGTCCATCCAGGATCTGACCTTAGAGGATGCTGTGGTCGCATTTCTGTTGCTGTGATTAAACAAACAAACAAACAAACCCAACAATGTAGAGGAGAAGGGTAGCTCACAATTCTAGGTTACCACCCTCCATACCAGGAAAGGCAGAGGGGCAGAAACTAAAAAAATCCAGTCACATCCACAGCCAAAGAGCTGAGACAAAAGGCAAGAGGCAAGCTCCGTTCTGCGTGCTTTCCTTGGATGAGTGGCTGCTGCTGTCTACAGTTGTCTTGGCCCACGCAGCTCAGTCCTGCATCTGCCTCAGCTCTGAAGGGGACAGGCGCCTCCCACTGAGTTTAGAATTGCGGTCTCTTGTCTCACAAACCCTCTCACATCCCTGCAGTTGGCACTTGATCCAGGGCATGGAATATGCATCACGTGATGACAGTTACTAGAAAATGTGGTCCCTCCTCCCTGACTGGTTGGGGTGGGATTTGGGGAGCATTTGTTACAGCTGTCATCACCCCATTAGGGTAGCTCTTGGCTCACAGAGGCAACCCAGGCTCTGAAGTGCTGAGACTGGGGGATCAGCCCTGGGAAGTCCTGGTGGGGGGAGGTCACCCTGATGCTTACCTGTTCGGCCTGCTCAGCTTGAACAGCGAGACCCACAAGGACGTTGCTGTCACATTGCAATAAATAGCCGTGGGCTCTAAATCTCATTTTCCTTAAATCCATGTCCCAGAGAAATATTAGAGCATTTGCTCCTTCCACTTTATAAGACACGGTGAATAATGCCATTCATTCTAAATCCCTCTTTTCAGTCACTTTTAATATTCCTTTAAAAGAAAGAAAGGAAAACACTGTTGGGACCAAGAACCTCGCACACTTGGACCAAACCCAAAGGTGAACATTTATTTCAGCAAAACTCATTCAAGGTCTTGAAAGTCAAGTGTGCGGTTAAGATGTACCTTGTCAGCCAGGACAATGCCCTTTTCTGCCTCTGACAGGCTGACGTGTTTGCTGTTCCAGGAATGTGACCCTAGAGAGATCGAGGCGACTGTGCTGGCATTGGTGGCCTCCTGGCTCGATGGAACCCGCCAGGATGGCTCCTTAACATGGGCTCTGGAAAGTCCCCTTCCATGCACCTTGTCACATGGTGGCTCTTCCTGAGACAGTGCCCGGGACCAGACTTCAGGCCCCCACCTTCATCTCTAGTCAGTACAAGGGAGTTCTGTCAGTGTTGCTTGACAAGCTCAGCTGTCAGCTGTCAGCCCCGTTTGCAGCCTCAGGAGGTGCCTGGATGGTGTGCTGTGCACTCTCATGTGAGAGGGATCCATCAACACTTTCAAATGCTGGCCCTTGTCATGGTCATGGAGACACCACCTGCTCCTCACAAAGGGGATTTTGCCAGAGCTCTATGAACAGGGCTCTCTTCCTGTCCTCCGCTCTTCATCCTAGCAAGGTTATTGAGAAATGGGGGTGACAACTGGCTTAGTAAATTCATCTGTTATTCATTCAATAAATGTTCCTTCCACCTCAACAATTCCTTGGATCATTTTTTTTAAATTTGAGCAGTTTCTTATTGTAGCATTTAAGAACATTTTAATGTATTTTGGATACTATTTCTTTGTCTTGATCCTCCCTCCGCTCCCCCGCCCCCCAGTTTCAGGCCATTGCACATGCTGGCCAAGTGCTTACCTCTGAGCTGCAATCCTTTGGTCTGTGACGGTTAGTGTTGTCAATGTGACAAAATCTAAAATGTCTGAGAGGTGGACCTCTGAGAATGTCCCTGAGGGGATTATCTCCATTGTCTGAGTTAAGGCAGGAAGATCCTTCCACTGAGGGTGGCACCATTCCTTAGGCATGGTATCCTAGGTGCTTTAAATCGGAGAAAGCCAGTTGAGCAGTAGTGAGTCTGCATCGATTGCTCTCTTTTTCTGGTTGTGGACATCACGTGACCAGTTGCTGATGCTCCCATTGTCTTGACTTCCCCGAATGGTGGAACTGAGCTACAATAAGCTCTTTCTCCCCAAAGTTGCATTTGTAGAGTATTTTAAGACATAGTCTCATCTCTTGGTGTGAATGGTTAGGCTGTGCTTGGAGTAATAACTTACCTCATCAGAACTGCCAAATGGAACTGACCGTGGAGTGAACTGTCCCAACTGTCAGGCTGACAGCATGGTGTCTGTTGTGGAGAAGACCCTTATTTCTGTTTTGTTTTTTTGTTGGTTTTTGTTGTTGTTGTTGCTGTTGTTGTTGTTTTAATTACTTTTTTTAAAAGCACAACACATTGAAGCATCCCTCTTTAGTCTTTCAACACTTGAGCACAACAGGCCAGCAACATTACATCTTTGTTTACGAGAACCTTACGCAACTCTATCTGCTCCAATCTCGTTCCTCTCTGTAGCCTTGTGAGGCACTTCAGGGATGGGCCCGGCATGGTGAGCGGGAGATGGGATGCCGGTTATTCCTGGTAGGATGAACAAAGGGTGAGCCACACGTGTGATGGCTCACGGTGCTGCAGACCCAGGCTCCTGCTCTCCTCTTGCTCTACTTATGGCTTCTCACCCAGGTCAGCTTCTCACCCAGGTCAGCTCCGAGCCCGAGGTGCAGGTGCCATGGAGACCAGAGCTGTCAGGGTCAGACTTCCCTGGAATTGGAGTCCCAGGTGGCTGTGAACCACTAGACATGCGCTCTGAGAATAATCCTCCCTGACCCTTCTGCCCCATGGACAGGAGCCCTGGAATCCACCTTACCCTCTATGATAGGATGCCCGCTAGCTTCTGGATAAGGAGTCACAAGGCTGAGACTCAATGTTACGGTACCCTAAGCAAGTGGCAGTTAACTGTAAGCTGGATGGCACATTCACGGCAGCAGAGTGACCAAGGGACAAGGCTGTCCTGCGACAGAAGTCTGGCTATGCACACTAGCAGTTGGATGGCTTAAAGGAGTTTAAGTGGTATCAAAATGTATCACCAGCATTCTTGATCACAGAGAGATATTCAAATCGTGTCAAAAGACAGAGCCACAGCCAGTCGGTGCAGACATCGGCTACTTCAGAACCCAAAGATGTCAAAAAGAAAAGAAACACAAGACTTCATGTTAGATGGTGGTCTGCACTGTCAAGGTGATGTCTGCTGGGAGTCTCCCAGAGATTCACCAGTCATGTGATCCAGTGAGACACCAGGTTGGTAAACACATTGTGGTCACCTGCAGTGGGCCCTTCTGTATGGGCGGCTATGGGGGGCCACGTCCCCCTGAGCATCTGGCTCTCAGTGGGGTTTGCAGCAGAGGATAAGAGGGCTGTGCATTGTATGGAGGCCCTCCCTGTCTGCTGTTTCTTCCCTCAGAATGAGAAGAGAGGCTTGGGATGGCGAGTCCTGCTGCTTACGTGAAGCAAGTGTTCACTGTGAGGCCACAGGCCACATCTGGTGGCACGGATGTCAGTTTCTAATCAACATAGTTTCTAAAAGTTCTGCTGAGGTCACACGCCTTGACTTACTCTCCCATGTAATTCTAAGCATGAATCTTCTGCACACAAACTGTACATGGGCAAAGGCAGGTTCCCCAGATACAACTGGAGGCTCTAAGAGCAAACATCATGCAAGGCCAAAACATTCCCAGGAAAAACTTAAAAATTATAATCAAAGTAAGGAGGAATAGATGCAAATTTGGTTTGTACAAAATCTGATCATAGTAGCAGAGCTACAAAGCGTGGTCAGCTACATCTGGCTTGGGGAAGTGGCCTTTCAGGGCCTCCCTCTAAGTAGCTTGGTGAAGTAGCTTAGGAGATTGAAGCTTCTGGGAGAATCTCAAGGTGTGGGGCTTAGTCCCATGGCTTCTCCCAGATGCCCAAGTCTCCCTCCAAGTGGGGACAGGGACATCTAGCTAGTTTTATACCTGAGGATGAAGCTGGCCAGAAAAAGCGGCTTGCTCTTGTCACAGATCTGGGGTGCTGGATCCAGGGAATGGCTGCCTTCGAGCAGTTGGAACCTGTCGGGACCAGCTCCCCTTGCTCCTACAGCTCCTTTCAAGGCTGTACTGGGGACCTTGGGTGCTCAGGTGGGAGGGGCACTGAGTGGGAAGGGCAGTGAGTGGGAGGGCAGTGGGACAGGAAGTCCAGTGCAGGGAACGGTACTGTGCTGGCTTCCCGTTACGGGGCGCATGAACAATTTCCTTTTCACTGAGCCAGCATCCTGGAGGCCAAGGTCAAGGGTAAGTGTGTCTCTAGGACACTTGTGGCTGCAGGGAGCAGCCTGGGGTGTGCCTCGTTGGTTGGCAGATGTAGATGTTGTGGGTGTATAGTTGCTTGGGGGGGAATAGTGACTTTAAAAAGGGCCAGTATGTCCTATGGATGATTACTGAGCTGAACACAGCCTCACAGATCTGTTGTCGTCAGCCTGACTGTGTGGACGTGGCCCAGGGACAGCAGGGAGCTGAGCCTGGAGTTGTTGTAGCCATCCCCAGGCATAGCTGTCTGGGCCAGGATCACAACTCCTTATCCCAACCTGTCTTAGTGCAGAGGAGACTTGAATGGTTAACTCAAGAATCAAGATGCCCGATTAGCCTAGCTGGCCACCAACTTGAACCATAGGTGGCCTCTCCTCCTGGCAAATCAGGCCAGGGGTCACCAAGCAGGAGCCAGGCTTAGCCTTGAGAGCTAGCACAGTCAGATCTGCCGGTGGGTTCACCCGATGCTGCAGTTCTCAACCTTCCTAATGCTGCGACCTCTTAATACAGTTCCTCATGTTGTGGTGACCCCCAACCATAACATTATTTCAGTGCTACTTCACAGTGATTTTGCTGTCATGAATCGTAATGTGAACATGTGACATGCGAGACATCTGGTTTACAACCCCTGTGAAAGGGTGGTTCAACCTACAGGTTAAGACTCAGAATTCAAGACCAGCAGTTGTACTGTAGCTGTTGGTTTTAGGCAGACGCCTAAAGAGCTGTCTTCTGTGGTTTATTGGCCCTTCTGGACTTCAATAGAGAGTGGCTTCCATCTGGAAGAAACAACCCCTTGTTCTGTCTGGTTTGACAGCTTCAGTAACGACTGATTCTTAGGAACAGCAGCGTACTGGGAAAAGTACTGGGAATAAACTAATTACTTAAAAAAAAAAAAAAAAAGACTCAGAATTCAACACCCATTCACAGCAGGAATGACAAGTCTGCAGCTAGCGGCCTCTAGTGGCCATGATGGTCAAGCTCCACATAGCTATGGCTATCTCGTGACAGAGGAAACTGAGATCCCCTCCAACACTGCACACACAAGATAAGGGAAGTAGGGAAGACATGGCTCTAATGACATCTATGAACTATGATGCACCAACGAGGAAGTCCTTACATGTGACACAGTTGTCCTAAAATGAGGATGATTCACACATTTTCTTTTGAGTGTGTATTTATTAAGTTCTAAAACTATCAACAACTTATTTCAAAAATTCAAACGAAAGGAAAACCAGGAAAGTAGAAATCTCCACATCTTTGATAGCGTTTTATAGTATTATGATTATTTTGCCCAAGGATAGTGGGCTGTGGTTCTGACAGCCGCATCAAGTGCTGGCTTCACCTGGGTCGCCACTTTATGTCTTTTACCCCATGAAAATGTCTTTTCAAAGCCGTGTTGTCAGCCCATGGGGAGTTTAGACAGGAGTCATCGTCATTCTCTTCCAGTTTCTGGAAATAAACACGCCTTACTCAGGGCAGCACTTGAGGAAACAACCCAGGTCACTTCCTGCCGCCCAACCCGAACCCTGTCAGCAGTGGGACCCCCACCCTGTGGCCTAACGCTGGTGACAGCCTTGGAGAGCCAGAGAGCCCTTCCCCAGCACTGTGTAGGCTGGATGGCACAGGGCCCCCGCCCGTGGGTGAGCACCAGATGCACGATGTGGCCCCAGATCTGCTGCCACCCCTGCTGCCCAATGGCTACCTTGAGCTCCTCCTGCCTTCTGTGATAGAACAGCATCAGCTGCTTATGCTCCTCACTGCTGATGAGCGGCTCCCTGGCAGGTGCACCCTGCCCTCTCTGCAAAGGCAAAGGCAAAGGCAGAGTCAACCGGGGCTGAGCCGTTCATTTTGCAGAGACACTGGAGGGCAGCAGGGTTATTCTGCAGCTGCCTCTGCTCACAGCTAAGATGGCAGATGCTAAGCCAAAGTGGGGTCATGGGAATGAGCCCTGCTGGGTTCTGGGCTCTGGGCTCCTAGTGGATGCCATCTCTGTCATGGTGCAGTGCAGACAGGACGACACTCAGAGCCATAACTCAGAAGACAGAAATCTTCAGGCCTTGTTCCTCAAATTAGTGGTTCAGGAATGTGCCCTTGGATGAATGGCTTCCCTCACCCCCCATCAAACAGCAGCAGCCTGAAAAGCCTTAAACCAGTGTGGGCTGCATTCTCAGTATGAGGACATTTCTGTGCGTAGACCTGACTTTAGGTTGAAACAACATAGAAAGGAAATTTCTACTTTAAATTGGGGTGAACAAGGCAAAGTCCACACGGGGTCAGAGGACACACACAGGGTCAAGTCCACACGGGGTCAGAGGACACACACAGGGTCAAGTCCACACCGGGTCAGGGGACACACACAGGGTCAAGTCCACATGGGGTCAGGGGACACACACAGGGTCAAGTCCACACGGGGTCAGGGGACACACACAGTACTGAGGACACGTGAAGCAGAGGCGCTCACCTGCTGAATCTTGACAATGATTTTGGTTTTCTCATTTTTCCCCACATAGTCAGAAAGCTTCTTTGTTCTTCGCAGCTCCTTGGCAGCCCACCACAGCTGTGCCTCCGACTCCTGAATGACTTCGAGCGCTGCCTGTGGTAAGCCGCAGGAAGTGGCTTGAGGAGGAAAGCCATCCGCATCCCACCCCAGCACCAGAGCCTGGCTGCAGGCCCTGTAGGTCTCCCCACGCTGCCCCACACCTGAGTTCCTGACAGATCTTCTTTATTTTCAAACTCCATCCGGATAGGATCGTATGGCGGCAGCCCCATGGGGTAAACAATCATTACTGCACCTCGAAGCTGGTCCAAGGCATCTTTCACCATCTCCATGGTAACAAAGACTCCAGCTTCCACTTGTTTCTGAAAGTGGGTCAGGCATCACTATCAATTCAACCCCCCACCTCACCTCTGCCCCCACCCCCATCAGGTTCTCCTGTAAGGGCCTTGGTGGTCAGAGAAGGAACCAGAGAGGTACTGCTCTCTGGGTGACTACTGTCCACTTTGGGGCTGAGCTGAGGGCACTGTGGTCCAGGCAGACTGTGAGTGGCACCAGAGAAGCCTGCAGTGCTCAGGGCAGACAGCTGGGAGGAGGGAGTGAAGAGGTGGTGAGAGGCAGCTTCAGGACAGGTACTGCCCTGGGCAGGTTGGGGAGAAGCGGCAGGCAGAGCCTCAGTGTTAGGCAAAGGGTGACAATCTCCAAGGTGCGGGGACTACACTGGGAGCCTATCTTGCACTGAGCACAGTATGGACTGAGCTGGAGGGACATCAGCCAGGAGGCTCTCAAGAGGACAGATGGAGGTCTATGAAAAGAACATAGCTAAAGTTTGTCCTGTTCCCTCGTACACAGAAGCCCTTGGGGTCACTAAGTGCCTGGATGGGGCAGTGCCTACACGCACATCTGTGCTTGTACCATGCTGTGCACCACGTGTGTACCTGGTGCTTACAGAGGTCGTCACTGGACCCTCTGGGACTTGCGTTGAAGATCACTGTGAGTTGAGAGCCACGTGGGTGCTCTGAGCAGCAAGTGCTTTTAACCACAGCCACCTCTCCACCAGTCTGATGAGACAGACCTTCATGGGTAGGGCAGGCTGCCTGGGTCTCGGGGTTCTCACCTCAGCATCCTGTGTGCACCACCCGGCTTCCCTGCTGCCTACAAGAAGCTCCTCTTCATTAAACCCGTGTGCATCAGCAGCTTAGGTCATGGTCACTGGACACAGTCCCTGCCTAGCAATGCGGAGAGGGGCTGGGGTCCTTATGCAGGGTGATTGGCTCACTGGGTGCTCTCTAGCTGGGGGATCTGAAACGAATGCAGGAGCTGAAGGGTGTGGCTCCTAACTGGGTCCCTGGGGCTAGACCTGAACTGATCTCCTGCTGGTACTGAGCAGATTTTAAACAGCACCGGGGTGAGGGGTGGGAATGAGAGGAGGTGTTTCAGGAGTAGATGGTACAGGACCAGAAGATGACAGGCACGTGGATGACACAGGGAAGGAAGCTCTGACGGTGATGCAGGATTATAGTCTATGAATTGTGTAAGTGACACTGTGGTTCTGTGAACAGGAACCTACAGGGGATGCCCATTCTGAGGTACAGAATGCAGAGCAAAGGGTGAGGCTAGCGGAACTCTGTTCTAGAATCCTGACTGTCCCAGTGGGGGTGAAGAACTGTGGTCTGAGGTGAAGGATTCTGAGAGGACACGGGCTCTGAGGCCACGACCGACACTCTCCTTAGAGGCTCTTTGCTCAAATGTGTCTCCGAAACAGCAGGACTGAGGCTCTGGCGAGACTCCAGACCTCACCTCAACAGGCGGCTTTGCAGGAGCTCCTCGCAGACCGGGCAAGGCACATGGGGTGCATGCCTGTAATCCCAGCACTCAGAAGCTGATGCAGGAGGATTGCTATGAGTTCAAGGTCTGTTTGGGCCACGTAGCTGAGTATTAGGCTGGCAAAGGCTATATAGGAAGAGTTCAAATGTAATAAATTGAAAAAATACGTAGGCTAAGAGCTTGGAGAATGTTCAGAAGAACACTTTGTGGGGTAAATCTAGAAGCATGGGAGGACTGAGTTATGTCAAGATGCGCTCATGTGGGTATGTGGGTGGCAACGATTATCACCCAACAGATAAATGTGACAAGTGAAAATACCAAAGATGTGTGTGTGTGTGCGTGTGTGTGTGCGTGTGTGTGGTGTGTGCTATAGCACATTTTGGGGGTGGTGTGGTGAGAGAACAATTTGTGGGAATTGGTTCTCTTACTACCAGGTGGGTCCTGAAATCAAACCCAGGTCTCTTGAACTTACGCCATCAGGCCCAGACGGCAGCAAGTGCTCTACCCACCCAGCCAGCTCTCCAGCCCCCAGGTGCTAAGACATGCCTGAATCCTCTTCATCCAGGGGCACATTATCTGCCCTTTAATGGTGGTATCTCCCTTCTGTGAGATGGGTCTTCTGTAAGCTGGAGATGATTACCACTGCTTTGTAGCAAACGTCTCTGTCAGCCCTGCATCTACAGCTCGGCTAGGACCTTCCCAGCTTAGCTTTCTAAATTCTTCAACACACAGAAAACTCAGTTCAGGTCGGGCTGCACACTGCACACCGCCCACATTCGCACAAGACAACGGAAACCTTTGTTTGCTTGGCAGGCACTGGCAGGGCTGAGTAACTGTCATCGTCAGGGAGGGAAAGTCAGGGCCCTCCGCAAACACCCTTGTTTGCTGTGCCACTGGAAGGCAGAGAAAGAAAGTAAAATGCAGAAGCCAAGGCAACAAAAAGGTGGGGAGGAGAGGAGAGGAGCAGGGACTGGTGCCGCCGGCCGACAGCTAACTGACCCATCCTCTAGATCAGCCACTTCAAAGACAAGCTGACAGAAGTGCGTCCTACGGAGAAGCTGACCTTAGACACTATCGCTTTGGCTTCTTCTACCGTCTTCTTTAAAACCTGCTTCATTTTCTCATTTGGAGCTACAAAAATAAAAAAAAGGACAGTTGTCAAACACACAGCCTCTTTAAAAACTCGTAATGTCCTCAAACTGGCCTGCCTGAGCCAGGGGGCTCGAGACGTGGGTGTTCCAGTCTGGATTTAACCCACGGACATAGAGAACCCAGGTAGGGATCCCACAGCAAGGGGCGAGGCCTGCAGCGTCTTCTCCGCTGCTTGGCACAGGCTACAACAGCAGGCCAGGGAAGTCGCTGAGCGGGCAGGGCAGCAAACCGAGCAGATGCTCAAAGAATCTTAGGCCTCTTGAGCTACAAAGCTGCGACTCATCTCTGTCAGGGTCTCAAAAGCAGATATGGCAGTAGCTGACTGGCTGGCTGCATGCTGTGGAACTTTATGTGCTCATGTATGAGGTATGCTTGTCTGTCTGAGTTACGGCTGCCCTGCACACACAGGCTGTCCCAGTCTTCTTGTCCTAAGCTCCTGAGTGCTGGGATTATGCCTGTTTCCTCCTGACCCACAAAACTTTACTTCACCCGACAACTGTCCAAATGTAGCATGGAGCACCAAATCATAACTTCCAAGCCTAAAACTGAGCACAGTGGAGACAAAGTCCCCGCGTCTAGGGAGAAGGTTACAGTACCAGTTGGCCCATTTCTGGCCTACAGAAATGGCAAATTTGAATGGCACTTCATTAGGAGCAAGCAGACAGCGGGGGTCCTCCCCTTGGCTCATCCTGGGCTGGGGTTTTAGCACAGGTGTTTCACAGTGCACTATTTCCCAGGTCTTCAGAGAAATGATGAAATTGAATGAGTGCGTGTGGGTGTGCATGTGTGTGCCAATGCGCACACGTGAACAACGGGGAGTTAGCTCTCTCCATCCATCAAGGAATCTAGGGGCCAGACTCATCATCAGCACTCTTAACCTGCAGAGCCGTCCTGCTGGCCCGCATCTCTTAACCTAAAGCATTGCTTTCGGGTTTGCTGTGATGTATGGGAGCCAAGGCAGAAGAGAGAGCTGGTTACCGTGCCCGTTCCTCCGTCCAATGTCGTCCTTCGTAAAAACAGACCCCCCGCTGGGCACACACTTCTCCCCCCACTCGTCCTTTAGTTTCAGCTCTTCAATCTGCTCGTCAGTCAGTCCTTGCATGTTAGGGGGGAGGAACACCCCATGCTCTGCCAGCTCTTCTATCTCTGAAAAACAAGGGAAGGAAGGGCAAACCGTCTTCAACTGTAATCACGAACCAGACCCACAGACGTGCACACTCCTGGCTCAGGTCTGGCCCCTCTAGCTCACGATTTTAACACTCATATAGCACGAGCCGTGTGTCAGAGCTTTCCTCATCCTAGACAAAGCCACCGAGTCCTCCTCAGTCTGTCAACGTAGCCGTGAGCTTCAGATCCTCCTCCCCCGTCCCCAAGTCTATGCTCTAAGCCACTGCTCAGGCACTACCAGATCAACACTCAAGACCAAGCCCGTTCACACAGCTTTACCAACTTTTCAGGGAAAGTCTCAGATAGCCCCACTTAACGTACCTGTGTGAAGGGGGCAAGACAACTGCTCAAATGTCCTCTCCCTAGTGTGCAACTCTGTGATCTGAGGCTTGCTGAGAGCTCTGGCTAATATTTTATGAGACCCTTCCAAGAAGGCTCACTTGGTAAAGTGCTTGCTGTGTAAGCGTGAGGTGCTGACTTGAATCCCAGAACCCATGTAAGAAGGCCAGGTATGGTGGAGTGCACTTAAAACCTTTGCACTGGGGGTGGGAGTCCATATGGGAAGGTACAGACCTGGGAAACCCTGGGGATTGATTGCTGGTCAGCCTGCTTTGCTTAGGCCAACGAGATATCCTGTCTCAAAAAAAAAACACGGTCACACAACACCCAAGTTACCCCCCCCACACACACACCCCTAACCCCAAACTCACTCATAAAACTTTCTATGACACTTCATAAAATCACTAGGAAGGATTTAAGGCAGCTGTCCAGGTTGGTTTTGTCAACCTGGCACAAATCTATACATAGCCTGGGAGAGGGAACCTCAACTGAGAACCTTCTCCCTCAGATGCCGACAGGCAGGTTGTAGGGCATATGTCCGAGTAACGACTAACGAGCACACTGCAGGCTTTGCCATCGGGTGGGCAGATGGTCTGCAGAGGCAATGTTCAAGCAGACCTGAGGGGCAAGCAGGTCAACTGCTTTCCTTCAGGGTCTCTGTTTCAGCTTCCTGCCTCATGTCCCCTCATGGACTAAAACTGCCAGAAAGAAAAAACCCTTTCTTCCCCAAGTTGTGTTTAGCCATGGTGTTGTTTGTTTTTCTTTCTTTCTCACAGCTACAGAGAGCTACTGAAGACAGAATTGGTCAGGATCACGGCCTATTATGCTAGGCCTGATCGTGTTGTTTGGGGACCACTGTGTGTTTGGAACTTTGGGCTGGAAAAGCCACTGAGCGCTCAGCACTTACTGGGCTGTTGGAGGAGCTCGAAGGCAGAGTGCAGAGAGCAGGGCAGACGATGCAGGTTTGCTTGTGAGGTGCAGAGGGAAACCAAGACTGCCTGGGTCAGTCCTGTGCTATTTCTGTATTAAGTATCTCCAAATGCCTTTCATCCCAGCACCTGGGAGGCAGAGGCCTCTGAGTTTGAGGCCAGCTGGTCTACAGAGTAAGTTTCAGTCAAGGCTACATGGAGAAACCCTGTCTGGAACCAACCAACCACCTACCCTGTGGTTCTGGTCAGTCAGCGAGAACTCCGCTGTGACTAATAAGAGGCCAGAACCACTGAAGTGAAACCTTTGCCAGGGCTGAGATCAGCTGTGACTAAGAAAATACCAACATCACTGAAGCCAAAAGTCCTCTGGGATACGTTTCCTCAGGGTCAGCGGACAGAAGCTGTTGTATAGAAGGGGCCAAAGCTACGTCTCATGTCTGCAGTCAAACTTGGCAATGTGTATGAACTGGTTTTGAGGGCATGCAGAGTCATGGAGAAGGTGGGCCCAGGAAGAGGCCAGGAGATGCTCTCTGTGAAGGTGAAACTTTAGTTTCAGGGAAACCCTAGGATTGAAAGGATCCTGGAGAGGCCGAGGCTTGGCATCATGAGGCGGGGTGAGACCCTGAAGAGAGGCCAAGAGGCAACTGATGCGATGGGTAAAGGTGAAAACTGTGGCATTCCAGCATTTTGGCAATGCCAGTACCATGGGACGACAGCCAAGGACAGCAGCAGCTGTGGCCAGAGCCAGCCTCAGCCTATGAGCCGTGTTCTGTGGGCTCTGGTGGCAGAACGAGGGGAGCGGAGAGCGTGAGTCCCATATGACACTGAGCTTCACTGTGTTGTGCTTCGGTTTTCATTTGAGTGCAACTGTGCTCTGGGTGTTATTTTTATAGGAGCCCAGTTATGGATATTATAGAGAGGTTTGAACTTTGAAAGAGACTGAACTTTTAAAGTGAATTTTTAAAAGCCTGTGGAACTTCTGACAGTTGAAATTGGTTTTATATTGAGATATTAATATTAATTAGGTCTTGGGGATAAACAAAAAGGGGAGGGTTGTGGTTTAATGGTGATGTACTGATGTTGACAAGGAAGCGTTCTGGTTAGTTTTTTTGGACCTGGCATGAACAGAGACATCTAGGAAGAAGGAACCTTGGTTGAGAAAATGTCTACACCAGCTTGCTCCAGACTTACAGGCACTTCTCAATGACAGTAATGGAAGGGCCTGGCACCCTCTGGGTGTTATCACCCCTGGGCAAGTGGTCCTGGGTAGTGTGAGAAAGCAGGCTGAGCAAGTCACGAGGAGCAGGCCAGGGAGCCTTTCTTCCTTCCCTTCCTGTGAGGAAGACACCGAGTGTTTCTCGAATGGGAAGATAGCATATGACCCGCGGCCATACAATACTACGGGGTAAATGATGTAAGGAGATGTTTGCTTACAGCCTCTCTCCATTTCGAGACTAAGGGACTTGGGAGACAAGGGGCTGGTGTGTCCCACCCTTATCTTCCCAAGGCAGACCACACCAGTGCCTGTCTGAGTGCCGGCTGGCAATGGTAACAGTATATCTGTAGGTTCAAAACTCACCCACGGAATTCTTACATGCTGTGCCACACTTTCAATTTAAGATGTCAAAAACCCGGAGGTGTTTTTTCCCCCTAAATGTTTTACTTTTAATATGTCACTTAATATTGAGCCTTCTTTGAAAGCAGTTAAGTTTAATTAAAAAACATATAACGGGTCTTAAGGCGTTCTTTATAATGTAAAAAAAATACGTGTTTCCTAGGAGACAGAAAACAACACCAAGGTTCTCCCAGTGAGAACTTTTAATGGGCGGTTTCAAAGCCAGGAGACTCAAGGGCCAGGGCTCTTAACGTCTCAAACAAGGCATTCACTTTTGTAAACCCCCTTCCCTGCAGCTACCACTCCACTCTCATCCTTGCCAACTCCCACTGTTGCGCTGGATCTCTCTGCTCCGTCACGCGGCCTCTCGACCCAGTTCGTCCGCACTTCCGGGAAGCCCAAATCCTATCTCGGCCGTACTTGGCTTCCCCGCTGCTCTCCTCTGAGTCGGGTGGCAGACTTGTCTGGGTTTCTCCAGTTGTTGGTTTTTCATCCCGGGTCAACCCTGATGCTCCTTTCCCACCCCAGGCTACTGCAAATCTTCCCGAATCCTCACAGCCCCGAGCGCTCCCACCACGTCCGCCGTCCTCCCGTTCCGCACCTGTGCAGAGCCGGTGCACCTTCAGCCGCCCGTTGTAGACGCGGGTCACCTGAGCCGTGAGCTCTTCCAGCTCGGTGCTCCCGGGCGCCTGCAGCAAGAACTGGCTCTCGTCGCCTCTCTTCACGTGCAGCACCACCATGGCTGCGCCAGAGGCGCCGCCGAGGCGGCAGGGCTGCAGGCAGGGAACACGAGGCCCGAACAGAGTAGGCCTGACCCGCACCGCCCTGAGACTAACCGCTGCTTCGATGCGGAACCCCGGAACGCGGGCTCACGCGTCCGCCGGGTGGGATAAAGAAAACGACGCACGCTCGCGGAAGTGACTGTTGCCCTTGGCAACAGTCAAACCCTGAGCCCGCGCCCAGCTAGAACGCACGCCTGGGAAGCCAGAGGCGCTGAAGAAGAGGTTGTCGGGTCCGCCGAGGCAGGAGTCTCGGTGCACGCTCGTCGCTACCGGAAGTAGCTGTTGCCCGGGCAACCGAAACCCAAACTAAGCAGCTACAGGCCTGTACGGACGGTCCAGGGGTCTCGGGAGATGAGTTGGAGGAGCATGGTAGCTCCTGGGTTGAGAATGAGTGGAAGGTGGGCACTACGGGAGCATAGCCGCCGCGAAACTGGTTTCGCAGAGGCACCGATGGCTTCCGGAAATGCCTACGGTCTCCGGAAATAAGAAAGTGGGGAGCTCTGCTGCTGCGCACAGCTGATTTAGTCTCACTGCGGTCTACCGCCCGTCCTGCCAAGTCTGGCTCCCCACAATCTCAGAAAGGGCAAGCGAGCGCTGCGCTGTTCTTTCAGGGCGTTCAGACACACTTAAGGATCCCATTTTGGGGTTACAAAGAGGAAACAAATGGACTGAGGAAATTCAAATGGAGGAGTAAAGAAAATTAACCAAATTAAAGAAAATTAACCTGTGCTTTGAATTGATCTCAAACTCATAGCTTGGCTAAATGGTGAGGTGTTTGTTTGTGGTGATGGATCATTAAATTTTTTTTTTTTTACTTGCTAATGGAAATTCCTGGGAAGAAGCTGTGTCTGTAACTAATTAAAACTGCAGTGATGTGGAGAGACTGGGATTCTGCGGGTCCGGAGACTGGTTATCTTGTCTCTGTTAGCTTTAGCTTTCGGAACAGCCATCCACTGCCCTCCTCTGGGTCAGAACTAACGCCCCTATAACCTTTAAAATCTATAAATGTAGCTTTCACTAGCCCAAAAGTTAGGAATGTCATCAAACAGCATCTGGTACCTATAGAAAAACTCCATCTTGATGTAAGTGCCTCTCTGGCATTTCCACCAATGTATTTTAAACTTGCCATGACTTAATGACTTTGTCCTATAAAGCTATAAAACTTTGCGAAACTGCTTCCATGGCAAAACATGGAATTTGGGGTAACCTAAATCTGCCATGGTCACTCAAATTTGGCTTCAGAATAAACTATCTTATTCCCTGCATATATTATGTACACACACACACACTAACGCACACGCACATGGATGTGCACACACACACAGAAAAAAAGTACAGAAGTCAGCTAGTGGTAAAGACATATTTATTTCATATGACAGCACATTTCACAGGATATGTACAGAATGTATACCAGCGACTTTAATACTGTACTTCTATAAAGTATATAGTTATAAATACTGTATGCCACATAAGCAATAAACCTCTTACATACATATAAACAGCAATCTACTAGAGAGAACAGAGACTCACAAAAATTCTTAGTGTCTGTTTTCTGCTTTGACCAGAGCTGGTAAATACACACAATGTCGAGCTCTTTGTAGCAAACTTTAACTTGCTTTGTGCGTTTCAGCAGCTACCAGACTTCCTGACAAGGAAGAGCTATTGCTCTGCAGACATTACAGTGGTTTATACCCGAGGGAGTCACTGCTCGGGGCTGCAATCCACACTCTGCTTCAGTTTCCTAAAATGGATTATGCTAATGGGGAGTGGATACCATACACACTACTCACACAGGTGTTACAGCCACAATCTCCACAAATTAATTCACATTTTGAAGTACACTGCTCTAGTAATACTGCAGTTTAAAAGCTACTACTGCTGAAATGTTTAGAACCCCAACAAGCACAATATAAAACTCACAAGAGTTATTGCTAACAGCAAGTTACGGCTGTAGCAGAGAGTTACTTCTATAAATACAGGGTTTGATAACACTGAGCATTTGCAAAGGTGCTCTGTCCTAACAGATCTGCTCTACGATAGAAGTGCAATGCAGTCTGCTGTGCTTTTACAGAGGTGAGGGCAGCCATAAATTCTTTCTAATCTCACAATACACATCTTTAAAGGTTCATGTAGACTAGGAACTTGGGTGTAAGCATGGAACTCTTTTTATATAAAGAGAACATTAAGTCTTAATGGGTAAGGATGATTTTAACTTCAACTGACAACCAACAAAACAATAGCTTAGGGAATTTTCTGACTGGCTTACCTAATGATATCAAAATACTATGGTTTTGGGTGTTTTTTTGTTTTTTTTTTTTTTTTGTAAAAATTCCATGTATTTTTTTAACAAAATTAATAAATGCAAGATCAGTTGCATACTGGCAGTGCAGGAGACAAAATCCACAGCTAATTTGAGGTATAGCCTCTAAAACCTTAAAGCAGCATCATGGATATGTTATGTAGCCTCTTACATGGGAGAGAACCTATACTGGACATGTTCCTAATTCGGACCACTCAACAGCTGAGAGCAAAACTCCAGGCAATTGGCAAACAGAAAGGTCTGAAGGGAAAGGGCTGTGCAGAGAAAGGAGCACACTGATAGTGTTCCTCCTGGAATCTGGTGGCAGGTGCCTACTGTTCTGAGTATCTGTCACATGACTGACCACGTCTGTACTGCCCATTGTAAATGCCCAGGGAAAGGCATACCAGAGGAGGAAGGTAGGAGGATGAATGTGAAGGTCTGAGGTGCAGCGTAACAGGAGAAGGCAGCTCTGTAAAGGGACTGACCCTTCCATTCTGGGAGGCAGTTAGTGACGTAATGAAGCACACCCAGTGGCAGCCAGCTTCTTGATAGTGAGATATTGAAAAAAAAAGGACATTGTCAGAACTGTTAGGTAAAATTTGATCTGAATTATATCAAGACAGATTTTATAAGTATGTGGATGTACACATGTGTGTTTGTGCATATATACAGACATACACACACAGTGTATATATACACAGACCTTTTGGCTAAAGTGATGCCGTTCAAAGCAATCTCACCAGAACTCTGGAAGCTCTTTGGTAAGTATCCACGAATACCAATCGTCAACAGCACGATGGGCTGGCAGTACTGTCAGCTGCAGTTGTGTGGGCTTTACGTGATTGTTATGTGAGTATCTGAGTAAGGACTATTCTAGAGTAGTTTTAAGCACTTTTAAAAATAGTTCCTATTCTCTTCCATTCATCTGAAGAGAAAGGCCAGAACTCCAGTTAAGAGGATGTCTTTGCTATTTCTGATATACACAAACTCCAGCTTTGTCCACATCCTCTAGTGGTATTTTATATAGATATCAGTGCACTTACTGATTATTTATTGCACATAATGACTAATTAATGCCCCATTCTCTTGGGTCTACCCTGACAAAACAGAAACAAACAGCCACGCTACACCAGGAGAAACTCCCTTCCCTCCATGTCATTATCTTTCTGTGAAGTCCAATGTGGGAGATGCCTTAGATGACAGGGTTGTGCTAGGTCCTGCAGATGAGGTGGTGCCAGGTGGTAGCAGAGGGACAGGAGGTGGAGGTGGCCTTCTGGCTGGCAGCACACAGAAAGAAACGTTTGTACCTTTACTCCAGTCATCATCAAATGAAGTTGCTGTGTTAACCAGGGAGTCTGGATAAACCGACCTTGACTTTCCTTTTGTAGGAAAGTCGTCATCTTCGTCAAATGTTACCCATCCTTTGGGGTTGCTTGTTTTTACTGTAGACTGGCTCTGCAGAGCAAAATTGTCCTCAAAACCATCTAGTGAACTTGAAGGCTTGCTCATGTCATGACTGAGAGGCATGAGAGGAGGGAAAGGACTGTTAGGAACAGGCTCTTTTTTGGATAGCCAAGAAGTTGCCTCTGATTCTTGAGACTGAACTCTAAATGGGTTTCCAGGGACAGCAGTCCTGTCTGTAAAAGGGTTCCTGCTAGGCAGGCTGGGAAATGGGTTTGCAGAACTCCCCACACTTTCCTGTGACTTGCTTTGCTCTGGAACTGGAGGCATGGTTAGCATGCAACTTACAGAACTCAAAGAGTTAACTTTACTTTGCGATGCAGAAGGCAACTGAATCAACATCTTTGGGTCTGGGGTTAGAACAGGTGAAATCTGAGCAGAAGGCTGAGCCTTGGATACAGCAAGCACACTAAGTGAGAGGTCTCCAAATGGGTCACTCTTCAATGTTGGCTCTTGTTTGACACCACAAACTCCATTTATTTTTACCTGGAAAAGAATGAACACTGAATGATTGGTTTTTTGTTTTTTTGTTTTTTTTTTATTCATTAATACTCTTCTCTTTCTATTTTTATTATTTCTGCTTTTTATAAAGCAACTATATAAATTCAAAAACTAAAAAGTACCTGTATAGAATTTTTGCTTTGGTGGTTTAATAAATAGGGTGAAATTGGTAAAATTATGTTCTTTAAGAATTCATAACTAAGTAAATCCATGTTTTTTTTTAAATCTCAAAGAAATGTGATAGGATAATTTCTTCCATTCTGTTTTTGAAATGGTAAAAAAGAATTTTAAAAAAATTATGAGTTTGCTCATGCTCTGTTATTTTAGAGTTTAACACAAACTAAAGGAACATATAGTAAGAGCATTGGGTAAACACGCATAGTAAACTTCCAACACCATCTATGAGGATATGTGTCATCTAAATTCCCTATAGAAATTCAACTTTATGAATAAAAGCTAACTTATTAGTATATTCATACATTCAAAGCTATAAATGGAATTTTTCCCTTTTGTATTTGGAAAGGTGAATTTTCAAAGCTTTCTTTTACTTTTCAATGGTAGTTTGTTTGCCTTTGTAGCTTACTCACTGAATAATGTAAGTTTCCTTAGCTAACCTTCCTTGTCCTGTCAAGCAAGGCAGATAAAACTAATGATTATTTAAAGTGCAAGGGGACATTCCATTTTCTATGAACACTGATTCTAAAAAAAAAGAAAGAAAGAAAAGCAGGTGTACTCTGAGAGCGCTGGCCATGGAGGTATGTTCAGAGTTAAGTTCGTGGCCATAAAAAATTTGCACTTCTTCATAAATCCCTTTGTTTACCATGAGGCTGGTTACAGGAAGTCAGCCTTTGGAGTGAACGGGGCTCAGATGAGACTACCAATTACAGTGAGACCCACATTACCACCCTTAGAATTAACTTATGATCCAAGCAAGATTTGGAAACTCATGATGGCATCAGTAGTGCTTGTACAGGTGCTGGAAGGGCTTTTAAGTATCATTAATTTTAATCTAAATCACCAATTCTTTCATACCAAAAAGAATCTGAAAAAATTATGTGAAAAAAATATTTCCCAAAAGAAACCTAAGGAAAAAACAATTAGGTTTTCCCATTTATGTAGTTCTGTCAGATACAAATAGTTGGCGTTTTTGAAATTATACTTTTTAGTTTTGTTAATTTTCATAGAAAACAAAGCAAAAAATGAAAAGGCATTAGCAAAAACTAATATGATTCCTAAAAACCCAAAGTACTAAGAAAAAAAAGCAGATATGAGTTTACGACATGATAATAGAACTTATTAATGTGGGCGAGGAGATTTAAATGGGTGAAACTCTAGATGTATGAAGCAAAAGACTCATACATCGGATGCACGGGGAGACAGATGAAAAGCACATGGAAGGCGGATAAAGAGTCAGGTACCTGCTATTACCCTGTTGGTTGCTCCTGCTTCGAGAAAAGGAACACAGACATCAAAGGAAAGAGTTAGGACAATTCCAGACCAAGCCGCAGCCCCAACAAGTCAGTCCTCAGAAAGCTTGTGGCCCCAGGTCACAGGTGGGGTCCAAGAGCAGTAACACTTGCAGGTGATACTGTCAGTCAGAGCACAGTTCCGGTCTCTGTAACCTCACGGTGTATGTTTAACAGAGCCTAGGTTGATGACTAGCCAGTTTGTTATTCTGTGTTTCAGACGCGGAAGGCTAGAGAAAATGTACACAATCCCACTTTGCAGGTGTACAACCACACATTCATCGTCACAAAACATCAGGATGCAGGCCTGCTCTATATTGCTCACGTTTTCTAAAGAGTTTAGAAAGTTAATTCCCTTACTGTTTACTAGTTGGAAAGTACAACAAGAAACTAATTTTTGGTGTTTAAATCTTAAATTATAATCTTTCAATAATTTCATGGCATCAGAACAATCTGGGGTTCTTAAGAAATTGGATGCTCTAACACTGCAGGTTATTTGTAAACAGTGACAT
Organism: Rattus rattus; assembly: GCF_011064425.1. NCBI lineage: Eukaryota > Metazoa > Chordata > Mammalia > Rodentia > Muridae > Rattus > Rattus rattus. Next base: position 53,644,412 of record NC_046157.1, on the reverse strand, counting down.
CTTAGAGAAACATTACAGACTTTAGCATCTCCCCTCCTCACCGCCCCTAGTCCTTCCCCAGTACACAGATGACCCAGTAATACATGTGTGACTAATGTCCTCCCACTGACGTACAACCGTTAACATGATGCTCTGTGACTTCAGTCCCCACCATCTTGATGACCTAGGATGTTATGTGGCCAGTGTCCTGCCACTGACATGCATTAGTGTGATGCTTTGAAATGAACTTTGGGTTCTCCCTTCTCTCAGCTCTCCTACGGTGCCCTGTGCACATCTGTCACTGTGCTGTCCTTTGTTCTGTTCCTCTCTCTCTAGATTTTAGCTCATGGTGAGATGACTAAGATGTTATAAGTGAGAGCAGGTAGCCCCTTACACCACGTAAAGGCTGTACAGCATTTTCTCGAGCTAAAGAGCAGCAGGCGACACAGAGTAAAGCTGGCTCACAAGTCTCCTCTATGCTTTAGATACACCATAGAGTTGGGCCTGGATTAATAAAGACTTAAGAAATTACCAAACATTCACTTCTGAAACAATATAAGACTAAACAAAACAACGAACAACTCAATAAATAGTGATAAAATACCAAACTTGTCACAATTAAAATTCTCATCAGTGGTATGTACCTGAATATACTGTACACACAAACACACACACACACACACACACACACACACACACTCTCTCTCTCTCTCTCTCTCTCTCAATGTATAGGAAAATCTCATTACTTAGGAGAAATTTTCAGTTTTGTACCTTTTTTTTAAAACAGCATGATTACTATTATGATTCCAAATTCAAAAGGTAGAGAAGGGCAGGAAGTGCTGCCTTCCTGTTCTACTCAGTATCACACTCCTCCTCAGGGGACACTCTAGCCTATGTGACCCTACATCACAGTGGACTCATAAACAAGACCTGGAAAGGCAGAGTGTCTGGCTAAGCTAGGGTCAAATATGGACGGCTCAGGCAAAGAGAACCAGAACTTAGAGAGCATCTAGATCTCTGTCCTTTTTAGTGGGTAGACTGCAGCAAGATTCAATTCAGGGCCAGAGAAACGGCTCAGCTCAGGAAAGTGTTCGCCATGTGAGCAAGCGAGCAAGAGAACGGGGGTTCAGTGCCCAGGGCCCATGGGAATCACTGGCCTAGTGGTGTAATCTTAGCACAGAGAATGCCTGCAGCTTAGTGCAGCTCAGTGCAGCCAGACGCGCCTATTCAGCGCACCCCAGCTACTTGAGAGACTCTGCCTCAAACTCTCCAGGTAGATGGCTCCTATGGAACGACGTCTGAGGGTACAACACTATGAGTACACACGCAAAGGGGGGGGCACTCCAAAACAGTCTACCATGCCACCTGTAGACTCTGCTGCAGGCTGCTGTCTTCCCAGTCTCTTGTTTCTTCCGTGGGAAACAAAGACGCAAGCAGAGAAAAGGATGGTTCCTGTCATCTCCACGGCCAATTACAGTGCCGGGCCGCAGAAGGAGAGCGCCTGAGCCTCCAGTTGTCTCTAGCCGTTTGCCATTTGCTCCTGCTTAACTTTTCATTGCAGAGCCCCATTCTGCTCTCACAGGGGTCTATGGATACTTAAAGCCATTACAAGTGGATGGAGTTGTGTGTGGTGCCTTCTATCTGAAATGGATGCCTTAAAACAGCGCTGATAACATTCACAGTGACTAAAAGACTTCAGCCTTCAGGACAAGATAAGTCTTCATTGTTGGAGAAGAGGAAAAAGAACAGTATACACTTACTCTTCGTAGGGTTTCTATTAAATATCTTTAGCACTACTACTTAACCTATAAAAATCAGAGTAACCTTTAGATTTCATCGTCTGAGAACATTTTCCTATTTCTGTTGTTTTCTTTAGAGTTCACAAATGTGAGCAATAGCCTTGGCAAGTGCAAACTGCTAACGAACGGCTCTTGCTCTTAGCTACTTTATTTAGTATTTGCTTTGCAACAGAGATATATGTTTGAAACAGTTTGCCAACTAGGGTGATATACACATATATCTGCAAAAATGCAAATTATTACTCATGAACTGTGTTCAAAGGCTATTGCCAACACACAGTATTTCAGATTAAATCACGGACTTCTAAAACCTTACACATTGTGCTTTGATGGCATTTTTAAGTAAAGAATTTGTGAGCCAGCAAAATATACCTATTAAATTTATCAACTTTAGTGAAATGCACACAACAAAACTAGATCAGAATGTAAACACAGAACACTGTGTGTGTGTGTGTGTGTGTGTGTGTGTGTGTGTGTGTGTGTATATATATATATATATATATATATATATATCTCACATGTAATTACAGTGGTTATCACAGCAGCCTGACACACAGCAGTGCTGTGGACAGGACACACGGAATGCCCGTGATGTCAACATGTCAGGCCATGGACCAAGCTTCTACGAGACATTAATGAATGGATGTGCTCTTCTGTGGTTTTTGTGTGAGTGAATGAACCTTTTGCTTAGAAACACAAACCTGCTAAGCTACTCCGGTAATGACTGCAACCTCTGGACCCAGTGCCAGCTCAACACGGGAGAGCCGCTGCTCACGTCAGGAGGCACTGAAGAATCACTCTGCAGGAAATTAGCCATCGTGCCAATGTCTACACACTGAGCTGATCTTGGTTTGCCTGTCTCTCAAACTAACTCATCACCTCAGTGTTAATGAGAGGCCTCTATTATTATCTAATTAACTAACTGCCTAGAGCAAACAATGTATTTAAAATGTTACAAATTAGCATGAAGAAACACTTGAACTTCCTAAGGAACCTGCTTTAGTATCAAGGGAACTGAGAACTCTTTGACTGTTTAGCTCTAGCTAGCCTGGAACTTACTATTAGACCAGGCTGGCCTTCAACTTGTAACTCTCCTACCTCTGCCTCCTAACTATTCCCGTTGCTCTCTGAGGTTTTCTTACTTAAGCAACACATACAAGCAAACAAACAAACCCTTAACATTCTTGAATAATCAACAGCATATAATCATTTTAGGTATCAAGATACAAAAATCATCTCAAGATGCTATTATTTTCAAGCAGCAAAAATAAAATTTATTTATTCTTACGAATGCTGATCATTAAAATAATTGTGCCCCACACTACGCAGTGTGGGCATCTGAGAGCCTTCCTTCAGCAGTGACACTTACTTGTAGCTGTGGTGAGGAGTCTGAAGGCAAGCTTTGAGACGACCTGCTCCGAGGTGGGGGCAGGGGTGGGGCTTCCAAGTTCGGCTGGGGAATGGAGGGAGGCACAGGCGCCGCTATGGGGACAAGCGGGTCCTGTAACTTTTGAGCAGGTGTGGGCAGAGACGGCTGCAGAGGAAATGCAGCCTGAGGCTTCAGTGGTTCTGGAAGGACAGCAGGACCTAAAACACCAAGGATTGTCACACATTAGCTGTGCTCTAAACACCATGGTTTCTCTCTTGTTAACGGGCAGAGGGATTCTAGTTGTTGCCCTTTCCCACGGCAAACAGCCTCAATTCTAGGGCTACAAGGGAAAGATCCTGTTTGGATATGTTAGGTTTCATGGAGGGTGGCTCACAGAGCTGAGTGTGCCCCAGCAGTGCCTACCTTTCAATGTCTCCGAGGGTTTGCTTTCAGGAGTCAGCCTTCCAGCAGACATCCGAGCCTGGCTCTGAGGGGCACTGATCACTCCAGCACGAGCTGGAATTGTCTACAGATGGAAACATATAGTTAGATTCTGTGAAGAATACATGTTTTCACATCTCACTGATTCTCTGGATAATTTCCCACCTTGCCATTTGAATTGTTCTCAAATTGTAGCTAAACAGTGATACTTTCCTTTTTATTTTTGACAGTGTACTGTGTACCAGGCTCTTGTAAGTATGATATAGACATTTTTATTTAACCTTCAAAATAACTTATCTGACTCAGTCATCTTCATTTTAAATTAAGGTGAAGACCGTACAGAGGACGTGGGTGTTAGGATATACACAGGACGTGGTGTTGGGATGATAGGACTCATGCCTGGCTAGCTGTAGGTGAGGGACCTGCAGTGCTGTGAGAGCATAAACAGTGGAGACAATCCTAACACACTAGGAGACTTCCGAATTAACCCTCCTGGGTTGTTCTGAACATCAAATAACATTCTTAAATGTCTAAATATTTAAATTAAATAAGCCAGAAGACACATTGGTGAACAATGCTTTTTATTCTCGTATGTTTGGTGAAGGCTCTAAGCCCATATACTTATGAAAAGATGAAATTAGTATAGGTTTTTGATTTAGGCCTGGGTGTTTTAAGCAAAGGTCTCACTCTGTGGTCCCAGGTGCTCTGGAACTCACTGTGTAGACCAGGGTGGCCTTGGACTCACAACAGCAATTTCCCAGCCTCAGCCATCTACTGCTGGAACACAGATGTGCGACCTTAGGCCTGCTGTTAGGACAGCTTTTAACCCACCCAAATCCTGACTTTCCTTCCCTATCCCTGCACTATCAAAGTACATGGAGGAGTGTGGCAGCAGAGTCAATACAAGCAGTCTTCCCTTTGTGTGAAATAGAGAGTAACAATTATCTTGAGGTATATCCTAATTTAAAGAATAGAATTCATGTAGAAAAGGACCTTTGGTTTGTTACGCAAACAGTTACAACCTAAGCACAGTGCTAATTCTAGGTTCTCCACTCTGCAGATGTAGTCTCTACTCTAATGCCCTCAGCTACACTTTAAAAACATTATTTGTGTGTGTGTGTATGTACAGGCACTCATGCATGGCACAAGAGTGATGTCAGAAGAAACTGTTGGGTCTCTCTCCCATCATGACATGGGTTATGTGAAGATATACACAGGTTATCACACCTGCACAGCAAGCACTTGACCCAGCGAGCCATCTCTATGGTCCTATCTTTTTCTTTTTGAGTATCTGGTATAAGTTAGAGGAATTTTATTTGAGTGAATAATGGAAAATATATGTATATAACAGGACATATGATAAACACACAGGAAGTCATAGGTTTATAAAGAATACTGCAAGCCATCTTATTTTTGGTATCTTTAGAAACAGTTTAAGTATTCTATCACAATTTCATGTTAATCAAAGTCCTTACAAATAATTTTTTGGGGGTAGGGTGACACAGGGTCTCTCTCTATAGTCCTGACTGTCCTAGAAACTTGCTATGTAGACCATGCAGGCCTCAATCTCAGAGATCCACTTGCCCCTGCCTCCTGAGTGCTGGGATTAAAGTTGTGTGCCACCACACCTAGCTGGAAAGACAACTTATGATTTCTACTGATTTAATAGCTTAAATGATAAACAGCTATTCAAATACATTAGCTCTTTATGTTTATTTTGAGAGACTTTACAAAATGTTTATTTAGTGACCATAATTAAGTACATAATTTTTATGCAAAGCAGTTAATGCAGTCATTTGCAAGTCCATGAGAAAGGTTGAATTGAGATGTAATTGGAGATGACCAATTCCCTTATGTTAAGTTGAAGAACCAAAGCCTGGGAGGTTTCTTTGGATTCTCTCCAAGGTAACAAATACCCTAACTGTAGATTGGAACCTAGGACAAACTCCTCTTAGCTCCCAGGCTAGGTGTTACCTACCGGTCTAGCTGCACCATATCCAGAAGGTCCTGGGCCTGCAAGTCCGGCTTGAGGGGAAGGCTGATTACGCCCTGAAACAAAAAAAAACCACCAATCACAGTGTATATTTAAGTATAAGAGAGTTTTTTTAAAAAGTAAAAAGAAATGAGAAGCCATGTACTTCTATTCCCAGTGTCTATTTTATGGTCCAGTTTTAAGGGGAAGTAACTACATTCAAGTGTTTTTACCTATATTATCTTTCCGTGCTGTTCCCGGGCTTTTGGGTGCTTTGAAGCAGAAAAGAAAAAGAGTCAATCATAAGTAAACAGTAAAACCACAGTGCATGGCATCACCAGATTTTTCTGTTCACTGCCCACAGAGACAAAGGAGACAGCAACAAAACAAGCACCACGCTCTGGGTAAAGACAGAAACTGGAGTATTAGAGACCTGCATGGGAGACAAAGGGAGTCACACTAAGGTGACAGTCTTCACAGACCTCTGTCCATGAACCTTGAAGACCTGGTCAGGTGCTCCTTATAGCTTGTGGCTCCTGAGCCACCACTCCTAAGAGCTTAGCTTGTCATCTAGAAGTCTGACTGTGGATAAAGTTATCCTAGGGTGAGGTCTTTCCAATCTCTACAAGAGACTATTAGCATCAAGACAGAAGACAGGTATGCACATATTTACAGCTGTGTTACAATATGGTGCAAACGCAGTAGGAGGATAGCCTAGGGATGAAGAGATAACAACTCTGGGGACAAAAAGAGTAGAAGATAGGAGCAAATAGTATCTGTCTTTCCATTTTGAGAAGAAATTCAAGTACAATGGTTCTATTGAATACAACATCCCATAAATAATGATAGTCTTAAAGCGGCGCTAGTCTTAGTGGTCTTTCAAGCAAATCCAGCTCAACATCGAGATCTTTAGAAGCACCTTTTATAAAAAATCTGTAAAACACTAAGGACTTACAGTTAGTAACTTATAAAGCTTCAGTTTAATCAAGAACATTGTCAAACATGTGACTTGTTCAAGAGAAAATGAAGGCATTGTTCTTTCAACAGTTACTGCGGAGCCTGAGTACATGGGACTAGGTATGAACCACACAGAACCCTCGGGGACATTGAATGGATTGCCACTGGACACTATACAGACAGCACAGAAGGACAGAGGAGAAAAGTACAAGGTTTATGTACGGGAAAGGAGGGTGCTTCTAGCAGGACTTAGTGTGCCTTTAAGCACTGGATGGACTGACAACAAAACCAAGTCTACAATGCAGAAGCCTTGTTACCTTCCATCTCTCTCCTAGTAACCCCAGGACTGGGAGGGGCTCCAACACCTTTGTAGAAAAAGAACAAAAGCTATATATTGCTCAGATCCCACAGCACAGGATGAAAGGCAGGCACACTATTACTCTTGCAGGAAGGGTCTTTTATTGCTTTAAGTCTCTTGGAAGGTATCAATCAAAAGTCACTAAGAGTGACTGAAAGGACACTCATCTCTACAAAGCTAGTTTCTGACGTGTATATTCCCTAAGCCTTCTGTCTTAGAGGACTAGTGGCTGCAGAGTAAGGTGGTTGTAGAGGAATTATGAAAAGGGACATCTAGAAATGGAAGCAGATTTCTAAATAAGCTACTGGTTTGCTGATATGGTACAAGTTTTTACAAGTTCATTGCAAAATTTATTTTCTACAGATTGGTTTCCTAGTAAAGCAGGAGAATTCACCCCAAAAATAAACAAATAAATGAAAAAAGGAAAAGGTTTCACAGAAGTTACCCTGTTCAAATAAGTTATCTATTTTTATTACAAAGTCATCAAAATCTTCACCTAAGCAGTGTTAGTTCCATAACTGACCCTGTGTCTCAGGGACCAGCAATGGCAGGTAGCCAGGACCTCTGTACAGCCAGGGCTTTAGGAACACTAGTTAGAGCTGCTCAAGCTCTGAAGAACTGGTACAGTTGCCATCTTTTCTTGAGCCTTACTAAGTGTACCAAGCAAGAAGTGCTTCAGACTGGGCTGCCAGTCTACCCTTTGTGGTTGTAAGTACTAGGGTCTAAATCCATGGTGTGCACATGTCAGGTGAGCACACTGGTGAATGTACAGCCCACTTGCAGTTTTCATGTGAATGAAACAAATTACGTTTTAAAACCATCCAATAGTGAACACAAATTACCTCATTAAAAGTTATATTTTTCCATAAGCAAATGAGGCAAGAATTTGATGATTTATTAAAAATGCAAAATAAGATATAGTCTATTAGTTATACTCACAGAATAACTAAGCTCTAATATAGAAGTTTGGAATATAAATGCCATACATTTTGATGCTTACCAAACAGATTTAAACTGTCTCTGAGTTACAAAATATTAAACTCCAAAATATCAATAAGCCAGCAGTCACACAGGATAGTGAATGTAAATGGTTACCTCCAAATTCTTTTCTAGCAGGTGCCGGACTCCTAGCCCCTTATAGTTCATAAGAAATTAGGCAGCAGAAAGGGAATGACATTAAATAAAGAGTTGAAATGTCAAAATCTGCTCTAATAGTCATGAATGCACACAGCATGTACGATATGTAAATATCTAGACATTACACAGAGCTGTTGTTCAGTGCAGATGCTCACAAGAAGTGGACATTGCATTTAGCTAAGAGAACATTTAAAGAGGTATAAAACATATTAAAAACATGTATGTTCTTCACTTCTAAAATACATTTTCCAGAAATTAATAAATGTTAATTATCTTTGTAAAGCTACAGATGAGGAATTAAAAAAATATTAAACTTAGTTTTACCAAAGAACTTCATACATGCCCAACCACATCAAAGTAGCAAAATGCAAACAAGTGTCTCCTGTGCAAGGCAAGGAGGCAGCCTGACCGTGCTCTCGAAACCCGCTGGATAGACACACCATCCTGCTGCTCCCCAGCGTTCCTTTCAAGCTCAAGAGGTAGCAATAATGACATAAACATGGAAAGTCCAGAGGATGAAGAGAAAACATGCACGATGCTTTTAAATGAAGTGGAGGAAACCTTAAGTTAAACAGGCATCCTAAGAGTAGCTGGTTACCTGAAGGTGGAGGTGGCCTCTGTGGTGGGGCAGGACGTGCTGGAGGAGCAACTGGGCGGGGAGGGGGTGGCCTCTTGGGCTCTATGGTCTGGGAAGACTCCTTCTGGGCTGCTGGCTGGGTGTCAACTGGAGCACCTGTGGAAGTGAGTAGGTGAGGTCAGGTGCTAAGCCGGTGCTAGTGAGAAGGAATGCGCACATGTAATGCACTGACCCAGTTTTCTCCTCTAAAAATTCTGTGCATCAAAGAAAGAATAGAACCAAAGCAGTGGTTGCCATGGGACCACCTTCTGGAGCCATGGGCACCATGGGCTACCCTGTGTTGACTTTTACATGGCTGAGGTGCTACAGGCTGCTTTACTGAGGAGGACTATTATTAGGAGACAAATTTACTGTTTGAGTTAGGTCATACATAACTTGCTGGTCAGCAGAGAGGGGAAAAGCCCAAATAGTCACGGATTCATAGGATAGAAAATCACAAGCTGTAAACAGACGCTCCTGACCACATGGATAGGACTGAGACAAATCATCCAGTGGCAGCAATGGCACAGTTCTTTCACTAAGAGTTACTGTCAGGAAATCCACCTTCTGTCTACAGTGCACTCAGGACACAGTTAAAACAATGTGTGCTGATTAGTTTTTGTCAACTTGATATGAGTTAAGAGTCACTGGGGGAAGGAACTTCAACTGAGGAACTATGTCAGATTGGCTTGCAGGCCAATCTCCTTGATTAATGACTAATAGGACCAGACCCTGTGGGTGGTACTACCCTTGGGCAGGTGGTCCAGGAGGAACAGGAAAGCAGACAGAGTTAGCCTCTGTGTCAGCTCCTGCCTCCAGATTCTTTCCTTGAGTTTCTGGCTTCCCTTGATTACCTGTAAAGCAAAGAAGCCTTCCCTCCCCATGCTGGCTTTGGTCAGTATATTAGGGTTCCCATTGCTGTGATGAAACACCACGACCAAGAAGCAAATTGGGGATGAAAGGGCTTATCTGGCTTACACTTCCATATTGCTGTTCATCATTGAAGGAAATTAGGGCAGGAACCTGGAGGCAGGAGCTGATGCAGAGGCCATGGAAGGGTGCTTCTCACTGGCTTGCTCAGCCTGCTTTCTTATAGAACTCCAGGGCTACCAGCTCAGAAACAGCACTACCTACCATGGGCTGGAACCTCCCCCATGAATCACTATAGTCCCTATAGCTGAATCTTATTGGAGGCATTTTCTCCATTAAGTTCCCTCCTTTCAGATAACTCTAGCTTGTGGGTCAAGCTGACAGAAGACCAGCTACCACAGTCAGTGTCTTATCACAGCAACAGGGAGCAAACGAGGACACAACAGTTCTCCAAAGTTCAAACAAACCGTCTTGACAAAGTCGCACAAAATCTTCAAATAAAACACGCACCCTGTGAACTTAGAGGTCCTGGAGTTCTTGATGGTGCTCGACTAGGTCTGATGGGAAGAGAAGGTGCGGAGTACTCTGGTGCTGTGGGTGACTGGCAGGGACTGGTCCGGGGCGAAGAGCTTGGAGAGGTGCCGAGGCCAGAGCTGGAGGACGGCTGGAGGTGCTGAGGAAGAAGCTCCTCCACTTCAGCACTGTAGTCGTCGACATCACCTAACGAAAGCAAGGCCACCAGAGAGCACCTTTTAACTTTTCATCTTAGGCTTTATTGGGCTAAAAGGCAAATAGTAAGCCATCACCAACACACAGGGAGTAAGCATAAAGGCGTGTAAAAATATTTGTAAATATAAAAGTTAGCATCAGCACAAATGTTCTTACAGAGAACCTAAAGATGACCATCCCTTCAGCTGCAGCTGCACCCGGAGCTTGCTGACTGGAAGCTCTATTAACTGAGCAGCTATGAAACCAACTTTGCCCATGTGCTCTGTGTGATGCCTCTACTCCCTGCCCAACCCAGGTCCAACTTAACAGTCCACGAGGTCTTGGGCAGTCACACACCCTTAGCCAGAAGTCTCCTATTTCAAGCCTTTCACTCAGCATAGATCCATTTCTTCCATCAGGTCTCATCTCCACTTACCTAAGGGTTGGAGAGTGGGGTCAGGGTACCCCATGCAAGAGGACCCATAACCTACAAACTAGCCATCCTTCCAAGTCCTGTTTTTTTAAGGCTGTTACCAGGAGTTTATGAGACACCCTTTCTCTCACCTACTTCAGAAAACTCCACCCTCTGTCCCTCCAGTGACTGAACTATCTAGTAAGCCATTCAGGACTAAGCAGAAAGCACTACAGTAAGTGGGCCCTACCACCCTTCTGCACACCCGAAGTCCTATGGACAGCATGCACGGCAGTCTGAACAGCTCAGTGTTGTCCTCACCGACAGGGCTGCCTCCGCCTTCAGCTATACGGCCTCTGGGTCCTCACCTGCAACACTTCAGTCAGCTCCTCAGCTCCTTCCCTTTACTCCACCAAGATCTAGGGCTTGCTCCCTCACGCTTCAGCCCTGTTCAATCTGGTCCCTTCTGTGTTTGGTGCCCGATGTTCGCTATGGTTCTCCTGTTGCCTGTGCATGACAAACCCTACCAATCCTCACCCACACCTCACGTCTCTGCCAACTGCACTTGTCTGTGAGTGTCACTTCTTGAAGAAACATGAAATCTTCATGGTTACATTAATGATGTTTGTAGTTTCAATCTCCTTTGGGTTCCCCAAGTTGCCTGAAAATTCTATGATCTCCTGGTTGGTTATTCCTCTCATTCTTTTGCCAGACACATTATTTCAAAGCATCTCAGGTACCCTCAAACTGAGGGCTGTCCTACTCCTGCAAATGATGTGAATATATAAACTTGACAGAAGTCTCGGGATAGCCTCCACCAATACCGCCTGCATGCTGCCTTCTCACCACACAGCGTATGCTGTGGCATGCATGACAGGGTAGGATGCAAGGGTACAGCACACTTCACTGTCATTCTGCCAACCCTTCCACGGCATTGGCCTCCTCTGCACCAGCCCCATTCCAGCAGCTCTCTCAGGCTCCTCCCATTGAAAAGTAACTGTTCTGTCACCCTACTTCCTCACCTCCCACCCACAGCAAATCTCACCACCTGGCTTTGCCATCCCACCAAAATTACTCTTCCAAAGGTCACTGACAGCCTCCCTCGATGCTCCTACATCAGTCAAGTGTCTGTACTTATTTTCTCCTTCATCTTTTGCAAGTATGAGATATCATGGATCATTCCTTTGTGGTTATATTTTCTTTTCTTGATGTGTGTGTGTGTGTGTGTGTGTGTGTGTGTGTGTGTGTGTGAGTGTGTGTGGGAGAGAGAGAGAGAGAGAGAGAGAGAGAGAAGAGGTCACGAGGCGAGCAAGTGAACCCTGACTGTCCTAGACTTGCTTTGTAAAACAGGCTGGCCTCAAACCCACGGAGATTCACCTGTCTTTCTCTTCCAAGTGCTGGCCACTCTTTCTTGACTTTTAAAAATAGTTTTATTTTTTATGTGTATGAGTGTTCTGCTTGCATGCGTGTATATGTAACAAGAATATGGTGACCACAAGAGGGTGTCAGAGCCCCTGGAACTAGAGCTACAGATTCACCATGTGGGTGCTGGGTCTTCTACAAGAACAGCCAGTGTGCTTAAGCCCTGAGCCGTCTCTCCAGCACCTGGATTTTTCTTTTAAATTAAATCCTCCCCATGGCCCACCACACAACTGCTCCTTATTACCCTGCTATCCTTACTGTGACTGTCCGTATACCTGTGCAAAACACCCAGGAAACAGTGAGTTCTAGAAAGAACCAACAAAGACACGCTCTCAGAATTTGCAGCATCTATCATGCACTTCTCTGATGGTTAATTTTGATTCAATTTGATGGCCTATGCAGCTGGGGGATCACTGGAGCCCACCTCTGGGTGCGTCTGTGAGAGCACCTGAGTCACTAGGTAAGAACTCTGACACGATGAATGCATGGTGCCTGATGGATGCATGAGATGATGGCATTACCACAAAGTAGTCAGGGGTAGGGCCTGTGAACTAGCTGGAGCAAAGAGGTCAGTAGGAGTGCGTCTCTGGGGTCTATTTCATGCCCTGGCCTCTGCCTGCACGTCCCCTTTTTCTTTGTTTCTTGTCTGCTAAGAAGGGAAGACCAGCTTCTATCATCTGTTCCTGCCTCCATGATGCTCCTCCATGTGTATGGACCAATCAACCAAGGACTGAACCTTTGAAATCATGAGCCAAAATAAATATACTTTCCGTAACCTGTTTCTGTAGGGGATTTGGTCACGACTAGAAAAGGAACAACATAACCTGGCACACAGAGCGCACACACTTGTAGCTAGCTGTGATCATCCTAACGATGTTTAACCTGGCTGTACTAGCTTGCAGTGCGGAATCAGGTATGCCTTTTTAGAAAGGCTGGTGACAGAACCAGGGCCTCACCTACACTGATCACAGAGCTACATCCTATAAAACTATGCCACACATGTAACATATAAAAAGGAAATGGACTTTCAAATAATGGTAAGAAAACTACAATACCCACGCAATTTGTCCCAAAGTCTTGACTGCCTTTTTATCCATGGGTTCAGTTCTGTGAGCTGCTTGGACTCTTTCTGAAGTCCTTTGGAAGGTATCTTCTTTTGTATAATTATGAACTTACTGGAACTTCTACTTAACTCTAATTCTGGCACAAACTGCACACTCAAAATACTAATTCATGCTTTTACCATACAATATAAACTAAAATGTGCAATTGTATTTACTATTTAATGACAAAATAACACATAAATTACCAAGTATAATGTAATCAGGTAAACATTATGCTATAGAAAATAAGTCACCATTAACACTGTGTTCAAGGAGAGAGAGGAAGTGGGATACTAAGCCATCGTGCACATACACACCTTCCATGTCAAAGTCTGCTGAGACCTCTGCGTCTTCACCGAGCAGGGTGGAACTGGTTGACGAGGGCAATGTGACACTGATTTTCTCTAAACTCATCTCTTCTTCCAAAGTTTTGATCCAGTCTGGACTTTTTAAAGTAATTGTTATAGTCCGATTTAATAACTAGTTGATATAAAAAAAAGATACAGAAAATGTATTAACATGGAAACGACTGTGGGAGAAGGGTCACTATGTCATACCGTGCCATGGCATCAACACTTTAGTTGGATTATAGTCAAAATCCAATCTGCCACACATACCGAAACTTTCCATGTTAAGGTTGCTCACATTCTGCCTCATGATGCCAAATAAAAGTAGTTAGGACTCCTTATCTCTTCCTGGCCAAATATAAACCACTGATAATCTGTGATGTAATTTTCGTTTGGGTCCATAAATTAAAGAACTGCTCCTGCGTGAAACTACACAGGAGAGGGGCCTTGAGCATGCGCGTGCTGTTGTTCGTCCTCTCTCACTTGGCACACCAGCCCTGAGAGCTGCCCCACCGCATGCTGAGACTGCTAACCTATGCTTTTAGCATCTCAAATGTCGGGAGAATGTTGTGTGAGGATTATTTTGAATCTTCTACAAAAATGAACGGTTGCGGAACTGGAATAGCTGCACCATGTAAAGCATGCCCTCAGCTTTTCTTATACATTTAAGTGACTTTTAGATCTAAGGATGATTCGATAAACATCAACATGTAATAATCAAGTTACATTGTGTCTTGGATTTATTTTAAATTCTTCAAAACTGTGTTGTTGGGTCAAAGCAGACTCCTTTATCCTGGGCATGGAGATGATATGACCCTCATTTATAGTTCACAGCACACAGGAGACCCGCTCCCTATTGATAAGCTCTTTATTGCAGGTTCAAAAATCCTTTGTTTGAAGAGTTGATCTGCATAGGTACAGCCAATGCGCCATGCTGACAGTTGGCAACTCTATGGGTAGATCCAGCTCAAAGTGTTACCGCTCCCCAGAGCTACTCACTTAAGCAGCATGGCTGTCTGACAGCCACTGAGCTTTAAATTCAGAGTTCCTAAATCCATTATTTGTTTCACCAAACCCAGCATTGAAATGAATTTAATTAGTTTACCTAGACATTCCATAGATCATTAAGTCAACAAAAATCTTATATTTACCAAATATCATTTAAAGAACATGACCCCCCCTCTCTTTCCCTCCGTCCACTCCCTCCCCCTCGTGTGTATGTGTGTGTGTGTTGTGGTGTGTGTGTGTGTGTGTGTTTGTGTCTCTGTTTGTGTGTGTGTGTGTGTGTGTGTGTGTTTGAGTCTCTGTGGTGTGTGTGTGTGTGTGTGTGTGTGTGTGTGTGTGTGTGTGAGAGAGAGAGAGAGAGAGAGAGAGAGAGAGAGAGAGAGAGAGAGAGAGTATCATAGGCTGGTTCAGACTGTTTTCTTTGAAATGGGATAATAAATGGGATAATACCTGAAAGACTTAGGGTTAAATTCATGATTCTAACAAAGTCAACACATTAGAGGTTTAGAAATGTATTCCAAATTTCCAAAAGGGTCAACTAAGTATTATCTTATATTTTCTGGTTTTGTTTTGTTTTTTTTATCATTTTGACATAAGTATATTAGTAATACATTAAAAAACAAACAAACAAATAAAACTCAGGCAATATACACATGCAAATATTCTCCTTTAAGAAAGCAAATGTAACATGACAAGAGAAGGGTAGTCAACTCCTGAGGGAGTTGCTCACTGTTAGAGAAATGGAGCCTAGAATTCAATCTAGTGCATAATGGACCATACAATTATCAATACAGATTTCGCTAGAAAAGAAAAATGAAGATACAATTTACAGACCACATGAAGCTCAAGAAGAAGGAAGACCAACGTGTGGATGCTTCAGTCCTTCTTAGAAGGGGGAACAAAATACTCACAGGAGGAAATACGGAGACACGGAGACAAAGTGTGGAGCAAAGACTAAAGGAAAGGTCATCCAGAGACTGCCCCACCTGGGGATCCATCCTATATGCAGTTCAGTCACTATTGTGGATGCCAAGAAGTGCATACTGACAGGAGCCTGATATAGCTGTCTCCTGAGAGGCTCTGCCAGAGCCTGACAAATACAGAGGCAAATGCTTGCAGCCAACCATTGGACTGAGTGAGCATGGGGTCCCCATTGCAGGAGTTAGAAAAGGACTGAAGAAGCTGAAGGGGTTTGCAACCCCATAGGAAGAACAACAATATCAACCAACCAGAGCTCCCAGAGCTCCCAGGGACTAAACCACCAACCAAAGAGTACACATGGAGGGACCCTTGAGTCCAGCTGCATGTGTAGCAGAGGATGGCCTTGTCTGGCATCAATGGGAGGAGAGGCCCTTGGTCCTGTGAAGGCTCAATGCCCCAGTATAGGGGAATGCTAGGTTGGGGATGTGGGAAGGAGTGGATGGGTGGGGGAAGAACCCTCATAGAGGCAGGGAGTGGGAGGATGGGATAGGGGGCTTCTGGAGGGGAAACCAGGAAGGGGGATAATATTTGAAATGTAGATAAAGAAAATATCCAATAAAAAATGAAAAAAAAAGGGAATGAAAATGTGAAAAAAAAAAAAGAAAAATGATTCATAAAAATTGACAGAAGCAACATTTTACAGAAACAAAATTACACCAGGTCATCAGTGTAAGTTCCCCATCAATGACATTTCAAACCAAAGACTAGAAACAGCTCCAGCAGTTAATCTGAGAATGCTACAACGTGGTGTGTTTGCTATCTGAGGATATTCTATACCCATGCTGGGAAAGGGCACTGGACAGGAGAGTCCCTCCTTGGTCACTCATGGGTAACTCCTGGGAAGGGTAAGGACCTTCTGCACCCTCTGCCCCATGTTCTTGTCAAGAACGCGTGTTCTCCACTTGGTAGCAATGCGGAGAAGCTGAAATATCTAATTTTAATTAAAATTTTATAGTAATTTGTATTAAATATCATAGAAATCAAATTAGGCAGGGACTGTGTTTTCCTTTTCATTTCTGTCAATGGTTAATAGCTCTGAGGGGAAAATAAAATAACCTTAAGTTAGGCAGAAAACAAACTAGTAAATAAAAATACTAAGTGACCCTCACAGAGTTCACGGTTTTCCATTTGTCTTAACTGAAAATACATCTAGACATCAAGTGGCTGTCTGCACAAACACAATCCTGAGACATATGGAATGGTTTGGGATCAGCAAGTCTACCTTACCTCTTTACCATTTAGGCTCAGAACATTCAAGGCAGAGCTCCCCTCCAAAAATGTAACCCACATTTTATCTTCTACGAATCTTTAAGAGAAAGAATAAACAATGAGTAAGAATATAATTAACTTCTCAGACATAACTAGCTCAATCTGTAGCCACTGGTGTACGAATGAACAGCCGGGGCCAAAGAGAACATGGTGGCCATTGGCTGGTTCTCAGAGGACACTCTCTACACAGCACTTCCTTCACCCTGTGACAAGCACAGGCAGGAGAAAGGGCCTCATTCAAGGCGAGCCAATGCACCTATGGCTTTCCTTCCCCGCAACAGATTATTTTCTTATCAGTATGCTCCCTAACGTTGGCAATATTCTGAGGAAAGTTTTAAATTTCAGTTCTGAATTAGGAAGACCCCAGTGAGTTAAAAATCCACAAATCCCTTCTCCTTTACCCGTCTCTCTCCCTTACACAGTGTGGACCTTACCTTTGTTCATGCAGCTACCTGCTGCCTACTCGCACAGCTCACAGAGTTTCTGTGCTTGGCAAGGCTTACTGTTATCTGTAAATGTGGAAGCCTTTACAGTGTACTTTCTAAAGCCTTAAGTTCTTAAGCCTTTTACAAACAAATGAATTCATTATTGCTAGGGCATGCATGTGGAGGTCAGAGGACAACTCTGTAGGGTCTGCTCTCTCCTTCCTCCTTCACATGGGTCCCAAGTGTGGAACCGAGGCAATGCCTTTGTGCACTGAGCCATCTGTCAGGCTCAGGTTTTATAAAAGTTTGATGATTTAAAATAGAATGCTCTCAAAGGTTGGGGGAGGGGTAAGAAAAATCAAAGGGCCTATTAAAAAATGTCTATTTTTTAAAATTTGTTCCTCTGCTCCTTGAAAAGACCTGTTATGTCTCAGGCATGAATTCCACCTGACAGAAACTACACCATCATCATTCCATGGGTCTGGAGAAAAAGCCACTACAATGACTTTTCCAAATAGATATAGCAGAGCCACATCTTAAAGTTCTCTGCTCTTCTATGGTTTCTGCAATTCCATACCTTACAGAGGTTTGCCTACCGAACACAAATAAACTATCCTCAAAGAAGCAAATGAACATCATACAAAGGCAGTGAGTAGAGAAGTAGGGTGAGAGAAAGCCCTGCTAGGACAAGAGGTATGCTGGCCTGCAGGAAGCAGGTGGGTAAGTCAGCACAGGGACCGAGACCAGAATAAATGGCTCCTACTCATCACATTGCTGCTGGCTAGAAATTGAACGTTTATCTCTTATAATGACATTTATAATATAAACATCAGGTTTCTTAAGCTTTGGGAATTAAAAAAATCCCTCTAGGTTGTTTACTTATTAAATAGTTATTTATATATTCTCTATGTAGTTCACACTGTCCTTGAGGTAATTATCCTCCTGCCTCTTGAGTTCTAAAGTATTGGTGTGCACTATCAAGCCTTTATTTTTCTCTCCTTAAAACACTAAAATGTCCAAGCATAGCTTCCCTCTCACACAAAGCTTGCTACATTGTTCCACTGTACGGAATCAGGAAGAGGCCATTCCTGAATTCAAAAATGTCTTTGTCTTCAATTGTTCGTGTATGTTTCATTATTCATTTTAAGTTTCCTACAGAGAACTTAATTTGAAAACCCAGGAGCTCTTGAAGAACATTCCAAGTGCGGCTGTCAGTGTGGAGCACCAGCCCATGAAGCAGTCAGTCAGTAGATCAGACTCCCCAGTGCACAAACGACCACTTATATGTGCTGGGTCATAAACCCTCACTTACCTTATAAGTATAACTTCACCGAAGTGTGCAAACTGCTGCAGAAGCTCATCGATCAAAGCATCGTCAAAGAAAGTATTCTCTTGTGCAGAACTTTTGATTGAGACCAGTACTGTGCCGTCTGGTGGGCCCTGGACTGCAATAACTTCTTTATAAATTTTTTGTCTCTCTTCAGCTTCAACTTCAAATATATCTATATCGATCAGGGCGACAACGGGCCTTAAGGCACAGAGGAAGGTAGATGCATTAGAAATGTTTCTAAAGGGATTTATTTCAAACAAACTTCAAGCATCATTAGAAAAACTGAGGTTGTTTAAACCTGTGGTCAGAAGTCTTCAGCTCGGCTCTTCCATAGTGCAGCAAGGTGCCAGGAGTCCATGTATATAGGATTTTACTTTCATCTTGGAAACTAGCATTCAGAAGATCTAAGTCTTCAGCTGCAATTAGAATAAAGGAAAGTTCAAGAGAGGCCACATGAGAAGGACAGGCAGGGCATATGGCACACGTAAGTGCATACTTTCTTCTAGAACCTTCAGCAGTCTGAGGACAGGATGACAGAACTCTGGAAGCAGCCACTATTAGACATCTTTACCTAGAAATTTGTTTGTCAAGTTACTTTATTCTTTACTCAGGGAGATGTTGCTTGCTTCTAAAATTACTTAAAGGCCTGAGACCAAACAATGTTTCATAAACATTCTATTGAATGACCAAATGGTCATTGAAAAACCACAATTTCAGGATTGCAATCAGAAATTTTACAAAATAAATGTTTCTTTACTTTACATGAAATTATATCACTTAAAAATGGGCATAAAATGTTTGTTTTGTGCTAGATAACCTTTGTATAAAATAGCTTTTGTTGCTTAATATTTATTGCTCCTTTCTTCCTTCTCACAAAATTCAGATTAATTTACCTAAATAAAAAAGTTCACTCCTCACCTGATCTGTCAAAAGGCCACTTCCTCCTTCTCCAGAGGACTCGGTCTGTCCAAGCAGGGGTGCGGCACTTTTCACTGGTATCATAGTCTTCGGAAAACAAGTCATATTTATAGGTTGGAGCAAACGTTACTTTTCCCTCTAAAAATCCTCTAAAGATCTAAAATAAACATACACAAAGTTTTTTTCAAAACACATAAACGTTTATGTTTTTATTTAAACTTTTTCTGGATTTTTGAGACTCCATGTATGCAATGAAACATGATCATAGATAACCTCTGTTGTCCCTCTTCAGAGCTCCTCCATCCTCAACATCCTGTCTTCCTTTTTGATAACTCATTAAATCCCACTAGTGCTGTACAGATGTGCTTGGGTGTGGGAACATCCACTACTGCAGCGGCTCTCACCCTCCCTAATGCTGTGACCCCTTAGTACAGCTCCTCACGTGCTGACCCCAACCATAAAATCATTTTTGTTACTGCTTCAGAACTGTAATTTTGCTACCGCTATGAATCCTACTAACTCTCTGGTATGTGGCTCCCAAAGGGTCATGACATAGGTTCAAAACCAGTGTACCAGGGCATGGAAAACCTGCCAGTGGCTAGATCTTTAAAAAATGGTTCTCTCTCCTGCAGTAACTCAGCTGCCAGTGACTGCTTCACAAGAGTCATCCAGCCTCTCTGTAGGCAACTCTGGCTGGCTGGTCCTATGTGGGTGCTGTGTCTTGGCCCCCCTCATCCTGTTACTGCACTTTCTGCCTCACCGTCTGAGACGTCCCTGAGCCTTGGGGGTGGGGTTAATAGGGATGGATGATTTAGGGCTCAGCACTCCGTCTTATCCCAGGGCAGCTGCGCATCTCTCCACGGATTGCTGACACTATAAGGAGCTTATTTGTCCAAGGCTGAGTGAGAGCAGCCCATGTCTGCGGGTGCCAGGAACAGCTGATGTATTTTATTTATGTGCTTGTCTTTGCCCAGGTGGGCTGGTGTCCATGGAGGTCACAACAGGGCTTTGGATCCAGAGTCTTCAGACAGGGTGGCGAGTGCCCTTAACCACTGAGCCATCTCTCCAGAACTATACTTTTATGCTTATGTGCTGGATAGTCTCATAGAAAATATCTGTCTATCTAGTAAGTATTTCTAACAGAAAGAACGAAAGTAACAATAACCACCCCCCCAACAAAAACAAAAACCCCACAATGGAAAAATATGACCTTTTCCCTATCACTTAACCTTGCCATTAGTGAAACTTGAAAAGCATGAATAAAGAAATCATTCTGCTTTATGAGACACTCAGAACTCTAGGAAGGACTGGGATTGCAGTTCAGAAGCAGAACACTTGCCTGGGAAACACAAGAACCTAGGTTCAATACCCAGTCTTGCCCAATCTTAAAGAAAAAAGTGCCAATTGGTATGAAGCTCTGGGAACCATCTAGCCTGATATTGTGCTTTAGAATGACAGAGCTGACATCTATGATGGTAAAATAGTCACTGAGGTGACATTCAGCTCCATGGTCCCACGCACTGTACCAGTGGCTCCTATCCCTTCTCCTTAAGCTGAGAGTCAACATTATCACCATCCCTACAATATAAGCCTTCTGTTTGACAGCGCATCTCACAAAGAAATAAATGTATTTTCTTCCTAGGAAGAATCATAAACTTTTTGTTTAATATTCCCTTCCCCTTCCTTTCTTTCTTATTTCTTTTCTTTCATTCTTTCAAGAAAAAAATAATCCTGAATGTTACAGATATGTAGAAATGACTCACAATAAATACAGAAATAAAATAAGAAAATATGTTTAATGCCAAAATTCAAAGCCTCCTTTTACAGCTTTTCTTTATTGTGTGTGTGTATATATAATTTTATGTGTGACTGTGTTGAGTGAAGAGGGCACATATGTGCCACAGGACACATGTGGAGGTCAGGGACAACTCTCAGGAAGCAGGATTCATCTGGATTCTGCAGTTTTACTCCAGGCTGCCTGGTCCAGAACCTTGAACACAATACCTTGACTGGTATTGTGTCTGCTTCCCAGCTGTCTAAGGACTGCAGGTGATGCCGCTGTAGCGGCGTTTATCTGGGGCTTTCTGTGTAGGTTCTGAAGATCACACTTGACCTCCAGCACTGCAAGGCAAGTGCTTTAGCCCCATTCTCATCTCCCCAGCCCCAAGTCCCAAGTCCTCTCTCTCTCTCCCTCTCCCCCTCCCCTTCCCCTCTCTGAGGAAATATAAACTTATACTCCTTTTTATTTCTGTGTATCTTTTTATATGCTTACTTGTCTATTGTGTGTCAGAAGAGGACACTGGATCCCCTGGACCTAGAGTTACGGTCCTAGAGTTATAGACCTAGTGTTACAGTGGTTGTGAGCTGCCCAGTGTGTGGGTGCTGGCAACTGGACCTGAATTTTTGGCAAGAGCAGTAAGTGCACTTAACAGCTGACCCATGTCTCTAGCTCTCTAAAAGTCCCTCCTGTAAGACAATTATCTTCTCAGGATGTATTTACCTGTCCTGCATTTTTCTGATTGATGAGTTGATCTCCAGCTATAAGAGAATCCCAATTTTGCTGTCTTATGAGCTCTTTAACTTCTTCATTAGGAAGATCGATTCGATAGTTGAAATCACCACACCAGAATACGTAGTCATGGGAGAAGAGCATTCTTCCCTGGAAACACGAGACAGCACTTGAAGTTCAAAATAACCTGTGTGTCACTGTCTCTCTGCTTCACGGGGCTTACACTCTCAATACTGCCACGAGCCCACGAGTAACAAGACAGCAGTTGAGAGGTAGGCAAGCACTGTTGGTGTCTCTAAGGACTGCTTTAAATCTTCAACACGGCTGACAGAAAATGCAGGATAAACTTAAATACAGTGCAGGGTTGTCTTAAGGAACAAAAGCAGAAGCTTACCATGGGGAAACTCAATTTTCGTGCTATTTCTACGAAATCTTCATTTCTCTCTTTGACTTGGGACTGGCCTGCAGCAAAGTGGCTGCAGACAAAGCAAAGGCTGGTGGTGTGGAAGAGCATCCGGATTGCAACAGCGCCCTTATTTCCAGTCGCGCCTCCCATCCCAGTTTTCACAGTATCGACTGCAACATCCCTACACACAGAAGTCATGAATGGAGAGCTGACATCGCTAGACCTTTCTTGTCAGGTAGTGAGAAGAGACACAGAACGGGTCTGTCACTGACCTGATAAAGGGAGCATGCTGCGGTCTGATAAAGACAAACAGGCAGACACCCACCAACTGCTCCGAGGCCAGGAGAACATACTTGTTGTCTCTGGAGATGGTCTTCTGAAGTTCCACTGCCCACAGCTTCTGGTTTGTTGTGCTGCCAAAGTGTTACAGAGGGAAACTTTAGGGAAAGTCTTATACACTTTATACATCTCATTTCTTAAGAGGAAAAACATTTTCATGCAAGCTGCTTTCTGTTTCTGTTAAAAAGAAAAATGTGCAGCTCGACCAAAACAATACAGTGTTTAAAACTTACAACTCATCCAAGAGGAGATATGGGTTTGGTGAGAAGGCACATCACGTAAAGGTACCATAGCCAAGCCTGACAACATGAGTCTGATCCCCATGACCCTTGGGGAAGGAGAGAACTGACCCTGAGGTTATCCTCTGACCTCTGCATGCACAGCACTGCACATGTGTGTCTTCATACACACATGCCCCCAAACAAATAATGCTAAAATAAAAAACCACCAAGAAACAAAACAACAAGAGAAATAAGAAATGAGTTAAAAAGAGACATGAGGTGAGTGACTCAGACAAACTCCACACTTTAATGTCGAGTATTATTAGGCTAATGAGAAACATGTACTTCTACACATCACCTTGTCTCACCCCCACTTATCTTATTCATGAATTTAAATTTTATTTAAAAACTACTCTGTGTGTGTGTGTGTGTGTGTGTGTGTGTGTGTGTGTGTGTGTGTGTGTTAAAAGTCCTGGAGAACGAGATATAGGTTGTTGTGAGCCATTTTATATGGATGATGGGAACTGAATTCTGGTTCACAGGAAGAGCAGCAAGAGATCTTAACTGCTAAGGTACCTCTCCAGTCCCCTAAACTAATTTTTATTTTAGTTTACAAAGTTTTTCTTTTAAATGATTATGGAAAAAAATTTTAAGAGCTTACAACTGTAAAATAAGTCACCACAAACCAATATTTAGCTTCAAAAATTTCTCTTCTTCCCTTCTCCTTATAAACCTGGGATATTTTAGGCCAAGTCTAAGACATATACCATTTTACTCCTAATTACTTTTATGTCTTTAATACAGTGGACATTTTCATCTTTACAAAAAACACAGTACAATAACTCTTAATATCACCTAAAACTGCGAAACAAGGTCAACTTTATTTCTACTAGCAAAATGAAGCTACTGCAGTCTTTGTAGTTGCGCACGGCTGTCCTTCAGGGTATGTTATCAATCAACAGCATCCACTGATGGTCAGTGTACAGTCTACAAAAATTCAGGTTATTATAATTAAGATTCAGAAAGAACTGACATCAACTATTCAAATTAAACTGTAAAAATATCCACAGGTTTAACAGACTGGCTCTAAGGAAGTGGTGATCATTATTGGTCTCACTGAAGCCCACCTGGGAGCTGCCCCCCTCAATGTTCTGAGCACATTCCTCTAATCACTGAATGGAAGCCCCTGCCATTCTACACTGTGAACTACCTGCTACCTCTCATAGCGCATAGCCCTTGAAAGAACCACTCGAGAGTGTGGTCATTTTGACTGATGTTATTGGGAGGTATTTCTTTAGACTGTCCTGTTCGTTACGAGGAAAACAGGCAACAGTATTAACTTCTAATAATAAGACCTGAAGAGCATGGGATGTAGCTCCCTCAGAATAGGGTCTATCTAGCCCTGGGCTCAATCCCATCCATGGATAAAAGTGGGGTAGCATTGTCACCTGAAACTCAGCACCTGGGAGGCAGGGGCAAAAAAATCAGAAGTTTAAGGCCAGCCACAACTACATGGCTATGGGTAGTTTGTGGCCAGACTGGGTCTTTGTCTGAAAAAGAAAACCCCAGAGTCAAAAAAAAAAGAATAAAGCTTGAAGTTTTCTTCTATATTTTTAAAAATTATTGTTTACATGGCAGTAGTGTGCCAGTGTCTGTAGGAGAGAGCATAAGAAGACAACTTGTAGGAGCTGTCCTTTCACTTTTGCCATGTGGATTCTAGTGAACAAACTAGGTCATCAGGCTTGGTGGCAAAGACCCTCACCTGCTGTGCTAGCTTGCTGGCCCGCTCAAAAGTTGTATTTTCAAGCAAAAGTGAGAATTTTTATAAAACTTGGGTTAGCCACTGTGATTTTACTACTTCCCAGTATTTGAAGAATTTGATGAAATATCCATTGCTGATCCCAACCAAAACAGTACTGCAGATGTGTCAGAACTTAGGACTATGTACACACTCAGTGAACTTTTCTAAATAACCAAAGCCCACAGTGTTAGAAGACTGATCCACAGTAAGAGTGAAAGATTTTAGCACGACAAAAGCATAGAAAGCTCACTAATTGTTGGAGGTGGTCAGCAGCTACCAGCATTGACTGCTCTCCAGGGCACACAAGCACTCACAGGGCAGCTCATAGCTGTCTGTTAACCCAGTCTCGTTCTTGAGCATCTCAGACCCTCTTCTGACCTCTCAGGCAGCGTTTATATATGACTCACTTATATACACAAAGGCAAAACACTAATACACACACAAACAAACAAACCTGTCTTTTCAAATTTCACTAACAAGGTTTTAGCTTCCATTTTCAACTAATTCCCTCCCCCCGTCCCCCTCACCCCCCGTCGCTGAGGACTGAACCCAGGGCCTTGCGCTTGCTAGGTAAGCGCTCTACCACTGAGCTAAATCCCCAACCCCTTCAGCTGATTTTTAAGAGGTACTACCATTTGTTCAGTTTTTATATAGCACCTTTCAGAGGAGACATTTTCTAGAAAGGTTATTAAAGTATTTTTCCAACTATATATTTATCTGGGTTTTTCTTTCACGTAATTCACTCCTAACAACTTGCAGCACAATATGGAAGCACGTGAAGTATGTGGAGGAATTCAGGTGTCTTAATGTAGACATTAAGCAATGTAAAACCCACAAACAACGCCATGCTTCCCAGTAAACTTCTGGTTTAGACCACAGTGCACATCTGGAGGTCAGAAGTCAACTCTGTAGAGCCGCTTTCTCCTCCTTTTTATAGTGGTTCCAGGATCAAACTCAGGTCATCAGGTTTGGAGAAAAGACATCTTGCCAATATAAAATAACTGTTTACACTTTTCCAGTCTTATTTTCTACTACAATATCAATATTTTAAGTTTAGAAAGAGACTCATACCAAAACTATTGAGAACTGCTATTTACAGTTTGAAAAGTTCCTTTCCACACACTTTCTCAATCCCAGCACTGTGACAGCTCACTGACCTGCCTTCCAGTGCTGTTACCAAGCTAGCTCACCTTGCATTCACAATGTTCCCAGCATTCAGCTCCACCATTTCTTCAAAGCCAATTGCAAATATATCAGTTGGCTTACTTCTCTTATCTACAATTAAGCATTCAAAAATACCTTTAAATATAGCATAGGTCAAATGGCAGCCTTACCCAATAAATTCAGTCCCAGATCACATAAAACTCCTTCTATGTTTTCAATTTGACCAAACTCCCATCAAAAGTAAAAATTCATCAGTGAGCTACACTGCTGCAAATTTAAGTCTATTTAAGAGTATTTTGAATATCCTTAAGAACTAAATAAAATCGTTTAAAAACAATGGTTAAAGTTTGCCCCTCTAACAATAGGGAAACACGCCTCGCTTCTTAAAAGTGAAGGCGAATCAAATTTGCAGAATTAAAGGAATTACTCCGAGAAGATATATGATCGAGATGCAGAAGGCATTTGCTGGTGGGGATTCTGCGCAAGGGCCACACTGTGCCTGACCATCATTACACAAGCATGTGATGAAGCAGTTCTTGCTTTTGTTTGCTGACAGGAAACTATACATGAAGGAACTAAGTAGGGAACTTTCCTGATATAGCATGACACACACACACTGGGAACCATAATGGAGCTCAGACCCTGCCTTTGTTAAACTGGCTGCAGGACCCTTTCTGTGTTTTAGGTTCTTTATCTATGAAACTGGAATAGTAGCCTCAATGTAACGAATCTGCTAGAGAATTAAACATGTGGAAAAAAACCCTATGATGTTCTTTTTATTATTAATCATTCTATTACCGTCACTTTTTTCCCATTTTGATTACTGTGACTGAAATGGCCAGAGTTTAATAAAATGTTTGAAAGAAATTCCAAAAGCTAAGATATGATTGATTGATTAAAAAGGACTAAAAAAGGAAAATTTCTATCCCGCACAATTTCCTATACATAGCCCCTTCATGTGTACCATTGGTATAACAGACTATTCTTAAAGGAAGTTTAAGTGGAGTTGTAAGTTCCTAACTCGAATTACTTCATAATGTTGGAAAGCTGTTCTATGAATAGCTTCATGACAGGTATCTAACTAAGTTTTGTGTTGTTGTTAATGTGTGTGTGTGTGTGTGTACACCTAAGGGCTTATGTGCGTCACATCTGTGAAACCTCAGAGTTGTGGAAGAACAGTAAGCCCTTTTCTCTCTGAGCCATCTCTCCAGGCCTTTTACAACCAAGTTATCACAATTTCTTTAAGACTGCTCATGATATGCTCTGGAAAATGGAACATTCTGGGCTTACATCATAAAGTACAAATGATCAACTATAAAATAAACTTGGGTCATGTCTATTTAAATCAAAACAGAAGTAGTTTCTCTTATATGTGTGGCTTCCTTCAAAGATGTCTCCATCCTGATCTCCTGAGAAACAACTGGACAAAAAATTTTAAAAAATTTGTGTTGCTTTTGTTTATGTTTATTTTGTTTTATGAATCAAAGTTTTACTGTATAGTCCAGGCTTGACTAGAAATTAGAGCAATCCTCCTGTCTCAGTCTCCGGAGTGCTGGGATTATGGATGTAAACCACCACACCCAGTTCCATCATTGCTTTTTTTTTTTTAACTGAATAGCAAATTTTCTATAAATAAAAAGTGAGGTAAGATTTTGTCAGACTTAGCCTGAGAAATACTGGCTTTCAAACTAATTTTAAAAAGCCAAGCCAAGTTTCTTTTCTAAATTAGTGAAGTGTTACACTGCAGTCAGGACTTTAAACCCCTGATATAAAAATCCAACCTTGAAACTCCTGGATGCCAGCTAACTTGGGCGCATCAAGAAGCCAGTCGGTGAGGGTCTGGTTCTTGAATGCTATGCTGCGGAACTGTTTCCCGCCATTCACATTCCAGGTTCCAACACACACTCGGATCTTCTTGGGCTTTGAGTACTTGTAGAAGTTCTCACACATGTTCTTTAAGACTTTGGAAGATGCTAGACAAAAACAAGATGCAAGAGAATGTTAGCTGCAGCAAATCATCTGTAAAAGTGTTTTTCAGTGACAGAGGTATCTAGAAAGTACAACTATCATCACAAGCACAAATAAAATGCATGCGCAGGCACAAGGAAGAGATCAGCCCTCAATGCCAAGCCCAGCCGGATGCATTAACCACACTGCATCAAAGAAATTAAAGACTGACATAAAAACTACTACAGAATGACTGTAGAGACATAACGCATGCAGGAGGAACAGTTCGGATTCAATGGTATGCTGGTTCATATACCTAAAACTTAAAAGCCTTTTTAAAAAAAGCAATACAGCAACTGACTTAAAATCTTAATTAGGAAACTGGTAAAAATATAAATTTTATTTCTCCCTAAACAAAAGCACTTAAAAATATCTCGAGTTAAAATTCAAATTACTGACAAGCAGCTTGATGAACAATGGCTCCCTCACAAAAATGAGCACAGAGAAGAAGATGAGATGCTGGGTGAAATCCTACTGAATGCTTCCCTCTCATGGAAGGAGCTCATGAGCTCAGTAGAGACCTGCAGGGTCTGTCTATCTGTCCTCCTCTTCAGCCCTCTGTTCACTCACCACTCAGCGACCGGCCGTATTAGGCTTGCTCCCATTACACACTTTTAGCCTCTCTACTCTCTCCTCTCATCAGCTGGTGAGAACTGCACTGGGTCATCCAGGTCCCTGTCCTCCCTTGCTAGTTCCATACACTCTCTCACTCTATGACAAATGACCTCCCTTCCCATGTTATTATTTATGATACTGAGAATTAGCAGAGGCCTGAGAACTGGCACTGTAAAGGTCAGTACCACATTAGTCTCCTGACCGTAGTTTTGACTTAGTTTTGACTTCGGAGCCACTGGGACCTGAAGATTATTTGGACAATCCTATCTCCACTTTCTTAAAGGCAGATGTGTACATTTCTCAACCTCTTCCTGTTTGATTTGATTGTCTATAGCAGTGACAGGGTGCAAACAAAAGCAAATTATTTGCTCTGTCCTCAGTACAACTAACTAAAGCTGATAACATCCAGTAAAAAGCCATTCTCTATTGTGATGGACATTACTGACTCTAAAGTCATTGCTACTGCTACTGTGAAAACAGCATTAAAATCCACTCAGTATCAAGATGTCAATTCTGTGATTGTGCAGCTTAAGGAACTGAACAAACAGTAATGCCTTGTGAACAAACCCAGGCTGTCTCGTTGTTTGAATGAACAAGGTCAAGTCACTTTACGGATGGAATAAGAAGGTAAAGTATAATCCTAGTTTCTTCTCACCATGGTGGCACCTTGCTGTGCTTAAAGAAATTAGTCCGTTAAGACCACAGATGTCTAAACACTATATCCTTACAGAAATGGTATTCATCACATAAACCACTGCACAGCCAAGCGCTCCCTCCTCACTTTCATTTAAAACAAAAACAGCAATAGTTGTCAGAAGAGTCACAGTGGTGATCAGGCAAAACATCCTAAGAAGGGGAAGAGAAGGTGTGCTTTGCAGCTAAGTTTCAGGCCAAACTTTGGCTTTGTCCTGTTTGCTACAGAGTCGGCTTTAAAGACAAGATCATGAACCACAGAGGATGAAGAGATGGGGTCCCTACGGATGCAGAGGCAAGGAGAAGAGAGCCATATTAAGCACTGCCCATGCACCAGCTCTGACTTGGGGAGCAACACGATGCTGTTTAAAGTGAGCCGGTTTCAGATCTTGTTTCGGTGCAGGCCTGTACTTCTAGAGAACGGTCATCTGCACGGTAAGGGAGTGAGCCAGCAGCCTGTGTGCCAGGCAGTGCTGAGTGAGTACAACCAGCATGGGCAGGATCTGCACCACCGCAGAAAGTCCCATGCAGACCTTTGCCTGCAGCCTGGAAGAGTAAGATCTAACGGGGATAATGTTCAAGGAAACAGGACGTGAACTTTCATCTAGCTGAATTATCTCCCATTAGAATACGCCTGTGATGCAGGAAGAGAAAGAATCCTGTATATTTCTTCCCGAATAAAGTACTTAATTTCTGCAAACTTAAAATTTTTATTTAGAGTAATAATATTAATTTACTCTGTAATATGATAAAATTATACCTGTGTGTTCAACATCAGCTTTAAAAAAAATAAAGAAAAGGTTGCTTTTATTTATACATGGATTTTTCTATACTGTACCTGACTGTAATGTCTGTTCAGACACTATGGATGCATCAAGAAGAAAACAAAGAATCATTAGTAAAACAACAAGTTACATTTAAAACTTATTGTGTCACCTTAAAACATCCTGAGGTGGTGCTATTTCTGTCAGGTTGACAACCTGAGTTTGTTTTTGAAGCTAGAACACCAAAGACAATAAATAACAATAACTGGTACAAACCCGTGTGTCTGAGGGTGTCCTGTCCTCACTCAGTGATGTCCACTGCTTCGCAATATGAAGGTTCTCCTCTTCCAGAAGCTTGTGTGTGTGTGTGTGTGTGTGTGTGTGTGTGTGTGTGTGTGTCTGTCTGTCTGTCTGTCTGTCTGTGCACATGTGAAATAGAGAGTATGAGCATAAAAATCTAAGAGGTTGAAGGACACCGAAGACATAGAAAGCTATGTCTTAACACCTAACGTTCAATGTTCTGGGACTCTCCAATGATAACTGCTATCATTTCAGCTATAAGAAGACAAGTGCATTAAAACCATCAACTATACTATGTAAAACTACAAAAATTCATGTGGCTATCAAAGTTTTGGGGAAAATGGGGTTGGGTATCACATATAAAAACTTCAAAAGTGACACAGCAAAGAAGACGGAGCCTAGTTTTGAAGACGGCATGGCACTATGTATGTTAAATGTATGAAATGCAGGACTATATAACAGTAAGGCATTACAGCTCTTAAAAATATGAAGGTGGCTTGTAGAAATCAGCACCAGAAGGGCACAGCAACTGTGAATGGCAGCAAAAGGGCCCTAAGAAAATGGATGGATGTCGAGCATCAGATGTGGGTGGGTATGGCTCAAAAGGCATTGAACTGCAGAAGGGAAGATGTTTAAGGTATGTGCATATGGCTATGCACGTTTTGCATATCTGCACCCATGCTGGTTCTGCTGGGTAGTTTTCTGCATTTGCCTAATGCTGCTTGCCAGCAAAACCACGCAAAAGCTCATGCAAAACTGGCACCATGTCCACATTATTACCTAACATGTCAACCACACTGGACCAAGCTGTCTCTCAGTGTCAGAATAAGCATGGCATGGAGCTGACCACTTCTGAGAGGCATGTGACACACGGTGAGCTGTGCAGGGAACTAGACACCTGCTGCTTAGCTTGGGGAGTTCCTGGACGGCTTGCTTCTCCTCTCCCCTCACACTTAAACTTTCCACTGTTGTTTATTAATGCCTCCACATCAAGTAGGCACGGGTGCAAAGAGGTGACAAAACAGAGCTCAGTCAGTCTCTACTGGAAACCAGGAAGAAGTCTGAAGTTCAAAGATGTAGTAAGTATCAGACTTATTTTAAAAAAAGAATTTGAGTAGGTCACATCCCCCAAGACTACTTATACATTCCTAGGAGCAACCTTCACGGCATCAGGAGAAATCTGACATTCTGTGATCACCTGCATGGTCAGTCTCCAGAGGGCATTACCAGATCCAGGAATGTCCTGTGTGAAGAGCGAGTGCTGGAAGGTTTGGGGCTGAGGGAAGATGTCCACGGCTCTAAAGCTCTAATGGGAACTAAAGGAATCTAAGTGAGCTTGTCAACTATACCCTATCAAAGCTGGAGAGAGGCAGGAAGTCTAATGTATGGCATGTACAATGAATGTTGTTTAGTTTCCTCATAATATTGCTTCTATGTATTCAATAACATGAAAAGTTAATGTTTTTGACATTTAGTACAAGACATACAAAAAGATAAAAAGCTATGTTGGGGGAAAAGTTACTTTGAAAGCTACATATTTAAGACAACTATTAGAATAGGTCATAGGGGTTAGTGACCAATAATAAACACTGCTTTCAATCATTACTATAATTTAAGCTGATTCAGACAATAACAACCAGTTAGGATGTGATTATAAGAAATTAACCAATACAGAGAGAGGGTTTTCTCAATGAAGCATTGCCTGTAGAGTTGGATTACTGAATGCTTTAAAGTGCTACCCTATGCTCTATGGGATCCTGCCTTGTATCAGGTTAGCAGCACTTAGACTACACAGTCCTCAAGTCATAATCTGTAGAAGAAAGTACACATAGTGTTCAGAATGAAACAGCCAGTTTGTGGCTAAGTATCACAGTATTAACATTTGACAAGAGAAAAACTTCATTGGAGAATCCTACTTTATAAAAACCACTTGTCCCAAATTATTTAAATCAACTACAGCCTAGAAACTATTCATGTAAATAGGTTTAGCTTGCTTTTTAGGGGGGGCTTTTAAAGACTGTAAATAAATGAGGTAAGTAAAATATAAAGTGTGCATACCACGCAAACTCCCAGTAGTTAGAAGTGCCCGGGCTTTGTCGGCTAAGTCGCTGTTCAGAGTGTTTCCCAGAAGCAGGACATCAATGGCTTCTTGCTTGGAGCTGTCGAAGAAGTTATTCTGAATGGTTCTGGTGACAGATCGCGCACCATCTTTTAACTTTCCAGCCTGTTGTGTGAGAAAGGAGATGGACCCTTGTTTGAAATACTGTTGATTTTGCTCAATGGGTATTTTGCAATTTTATATGGATTTTTATAAAATTCTAGTATTAAAAAAGTTCTAATAATTATCTTTTAAATGGGTAACCACATTGAAAGGCTTTAAAATGTAACTTTCCTTTATGGTCCACACAAGGAAAATGATAAACTAAATGCCACAACTTCATCTAGCAATATATGGAGCAGTAAATATTGTGTTTATTTGAATTAAGAAAATGCCTTTCTATATCATAACTTTTAAATGTAAGGATGGCTGGGTGGGAAAAGATAGCGGGGACAAAGGATGAGACGTTGAACTTACAGTGCCTAGAAAACCTTCTAAGTACTCTGATCATATAAAAGTAAAATTGTACCGCAATTATTTAATGGTAGTTAAAGACAGAATTGAATCTAAAACCAAAGGTCTTGTTAAAAAAACAAATTTGTAAGTACATCTCAAATATGATATATAAATTTTGGTTTGTTTATTAGAGATATTTTTTTACCTATACAAATATAAATCACAAAACAATTACCTATTCCAATAGTAAGGGAGTTGATTACAACTTTAATGAACAGGTATTTCACTTATCCATATTATCAGATAATATTTATTTTGGTCTTACAGAGTTTTAACTGTCAAAAATAACTTTGGTTTGGAATGTGTCATTTTCATCCCTTTGAAAAGTAACAGTAACTACAGCCTTCTTTTTAAAATAAAGAGCCATTTTTTTTTTTTTTTCCAGAGCTGGGGACCGAACCCAGGGCCTTGTGCTTGCTAGGCAAGCACTCTACAACTGAGCTAAATCCCCAACCCCGTAAAGAGCCATTTTTATATGCCACTAAATACAATATGGCATTAAAATCATAATTTTTGTCATGAAATAAATAAAATGTTATTGAAAAAAAGAACACTCACCATTCACATTATCAGGCAATTAATCAAAAGGAGCCGAGAGAAAGGAAAAGAAAGCAGTTGGGATGTTAGATTTTAGCTCAATTCAGACTAGTATATTTAATATTAAGATATAAAGATTTCATATCTATACTTATGTTAAAGATAAGAATACTGAACATATATGCAACTTATGTACATATATTGTCATGGCCACAGCAGAAACCAAAGGCAGAGAAGAATATACATGAGTATTTCAAAGCAACAGTCGGAGAGGCAGTGTTTAATAAAATGATTATGCTGTTTTAAAAGGAGTAAATGAAAGTCAAGAAGCCTCAAGTTTTCTACAGACAGCAGTGTTTAGGGAGTGGATTTCTACAAAGCACTCTGACGGATGAGGCGCCTGCAGGTGAGGCCAGCCTGCAGCAGGGAGCTGACTGAACACAAAGACCTGAGATGCTGAGTTATCCTCATGGGACACAGCTGCTCGGCCGCAGCTCCTGAGACCATTAAGATGGCTAACACTTTCTCCTTTTGTTGACGGGTGTTTTTGTTTTGCTTTTTAAACTGGGACTTGTCAGACCTGGTACTCTCTCTACACCCTAGGTTGGTCTTGAGCTTGTGGCAATCCTCCTGTCTCAACTTCTCCAGTGCTGAGATTATAGGTATGAACCACCATACATAGCTAAATGTTTTCACTTTTATCCAGAAATAATTTGAGGAATTAAGAGATTTAGGAAAAAATAAACTAAGGTCCAGGCCCCTTAAAGAGTTAAACAAGATTTAAGTACACAGAATTATAAAACATATTCCAAACACAGCCCCAAATCCCACAACGAAGGCCAAGTACAGAAGAGAAAAGCAACCTGAAAACAATATAAGCAGCCACGAGTCCTGGTGAGATTCAGAACTGTAACTACAGCCACGCTCCACCCTACTACACAGTGATAGCTTCCTTTTAAAAGCAAAAGAGCAGAGAGTAGTGTCACCAACTGAGCCCACCTATCCTGGGCTCACTGTACTGCTTGTATAAACTGGTGATGGTCCACAGGTCTGTCCACTGCTTGTGACACGCCTCCTAAATAGAGGGCCCGTGTCAAGTGCAGGACACAAAGACAATGAGACAGGATACACTATTAGGACATTGTTGTTGTTGTTGAAATTTTACTTAAAACCAATATAAACAATTTAAAAAGTAAGAGAGGCAGACAATATTAAACCATATAAAATAACCTAAGAATTTTCTAGGTTTCATTAATCATCAGAATCTATGACATGTATCAGACAGGACATGAAAGAATTCTAAAAGACACCTGTTAACATAAAAAACTACTATTTAGAAAGTTATTTCAAAACTTTCTACAGAGAGGAGAAAGATGACAATCAGTGACAGATCTAGCTCTACCTTGGCCTTCCCTTCGAGGGCTCCGGTGCCTGCATATATTTTACTGATTGAATCGCCATTCACAGACCACATGGACCGGAAAACTTCTTGAAAGCGAGTCACCAACTGAGGCTTTTCAGCCAAGCCCAGAGCTTCCAGCTGTTTAGCTAGCATCTGAAAGAGCAAACAAGGATTTTCAAGGTAAATGTAGTTATATAATCATTGTAATGTGACTTTTTTACAACTATAAAATTAAAGTTAGAATTTATGAATATACAACTCTGAAAGTGTTAACACTTTATTGGGCTATGTTTATTACCACTTCAAGTTTTAGGGTAAAACTTGTAGTTTTTTAAGATAAAATGGTCTTTCAGGAGATTCAAAAAAGAACATGGATTTGGAAACAAAAGAAGTAATGTTCCCTCAAATTAACTTATAGCCATTCATCCATTTACCTTGCTTACTGAAGAAACAGTCACAACTAATCTATAAAGAAGAGCAGAAATACGCACTGAGGTTCCCTAAATATAAACAGTTTTCATCTTGGACTTTGTTCTTGAAGCTTGGGTAATTAAGGTCACAGGAGAAGCAGCAAGCTATTCCTAAGTGTCATAAAGAAAACACCACGGCAGCTTTTTATGTGTGCAGTCTACACTGGTGGCATGTTTAAAAGAACTCTAGAACCAAGCGTACATTTCAAGGGCCTTTTGGCGACAAACCCTCCAAGGCGGATGGCAATGCATGCATTGTACAAGCTACTGATCTTGGGCTGCAGCAGCATGGGCACGCTGTCTGTCCCTCTTACTAACTCCCCAGTTGGCCATCCCTGCTCTTCTGCTAAGCTCCTTCCCACTTACATTTTCTTCCTTTCTGTTAGGTGTGGTAATTATCTATAATTTCAAAAGATTTAGAAATATATTAAGGCCTCTCAATGGGCTCGTTTTATTACTGAGGCTTATGCTAGAGTTATTCTGTGTTTACACGGGACATAAAATAGCCCAAGGGTTTCCTTTATTGCTTAAATCTGTCAATCTTTAAGAAATAGGAAAAGCAAATTTCACTTTACTATTATTGGGCATAACTCTAAGTTAGCAATAAGTTTTTTAACTGGTTAACCAAATGCGACCAACAGAGAGGCACATTCTCACGTCACACTTCAGATAGTGAAGGTCAACTGAGACAGACTAGAAATGAACACTTAGTAAGTTAAGTATAAGAACTCCAATAAGTGTGGGCAGATCCTGCAAACACAGCCAGCCACTGAAAGCCAGGGCCTCAATCAAATCTGAGCCATGTGAATTTATCTAATTACCACCTGCCTTTTTTCACGTCTCCTATGTCATAAAAAATGTCAAGGTTTCAAATGATAGGTTTCAAAAAGAAATCAAAACAGTAAAATTTACTTACATAAAATATATCTCTGCTGCTGAGAATTTTATACAACTGAATTTTCATTTTTGAGACAGAAGCTGAGCTTCGATAATTAATTAACCAACTCACTGGCCAAATTTAAGATCATTAACTACAGAAAAAAAATCAGTTACTTTCTATTTCTGCCTTTATAGTTCTTGAAAACTACATCCTTCCTAATGCAAAGAGAATGCACCGCCGCCTTATGACCCTGACTTACTGGACAGGGAAGACCTGGGCAGCTCAGAGCTGCTGCAGTTCACTGACTAGCTGAGACTCTGCCTGCTCTAGATGACATGGTAAGTAAACACTGAAATATACATAAATAATGCCCACTTGGATTGAGTTACAAACTATCAAAAATCTAACTCTATAGAAATATACATGTAAAACCAGATTTTAAAATCCTAAAATAAAATCTTGAAAACTTCAGCATAAAGTTAAAAATCCATGCACACTGTTTCAAGAGACAGGCCAAACAAAACAAAACAAAACAAAAAAAACCATCAATGAGCACTCCAATATACACACAGGCGTCTGTCTAGAAGACATGTTAAGGAACAATAGAAGGAAACAGTTGACAGCTCTAGAGCAGATGAAGGGACAGTTAAATCACAAGGGTTTGAGAGCGGTGGGGGTGGGGAGAAAGGCGGAAGTGAAAACAGTCCTAAGAAGGCCCTGCTTCATTACTTTGTACAGCTGAGAAACGGGCTGCACAAGAGCACGCGGGCTGCACATGGCACAGGCAGTGATCTTACCTCTAAGCCAAGGAACGCCTGCACACTGTTTGTTCTATCCAGACAGTCCAGGCAGTTTGTCCGAACTGTACCACTCTGGCACCTGTAACAATTCGATAGTTACACGGCTAGTTTACACCAGGAATAAAGTATAAACAAACTGGCTGCAACAGACAGGAAGAAAACTGCATGCCCTTCCATTTCCAACTTTACACCGACACCATTTTCAGGCACAAAATAACCATAAAAATAGGAAACAGTTAGCACTGCCGTCTACATGCTGATGTTTTACTACATGGCTTTCATTCCATATCTACCACACGTCCATTTTAACCAAGCCTGAAGTTAGGAGATGAACAGACATTCAGGTTTATAATCCTACTGTTCTTTCCACAAAAATAACAAATATTTTGGGAATGGTTTTTTTAAACAAACAAACAAACAAACAAACAAACAAACAAGTTCTCTTCTGCTGACTGCCCTATAAAGCCACTATAACATAAAAGCACAGATTGGAAGAAGCCAATAACTTTGATATTTGTTCATAAGTTTACTTCCATGTAAAATCTGAACTTAAACCTTTTGACTTTTTTTCTTATTTCATATGCAAAAGCTAAGGATGTAAGTTACACCAATTTGGACAATAAGTAAAAATTTCCCTTTATTTGCACGCAATGGTCTTTACTAGAGTCAAGAGTTACTGAAACTTCAACTTTACTAATAGCATGGAGTCGGAAGCCAGGTGAACAGCAGCTCCAATGCTTCCCAGTCACAGGGCATGGAGTTGAACAAGAACATGCTTCAGTTTCCTCAGATGCAAAAGGCACCATCATAGATCCTATTTGTTACAATAAAGACATACACACTGCTGCCCCACACTATGTTCTGGATGATGGAACATATTATTATTATTAGTTGAAATCTAGAGAAAAAAACCCAAATTTAACATAAAGTATTAAAAATACTTCAAAATTATAAACTGCAACATAAAAATAGAAAAATTAAAAGTTCAATGTTAAGAATAATTTATATCAAAGTTCCAATTTAAAGAGAAGAATTGAACCACCAAACCTTTGAACTGCACTGCCATCGAAATAAAAAAATCCATAATCTAGAAACTTCTGGACTTGTGGTTTGAGAACACTGTGTAATTTTTCTGCCTTTCCTCCTTTAACCATCTGATGATAATCAAAGGACACCATGTGGATATCAGAAGCGTGTTCAGAGGCTTTCAAGTGACTCTGAAAGTAAAACAGCAAATGTTCACACAGGTGTTGGCTGCGGCCTATCGCTGCAGCACCACAGACACACATGTAATTCCAAGCTGGGACCCAGGGAGGAAGTTCCCTGAAATCCACCCTGCCCCAGTTCCCTGGAATTTTACTAACCCCCAAACCTTTCACTGACATTGGCAGCAGAAGGGACATCTTTTGATACCTAATGGCATTTACTGTTATTATCTAAAACCCATATACTATTCCAGAGAGACTGAGTGGCAATATTAACTCAATACTTAATTAATTAATACTTTAGTTTGGTTTAGAAAATGAAATAGTTTCTAATAACTAGTATTTTATTGTAATGAACAAATTTAGTAAGTAATTTTACCTTCTAGAGAATATAAAATAAAGTACCTTAGTTTTTTTTTTTTTTTTCAGAGCTGGGGACCGAACCCAGGGCCTTGAGCTTGCTAGGCAAGCGCTTTACCACTGAGCTAAATCCCCAACCCCAAGTACCTTAATTTTTAACACAAAGTCTAATCAGACATTAAAAGGTTCATCTTTATGCCCTCATTCAATGCTATGCATATTAAGTTCACCTTTAAAAATATGGCTCTCAAAAGTATAACGTTTAAGTAACAATTTCCTCACAATCTTAAAAAGTAGCTAATTAGGTTATTTTTCCACTCAACTAGACTCCTAATTTAAACCTCAGAAAATGTTTTCTGGCTACTTTATGTAGACTGTATAACATAATTTACATCAACCCAAAATTGATCAATTATTGTGCCTATACTAAATTCTAACAGCCTCAGAGAGTTAAGGGCATCACCAGGACCTAACTTTTGCTCTCTGAGGAGGTGGGGAGTCTGGCTACTTTGTTTTTGTTTCCACTCTAGGTGAGCAAGGGCCGGACAGAAGCTAAAGCTGGTACTCACCTGGAAGGCCTTGCTCAGCATATGCTCACCCTCCTTAGATCCAAGCAGATTTACTACTATTTGTTTACCATATAAGTCCTTAAGGGTTCGGAAATGCCTATTGACAAAAGACAGGAAACAGCATATAGTCTCCCCCAGTAAACAAGAAACTCCTAACATTTGCTAACTTGGATACAATCCACCCTACATGTTCTCAAACATCTGCATTTACAAAGTTCAGGAAGCACAATTTTCTCTCTGACTTATGGATGCTATACTCTCTGGAGCTCCCACTGGAGCTCTGGGGTCGTCCAGCCTCTAGCTCACTTCCCATGGTGAAGCGAACAACAGACAAAGCAGATCGGAGCACACTGGGCCCTTCTGATGGCCACCTGCTTCAGCAGTGTTCAGCAGGGCCTCCTGACTAGTTTGAGCCCTCGAAGGCTCCCTTAGCGATGGCTTTTCTTCCCACAGTTTCTGTTACCTAAGGTCAATCAGGGCCCCAAAATGCTAACACCTGTTCTGACTCTTTCCTCAGAGATGTTACATTGTGCATTAATTTTAGTTTAGCACAATTATAATTCTCCCATTTAAAATTTTTTTATTGAGAATTTCATACATGCATATAATACAATTAGTTATTAATAAGAGTTAATCTCTCACTATCTATAAATTAAAGTTTAATATATTTATATATGCTCAAGAGAAACTTAAGTGCAAGGTGTAGTTAATAGTTTCTGTTATATATAGCAATGCTACACAAAGCAAATACCACATGAACTTCATCTACAGTACTACACAAAAATAACCAGTTCTACCTGTCAAAGGCAGGCGCATTGGCTTCAAATCCCCTTGACATGCGAACACGATGAGATCCCACCTTAGGCAAGAAAAAAGATTTAATCATTACCCAAACCACTGTCGGGACAAAAGAAACATCACTACTTGCAATCCAAGTAATTCATTTAGTGACCACAGTAACCAGAAGGCCTCACTCAGGGTAATTCAAGGGGTCCCTATTCCTAGCTGTAAGAAACAGTCGGATAGAAAAAGAATGGTGGCCAGGCATGCAGGCACGCAGATGTACTGCAGCACTCATCCTTACACTGATGGAAACAACAACAACAACAACAAGCCCAATCTGTAGAAACTTGGATTTAAAAAGTAACATAAGAGCTTGGCTTGGTATTGTTTGTTGTGTGAATCATCTACATTTAGCATACAACATAGAGGGTTTTCTATGCTTTGTATCTTTTAACAAAGACAGAAAGGAAAATACATAAGGTGAAATGGCCAACATGCAAAGTTCACTTTTATTTCCATGACATAAGAAGACTAGGAAGCGAGAACAGAAAGGAGACACAGGAGAGAGGAGAGGGTGAGAAGCCTAGGCACTGGAGACTGAGAGATAGGAAGAATGCTGTCAAATTCAAGACTAAACTGGTCTACGTGGATCCAGGCCAGGGCTACATAACACAGTGAGACCCTGTTTAAAAAAAAAAATAACAAACACGTGTCTTTGACCCTCATAGTGGTCACATATGCTGTAAATGATAAAAGGAAATAGAAAAGAAAAAAAGAACAAGCTATACCCACTAGGAAATACTCATTAATAGCAATTTTTTGATGGTAGAGATTTTTGAGTGCTTTCATACATACTATCTACCTTATTTCAAACTTAAATATATATTCTATTTAAGTTCCATGTAACTATTTTTTTAAAATGTTCAGATGAGAGATTTACATTCCTGACCAAAATTTGTACTTTTCCAAGTAGCCTATTACTAACAATGTCCACATGTCTTTTTCTCTATAACGGTAAAGATTCTAGTTATCTCAGCTCAGTAAAACTCCAAACACACTAAAGAACAAACCAAGCCAAACCATTCCTTTCTGGAGCTGGAAAGATAGCTCAGTGGTTAAGAGCACTTGTTGCTCTTCCACGGGACCTGAGTTCAAGTAGCACCCATGTCAGGTAGCTCACAAGTGCCTGTAGCTGCAGACTCAGAAGGGGAGCCTGGACACAAGTGATGTGTGCATGTGCACGTTCCTGCCCTCCCACCCCCAAATACAAAGAAGGAAGTAATTTTTTCCTGCAGACTCAGATTTTCCAGGCCAATCTCATGGCCACATAACCATAAGGACAGCACATTTTGCAGAATTAAGAATGTTGTGCTAGTGGAAAAAACACAATGGGGAATATCTGCCTAATGTGGGTTATACTTTTTTCCTCACACAGGCAAGAGGAGGGACTGAGAGACCTAACATTTCTCTGAGATTTCTGGATCAACGTTTTCCAGAAGTCTTTCCTGCTAATCCATGAACAAATCAACTTGTTAAAAGGGGTTAATGAGGAACTCTACCATGTCAACTCCACAGTGCAGAACTGTAAACTCAGCTTCGAGAGGTAGACACAAGGGGACCACAAGCTCCAGACAACACACCACCATAAATGGATGAACAAAAAAAAAAGTCAGTCCCTAAGATAAATTCTCCTCCTGAGAATATATGAAACAGAATCATTTCTAACAGCCCTAAAGCAAGAGTCCTAGTTTTATTCCACAGAACAGTTGATCCTTGGCATTTTTATTTTTGAAAATCAGTTGTCTATTTTTATACCTTCTTAAAAATAAATAATGTATTTTCGTTTTTTTTATTACCACTCTTCTAGAACAATAGAGGAAATGTTTCAGTATTTACAAAGAGGATCCATTCTCAGGAGGCTAAAGCAGGGTAAGTGCCATATGTTGGAGGGCAGCCTGGGATACACCAGCCAGGTCTATATTGCAAGAACCTTTCTCAAAACAAAAGCAAAGACCAATCTTTTCTTACACAAAGGAAAGTTGATTTTAGAGACCACTAAAGTAAATAACTGTGAAAAACAGAATCAAGTATCTCTCCAACCAGTCAACAACAGACCAGCTAGGTCATAATTTAGGAGAATTCTTAGAGTATCTCAGTGACTCCAAATTTACTGTCTCTCTGAAGACATGCATGGTTTACAACATGAAAGTTTTCAGAGAACATTAGCCAGCAAGATTCCCAGTCAGGTGAGACATCACAGGAGAAGGAAGGAGCAAAATCCAATCCAAGGGGGCTCCTTTAATGTAGCTATTCAGGATCCAACTTTACTAAACAATCAAATACCATGACTCGGGACTTTCTGAAAAAGTATCAGAGAAGCAGTACGATGTGGGCCTGTGACTCAACCACTGTTCTCCAAACAAGAGCAGGCTGGGGCTTTAGGACTGTTCTCAAAGCGATACTCCAACTACTCACCAAAGATCACAAAAGCATCGGAAAAGTGAGGCTGGGCAGGCATGCTCTTCTAAGAGAGTCAGTCAGGAAGCTGCCCTATGCTTAAAACAGTCTACACCTGGCTGGATGTGGTGGCACACATCTTTATACCAGCACTCAGGAGGCAGAGGTAGGTGAATCTCGGAGTTCAAGGCCCGTTTGGTCTACATACAGAGGCTCCAGGCCAACCAGAACTACAGTGAGACTCTACCTCAAAATAAACAACAAAACAAAATAAAAGCCCACCACCTT
Organism: Rattus rattus; assembly: GCF_011064425.1. NCBI lineage: Eukaryota > Metazoa > Chordata > Mammalia > Rodentia > Muridae > Rattus > Rattus rattus. Next base: position 53,601,810 of record NC_046157.1, on the reverse strand, counting down.
CCAAAACAACACCACCCCCTCACATCAGTCAGATTAGTCTAGACAATAACTAAGAATGTTAGCAAAACAGAACAAGTATTCATTGCATTGTTAGTCCTTGGCATACCTTAAGTAAACTAACACTGGAAAATTCAGAGGCCTCCACTTCCTACAGGGGAAGCAGGGCTTTGTTTTCATTCTCAATACTGAGACCCAGCTGCTGGATCCCACAGCAGACAGAGGCCTACAATGAACATGGCTCTTTAAAGTCCTAAGCACTTTTCAATAGAATTCATGTCAGAATAGATTTCTGGAAATAATTTAACATAACCTTATATTTTTAAAATATTTCATAAAGATGAAGTATTATGTTTTTAAAAATGAAGTTAAAACTCATCAGGAATATCCTGAGAATGATAAGACATCACATATTATAAAGCAAAGGTCGGGCCACAAACGTGTCACTGAGCCAGCAGTGGCTCACCGGACCTGCTGCTGCTGTGTGCCAGGCACTGCTTCCCGTGGTCTTAGTTAGCCTACATAACAATTCCAGGAAGGAGGCAGTATGCCCGTCATTCTCATTTACACATGAGGAGACTGAGACAGAAAGAGGGATTCAGTCGCTTGTGGAAGATCACCTAGCTAGCAATGGTAGATAGACAGAGAAAGGGCTATAAGTAAGTCAGGAATAGAGACTTTTTTAGCTACTAAATTCTCCTACAGAGTAACTCATTCTACACTACAGTTATGAGAAAATAATAATGAAAACATTGTTTTAAATCTTGAAATCTAAAATACTGAACAGCTCCTAAGTTGCTACAGTTATGTTATGTGGTTTGGAAGTGGTCCATCCCTTAAGCTTTCCTGATGGAGGTTTGGTGCCCAGGGTGCAGTGCTGGTGATGGTGTGGAACTGTTAGGAAGCGGGGCCTTGTGGGGCGGGAACACTGGTTCCCTGTGGCGCACTCTATGGAACCAGCAGTCACAGAGGCCTGAGTTGAATATGGGACATTTTCTTTGGCTTCCTGTTGAGAGATATTCCCACATATACCCCGTGGTAAGGCCGTGCGTGAGGTGCCAAACCAATTGGCCTGTCCAGTTGTGACTTCTGATCTCTAAAATTATCAGCCAAAATAAAAATAAGACTTTTTTCTCTATAACATTAGCCTGACTATAGTAGATCACTGCAGCAATAAACAGCAGCTAACCCAGAACTGAAAGGAAAGGCGCCCCAGAGGTGTTCTGCAGAGCCTCCCTTGTGAGTGTTACACACAGAGAATGATCAGTAAACTTGAAGAACCATGTTGAAAATATGGACAATGTGGAAATTTTCAAAAGAAAACAACAATAACAAGAAAACAACTGACTGTCAGGCACATACTTGCAACCCTGGTTGCTCCCAGAACAACGGAACAGATCCTCGGATTTGTATGAAGGAGGAGACACAGTCATCTAAGTATATAACCTACCAAAAAAGTCCAAAGAAAAAACTGTTAATTCTGGATTAGAAAAGCAGCCACTAAAGTCTCTGCACAGGAGCGCTGTGAGGACCACTTATGAATAAACTGTCCCAATCAAGGCAACCAACAACAGGAGACTAAGAGTTTCAGTTAATGATAATATTGAACAAGAAAACAATAAAATGTAAAAACACAACTTTAAAAAAGGAACTCCTTTTTAATCTCACTGTTATGTACATATACCCTTGTATTTCTTTTAATTTGTTCCTTAGCCTTTTTATATTTTTCCAAACCTAATTTAAAGATCTGAGTGGGGCTGATTTACAGCCTGAAACTTTAGCTACAGCCAAGTCATAACTTTAAAATTTTAGGATTCTTAAAGATAAATATGTACACATAAAATATTTTTATTAAGTAGCTTGCTCTATAATTGAAGATTTTAAAATTTACTGTCAAATGTGGAGCCCTGACTATGTAACAATACTTAATTAGTATTATATACCTGTGTGAGTTTGCTCTAGGAAAGCCTTTCTTAAGGCCAATAAGTAGTCAAGAACACCAACACTAAACATGACAAAATGCATTTGCAAACGACAGGTAACTGTCACCTAGCATCTCCCGTGTCCCTCACAAGAGCGTTACCTAGTACTTCCTGAGTCTGTCTTACAACACTGTAAGAAACAGAAAGCACTGTGTTACCTGCTCTGTCTCTACAAAGTTGGCAACATGACCGTCATCATTTGTTCCCCGGACGTTGAACCTTGTCCCAGCTCGCTCACAGCTTAGTCTTGAAATGAGGCAAGCTTTTGCCTGTTTATGGGCAGCATAAATTGTTCTAATCTCTACTCCTCCACACATGAGCCGTAACAACCAGTCATCACAATTCACACCATAGTGCTTGAGATGCAGATGCAAAGACTGATTCCTAAAGGAGGAAGAAGTGATGGATTAGGTTACTAAGTACAAAAGATACACAGAGGACATTTTATAACATCAGTATTATTATTAAAAGGCTCCCCAAATAAAGAATACATTTACATTTGCTATGCTAAAAACAAGGTTATAGAATGAGATGCAGATGCCTCATCAGGTGAGCTAGTGAACTAAAAGCCTGTGGCTTTAGTATTGGTAAAACATTTCTAGGGTATAGACTATAGCACACACAGAACTTAACTTGTTCCAAAAGGGGTTTTGCAAACACAGTCTACTTTAAAGAGACATATATATAAGACTTATATATAAAGAGACTTATCTAAAAGGCTATATTTTAATTAAGTTTAAATAGCCAGCATAGTTAGTAGCTGTCATATCAAACAATTTAAGGCAGTGTTTTCTATGTCTCCAATAAAAATTTTTGTTTCAGTTTTGGTCATGAAATCCAGGACGCCACTCATACTAACAAGTGCTTTATCTGAGCACACCCACAGACCCATGCAAACACGGTAGTACCTTAGGTATCAGACAAGGCCTAGTTTACAAACTTGAAGGGAAAATTTTTTTATTCAAGCAAAGACACAGCCCAATGGTCAAAAAAGATAAAAATATTTAGTGTCACAATGACTAAGCTGTGAATGGGGGAGTGAGCCCTACCAAGTCATCCCCCCCGACCCCCGTGTAATACTCTTTAGAAGTCTGTCTTCTATTGGAACCTTAGTCTTCCACAGAACACATATGGAAGACTCTGGAATATTCTAGGGAACCCACTAAAAAAGACGCCTTTCAGCAAACAATCCCATCAGTTCAAAAGTTACTTTTCTCTATATTACTGTAAGCTCAAGTTTTAAGATGTTGACCCATTTTAAATGGACTTTAAATGTTTTACGATACCCTGGTATCTTACAAAAAGAGAACAGGAATATAACAGTGCCTTCCTAAACACAGTAAAAAGGAACAAAGCTGCTTTCAGTTAACACTAGGTAGAGGCCATGTGCATATTTGTAGACCAGCTACCATCCTAAGCCTTCCTGCTACTTACAAAGCAGACCGGGATACAATGTGCGGGATACAATGTGAAGTCCGGCAGCCATTACTTATTTGGCTGATACCATGACCCATGCTCTCATACTTTACTCTTATTTACACCGACCTGAGGAAAACCTCACCAATTCTGACCCAACATGTCCAAAGGGCTACGTCACGGTGCAGACACGTGATGTAGTTGCTCTCTTTTGAACGGAGCGTGGACCTGAGGCACTGCGAGCAGGTAGCTTCTCTTGGCTCTGCTGTAACTTACATTCTCCCTCCATCATTGCCAATGCATGGCCGTGTTATTTATTCTATTTACATCTATGCAAGTCTTGAACAATAGCAGCTTAAGCTCTCTAATGGAACACAACTACAGTTTTTGAAAGAGGTATTTGGCAGTCTAGCTACAAGCTTACTCTATATCTTTCAAAGAAAAAAAAAAAGACAAAGCTGCAATGATATGAATTCTAAAACTTCCATTTTTTTTCCTAGGCAAAATTAAACTCAAATATTTCAATCTTTAGCAAAACACAAGTTCAATCTATTGATCCCTGGACTAAGATCTAAGACTAAGATCCCTCAGGCTAAGATCTAAACTTGTCCTGATCCCCACCTTTAATTAACGAAAAGAAAAAGAATTATTTCTACTACTGAACATTGCCAATGCAATTGCACCTGTCTGGACTTCCTACTGCGGTGGGAGTTTCTCTCTGTCCATATGGGATGGAGATAGGAGTGAGTGAGTGCGGACAGAGAAGCGTGGCAGCTGCCCCAGCACAGCGGGACTACCACTATTTACTTCAAGGGCTTTAAGGTCCTACTAGAGAAACCCATAGGATCGACAGGCTTCACTGTGGAAAGCCTCTGTGTGTGCCTGACAAAGTACGTTCCATCTTCTTCCTCTCCTTTGCCAAGCCCGAGACCCTGACAGGCAATGCTCTACAGACTGTTTATCTGCCCTTGTGCTCCATTCTCTCTCTTCTGTGAGTCAAGACTCTTGCACATAAACTATGAGGTTTGTCTTCTCTCCTCAAGCTGTCCTTAACATGGAGCCCTCTGACAGCCGGAGCAAATGTGTCAGAGCTGAATGTACAACTAAGAACCACACAGTATGCTGAGAGGGAGAGGGAGGATGGCCTCAGAGCAAATGCTTCGAATCTGAAGACCAAGATGGGGCTTTAGCTTTACAATGTGTGTTAATATGGTGAAATATAATTTCTATATGCAGTAAAGAGAAGTCATCACTGATGCGGCCACAGACAACAGAAACACCATAACTAGAAGCACTGAAATCCAGTCTGCTACACAACTTTCAGTCTGATGTGTTCTGCTCCCCATTTGTGCTTGCCTGTAGCATAGCACATGGGTACCTCAGGTAACCCCCCGGATACCCACCCAAGTTTTAGTTACTGCAGTGCAGACTGTGTCTAGTGCAGGGCTTCTTCAGAGCCTGCTGCTCTCACACCAGATCATCTGCTCAGGCTACTGCTCAGCTGCCTGACATGCACAAAGCACATTCGATTTCCAGCACAAAAAAGAGGCTCAGCTACTTACTAACCTAACACTGAAAATAAGGAAATGCTGCTTAGAAGGTCGATCGTGTCAGAGATGATGAACTAAGCTAAGAATGAGTGACACCTACAGACAAATGCCACAGATGGGTAGTTCTCAGATGAGAGCACGGTTGAGTCCAGCTCAGGAAGAGCCTAATTGCTTCATCCCATATGGCAGTTCCACCAAGGCTGCCATGCTCTGCTGCACGCACAGGGCAGGGAAGAGTACACTCATCAACCATTTCCACCCTTTGCTCTCTCCATGGAGCACACTAGGCCCCACATCTCTGAGCTATCACAGAGTAAATAATTACAAAGGAAGAAAGATAACAGAGACTCACCAGAAAAACCTATTGTCAGTTGTGTGCTCCTGCATGCTTCGATGTGCGTTCAGACTCAGATCTAAGCTGACTCCAGATGCAGACCATGCAAAATAAAAGTTTCCTGAGTTCAAAACCTTTCGTACTTCTGAAATGCGGTCCTCATCTGAAGCATCAACTCGAAGTGATATAAACTCAGTGGAAGTAACTCGGAAGACTTCAGATTCTTGAATTTTCCCAACAGACATGCATCCAGTGACTAGGACCAGATAATGCAACATGGTATCACCTGCGAAAACCAAAGATTTTACTGGACAGAACAACAACTTTTCAAGCTTATAGCTTCAACTCACATAGTTTCTCCTGATGACTTCCTGCGTTTCTATCTTTAAAATCTGATGTTGTAATTTTTTTGTTTCTTTTTTCAAGACAGTCTTTCTATGCTTCATAAACTGACTTAGAACTCCTAATTCTCTGGCCTCAATCTAGCAAATGCAGGGATTAGAGTGAGTACCACCATGCCTGGCCATTCTGATTATTCTAAACTCTTCATCAATATGTTTAAATTTACAACTATAGGTATTTTTTTTCCAGGGGAAAAATTCTTGTTTAAATACATTCAGTATGTGAAACACCAAAACAAATTAAAGAGACAATGTCACATTCACAAAATTATTTCTATACCTAATCTGAGATAGATGGACAGAAAGTTCAGATGAGATAGTGAATGTCCAAGTGTCTTATAATGGTTAAATTTAAAATGTAGATCAGGGAATGATGGAAACAAGGCCTTGTAACAATTCAATAAGCAATCTGGTTCATGAAAACTTTCACAGACTTCGTGTGGTTGTTCTCTTTCTTTTTTGTGGCAAAGGGGTGATATTGGGATCCATTCTGTGACCCTAACTCCTGAATATCAGGAGTTTTAAATTTTTCATGTAATGACAACAAAAATCTTATGAAATTATGAGTTAGCATCACAGGCATTGCATGGTTCTTTACATATTACCCAGACTAAATTGAGTGAATCAGCATGACCACCCTGTAATATGATTCCCTATGAAAGGGAGGAAAACATTTATGTCATGATTCCTTAAGATAATACAGTAAACAATCCAGCACAGTCTTTTGCATATGACAGATTAATAGCAAGGGTAATCCCCACTTGGCAGACTAGCGCTGCTCAAAGCAGTCCATCAACTCTTGGACACAATAAACACACAATAAGAAAAGAACCTGAATCATAATGAAAACCTATATAGCTAAATCCACACTTTAGTTTACTTACTTTTTAAAAAAATGTCATAGTTAGACTTCATCAAGGAAGAAAACCACATGTTATATATGCATGATAATGCAAGCTTCCTTTTTTTATTGGATATTTTCAATAAACATTTCAAATCTTATTCCCTTTCTGGGTTTCCTGGACATAAGCCCCCTATCCCATCCCCCTCCCCTTCTTCTTCTATAAGGGTGTTCCCTCTCCCCAACCACCCTACCTCCCCACCTTGACATTCCCTTACACTGGGGGTGTCCAGCCTTGGTGGGACTAAGGGCTTCTCCTCCCATTGGTGCCCAACTAGGCCATCCTCTGCTACATAAGCATGGTCTGTTCATGTGTAGTCTTTGGGTGGTGGTTTAGTATCTGGGAGCTCTGGTTGGTTGGTATTGTTGTTCTTATGGGGTTGCAAGCCCCTTCAGCTCCTTCAATCCTTTCTCTAACTCCTCCAACGGGGACCCTGTTCTCAGTTCAGTGGTTTGCTGCTAGCATTCACCTCTGTATTTGTCATGCTTTAGCTGATCCTCTCAGGGGACAGCTATATCAGGCTCCTGTCAGCATGCACTTCTTGGCTTCATCAATATTGTCTAGTTTTGGTGGCTGTATATATATATGGGCTGGGGCAATCTTACTTTCTTACACAGACCCTTAAAAACATGGATGAGGTCTAGTCTCTGAACCACACTTCAAGTCATACTTTGTATACACAAATTGCTAATCATAAAAGTTACCCAGAAGACCATGGTAACATTAAGTCAGGACTGGAGAGATTGCGCAGTGGTTAAGAGTCCTGCTCTTCCAGAGGACCCAAGTTCAATTCCCAGCACCCACATGGTGGCTTTCAACTAACTGTTTGAGCTCTAGTCCTAGGGGATCTGAAACCCTATTCTTAATTCAGTGGGCTATGTGCGCATCTTTTACAGACATACATGATATATAAAACTCTTACACATAAAAATAAACAATTTTAAGTTAAAAAAGAACATTAAATAGCAGACATTTCTGACTCTAGAATAGATGCTTTTCCCACAATATACTAGGGAATCAGCGTGTTTCCCATACGGACTCCTATTCCTTAATATACTGAGAAGAAGAAAGATAATACTTTCATTTTCTGCTGATGTATTTCAACAGAACACTGTCCTTGGATCCTAAAACGAAAGAAACATATAAGATTAGCCTAATTATTTTTGTTGTATGTGTAGGAGTGTTTTCTCTGTATGTATCTATGTGCACCACATGTAACCCTGGAGTTATGAGCTACTATGTGAGTACTGGAAAGCAAACCTGGGCCTCTGTAAAAAGACCTCGTACTTTTAACCACTGAGGCAGGCAGCTGCAGGAAAGGCACGGTCTGTTTGCTTTAGGGGTATGACCTCTGATACACTGATCACACACCAGGAATAGACCCCACAACCACGAGTGCTGGTTAACCAATGTATAGGTTTGAGAGAGGGATGGGGGAGGGAGGGACCGAGAGAGATTGAGATAGAGAGGGGGGAGGGAGGGAGCGGGGAGAAGGAGAGGGAGAGTTTGTTGGGTGAGGATTGGCAGTAGATCTGGAAGGAGCTGGGTGGTTAAATATGATCAAAATACATTACATGAAGTTCTCAGTTAATAAAAATATTTTAAAAGATTATCCTGATGAATATTTAAAAGGTATATAATACTTAAAGCTCAAATACTGGGTCTGAAATGATATACAGGAAGTCTCTACCATCTTTAGAACTATAAAAACAGAAATGAAAAAGTAGATGAACCACACTAAACAACAGACTTACCAAGATTTAATCGTAAAACTCCCAAAAGTCCGTATGCATCCAGCACTTTGGCATATGTGCCTTTAATGGCCTCCTTTTCTGCAGATGCTGTTAAAAATAATAATTGAAAACATTAGAATCTATTTAGTTACAAAGCCAGATTTGAAACAAAATTTCAAAAATGTGATACATTTCCCCATTTATTTATTTGTTGATCTATTTTTCTATTTATTTATCTGTTTTCTCTTTTCCCTCTCTGATTTTAGACCCGCATTACTTGGTTTTCCCCTATGTCCCAGGGCTATCTAGTCTGTTATTGACCACTCAAGCTGTGTCAGGTCTGGGTTCACCTCCTGAAGTGAGCCTCGAGCCAAATCAGTTGTTGGTCAGTTACTCCCGCAAGCTTTGTGCCACCATTACCCTAGCAGATCTTACAGGCAGGACACCACTGGGGATAAAGGGTTTGCGGCTGGCTTGCTGCTTACATCACTCTTGATAACGTGCAGAACACCTTTCTGTATCAAGGATGCTGGAACATAGGGATAAAGGTGTCTGTGGGCACTGGCTCAGTATCTCCATGTTTGATATAGGTGTTGAGGTCCTAACACTGCATTAGGTATTCTTTCCAACTAGTAGTAGAGCTTTCTTGCTGGAGTTACATAATTGCAAGTGTCTAGTGAGTCCTTTTTCTTGTCCATAGCCTGCTTTACTCACCCTTTTATTCTTGATACTGGAATAGTGCCTGAACATAGAAGCTGAATACATTTGTAAATGCTGCTCGCCACTCACTGCTTGACCACACAGTTTAGCATGGCAGTGGGCAGTCTTTAATGCATCTCACTTCCTTCGCTTTAAGCTGATGCAAACTTGGTAATAAGCTCAAGTCAGACAATAAATTCCCTAGAGCAGGCTACTATGATTAGTCTACTGATAAAAAATAAATAAATAAAAGACAACAAAAATATCCTGGAGGTTTAAAGGAAAAACCTTCCTAGCACTTAGCAGATATACATTTAAGATATAACAAAAAAAATCAAAGAAAAAGAAGCCACATGTAGTATTCCAAAGAATTTCAAATAACACATTCTGAAGTGTGAAATTCAAACTTACCCACTGCCCTTCTTTCCCTGTCCCACCTCTTCCCAGCTCACTGCGGCTGGCTAGGTCACAGGTTTCCCTGTCTTCATCACACTTAGCCTTCTCCCTCTCCTCTGTCCACACCACAGAACCACAGAAGCCTTGGCAGGGCTCCTGTTCACTGCTCCAGGAAAGCAAGTCAGCAGATTGCTCGACCTCTTACTTCCTGTCTGTCTTCTCTGCTGACACAGGCTCTTCTCAACCTACATCTTGCCTAAGATTCCTTGCCAATTTCTTGGATTCCAGACTTTTAAAGCGCTTGCCCAGAGTTCCACAAAGTTGCACTTCCCATCTGCCTCTCCTCATGCTAGCTACTCAAGCTTCTTCCCTGGAATCTCACATTGGCCAGTCGGTGACTTGTGTTCAGCTAGCTGGCAGCATGAAGGCTAAATGACTCAACTAACACCATCACATTCCTAATATGTTCATTAAGTGTGGGCCTTTCTCTAACCAGCATGAACCAGGAGTGGGGAAGAATTTTACCATGATAGGGGAATTGTGTCTTACTCCACATTCCTGGCTGTCCTGGCGTTGTATTATTCCACGTGTTGACAGAACTTACATCTAATGGGCAAATATAAAACTTTACAACAAAAACTGAATTCTGCTTTCTAAAGGAAACCAGAGCTGCCTTCCTTAAACACTACACTTCCTCATTCAGAGTACCATGGGTAGGGCTGGGAGTTGATCTCAACAGCAGAGCACTTACCTAACCCTTGCAAGGAGAGAATTTTTTTTTTTTAAGTTTTTATACTATATACACAAAAGCAGATAGTCAAAACAACTGTTCAGTTTCTCATGGCAGAAAATATGGTTTCCAGGTCAGATTGCTTTACAGAGTCCCATAGGCTACATGCTGTATGAATTTAAAATACTATTGCTGACATAGGAATGCAGGAATTACTGATGTATTAGTGTCAGCAGCAATCATCATTAGGTTCAATGACCACAGCTAGCTGAGTTAAAAAGAAAATGTAATTTAATATTAAGTCATTCTCTTCCCGTATGAATATTCTCTGTAACCTAATTTTCATAAAAAAATTCTCTCTTAATAACTATTTTCTTCTCAATTGCACAACAGATAAATACTGTCTCTCAGGCCCAGTGACCATCCTTCTATTACTGTCATCTAGCTTAAACATGTAAGCACATGCCAAGCCGCTTAATTAGTTTTATTTCAGAATTATCTTCTGGGAGCTTCTCTTCTCTTCTCTTCTCTTCTCTTCTCTTCTCTTCTCTTCTCTTCCTTCCCTTCCCTTCCCTCTTCTCTTCCTCCCTCCCTTTCCCCCTTCCCTCCCTCCATCCCTGTCTCTGTCTTTATCTCTGTTCTCTCCCTCTCTGACTAGAGAAAAGTAGATGAGATTACATTTTTCCTACCATGAGTTTTTGTTTTCCTCTTAAAGTATTGCCAGCAACTTAAGAGTGGTATTGCAGCTAAAGTACTTGTTTATTATCTCTGCAAGTATCATGGCACTAACACTAGGCCAGGTGTTTATGAGCATTATTCAATTTTTATAGCGCTCCAAGGACAAAGCTACAATTTCCATTTGACATGAGGAAACTGACTTTACTAATTATCTAAGTCTAAGGAGCCAGCATTAGAGAGAAGAGAGCTTTTCTGGGCAGGGTGACTCAGACTTTAATCCTAGCACTGGGGAGGCAGAGGCAGGTCAACCTGGTTTCCACAGAGTCCCAGGCTAGTCCCAGGGGTACAATGTAAGACCCTGAAAGAACTACCTACCTCCTGCTCTTGTAATTAGAATAGGTTCATTGTTACGTGTTCAATGGTACTAAATACAAGCAACAAAGTAAACAATAATATGTTATCAGTCCCCCAATATGCTTATAGACTAGAAGTTCCACAAGGAAAGGGATATTTATATGGTCTCAAAGTCCTTAAAATAATCATGAAAGAGGACAAAAGCCTGTCAGACACGCCTGGTAGACAGTTACCTTTACCAGTTATCAAAGTGAATACGGACATTAACGAGACAATTAAAGCTGTCACTGGGAAGAAAACAGCCAGCTTCTGTAATAGCTCTGCCATAGGTGAACAGCAGCAGGAGCACCACACAGCAAGGAGGGGTATCCTGTAAAGCAACTGTACTCCTAGGTCCTGCGTGTCAGAGAGATTTGAGGAGATTAAGACCCGACTTTTAAATAAACTGCACAAATCTGAATGGATCTTTTCATCATAAAAAGCATGGCTGGAACTACTGGTAGGAGCTAAAGAGGGTCTGAGCATTAGCAGTGGCAGAGCCGCTGTATGCCTTTATGCCGGAGACTATCTAGGAAACACACAGTACAGAATCTGGGGACAGTAAGGTATCATGTCAGCAACCTGCTCTCAAGTAAGTAAGAAAATACCTTGTTTTTATTATTTTACTGAGCTTCAACTTTTCTGTGCACTTAAAATTGTTTCATCTTCCTAAATTTAGATAAATATGTCTAAATAGCATTAATAGAATAAATTCTTACAATACCCTATTACCCATTTATAACTTATTTTTTCAGAGGAAGAGCCTCATCGTGTGGGCCCAGATTAGTCTTGAGTTCACCCTCTTCATGCCTCAGCCTACTGAGAGGTGAGGTAATCCAGCTCAAACATTGCTTTTAAGTGTGGAAAAAAATCTTATTTTATCAGACCTTGTAAAATATACCAAAAGAGATTATATGAGGGTTAATCATGATCACTGTTCCACTTTCCTGACAATCTCACCTTAGAAATAATGTAAGAATCTTCGACTATGGAGATTATCTGAAATGAAACCACTTATACCATAATCAAGATTATGTGCATGACCTTTAGATTAAAAAGGAAAAAAACCCTTGACAATACCAAGCAATCCTTCCTGTCTTCCTTTCCTTCTCACTACCTCTTGGCACACCAGGCTTCAGCCAAAATTAGTCATCCTCTGTCTACCTGTCCTGCACTCTCTTCTCTTCCTCTGTCACAGTGTCCTCCATCTGGAATAGCCACTAGTCACCCTCCTATTTTCAAATATTACCCATCCTTCAATCTCTAAGCAAAATGCCACTTCCTGGAGTTTTGCCCTCATCACTCAAGTAGAAGTAAATCTTTCTTTTTATTCTGTATTTCAGTCGCTTGTATATTAATAGCACCTGTAGTCAGGCTTCACTTTTTCACACCTCAGTGTGACACTTAACTTTGCAGACACTGAACATCCCAGCTACAATACTCATGTCTCAGGCAAAACACACTGAGTGCTCACGGCACAGAAGGACATGTTTTGCTGACTTTTTTTTTTTTTCTTTTTCTTTTTTTCGGAGCTGGGGACCGAACCCAGGGCCTTGTGCTTGCTAGGCAAGCCCTCTACCACTGAGCTAAATCCCCAACCCCATGTTTTGCTGACTTTAAAGAACATTTTACAGAGACCTTTCTCTTCCCAGGATAGAATCCTGACAGACATCCTCATTGCAGAAGATCCTATTCAATAATCCTCCTCAAGTGTGTGAGGGGGGCAGTGTAGGAAGATAAATGTGGGGAACACAGGACTGTTAACTACCACCCAGGGTATAAACAGTCGAGTTCATGAAACAGCAGAGGGAACAGAGGGGAAGGCTGAGTGGAAATCAAGGCTGGGGAGATAGGCTGATATGGAAGTGCAGCTCACATTTCTGTCCCAGCGTTCACTGTGCTTTCCTGAGAGGATAAATTGTCTTTTGTGCAGAAGGTTGTCTGTTTTCTTTTCTTTGATGGTAGTTATTAAATAAATAAAGCACTAGAGAAAATAAACTCTTTTTACAAGTTACTGATTTCTAACCACAAGTGGGTATGATTTCCAAGAAGCCCACTGTTTTTGGAGTGACTCTGAGCCAATCAAGACTTCAGTAGTTCAGCTAAGGTAACCAGGCGTGTGTCCTTGCAGTTCATGTATTTAAAACACTTAAGCAAAAGCAAATTTTGGCTTCTAAGGTATGACTGTCACCATATACTAGGGATTAGCAGTAACTCAACCACACAAGGTTTTATTTAAAGGGAACAACTCTTCTCCCCATGCTACAATTCGCCTGTCACTCATTTGGATATAAATACTTTCTTATGCCAAGCATGAGGTCTCTAAGCACACAGACCCATTTCATGCAAAGATCTAGCTCCCCTGTGCTCACTGCTTGTATATCTGCATTTTAAATGTATCTCCACATCACTAACATTAACATCGTAAGGTTTTCAGACTCCCACTGCTAGACAACACACCTATCAATAAGCTCATAGAACAGAATTTTAAACAAGATAAGTGCAATAAACATCTTCATGAAAATATCTTTGAGGCACCAGGACACAATCTGAATGCTAATTATATATTCAGTATTTTTAGAACCATTGTTAAATTTTCAGATGTCTTGATGATGACATAATTAAGTTTAAGGAATGAACAGAGAACGTCTTATGGTGCACTCCTGCACCCCCAGCCTTAAGAGTCAAGGCAAGCAAGACTTCAGAAAAGCTGCTAAAAGCGAACACTCAGCCCATATCTTACTAAAAGCACACGCTGAAACATTTATGATGCAGTTCCCATCTTCATCGTAATTCTATCATCTAAACAGCAAATCACAAAGCTGCACCTTATCCTAGACCAGAACATTAAGTTACTTGTATCAAATTAAAAGGTATTTGAAGGACGAAATTAAATGTAAACTTTCAGTGAATTACAATAATTCAAACTAGATAATAAAGCTATTCAAAAAGGCCCTGCTATCCAATGAAAACATTCTTGTGGCACAAAACCTTCCATTCTGGGATTAGATTTTACTTCTCCAATTGAAGCAGAAGACCAAGCAAAAATCTGTGGGCCCATAAAGTATAGAACATGGGATCAAATCAAAATCAAAATGCCTATAATTCTGGTATTTCTGAAGCCTAAGATCGGAGAATTTTGAGGTTGAGGCCAACAGGGGTAAATACAAAGTTCCATGCTACACCCCACACTAAGCTACATGTCAGCTACACACCCCACACGAAGCTACATGTCAGCTACACACCCCACACTAAGCTACATGTCAGCTACACACCCCCACTAAGCTACATATCAAGACTCCGGCTCAAAAAGGCAGGGCGGGGTTGCTCCTAGAATCGCAATTTGCCTGTGGTTGCACAGGTGGCAATTTGTGGTCAGCCCATTTGCATGCAAACAGCATGTTGGTACAGAAGCTGCAGAGAGTGCTAGAGATCGTGGAGTGCAAGCTTCTCATTTTCAGAAGAAAAGGACTGGCAATCATCTGATTCATCCACGAGCATATGACTAGCTAGCAGTAAAGCCCGTTCCCATTTCATCACACATAAAACAAAAGGTTTAGAAGGTAAAGATTTTTTTTTTGGTACAATTAAAAAAAATCAAAAATACACATGAAAGACAGGACACAAATTACTGTTCTATATAACCTACACATCCAAATATTAGAAACACTTTCGAAAAAATAACTTTTCTCACTCAAAGTATCTGTCTACTACATACTAGGCCCTCAGCAAGATTCTAGGTTCCTGATAGGACAGAAGAAAGAAGACCGGTGTTATATAACCAAACAAATGCCAAATCCTAGCTAACTGCTAGGCATGGTCACAATGCCTGTCAATCCAGTTTCCTCAGCAACGAGCTGTCACAGAAGGATCAAAAGTTCAAGGCAGGTGTGGACAATTTAGTAAGAATCTGTTTCAAGAGAAACATTTAAAAGGCCTAGTGTCGTACAACTCAGTGGTAAATTTACATGGCTCTGGTCTCAGTCCACAAAACAACAAACCAGTCCTAATAGAGATCTGACCGCCATGTTAATTAACATGCTGAATTCCAATGGAGTCATCCTGCATAGCCAGCTCTGTATCGATCCCACGCAGCTTCCCAACAACTATGAATCTAACATGCTTTCAATCACATTTTCCACAAGAGTCATTAAATAAGACAGGTCAAAGACGCATTTTCAGTGTTGACCAGAGACCAACAACTAACAAGCACTCGTGAACAAGCAGCCAGAAGCCACTTAATTATAAGAGTCATCCTGTCTATTCATGTGTGGTCCCTCAAAAGACTGCTAGTCTGTACTTCAGTAAAGCAATTCAAAAGACAGCAGCAGTACTACGGCTACTAGAGAACATGGTAACACACAAACCATAATAAACTCTTATCACTAAGAGTCAGTTTCTATAAGGAACACATTGTATCAATTAAGTTATATAGGAAGACTATGGCTAGGGAACATTATATTAAAGAGTTTAACATTTAATATACAGGAATGCTAGCAGAGAATAACAATAGTAAATAGATTTGTTTTTCTTTCCAGCTGTCTATCTCAATTTTAGCCTGCAAAAAAGAAAACACAAGTTAGTGGGAGCTCGTGCTAAAACTCCAGCACTCAGGAAGCTGAAGCAGGAGAATTACCATAATTTAGCTCAATGAGTTATAGCCCAGTCCAGCCTGGACTACAGTATATGAGACACCACATCTTAAACAAGCACTATAAATTCAAATGAGCAAATCAAAATATAATGTGCCATTTGCCAAGCCACACTTCTTTCCGGTACTCCAGTTACATGGCTGTCCCAGTGTGACTGTCTAGTGAACACCATAGTGTTTCTCTCCTTGTGGTTCTTTCAAAATGGTACTGCCTCAGCCTTCACTACAGCAAACCATCAGAGAGCAAAAGCAACTCCATTTCCCTGCTACCCTCCACAGAGCTAAGAGTTTCTAGCTTTTGAATGCGTGGGGAAAGCCTCTTTTTCTTCAGTAGTTCTAGAGAGCCCCACCCAAGTGGGTCATTTGGTTCTGTTTCCCCTTTCAGTACTTGGTGTTTCTTTGTTCTCTGGCTTGGAGTGCTTCTAAGGGAAATCCCAAGATCACTCTTTTGTATACACAGGTTCCCTTTTCTCTGAGTTGCTTTAAAGATTTTCCTCTGTATCTGAACTGATTTAATAGCCTTTTAATTTTGTATCACAGTGTAATTTTCTTCATGTTTCTTCCACCTGGAGTTCATTTAACTTCTTGGATGGGTAGACTGACAGTTTCCACCAACCTTGGGAAATTGTCAACTGCCATTTCTTCAAACATTTTCTTCTCTCTTCCTTCCAAATACACATATATGTTAGGCAACTGTTCCATAACTCACCCATGCAACTGATTTATACTGGTCTTTTTGCCTTCGGTATATTTCACTTTGGATATATCTATCACTAGTTCTTTATAAGCTTACCAACCACTCATTCTGTAGCATTAAATACAAGGTTTCTATCAGTGTAGAATATCATTAGATATTGTTATTGTCACTTTGAATAACTGATCTAGTCGTGCTTTTCATGCTGTTAACTTCTTGAACATATGGAATATATTTCTATCAAAGCTGTTATAAGCCTACAGATTGACTTTCCTCCTCATTAAGAAGTGTATTTTCTGCTTCTTGCATATATACCAGTTTCAGTGTGAATATGGGTTGAATGATATGTATGTATCATGTAAACCTAACTTTTGGTGTGTGTGTGTCCATACAGATAAACACACACACACACACACACACACACACACGTTTTTCTTAAACTTCTTAGATACTGTTATTCAAAACTTAAATTAATGGAAAATGTAATTTTGGGTTCAAAAGCAAATCCTCTGGGGTTGTAAACTTTGTTAGGTAGGACCAAAGAAGAATTTAGTTGAGAGCTACTTTGCTCCCTTAATGAAATAGTATCCTTGTATGTAACCTGTCTTATCTTTTATATCTGAAAATCATTTTGTGCATTTCTTTTAGTTTGCTGGTGTTATTGTCATATGGGGGGAGGGGGAGACCCAGGTCCCACTATTCATCTTCACATAGGAGGGAAAAACCCAGGGCCTACTACTCCGCCACAGTAAGAAACAAAAGTCTGGGTGTATTTCTGGACTATTTGCCTTTCGGGCCAAGAAATAGTATTTGATAGATCCATGATTGTGTGATAACATGTCATCTATGGGACTCTGCTGTTCAGTGAGAGGCTCTAGCTCTCCTTTAATTTGCCCACAGAAAAGTAAAGAAGGAAATGAAAGCACTTGGGAACTGCTGATGTGCTCTGATGCGGTCCTATTATTCCCACTCCTGCTACTCTTCATTCAGACTTGAGGACCTGTGCTGATTTCACCTTAAGTTGGTATTAAAGCTACTGTTTATTTTGTATTAAATATGCACATTCTGCATTTTTATAAAAAAAACTTCAGAATCTTAACACAAGCAGTGTTAACAAGTCTACATTTCATTTAATGCTTTAAAAGTCAACTCTAAAGTCACTTCTTCACTCACTTATGTTTTTTCAAAAAAAAAAAAACGGGGTTCTGCAACTTATCTAAAGGGCAACCATGTTGACTGACAGCATTTGGCAATTGAAAAAATACACTGCCTGTCATTGCTTCTTATTACACTTGGCATCCAAAATTCTACAAGGTAACATTATATATAATTTGGCCCAGAAAAACAATTATGTTCTTAATGGATATAGTTAAAATCTAACCATACGGGGTTGGGGATTTAGCTCAGTGGTAGAGTGCTTGCCTAGCAAATGCAAGGCCCTGGGTTCGGTCCCCAGCTCCGGAAAAACAAAAAAACAAAAAAACAAAATCTAACCATACTTCTATATACTAACAGTAGTAGCTTATAGGCAAAAATACAAATTAATTGATTCCCTCACTAGAAAACACTGCCAACTTCAATTTTAACTGAGGACACTCTATGGGTTCACCTTTCTTTTTTGAGAAGGGACATTTACAATTTTTTTAAATTTATTTTTATGTGTTTGAGTATTGTACCTGAATGCATATCTGTGCCCTGTAAGCATGCCTGGTGCCTGTGGAAGACAGAAGAGGGTGTTGGATCCCCTGAAACTGGAGTTACTCATGGTTGTAAGCTGTCGTGTGGGTGCTGGGAACTGAGGCCAGGTCCTTTGGAAGAACAGCCAGTGCTCTTAACCTCAGAGCCTCTTGCCTCCCTCCAGTCCCTTGCTTCCCTCCAGCCCTTTGATTGTCTTTTTGCTCCTCATTTCCTACTCAGACACTAAAAGCCATCAGCATTCAACAGCAGAGACAACCACAGTGAAAGACCATCAGGTGGAAGGGCTGTTGCTGCAGATTTAATCTTTTAAAGTTACACTTTCCACGTCTGGAACACATGTACAAAACGGTAAGTAACAGAACTGAAAGGAATACAGCATGTGACTGCTACAACTCCTGAATTGCCTGAAGAGGGGCCTCAGGGCACTATCGCCAACTGGGAGGTGCAAGGCTAATTTAAATTGAAGAGAACACCTAGGGTTTCAACATATATTGGATACTAGGTAAACTATTAGCCTGAGGTAGTTCAGAGCTCATGACTACAATGTATCCATTCTATGATCCCTGCCTGTGTGAAGCTAGGTGTCCAGCAGTCCCTGTGGTAAATAGCAACTCCTAAGGGAAATCAGCAGAGAACAGGAGATGAGGATGGCGGCCCTCCAGCTGCCGCCACAGTGGGAAAGCTGTCTGGAGCCCACCAAGCATGCACAGACCATTAGTAAACAACTGTAGCTACGTATGAAGAAGATAAATGAGTCTCTACTTGTCTGTAACACTTTGAACAACAGCTAAAGTATTGGGATTTAAATCTTTGTTGTTTAGCTGTAAGCTCGGAAATTAGGGCTGGGGCAGGAGGACTATTGTGAGCTTGATACAGTAAGTTCCAAGCTAGCTGGGGCTAGAGTGAGACCCTTTTGCTAAAACAAAGTCACACGGCTTGAGTCTACTAAAGACTTATCAGACATTATTATGACCTACAGGTTTTCTAAAATACAGTGAGACCCAGAGGCATCATGGAAAATTCAGGTTTAATAATTCTGTGTCCCTCAGTCACGAGTAAAATATTGTGCCAAGCATTGGAGATAGAAACCTGCATACAGTTCCATGTGATATGACAACACTGTACTGAAAGTCAGTACATCATGGGAGAATTATCTTTTGGTTCAGTCTGAGGGCTTCAAGAAAATGATTAGCCTTGTAATACACAATCACTGCATTAAAATTCTGAAAACACGGTTATTTTAGATAAAATCTATAGGTAAAAAAAAAACAAAAAACAAAAAAAACCTCATCTGGTAATCTGTAAAAGCAAGACACATGTAAGGTTTGCTCAGAATTTTCATTCTGATGTAACCATAGGAACCCAAGCATGGTACTTGTAAAGTCTTCCTAGATGGTTATGTTGTGCAGCCTGGGCATAGAAACTACTGTCTCAGACTAGGACACGCTGGCTGAGCACTTAGGAGGATCCAGAGGTTAAGGTCATCTTCAGCTACACAGCAAGTTTGAGATTAGCCTAAGGTACGAGAAACACTGTGAGAAACAAAAACAAAAACACCTAAAACAAACAAACAACCCCAAACATTAATTAAGTCATTCCAAGTCTAATAAGAACATAATGAAGACTGGTGAGTTCCTAGTGCTTCGGGAGAACACTGAAAACACCAGTCTCTTGGAAGGAGATCACCACTGAACAGAAAGAGTGGAGTAAGATTAAGGAAGACCTTGAAAAACAGGCTGAGGAGTTTGAATTCTATCCTCACAAAAGAGGGACACACTTTGACATAATATAAAAATGACTTCAGAGAATGGTTCTTGCAGATTGATAGGCAGTGTGCCCTGAGGCTTCTAGGCCAGGAATGGTGAAGGTGAGGAGGACACACCCAGATCTCCAAGACAGTCCCTGAGTGCAGCAGGCATTGGAAATTCTGTAGGTTGTTTTTTTGCAGGACAACATCTATCTTGCTATCATCCAAACTAAAGGTCAGGTTAGTTGTTTTGTGTGTGTGACAGGATATTGCTATGTAGCCCAAGATAGCCTCAAAGACATGCTCTTTCTGCTTCTGCCTCCAGTGTGCTAGGGTTACAGATATGCAACATCTTATTAGCACCTAACTAATTTTATAAATCAATGTATCTAATACTGTTCTGTATATTTTATGAAAACTAGAAAAAGAGTTTTGTATGTTTTCACCATAAATTGCAAATGTCTAACACCATTTCAACATTATATAATGTATAAATGTATTGAAACATCATGGGTTGTAGCTACATGCATAATTTTTACATGTCAATTAAAAAGTCAAATCAAAATATATAAGTGTTGCTGCGTTTACAGAAAAGATAACATATCCAAGAGAATATGTATCTATTTATGTTAGTTTTCTGGAGAGAAGCAGTATTCAAACTCTTGTGCTCTCTGAGAATTACCTACATAGCTTAAATCCAGTGAAGACAAAAGAAAAGATTAAGACAGGGATAAAATTTGGTGGTAGAGAGCTTAACATACAGTACCTAGGTTCAATTCCCAGCACTGAAAATAGATATATATTGTTAAGAAAATATTTTAATGTTATTCCACTTCATAATTAATGAACCAACTAGATGTTTTTGAGCCTTTTAAAAACCATTATTTGGCATGAAAACTACTGGAGGTTTAGAAGTATGATTACTTTTAGGTTTTTTTCTTAACAGACAGCAATAATTCTGAAAACAACAGGTAAAGTCATAGTCTGTAAACTCCTTAGCAACTTCCCATTTGTAACTGTGAGTAACCACAATTTTAAAATACACTAGAATCCAGACAACATTAATAATCAGGTAACGGCAGCCAAAACACCAGCAGCTGAAAAACAATGCATTACTGGCCAAGCCCCTCCGACCTAATGATTTTATCTCAGTGTTCCACAGTATAATCACATCTCTGTATGAAGACATATTATGGAGATTAACACTGGAGCATGGCATTTTCCACTTTATTAAAACATAATAAATACACTGTAATAAACATAACATAAAGACAATTTGGGACACTGAAGTTCACACTGAATACCACATTACTGGGAACACCAAAGATATAGATCTATGTTACACACTAACCTCTGCTTAGGTGTCCTTCATTATGTCACTACCACTTCCCCCAGGATACAATTTTACCATTTCAGTCATGTTACACTTGAACAACATAAAAACCACATATGCATAGGTCTGGGTCTGGTGCTCTTATTGAGTCTAAAGAGCAACATTTAAGATATTTAAGGCTTATATTAGTAAATATGTCTCTTAATCATCACTGAGAGAGAGAGAGAGAGAGAGAGAGAGAGAGAGAGAGAGAGTGAGTGTGAGTGTGAGTGTATATGTGTAGGCCAGAGGTTGATAAAGCACCTTCCTTTACTGCTCTCCATATTATTTTTGAGATAGATTCTTATGCCGAATCAGGAGCTTAAAAACTTGACTGCAACAGCTGAGCAGAAAGCCCCAGAGACCTTCCTGTCTGCCCCCCAGTACTGGGATTATAAGCATGCAAGGCCCTGCCAGGCTTTTCTGGAGGAGCTGGGGATCAAACTCAGTTCAATAAACAATCTGAGCAAAATATAACCAAGGGCTGGGATACAGATCAGTTGGCAGAGTGCTGGCATAGTGTGCATAAAGCCCTGAGATCAGTCCCCAGTACTGAATATACCTGGTGCAGTACAGCACATCTATATTCTCAGCACTCAGGAGATGGAGGCAGGGGATCTGGAATTCAATGGCACTGGCTATATTATGACGGCCCTGGCTATAACCATAAGAGACTGTTAAAATGATGATGATGATGATGATGATGATGATGATGATGATGATAATGGAGGAGGAGGAAGAAGGAAGAAGAAGGATGAAGAAGGAAGAAGGAGGAAGGAGGAAGGAGGAAGGAAGAGGAGGAGGAGAAGAAGAAGAAGAAGAAGAAGAAGAAGAAGAAGAAGAAGAAGAAGAAGAAGAAGAAGAAGAAGAAGAAGAAGAAATCATTAGAAAAATCTGTTTAAAAAAATACTTGAGACAATCCCAAACAGGTTATCTGCCCCAGTCTTATATTAAGAATGAAGCATGGATTACATTAGATGTCTCATTAGGTAGAAAGCTTTTGCCACCAAGCCTTAAGACCTGAGTTCAATCCCTGGTGCCTATATAGTAGGAAGAGGTCCCACAAGCTGTCCTCTGACCTCCACTTGTTCCCCACCCACCCACAAATAAATGACTAAATGTTAAAAAAAAAAAATGGAGCACAATGTTAACCTTTTTATTTTCATCTATCTGCCACAAATTTATCCAAATATTATTTTTAAGGTACAAATAACTAGTCCTTTTCTTTAAAATAAAGGTCATTTTTCAATAATATGAAATCAATAACATATGTTACATGAAAATTTTAGGAGCTGTTTGCAATTTCTATTAAAGATATAAAAGCTTAGGCTGGAGAAGCGACAGTATAGCACTTGCCTAGTATGACTAAAGCCCTGCCTCTGACCCACCAATATCACACATGAGCACACCGAATGCCTAAATAAAATAAAAAAAATTAAAAAACAAGGCTGATGTAAGATGGACAGAAACCTCTAACAGATAATACCATTACTATTAAATCTGACTTGCAAAATTCTGTGCATTACAGGAAAAGCAAGCTGTCTTATGGGTTAATATGATAAGACAAAACTGCAACACCATTTTACAAAAAGATAAACTTCTAGAAGCAGAACAGGAGGAAAACAAACTCCTATCCGCCAAATCTGGGCTTCCCTGCACCACTGTCACCCCAATAAAAACCTAAGTCTGAGTTTACAGAAAATAAGGTTTCATTCAAATTAAGTCAAATCACAAATCCATAAGATAAAATTCAGTAAAAAGGTTTTTTGTTTTAAACTTTAACTTGCAAGTTACAACCAAAACAGAGATCATAATCGGTCAGGTTAAAACATGTGACTTACAGAGCACTGCCACGGCCCCAGACTCGAACATGAGACATTCTTCCTTATGCCTAGTTTCCACTATGAGGCTGAACGGTGGGGGATCCAATTTGTGGTAGATTCGAAATCCTTTGCTGAACGCCATTCTCCTTTCTTCAGAGGCAGCCCTGTGAAAACCAAGCCCAAGGACCTAAGGTTTCCTTCTGCTGCAAGGACTGCTTAGGCATCCTGAGGTCCCTCCCTGACAAGTTTGATGGGGGTAGGGGTAGAGAAAAAGAGAGCTCAGGGGTGAACGATTTATTCCAAAAGATAAGGCGTCACCAAATTTTTACCAGAAGGCAAAAGGAAAACGTTTCCAATTCTCAGATACAGCAAGGCAAGGCAGGGTTTTAGCACCGTTGGTCCTAGTTTGGATAAGGTGAATTTCCCATTTAATTTATGTTTACCCAAAGGAAAAATCTGGAGCGTATTTTCAGTTGCGGTTGTTTATCAGCTTCCTGCTTCACGATTTGTCACTACTGGAAGGGAACTGATGGGGAAACTTCAAGCCGATCCTTAGGCGGAAAAGGCAAGAGGATGGGAGGGAAGGCTAATCAGGCTGGTTCAAAGCTCCCGACGGGGCCGGGGAGGGAAGGATTATCACACCGCGGACTCTCCAGGGCGGCGGCGAAGGGCAGGGAAAGCCACACAGGTGACCGCCGCCTCCTGCCCAGTCACGAAGCTCACCGTGACAAATGGATCCCACCGTCACTCAGGCAGTTCCCGGGCGGCCGGGGAAACGGAGGCACCGGGCAGTCCAGCGCCTCCATTACGCACCTCAAGAGATGCCCCGGAGCCGGTGCTGACTGGGTTCTTTCCCGCCCGCTGGGTGACAGCCGCTGTCACGGCAGCCGCCCGCCGCCCCGGGGTCTCCTCACAACCCGCTACCCTCGGCCCTCTGCCACCTCTCACCGCTTGCGACCCGGCTGCGACGGCCGCCACCGCTCAGGAAGCGTCCACCCACCCGGCCGGCTGCCGCTGGGTCTAGCCGGGGCCGCTCCCCGCCCCCCCTCCCGCCGCCTCACCTCTTCCTCCGGCTCCTCCTTCTCCTTCTCCCGCAGCCGCCGCCGCTACAGCCGCCCGAAGCGTCACTTCCGCTCCAGCAGGTCCAGCTCTTCCGCATTGCGCCGCTGCCGGGGCGGAAGACCCGCCCCTTGGGGTGAAGGGGCGGAGCCGTTTCCGCCCACGCGGGACCGTGCAGCGGAGCCGGGCGTTTGCTGGCCACCTAGTTTTTGCGGCCGATGCGACCAGGGTCCGTGAAGCTTCGGTCACCCCGGGAGTGGACGGGAGGCACAGCCAGGGGAGCCGGCAGAGGGAGGGTCCGGCCTCCTCGCGTGGAGCCCTCTAGCTCAACCCTCCCCGCGGGCGACAGGGAGGGACTGCAGGAAAGAGCGGTGGGGAGCCCGTGTTGATTCGTGCTTGAGTCGGGCATCAGGACCACCCCCTGCCGCCTCCGCGGACCCGACGGGCGAGTGAAAGGCGGGGGATGGTCTGCACCCCGCGCCGGCTGGGTGGTGCTCGAAGAGCTGTCCATGGTGTCTATCGTCAGGGAGGCAGCAGGAGACTGTTTGGTGACTGTTCCGGTGCGTTCTCAGAGCACCAGGGGCTGTGGAAGTGTGCTCAACTAAATGTAGTGGAGAGTGGGGGAAATCAGCAACCAGAAACTCAAGGCAGTAAAACAAAACATGGCTGTCACTTACTGCTGTACCGATTTGCTAACGGTGGATACCAATACCAATTGGTACCCAAAATTTGCATACCGATTTTATAGCTAAGGGCATCACACCGCTTCATACTATATTTTTAAATGAGACATTATTGCCTATAATTTGTGTCCAACAGAACTATTCTGCTTATACTTAAGAGACAAAAATGGGAGGAGATTGTAGTCAATAGGGCTTTAGGGAGGAATTGAAAATCCGAGGAACACAGCACTCATGTTTTCATTTCCAGTTGCTTTACCCTAGCCTCTTCCCCTTTTTACTTTCTTCCCAAAAGCACAATTTAAATATGACGTATTGCACAAAACCATTTCCTCTAACATGCTATCATGTGACTCAACATTTCTCTATTTGAGAAAAGACAAATCCACCCAGGTTCTAAAATATTAAAAGCAAACTAAACAGGAGAGAAGCCACCTCCAGCCAAGGAGAAACACATTTGGCTTCAGTTCTGAGATCTTTTTCACTTAGTAGTCTCCTTAGAACAACTTTTGCTTTTCGCTATGGTTACAGTAGCCACTAGCTTACAATAGTAATTGCTTGCTGTGAGCTGTGGTTAGTGACTTTCCTCTCAAGAAGTGTCCATTTGAGGTGGGAACAGTCTAGGAACGTTTGAGAGTGGGACTTTTCCTAAATGTGATGACTGTATATGACAAACACCAACAAAAAAGGATTCAGGAGAGCTGGCCAATGAATTGTAGTACCTTGGAGGTAACTTGTTTTTTGAGACAAAGTATCACAGAGCCCAGGCTGGTGTGCCAACCGTACCTGGTTTATGTGGTGACAGAGACTGAACCCAAAGCTTCATGCATACCAGACAGGCATTCTACAAGCTGAGGGCATCCCAGCCCTAGGGATGTTCCTTTTAATGACAGCTGAAATCACCCCAAGTGGAGCGGTAATCAAACTCACTTATCTCACCATTCTTTTCACATCAAGAATTCCTGTGAGACTACACCATAAACTCTTTCTCGAGGTGGGAATCATGGAACTAAGCTTTTTCTAAAGCAAGCCTTCTGCCTATTCTTTGCTTTTTGAACTAAAAAAGTGGAGGTGCAAGCTTCTATATTACCATTTCTTTCTTCAAATTAAACTAAAGCAGCAGTGTTAGATTTTAGCTTTTCCAAGTCCGTTCAAAATACATTTTTAATTATTAAGTCAGCCCAAGATTTGAAAAGCATACTAGTGACCTTCGAACATTTATTGTTCCTTTCCTGTTTATTACTGTTACAGCCAGCATGTCAAAATAGGTGCACATTTTAGCGAACCAGTGTCTCTTTATAGTAGGCTAACTCAAAATACTTGAGTGGTATAGACATAGTCTAAAGCTCTGCAGAGAAGTCAATGTTGTGCCAACTGAAACTTAGCAATGGTGAGTGTCAGAATGCTCACACCCTGATACCTGCAGCTAGCAAATGGCAGAGGACTGGGTGAAGCAGTCTAACAAAGCTTTTGATTATCTGGTAGATAGTTGTGGTTATGCGAAAGATCTGAATGAAATCCCAGGTACCCTTACAAAGGAGGCAGAGGGAAATCGGGTACTCATGTAGTGGCATGAAAACAAATGGAAGACTGGAAAATTATGACAAACCCAGGTGCACCAGAAGCTTCTAGTTGAGCTGAGAACCTTTATAAGACACATGATTCTGGTGACAATTATTTCCAATTTCTGGCCTTAAGCACTTAAGAGAGTAACTGTCCTAAGACACTCAATTAGTATGTAAGTGTTATGGCAACTGAAGAATTCCATCTTTAGTGCTCTTTGCCCATTTGGGAGTGACAGCCTGGTTGAGACATAAAGAGAACTTTCTACATGCAGTTCTGTCCTCTATTCACCTTACACCAGACTCCTAGGATAGTGTTGAAGCCTGTTCCTCAGAGTCAGAGCTTATCTGAAGAATTCCTAAACCCAGATATAGGAAGAGTGATTTCATACAGATGGGCTTGGAAACACAGTCTAAGGCCCAAATACATATTTGTGTTTGTTTTCATTCATGAGAATGAGTGCTCTGATGTTTAATTCTATTTACGAGACAACAAAGATTAGTAACAAGAAAACCCTCATCCAGAATGACTACGTAGAGATAAGACATACTCCTGCGATACATACAAAATTGATGGGAGAAAGGAGAGCATGACGCTCTCCTATCTAAGAGCACACTGGCCTGTTAAAACCTCACCATATGAACCACTGTACGCATGTTCTGAACTTAGACACCAGCAAAATACAACAAAGGATGTATTTAAAAATTAATTTAATGCTTGGCTAAAGCTTAATTACATATATATTTATCAAACAATAGTCCTGAATTTCCAAAAAGTTCCTCTTCTGAAAATCACAGAATCAGAAAGCATTAACCTTAAAACAAGTTTCTCTGAGTATTTACAGTGTGTTATAAACATTACAGAATACCATAGATAGTAAACTGCCTGGGCGTGTCTAATCAGCAAGGCATGTTCTTTATTGCATATAGAACTCACATATGTGGGATTCAAAACAGGATAGATAGACTATAGAAATGCATGTACCTATAGGCCGGGCAGGGAGGGAAATAACAAGAAAGGACAGTCAGGCTAAGCTGTGCAGTTAGTCTGTGGGCTTACTGTCAAAGACTAAACTGACATCCTGCCCCAAACTATTGCATATATTGCCTAGAGCTCACAGCAAACCCACAGTTGCCACCCAGGCTGACTCACAGAAGTTCCACACTCACTCGATCACAAAGTCATCTTTCAGTTTTCAGTTTAAGGCAGCACAGCTACAGTGACAGTGACACTAGCCAAGTGGAAGTGAAGACCCGCACCTGCTCCCCTTCTGCTGCAGCAGTGCGGTGCTTCCCTAAGACAACGGCTACTGGGTAACGGTCGGCTGTTACAAAACACCGCAGATTCCCAGCATGAAAATCCTGGGTGGTATAAATATATGCAACACACACACACACACACACACACACACACACATACACACACACACACGCATAATTACACAATTTACACTAAACACATCATTCATAGAGGACACTCAAACAAAGTTAATTTAATGACCATACAAAATACTTCCATAAACAAAATATGACAGGCAGTAAGGAAAACACCCATAGACTGCTAGAAATAATCTGAATTCCTTTCATTCTGAAGAAATCACATTTAAGGACACAGTATTAATATAATGTTTTTGTATTAAAACAAGAATCAGTATAGTACAGTTTAAGAAACTTTACATATATACAAAATTTACACACTGGGAATGGCAGCAAAGCAAACACGTTTTGGTCTCAGATCTATTTTCCTTCAATCAGAGACTTGACTTCTTTCACATTGTGGTCACTTGCAACAGATACAGCATGATCCAAAGCCCGAACACTTGCAAGGAGTTTCACTATCTGTTTTATATTTTCCCTGAAAGAGATAACAAAATTCGCAATATTATATTGAGATAAAATTTGTTCTTGATTTTACAACTAACAAGAGAATCTGCAAAATAACCTTTCCAAGCATATATTTTTAAATATGGAGAACAAGACATGAAAGCTACAGCATGCCTTAAAAATCTGCAGGGCTGACAAGATGGTTCACTTGTAAAGATGCTTGCCACCAAACCTATTGCAAAGTCAATCTCCAGATCGCACATGGTGGAAGGAGAGAACCAAATCCTGGAAGCCATCCTGACTGCCATACTTGCATCATGAGAGATCTGTTTGTCACTCTCAAAACAAGAAAATGTATGAGGAAAAAATGTAATCTGTTACTTATCCCTATTAAACAAGCCTCACATTTAAATGACTGGGCCAGAGGTCGGAAATTCATTTAAACACGGAAACAAGAAAACTTCATTCCGATAAATGATTTTGATCAATATCTACAATGAAATCCAGTATCATCCCAAGCCCCTTTGGAGCTCTGTCTCTACTTCCTTCCCACCATATAGTCAAAGTCCTTTTGGAGCACAACTTAACAGAAAATTCTATTTTACTTCATCATCAACCTATGAAGAGCCAGACTTCAACTGCATTAAAATTCATCCAATAAAGCCTATTTCTGCTTTCTTTCTCAGCCCTGCCATAAGCACTCAGCCTTACTTTGAAGAAACCCTGAGATATGAACATCAGAATTCTGGAAAGAATGAGTAAAATACACACCCGAGTCCCACTCCAGGAGACTGACTAAGGGACAACAGGAGCCCCACTCCAGGGTTATGCAGTACAGAGAAACAGAAGGCATGTCTACCAAGCTCCACTTGTCCTGCTGCTGTGTGAACCAAGGCTTACAGAGCACTCAGACTGGCCCTGAGCTCATTTGGAAGCCCAGGCAGGCCTTCACCTTTTGAGAGTCTCCTGACTCTGCCTCCTCATGAGCTGTGGTCATCTCCTTCCTAGAAAACTTTGATGAAAACCAGACATAAGTTGCTCTCTAAAACCATCATGAAATGGTTTAGTCCATAACATGGGTCAGGGTACAGAGTGAAGCCTCTATTAAAATAGAGCCTCAGCTTTAACATGAGACTATTTCAGTGGCCACTCTTTCTAGGTCTTACACCTACACAATGACACCTCAAAGGCCAAGGATCACTGCATCGTAACCATGTGAATCTACTTAATTCCTCACGAGACAAAATGCAACTATTCACTGCTCTAAGACTTACTTTAAGTCTTTCTCTAAAAGCTTCCCAAATTTAATGTATGGGGACAGGGAGGGGGTACAAATAAAAAAGTATACATTTTGGTAGGTTTGTAACACTGAATAAATGTACAATGAAAGCGAATATACAAATATAAAGAAACTGTTTAAACAATAAAGAAACCAACAAGTTAAGATGACTCCACTTAAATACTTAGTATGGCTGAGAACTAAAGAAACTCTAGACTACCATTTCATTAATTATAATAAAAGAAAAAAACAAATTACCTTGCATTTCTTTTTTCCACATCAGAGCACCCAATACTGTTCCTGTAAATTGTATCTGCTAAATGTACAAGATATCGACAAAAATTTTCTAACTGAGAAATAGTTCTTTCTCCTTTCAGATTCACAAACCACTGTTTAGGGAAACAGTTGATTACCTGTGCAGAAGATGCAAATCAAGTAGTTAAAACGATGAGATGTCAATAACTCAGGGTATGCGATGGCTTTGACTTAATGCTATACAAGTTATCTTTCTTAAAGACACCTGACTTCTATTAACTATACCAATATGTCTGATTTCTTATAATGGTCCACACACTCAAAACAAGTTAATTTGCCAAGTATTTAAATAGACATAAAATTGATAACTGGTTTCAGCTATCTAATGTGATTTAAGCAAACCAAGTTCCTCTTGTAAAAGTACCTGTATGACTATGGTACTATGTCTTTTCCTTCCCAAATACTTTAGTGACTGGCATGACGCATGCTGGCTTGTAAAAACCCAGGTAGCTCAAAGTAAGAGTCAGAATATCTACACAAGAGATCCAGCACACAGCACGAGCCTTAACGCAGCCAACAGGGGACTGTAACCTTCTGGCCTTAGTGCAGAAGCTTAAAAAGTAGGAGATTGGTTCCCCCCGAAAAGAGAGTCTACTTTGGTCAGTCATTATCCAAACAGGTTAAAAAAAGGCTCACCATTAAAAGAACAAGGGGTTACTAAAGGAATGGCTTATCCCAGGGACACAGCAGGTATAAAATGAGCCGAAATATCTTGCTCAAGAAAGAGCACTTACTTAAAGAGGGGACATATTATAAAGCTCTGGAAGTCTTCTAAGGGATAAAACCACACAGGAAAATGGAACAATCTCATCCAAAGACGCAGAACGTGAATCTAATGGAGAGATCTTAGACAAACTCATACTGAGAGGTCATTACAAAATAACTGGCCTGTCACAGTCAAAGGTGTCAGTTGTAAAGGTAAGAAAGAATGACATACTCTTCTAGAGTAAAGGAGACTAAAGAGACGTACTAATTAAATAAGCTGGTGTTTTTTCTGCGAGTGAACAATATTTTACCTGACTGAAAATGCACACTGGGATGGCTCACTAAGGATTAGGGAACAGTCCAGCGACAGTGTGAATGCCCAGATACTAATGGCTCTGGTCTGGTCCTGAGGAGGGATAGCCAGGATTGTAGAAAATGTATACACATATATTTGAGACAGTGAGGCTATGTGTGAGAGATTTAGTTTGATGAGGTTCTAAAGTTTAACAACAACAACAAAACAAAAAAACCCATGCTGGGTGAGGTGACTAGAGCACTTTATGTGGCCAAGGCAGTCAGATTTCTGTGAGTTTAAGGCCAGCCTAGTCTACACAGTAAGTCCAGGATAGCCAAAATACAAAGTAAATCCTGTCTCTGAAAAACCAAAACCCTAACAAACAAATAAACAAACAAACAAAAAAACCTCACCAAAAAAGAAAAAACCCTGTTACTAGCAGATTTATATTAATTTAATAATTGTTATGGCTATTAATGATTACTACAAATAGATATTTAAAACTATCAAACTCTAAGTAGAAAACCCAACAATATTAAAATTATTTTTGTTTGTTTTTCAAGACAGGGTTTCTCTGTGTAGCCCTGGCTGTCCTGGAATTTTATATAAACCAGGCTGGCCTTGAACTCAGAGATCCTGCCTCTGCCTTCTGAGTGCTGGGATTAAAGGCATGAGGCACCCCCATTTACTCCATTTAACTTATTCAAGTAAGAGGGAAAAAAATAGCTATCCTGAATTGCTCAAAACAACCAACTATGAAGAAAACTACTCCTAAAATAAAAATTTCACTGATATCTAGAAAAACAAGAATCACAAATATAGACAGATCTACATTTTCACACATTATTTCTTGGCCTTTTGGTTAAGATCAACTGTCTATTTCTTGGGTTAAAAAAATGTAATGTTTAGGACTACCTGGGCAGTTTAATAACTACAGCAGGTCCAACTGTCAAAGGAGTTTTATAAAACTCCCCTAGTCTTCAGACAAAGAAGCTGAAGTCGCCCTGATCTACATACATGTTTCCCAACTCACATTTTGGGCTTTTCTGATGCTGTCATCTCCGTATTCTGAGTTCTGAAAAGCCATGAGGATGTATCTGTTTAACAAGCCGTCTATTGATAACTCCTGAAGAGTTTTGTTTGAGAAAATGCCGTACCACTGAAGAAAATTTCCCAATAGCTAAAAAGAAAAAAATATTGACAGGCAATATCAAGCAATTATTATTAGTACAAAGTAAAATAGCTATATAGTAAAACACCAAATGAAATACGATGGATGCCTTGTATTAGTAAACACTTCTGAACTATCTGAATATCTCCTATAATAAAAGCCACTCCTGCTCAATGTATATAAAATGAAAGATGCTGTCATGATCCAACCATAACAGTGTCTAGTTCCCCACTCCTTCTCAGCTTAGTAAACAGCAGGCAGCACTCTGTAGCCAACTGCTCAGGCCAGAAGCACACAGAGGTCTGTCTTCATCTTTGTGGAGTCCTCTGACTCCACCTCCACCCAAGCTGTCCTTTCCCCCACTCCACAGTTCCCGCAGTGACTGCCAGATGAATACTGCAGTGCCTTTCCTGGAGCAGAGTTCCAAACAGAAAGAAGCCTAGTCAGGACTTGAGAATCCACTCAGTTTTCTTAAGGACACAGAGCTAGTCCCCTTTAAGAGAAAAATCAACACAGAGGCTTGAGGGTATGCAGAATTAATTTTCTTGACAAACTCTGTTAAGAGCTATTCAAAGGCAGACTGGCCTAAACTAGATTCCTGTCTTGTATTACCAATGGAATGACACTGCAGGTCAGACTGTGCCTCCCTGACCTATACAGGGAACAACAGTGACAGTGTCTACTTGACAGAGTCATTCTAAGGTTTCAATATAATGGGTGTGGCACAACAAAGAGCAAAAGAAAGTTCCAATTTTCATTATCACCATCCTCAATCTACTTCAACCCATTAGTTCTACACAGCCATAAAGTCATCTTCAAAGTGGCAATTAGTCTATATCCTTTCCATGCCAAAAATAACCCATGACTCTCATATCTACACTCAAGTAACTTTCAATTAGGGTAAAGCAATTCAAAGCAGAAAGGCTGTCTTGACAACAAATATTGCTGGAATAAAGAGGGATTTAATCCATGCCTCACATCTAAAATAAAAGTGCATTTTTATTTAATTTCATTTTGTGTATATGGATATTCTGCATGCATGTCTGTGCACGTGTGTGTGGTGCCCGAGGAGGCCAGACTGGATCCCCTAGAACAGAGATTACAGGCAGCTATGAAGCTCCACATGGATGCCCAGATCCTCAGTGCTCTTAACTCCAGAGCCATCTTTTTAGCCCCTAAAGTTGAAATATAAACAGATGACACAGCTAAATATAAAACCTAAAACTATGAAACTTCTAGGTACAGGAGAAAACCTTCATGGTTCTCCATTAGGAAAACATGTCTAAGTATGACTTCTAGAGCACAAAGAACCCTAGCAGAAGCAGACAAATCCGACGTGCAGTGCTGAGAATTCTGCTCAGGCACAACCAGTTGGGTCCAGTTCCCAGTGTGCAGCACCATCATGACTGCTGCAGCTTCAACTCCTTCAATGAGGAGGAAGACAGGAGTTCAAGACCATCCCTGGCTGCGTACAAGCCTGAAGTGGGCCTGGGCTACATGGGACCTCAATTTAGCAATGACAAAACCCACGAAAACCTTTACCCTTGAAATAAATGAAAAACTAACAAACAAACCAGACAAAAGTTTAAAACTCATCTCCATTATTTTTTTCTCCTGAATTTTGAACTCTTTAAGCATAAGGAGAAAATGGTCAATTTAAAACATGAACAAAGTCCTGAGAAAAATCGAGGTGGGGTGAGTGCACAAACAGGGCTCAACACCACTATCAACGCAGCAAGTGGAGAGCTCGGGAGGAACAGAGCCTCCCTCATGTGCTATGGGGAACAGACACAACAAATGGTCTCTCCTGGTTTCACTCAGTGGGGTGAAATGAGAACACAGACTGAGAAGGTCCTCACGGCATCTCTCTCCTCATTACTCCAACTGAATCCATTTCAAGTCCTCATAATTAGGAAATGAATTAAACAAAGGAAAACTGAACTCTTACGCCTCCCTCAACAGAAAAAGCAGCAAACCACTGCTAACAGGAAATACAAGTGAATATCGAACACCCCCAAGGAGAAGGGCCAGCCTTCTGTATAACTCCTCTAACATAACTGGAACACACACAGGTTGGGAGGTCTTCACAAGTGGGCTAAACTACAAAGGGGAATTTTGGAACGACTCTGTCTTTTGTCTTGATAGTGGTGACCAATGCACTTTATAAAAGGCACAGGACTGGAGTGAATATGTGTAAATTACAGTAAAGGAGAGATGCACAGACAGAACCTGATAGCTTCCTATAGCCTTTAGGGTAAAGACAAGCTTCCCCATGACTTCCCTAATCCTGGCCCCCTGAACTCGTCTTCACATTCACCAAAGGCCGCTGCTCTCCTTTACCTGGAGTCTACTTAACTCCCTTGGGTTACACTCTCAGGATCACTTCCTGGGGAGAAGAGGATCTCCTAGTGCAACACTAGGGCTGCCCGCCGTGGCTCCCCAGGGCCCTTTATCATCTGTGGACTGTATACCTGCAAACTGTGCTGTGCTGTGAACCTCATACAAGGCTGCTGTCCCAGCCATGCTGCAGCACTGACTCGGGAGAAGCTGGTGCTGCAGCTGCTGAACACGGTGCTTTGTGTGTTCACTACGCTGTGACATATACCTGAGCAGTTTATGAGACTGCATGAACCTTACTTTCAAACTTTCCATGAAAATATCAAACTGAAACAAAAGTTTGAAATATTTGGAAGATGAAAGTGTGTGTATGTCTCAGAGATATAAGCCTGAGAGTTAATAAAAAACAAAAACTGTCTCAAAATATACTACATGAAGTCCAAAAATTATATATTTTTAGATAGTCTATAATTACATACCTTGACAGAAGACCAAAACTGTCGTTGAAAAAATAAGTAAGGCCCAGAATTTTTATTTTCTAAAACACTACAAGAGAAAGAAAGCACAATCAAGTATTTTATAAGTAAATGCCACTTCATCTGTACCCACAAGAATGTCTACAGGAAACAGGGTCAGGTACGGCTGGAGAGGCCCTGGGCAGTGCTTGCTCAGCATTCTCCTCAGAAGCGACATACGGGCTGGGATATAGAAAGGGAGGGAGTAGGGGACAGGGAAAGGGGGAAAGAAGAGAGAAGGGGAGAGGGATAGAAATAGAAGTCAGAGAGAAGAAAGGAAAGGGAGATGCAAAAAGCGGGAAGAAAGAAAGAGAGGAAGGGAGTGAGTCTGAAGTCCTACGAAAGCAAGCACACCCAAGGAATTAAACGACAAACTCCATTTTGAGATACTAAGAAAGAACAAAGCATCACTTGCTCTACTCTGATCAACACAATGTCTCCCCTCCAGTCGCTCTGGGTCATTTTATATCACACAGGCACAGCTTTTATGTCGAGCCAGCTCTACTTTTCTAGGTTAGACCCTGAAAGCAAATACAGACTATTACACTTAATGTTTGTCTGGCTTACTTACTTTTTGGGATACAGAGGCATGAATACATCATCATCCAAAGTTCTTCTCATCCTCAATAAAAGTGCTTTAAGGTATACCTACAGAGTTAAAAAAATTACATTTGCATTATGTTAATTTTTAAAAAATTCTACCAGATAATCTTTAAACAATTAGTAATCAATAGTCATTTACCAATTTAAAAATTCCAAATCTATTATATGAAGATTTAAAAATCAACATATTTTACTTCAAAATAAGGTTAGTTGAAATTCAACAATGATAAAAGACTTTCCCAATCAGCTCAACGAAAGCAGTGATTTTACATTGGGGCTAACTATAAGAGTATCTGGACATTTTAAAATATGCTATTCACATCCCAATTATCAACTATGAACTCATCCAGTGATTTTTACTTTCTATGGAAGTGGGCTGTGCTACTGAGTAGACTAATAATGGTATCTGTCTCCCATAGAAGTCCACACAACTGAAAACGAGCAGCCTAGCTGTACACACTGCAGGCTTTTATAGCCCAGATCACCTAACTAGGAGAATCAGAGACCTGGTTGTTTCA
The DNA here is from genome assembly GCF_011064425.1 of Rattus rattus. NCBI lineage: Eukaryota > Metazoa > Chordata > Mammalia > Rodentia > Muridae > Rattus > Rattus rattus. The sequence continues at coordinate 53,565,751 of NC_046157.1, read as the reverse complement.
GAATAACCATTCATTCTCTTAAACTCTGGCTCATTTTCAAAAGAAGGAAAAGGAAAACCTTGCCAAGCATAGGAGCTGAAGTACCTGTGTGTTCTTATTCTCTGCATTGACTACTGAAGGATAGCCATTTATTAACTTCAGAGTGATTCCGACCATTCTCGACGTCTGCGTTGTGGAAAAGGGATCCCACATGTTCTCAGCTATCACTATTAAGAAACAAAAGGCAAGATATTAAAAATGTAGAAAAATGGGGTTGGGGATTTAGCTCAGTGGTAGAGCGCTTGCCTAGAAAGCACAAGGCCCTGGGTTCGGTCCCCAGCTCAAAAAAAAAAAAAAGTAGAAAAATGGCAGCTTACATTTTTTAAAAGATTGATCGATTACGTATACAGCGTTTTGCCTGCGTGTATACCTGCAGGCCAGAAGAGGACATCAGATCCCATTACAGATGGCTGTGAGCCACCACGTGGTTGCTGGGAATCCAACTCGGGTCCCCTGGAAGAGCCACCAGTGCTCTTAACCTCAGAGCCATCTCTCCAGCCCTGAAGCTTACTTATAGTGTCAGATAGTTCTTTGTTATAAATACCAGTATTTATTTTGTGCTTTGTAACATAAACTTCGGAATTTGTCCTTTAAAATAAAAAGACCAGGGTTTCGTGAAGCCCAAGCGGCCCTCAATCGGCACCAGTGCTTGCCTTGCCGTGGGCAGCGCTGTGCCTCCTCATCTTTGTCCAGGTAACTGAGGATTCTGAGGGGAAACGGGGAGAGGCAGTAAGATAGTCTACGTACTCAGTGAAAAGAGATAGGGAGCAGGTTCCCTTCATCCCAGATCTTATTTAGACAACCAAAATTGCTATTTAAATTTCATTTTTACTTTTTTAGTTTAAAATAGGTTTCTGTATCAGTAAATTCTAATCTTTAAGAAAATAAGCAAAAGAGATGTATAGGACTCTCCCAAAATATCTATTCGGTTTGGCATCAAGCAATCTTGAATCTCTGAAACCAACCTAATGATCAATTATTGCTCCCAAGTGTAGGTCCCTTGCGAAGAGGCCTTCGAGCCTCGAGCTAATCATTTTCTATCCTCTGACATCCTTGGACCAGGTGAGATCCAACTTTGGCTATGTAACGTCGGAGATAAAATGACCACTGGTCTAAGAACACTAAGCACACCTAGGAAGCCCAGCGTGCTGAGGTCTTCCTGTCCCTACCTGTCAGCTTGGGAAGAATGACCTTCTCCACAATGGTGGGCAGCAGAGCTACGTCAACATCGTCCTTCTCTTGTTCTCGCTCTTCACAACCATAGAACAGCAGAGATTCAAACCACAGCATATTCTCAAAGTCACGGCATTTTGCCTAAAACACATTACAAACGTTACTCAAGCATTTACAACTTTTGGAGGAGTAATTTTTTTAAAAAGCCTTGTTTAAAACAGATTGGTATCAGATACAGTTTATGCTGCGTCTCCCTCTCTAGCTTTTAAGGAATAAAGCACCCAAATCCTCCATTTGCTTTGGAACAGTGGGAAGAACCACCCACCTCAAGAGGAGTCCAGGTGAGGAGCTGAAGTCTGATGAGAGGGTTGAACAGCTTTGGCAAACAAAGACCAATGTAAGCGTCCTTATAGGACATGTAGTATTTTGAACGCCACGCTTCAAACTGTGCTTTAATGCAGTCAATTGAACAGAAACTCTCAAGGACATCTTCAAAAACTTTGCTGGACTCTTTCAAAATTCGATCTAGAAAACATTTCCAAACAAACGGACAAAGTTAAAAGCAGCAGAACCCCAGCAGCAGAATACTACTACTATGTTCACAGGACACAGCAATTTACTATTTCACTGGTGAAATGGCTCAGCAAGAATGGTGCTCGCTCCCACACCTAACTCTCTGGGAGCAATCCTCAGAACCCACATGCAGACATTGAATTTCCAGGTCTTTATGGGTAAAGTGTCATGATGTCTAGAGAGAAATACATGTACACACAAAGACAAAGAAAAGCGGAAAATATCAGCATCTCCAGTCTGGACCATGGACCAGTGTTGGGCATCATGCCTTCCAATTTCCCACATGTCCAAAATGCTCAATATAAAAAGCTGGAAGTTATGCCTGGAATCCTAGTATTTAGGAAGTGGAGGCAAGAAGGCCAGGAGCTCAAGCACATCCTTGAGTAGGAACAAGTTGAAAGTCAACTTGGGCACAAAAAGAGCTGAAGCTAGCCTGGGCTATGAGACCCTGTTTCAAAAATCCAGAAGTCAGAGAAATTGGGTCTGGCATAACAGGAAAGCAGAGACCAGAGGATCACAAGTTCAAGGGCAGTCTGGGTAATTGAGACAAATTGTCTTAAAATGTATTTTTAAAAGGCTGAGTGGAACTTAAATTTATGGGGTGGAGTGGAGTGGGTGACGGGGGAAGTCACAGCTGAAATAAGGTTTTTTAAAAAGCACCCCACGCAGAGATCAGTTTGACGAGTCTCATTTGCAGATAAAAGTCTGACCTCTCTCCAGATTGAAATTGGTAATGTCTGTAGATGTCTCTTCATCATCGCTGGACAGGCCTTCAAGGTGATCTGCCATCTGGCCGGTTTGCTCTCTGGCTTGCCGACGGCGAGTCCTAGATAACAGATTGATTGGTGGATTTAGATAAGGGATTCCTGCTTCCCTAATAAGACACAGCAAGTATTTTCAGAATCACCTCCTGGCTTCCCGCTCTGCAATCCGACGTTTCGCATGTTCTTGATAAAGTGCCCGATCACGTCCAAAGGAATCAAGATTTGGTGCCATCAGAGCTTTATCTGTAAGACAACAAACAGTTAAAATCAGCAGTCTTCCTTCGCTGTCTTGAGGAAAGAATGTGCACAGAACAAGCCGTTAACAGACTGCTTGCTAACTCCAACAGCGAGGCTCTGCAATGACTGGTGACCCAGACAGGTTTAGTACAGAGCAAATCATGGAATTATTGAGTCTCCATGAGAAAGTACGAGAATTAAAACAGCGACTTCTAGAGCACACGACTACTGCAGGGCTTATTGTCTGTCTGAATAACAGGACCAGCTGATTCTATTGCAATCAACAAACAAGTGAAGAATCTATATTCCCCATGCAAAGGAAAAACAGTGTTTCATGAAGGAGGCTGCAGGATGGATGAGGATAGCAGAGAAACCTGTGGGAAGCCCTCGCAGCTCTGGAGCCAAGGCTTTAACCTATGCTCTCCTAGCCTATGAAGTTTAAGTTTATTTAACACTACTCTTAGGGCAGGCGACACTGTGCATAGGGAAACCTGATGTTTGCTGAGTAGGAAACCTTTCACATCATGCATCATCCCTTGCACCTTTTAACTTCTATGATAACAGTCCAGTTCTCCTCTGAATATCCCCTCCGTGGTCACGCTCTACCTTTAGTTTCCAACTCCCTCCTGTTTGTGTTCCAGCACCACAGTTTTAGTTTCAAAGATGTGGTTCTTGCTACTTCTGTCACAACTCCCCACCCTGGGACTTACCTAGGCTAAGCCTACAGATCAGCTGGCAGTGCTGAGCCCCGGGTAAGAAGTCCTGGATCCAGTCCCCAGCACATCTAAATGGGGGGAACCTCATAAACTATCTCCCTGAAGCTCTAATTAGCTCTGAGGTCCCCCATCCTCTGTCTCTCTGGTCTATTGCTATTATTGGCCTTTCTGGTGATTGTTAAGTGCTTGTTCATGTAAAAGACATAAGATTGGGGCAAGAGAGATGGCCTAGCAGTTAAAAGTTCACACTACTCTTACAGAAGACCAAAGTTTGGGTCCCAGTACCCACATTGGGGTGTTCACAATTGCCTGTTAACTCCAGCTATGGGGTTCTACATCTCTGCCCTCCAAGGGCACCTGCACTAGCTACACATACCCACACCCAGACACACTCAAATCCACATTATTTTAAAAACAATAACAAAACTTTTTTAAAAGGAAAAGTAAATATGGAGCTGTCTTTGCATCTGTGAGAACTAAGAGGCGCTTCCATTATATCACTGATAAAAGGACCTCTTTTAGAGGTCCCAGATGTCAGTGGCTCTACAGACTTGCTTAGAGTATGGGGTGAAAAGAAAACTGTCCTCTACAAGTCCCCCATTTCTACTTAAGACATTTTGGAAAATACAGACTAGTTATTGAAAAGCAAAACAAACACTGGCAGGCGGCATGCATGTACACAACAAATGGTGCCACTTGAAGCTCATGCAGATTTTTTCATGTAGATTTTTGCTACTGAAATAAGCAACAAAAAAAAAAAAAAAACAAGCCCTAAATTCTGTTCTGTCCAAACTACTCCAGAGCTCATGATTCCTTATTTTTCCCTTAAATAGCTAACATTAAAATGATACTCTACTGCTTACACGTTTGATGAAAAATTAAAAAAAAAAAACACAACAAAAAAATAAAAAACAAAATGTGGTTTCCTTCATTCCTGCTAAACTATACAAAAATAACTGCAGATAAGAGCTTACACTCTAAACAGATAAACCTGACACTGGAAAGTCCAGGAAAGTTTTAAAAGGAACACTGAATTGATTCCTTCATATCTCATATAATTTTCTTTACATTTTTGTCAACTATATCCCTCAAATACACTGGGTTTTTCACTTTTCTGTCAATGCTTCCCATTTTTCAGTCTAATTAACATGCATCATGTAACTATCACTTCAAATCCCAGGTAACTACCCAGCCCCACACTATGAAGAATAAATTGTAAACAGTGAGGACAGTCAATGTGCTACAGAGCTCACAGCACTAAACTTAAAAGGAAACGTACAACGTACGTTTAAATGTACAATGGTTACCTGTAATCTGCCCCCGATATTTGGCTCTCTGAATCTAAAGGGATCTGGGAGGCATGCATTAGTCATTTAGGTGCGTGCCCGAAGTCAATGATGTAACTTAAAACTTTTACAGCAAAACCAGGCCAAAGCCATTCATATGGCTTACAGCTGAATCTGCAGGGGTCAGATCTGAGTGCCGCAGTATTTTCTCTTTATGCCTCTCTCACACCCCATCAGACATCAGGAGGATGCTTGCCATGGATCCAGTAGCTGACGGGGAAGACAGGCTATATGCACTGTTCTAAGAACAGCACAACGCTCCCTTATCAATCACTAGAAGCAGTTGTTTAACATGCAGATTTCTGGGTAGGAAGGCCCTAGGAAGAATCTCCACGTATGGGACCAGAAGATCTGCATTTTAAATGAGCACGCCAGATACATATGGAGTATGATACATATGGAGACTGCTAGCACAGGGACAAAGAAAGGACAAAAGAAAGCACGAGGAACCTTCACTAAGAAAATTCCCACCAAACCACCCAAGGATATGGAATGCAATGAGGGAGATGACTAAAAGGGTTTCTAAGGCATCTGGCTGAAGAATCTCAACTACAGGAATTGAAAAGGTTTCCATTAATTTTGGTGTTTTTTTTCCCTTAATTCATGTCATAAGTAACAATGCAATTCAATTTCTACAATTTTCACAAAATTTCCAGAACTGTATATATACAACATGTAATATACAGCGAACTAGAAACAAAGCACTTTTAAAAGAAATACAAAAGCATTTGCTTTACCCAGGGTGGCAACAACTCCTCTGATTTTGAAGCTATCACGTGTCACACAACACAACCTCCTCCCTGCTCCTTTCCCCGAAACTTCCAAATCCCTAAATTCAGTATCTCTTGCTGTGATCAAAACAGTATTTATCAGTATCATGAGCAGAATGCAATTGGGGTGGGGGTGGGCTGTCAATTAGGGCCAGAGAGATAGTGGGTTTAGGATAACGCTGACCATGTGTTTGTGTGTTCTAAGGGCTGACTGAAAAGCACATCCAGGGAAGAGGAGACGGATAGAATATTAGTACAGTATTTGGCTCCTTGGTTAGGTCATACTTTCTTAAACATAACCCAAGTACATGCATTACAATTTTTAGATCTACCTAACTTATGAACAAGGAAAATTTTTAAAAGAAAAAGGTCTGTAATTTTCAATTAGGCTGCACTAAGTAAACAAGGTTGTTTAATGAAAAATAAAAACCTTCAAGATGGACTGACTTGAATGGCTTGAAAACTCCGAAGATTCATCTTTAATATCATCTTGTCGTCTTTGGACAAGGCGGGAAGCTCGCTGTTTGTACAGCTGATGTATTGCTGATTCAAGTTCATTAATCAGCGGCACCTGTAAAAATACAACACACTCCGTAACACCAAACTCCTCAGCCGTGTCCGCATTTGAGGGTTCCATGCTATTTCCGCTTTTCTGAAAAAGTACTCTCTCTATGGACAAAATAAGCAGGCGTCCCCAACAAGAGCAGAACAGCAAGTCACTCTAAGTCAGGAAGCAATACTTTTTCAACCCACGTACAAAGCTAAATGTCCAGTGCCTGGTTATCGGAGCAAAAGTTAACTTAATAAATGTAAGGCTTCTGTGTTAATAAGAACAACAGGTAGAGAGATCAGGCTTTATGGTTAGAAAAATGTGAGTATTTATATATCTTACAAATTTATATTTTAATTATCCAGCAACATGATCCACATGGCAAATTTTGTAGGTTTCTCTTTCTGTTTTGAAGATGAAGTCTATGTAGTCTCACCTGATCTAGGGCGATATGAGCCCTAGCTGGCTTCCTAACTCTTCCTCCTGACTGATGCAATTCCAGACACACACCACATTTAGTAAACTTCCTGGTTTAAAGGACTGTTGAGCTATTAACTATTCTATTTTAAGTTGTTCAGCCATTCACTCATACAACATACCCTACAATAATATTACACTATCCTGCAATGTTATTGTACATCTTACAATTAAACTAAAAAGGTAAATAAAACGTCTAGCTATTGCTAGCCAGTCTGAAATCAAACTGAAATTTCTCTTCCTAGCAAATGTTTGAATTTTTCTTTATTTTATAATAAAATCTTCAAATAAATTACCAGCTTTCAAGGTCAACAAAATTTTCCAACTTAATATACTTATCTAGTTTACTTAGTACAAAATGAATACAAAGACTTCAGAACATGGCATCTAAAATTTCAAAAACCAGAACATCTTTCTTTATAAATACCTTACTAAACAACCAAATGTTATGAAACTTTCACAAAACACAAAGGACCACTATATATAACCCAAGGAAACCAGAAATTCTTGTTTCCTGGTGGTTGGTAATTGGGAAAAGACACTAATCAGCATTTAGAAAACTGGCACCAAGTGTTACAGCATCTTCCTAGACCAGACAGCCCGTAGCTGGGAAATAAAAAGCCAGGTAAGATACACAGATGCCTGTAAGAAAGGCTTTCATTCTTGCAGAACTCCATTGCCAATGTGGCAAATGTTCACAAAAAGGTCAGGCTGCGGGAGTCCTCTGTTCTTTAATATGCCAGACCATGGGCAAGCATGTCCCCAGTCGGCAATGATTATTCTGTAGTCCCAAGTCACTACCTAATCTGAAATGTTTATTTCCCAATTGCTGCTGTTATCACTGTGGCTTGGGCTGCCCATCTATAACTAGTAACGTTCTTTTTAAAATCCTGCAAGAGTAAATTTGAAGGTACTGAAGATGTATTTTTTTAGTCACAGATAAAGCATTCCCTACAGTGCTCAAGCCTGTCCTGGTATTGTAAAGAATTATCTGATTTAGGAACTTGGAGTGCCTTTTTTTAAAACTCAGAAGACAACTCTGGGAACTAAAGCTTAAATTTCAATTTTTGATCTCTTTCAAAGTTCACAACATTGATTTATCTAAAGAGTCTGCCATGACAGTTTCTTTAGCCTTTCCAAACTACAAGCTATCACTAAACTTATTTAGGAGCAAATGTAAATGAAAAAAGAGATGACTGACAGGGAAACTAAGCTGTGCAAGTTAAAATGACCAACAGACAATTTCAGTTTAAAAATCACTCTAACTTCACAAAGAGGAGAATATTTAACTTACTCTGAAAGAGTATTTCAGCATAACTAAACATAACATTCATACCTATCCAATTATCCCTAATTTAAAATTGTTATCTTGAACATCATAAGGGTGACAACTCATGACATTTTCATCAGAAGCACACACAACTGACTCTATGCATGTGAAGGTGTAAGAATGAAGTACACATCTCTGAAACACAGGACTATCTGCTCCTTTTCCTGAAAATATATTCAATATGTAAGGGTTCAGATCTGGTGACTCTATAGCCAACTAGAACTATCTGAAGTAGACTTCTTCAGGAACACGGTATGCAGAAGAGGAAGCACAGTAATGAACCAGTAACAGAAACAGACACTGTGTCCTAATTCTTCTTAATCTAGGGTAGCATAGTTAGCAATGCTATCCATTTTAGCATTACACTTGCAACCCTGACTGCTTACGTTTGTAAGTTCTATAAAGCAAAAGCCAAGACACTTACAGAAGCAGGTCCCAGAGCCCATTCCCACACACACAGCACTGTTTAAGGAAAGGACCTTATTCTGGTGGCTCTGACACGTAGGCCCTACTTCCAGTCTTGCTGAAACATCTAAACTCATGTTTCCTTCCTGGCCCCAAGCAACTGACCTGTCACAGGATACCACAACTGCAGGTGCATCGGGCACTGGACAATACTTCACACCATGCAAAGTGCTAGGGAGGCTATGATGAATGGTCCCATCTGACCACACACAACTGAACCAAGACCCATCAGGAAGACAAGTCTAACTGCACTTTCCTTAACCTTTGGCTTTATTGTATTGAAGCCAACATCCAACCATACTTTCTATAGATTCTACCGAAACAAAACAAACAACAACAACAATCTAGTTAATAATAAAGAAAAATGTGCCTTCCTAGCCAAGATTCTGGAAAAAAAAAATGTAAGAATCATACTTTTAATATTTTTTAAAGCTGAGGTGAAGTACACCAACCAATGTTTATAAACCAGCCCATCAAGCTAGATATCTACTTTTCCTTAAGTTTTACCTATGATGGTGTGTAAGCATGATGTATGGGATGCTCATGCCACTGCCTGTGTGTGGAGGTGATAGGACACCATTTCACAGGGTGCTTCAATAGCAAGCACCTTTACCTGTTCAGCCATCTTGCCGCTCTTTCTCCCACCTTCTAATGTTAAATTATTATGTTATATATCTGTGCATGATATGTATGGAGAATTATCTTAGAACAAACAAACAGAAAGTTACTTGAGAAGTTAGCATATGCAACTAATTTTTAAATATACTCGAAAGATTTTGTCAATTGTCACACTAGAGCAGTGAATTCAGAAATGAGAAATGTTCGATGAATAAAAACATAATGAATGGCTTCTGAAATGAATGAAGCGTTGGCTTAGACAAAAACTAACAGAAACATCACCATAAAAAGCAGAACTAACTAGCAAAAACCTGTCATATAGTGCACTACTTATAAATGTTTAGAACTACTAAAAAATAGTGTAGAAGTGAAATTAGACCTGAATCATAAAAACAAAACACTATTAGGTGAATCCCTTTTATTCTATCAATCCAGTGCAGACCAGCAACTAACATGGTACTGAGACAGGACTTGTCAGTGTGAAAACATGCACTCTGAGACAGGTTCCCTCTATTTGTATGAAGCACTCACTGTGTTGCCCTCAACTATGATGTAAAGAAAATAGAGCATGACTTCAGCACTTCTAAAGCTGGGTGCATTCTTTTCTGGGAACTATAAGATGCTCTATGAAAGGCCGTCTAGGTCTCCCTATTTTTGCCTTATTCAAAGAGATTATTATTTTTGCATTCTTACCTTTTCACTGAAACACTCAAGCAAGTCTTGGACATACCCTCGCATTTCTTGCAAAAATTTATACCGTTCACCAATGCCCCCAGAAGACCCTTCTAGTCTCTCAATGGCCCTGGTGGAGTCCACTCGGCTTTGCAGGTGTTTTTCATGCTGCTGTCGATTGGTTTTGTGCAATTCTTTCATGGAGTCCAACCTTCAGAACACAAAAGGAAAAATATAGCACATTTACATCTAGAATTCAATGCTGTCAGGACTCTTGCAATATTATATGCATTTTAGTTCCAGTATTAGAACATGAAAATACTTGGAATGCATCTTTTTGTCTGTACTGCTTTTCTTATAAAAATAAAAAATAAATTTAAAAAGGCAGTTTAGACTTCCAATAGTTATTTGGTGGGCTAACCAAAATCTTCTGCTTTGCGTCTCCCCCCATCTCTTGGCTACACTTTCTGAGTCCAAGAGGTGAAAACTCAGCACTGTCTTCGACAAGCTCAGGGAGTAGCATTTTAATAACGCTGAGGCTTCCACAGAAGTACTCCTGAAGGTAGCAGAGCAGAGCATGAAGTCATCTTCTGATTAGCTTGTGAAGATAGGCCAGTGAGTCTTCTTTGCCGGCATTCTGCATCTGCTACCCCAGACTACAGGTTGCCTGAGGGACCAGAAAGCTAGCAGACAGGTCTTTAAGAAGTTGATCTGCCCTACCTGTCTTTAAGCTGTTTCTTTACCAAATCAATAGTAATGGGAGCCGCCTCGTTACTGGGAGTTTTGAAAGGGACTGTGTTATCTGATTTTTGAGACTTGGCATCTGATGATCCATAGGCTGTATAACTATAAGGTACGCCATAGGATGCACCATAAGGCATTGTCTGGTAAGTGTTCTGGTAGTACATATTCACTTCAGTGGGCTGACTTGCTTGAACCTGAAAAAAAAGTGAATGTATAAGAAAACTAATTTAAAAAATAAATGCCTTTAGTTATGAACACAAACAAACAGCAAAAATTATATCCAGTTCCCAGAAAGGAATTAAGATAATAACTGCAATACTCTTCAAAATCAAATAAACATAGGGTTGTATAATTCTTGGGTCCTGGTAAAATCACTCATTTTATTTCTAATGATTTTCAGAAAAATACTCTCTCAGAGTTTAAAATGGAAAAAAGTTTAGGATCCAGGTAAGGTGTTATCAGGAAAAGTGACTTGGTTTACAACTAGGACTCTTTCAGCCACTCCAAGGTTCGTTACAGTCAGTCTGCTACCCACACTACCAACACTACATATAAAAATGCTCATACTATGCTCTTTCTCCACGCTGCTACAGAACACATCACTGGACTACCTTGGTAGGGGGTTTCATCAATCTCTTTGTTTGCATACCCGGGAAACCCATCTTCAAAATTAAAACATCAACAACAAAAACACAACATGTGGTTCAAGGTAGACTTCTCAAGCTTCAGCATGTGACAGAATCACCTGGAAAACTTGCTAAGTGAGTGCTGGGCCCAACCTCCACCTTCTCACTCCTCTGTACCTTAAAAGGGGCTTCCCCACCCTGCTGCTGAGAACTAGCTGGAGAAACTGGACATTGGTCCACCACTCTGACTATAAAAAGCAAACTTTGACATAGTTTCTTCTACAACCCGATGAATATATGACCACACACCAATTCCAACTGTGACACTTGACCGAGTGGAGAGACTCACTGTGGTCCTCTCTACTTTAACAACAACAAAAAATCCAGTATACTTGTTTTCACTCTTGAAGTCTGTCTTCTTACCTGAGGGATGTTAATTCCCTTTCTAATCTGCTCCTGCTCCCAGCGGCTGAGCTCTTCGTCTTGCTCTCCAGTTACTAAGGCATCATCGTCACTCCCCTCAATACCTGAGGCCATAACAAGAGAGATCAGCATCCAACAGCAGGGAGGAGGAGGCCCTGTGCTAACATGTCCGCTTGGTCTGGTTCATTCTCCTGACTTTTCCTGTTTTAATAATGGCAACCATCTTTAATGCTAAAATAGTATTTAATGTTTCTCTTGCAATCTTTGGATTCTTAGTTTCTTTTAAGCTTACCATCAATTCTATAATGGGAAGCACAAAGCGCATGGCTTCAGAGCCCTTAGAGAGCTGTGCAAATTGATGCACAGGAAGTCCTTAGTGCTTGCACCCAGAAGTGCTGAAGAAGTAAGAGCTGGGGAAGAACAGCCGTGTAGGCAAAGCTGCTACAGTGTGGGATCAATTTACTGCAATGCAGTGCGCTTGCTGTCAAGTCCATCAAGTTACCTATCTCCTCAGCGATCTTTTGTCTTTGTGACTTTTCCTTCACAGAAAAAACGATCCGGCGTTTCTCATCATCATCCTCATCATCGCTGGCATCATTCTCATCCTCTCGGACGAGGCGGCCTTTACCAGGCTCACTGTCGTGAGGAGTGAAGTCTCCCAGTTCCCGGGCCAGTTGGCGCTTTTTTCTTGCAGCATGGATAAAAGCTGCATCTGGAATTTCTCCTGGAAACAAATTGTCAGAATTATAAAAAACTTAAGTACCTAGGTTATGAAGTGTACTTTCTTTAAAACAGGAAGAAGAGAATAATCCAAGACAGTCTTGTGAGCATGGTGCTTGACAATGGCACTGGCCTCTTCCTAAACTCTACATGCAATCCAACTACTGAGCTGTCGACGGGTTGAGTCACAACTCCCCAGCCCAGCAGAGACATCTTTAACTGTTCACAAACATCAGTGTATTCATTCACAGTTTAAATTTGCCCACTTAAAGCACTGATTTTCAAACTGATTAGCTAGTATATAGATTCACAACTGGTATATAGATTCACAAACTATTTCCTACAAGAAATAGGAGAAGGAAGTAAGAAAATAAAAGTATAGCAATTAGTTGTGGTTTTGTAGCTGTTGTATAAAGAGTTAAAAGTCTTTAATCTGGTAGAGGGCTGAGGGAGATACAGCCTGAGATAGAGAAACCTTCAGGACTATGCTGGCTCCTTGAAGCCCATTTGTTTCGATTAAGGAGGGCTGGAGAAATGGTTGCTCTTCAAAGACAGTCCTGTCACCCACATCAGGAGGCTCACAACCACCTGTAGCTCCAGCTCCAGGGAAACCAACACACTCTTCTGCCTCCTCAGGAACCTGCATTTACATGAACATACCCCACAGACACACACACACACACACACACACACACACACCACACACACACACACACACACACACACACACACACACACACACACACACACACACACACACACACACACACACAATTTTTAAAGTATTTTTTAAGCAGTAAGAAACTGGAAAACTGAGAAGCTTTTGGTTCTTGTATTTGTACATCTGGAAGCAGAGAAGCTCGCCTTACAAAGATGTACTAATTACAAACAGCACTTCTGTGGTGGTTCCCCTGGGCCAGGCTAGGTGATCCCTGTAAGCACACACCTGGGCGGAGCACGTTCAGGGAAGACAGAGCATTGGAGAAGGCACCCCCAGCCTTGGGCTTCTCCTCCTCCTTCTCGCTCTCCATATCCATCTCGTCTTCACCGTGCTCGCTAACGACAACACCATCTTCTGGATTTGTGTCCTTAGCATGACACATTTTGTCCAGAGGCTGGTCACCTGCAATTTTGAAAAGACCAATTAAAATATGTTTAAAATAGAAAGTCATAAACTATCAAGTTACTTTTTATTAAATCTTGAGCTCAATCCACTAAAACTGACATTATTTCTAGTACTTAAAAACCTCAAACCTGGGGTTGGGGATTTAGCTCAGTGGTAGAGCGAAATATGGTAAATATGAAATAGCACAGTAGGTAGGACTGGGTGAGGCTAATAGAGAGAAAACAGGGATAAAATGACATTTTAGTTAACTTTGTAAAAAATTTAGTAAATTTATCAAAATCTAAGTGATTCTGAGCAGGTGTGCAGGACTATGTGGCGTGTAGGTGCGTGCACATGTGCACAGGGGCCCTTGGAGGCCAGACGCCATGAATCCCCCAGAGCTGAAGTTACAGGCTGTTTTAAGTCACCCCATGTAGATGCTAGAAAGTGAGTACCTGCACGGCCTGTTCACACACTTTTATTTACTGGTGAGCCAAGTCTGCACTGCCTAGTCACAGATTTTTATTTCACTTTCCACTTTACATTGGTGCTCGACTAAACACTGCATGCATTTAAGACAGTTTTCTGTTGAGAGCTAAATATTTGGTGGTTGAATGACTGTACAAATATGACCTTTCACCTATCATCAGGGTGAAGAGATCCCAACAATTACATCTACACTGTACAATCCTGACCCTGTCACAACTCAACATTGAAGTACGGAGCATGAAACATAGAAAACCTGATAGATCTGCAAGCCTAGAAGTGAGACAGAGACAAATTATAAATTATAAGACACTAGGAATATTGACTGGAAGCTCAGAAATGGCCACATTCTAACGCATAGAATTTTCAAACTATCAGTTCCAGTCTGAGTTGAAGGCTGACCTAACAATATATTTCCACTATGAGTACTTTGTGATAAACTGTCCTTTTAAACTTTATCTCTGCAATTACTTGTTCTAGGAAAAAAAAAAAAAAAAAAAGAAAAAAAAGAAAAAGAAAAAAGAAAAGAAAAAAAGAAAATCCTAAGTGTCTGACCTTGGCCCACTCATGTGGATAATGCTCGTCGGGGGTGCAACGAGGACAACTGAAAGAGAAGAGCAAAACTTCCTTCTAAAGAGAAAGACATGCCTTAAAAAAAAAACCTGGGTGCGGCCCCCAGCCCCGGAAAAAAAAGAAAAAAAAAAAAAAAAAAGAAAGACAGTCTATCTCCTCAGAGGGTCACCTCCTCACACCATGCCACACACAGCAGCCCTGGGCTAAGAAAACTCAGACCACCCTCGTTCTGATTTGTCAGGGTGCTGTTTGTTACAGTGTGACTTTCCGTTGCTTGCTAGTGCCTGTCACCAACATCCCCCTAAGTGCACACTGAAGCCTGAGGCTTTAAAAATCAGTTCAGTCACATGGCTACATGAAGTACCTTTTTACTTGAAAATTATTTTCATACTTATTTACATGTGTCATCACATGGTCTCACGGCATATATGTAGAGGTCAAAGGACAACCTTCAAGAGTCAATTCTCTCCTCGTTATGGATTTGTGGGAGAGGAAATAAAATGGTCAGGCTTGGCAATGAGCACTTTTATCCACTGAACAAATTAGCCAGCCCCACTCTACGTCCAGTGGCCTTTCAGACTGAAAACAGATCTGATGTGCTCAGAGGATGAAGGATCCTATAGATATTTTAATCCTCTCAGGTCACTATTCGAAGTTTATTACGGCGGGAAAATAAACTTGAAATGTACCGTATGAAGAGGGCTCAGCAGATACAAGTGTCTTGCGAGCCTGTTGGCCTGAGCTTCATGCCCACGACCCATATGGTAGAAGGCAAGAAGTGGTTCCTGCAAGCTGTCCTCTGACCTCCCCTCGTGGCATGTGCATGCAGTCTCTTTGGAGTTTCTATTCGGTGTTAAATCCACTCACATACTGTGTGACCATCAGCACCGCTCATTTACTCACAGACATACATTCACAAGCTGTAAATCTACATTTGTCAGCAGTAATAGCTTGTGCCCACTCTCCTCCTCCTTCTGCCCAGGCCCCTGAAGCCCTTGGGCCAGCTGAGGCCTTTGGCCTATTTAGTCTTCTGTGACTGGAACCATACTGCACTTGTTGGCAATTACCTAGCTGCTTTGGTCTAATGTCCCCAGATTTTCTCAATTACGGCCTGTGTCAGCCTCCTCCCAAGCTTCAGTATTGTATTGTACTGCATGTATGCACACGCCACACCAAGCTGCTCACCTGCAGATGGACATGCTGTTCCATGTGTTAGCTGCTATGAGTGCTATGAATAGGCATACAAAATCCCTCAGGAGCTTGCCTTTGTTTCTTCTTGAGCTGTGTCTGTCACAAGCGTCAGTCCTGAGTCTTCTGGTCTATTCACATACTCATCTCTGCCTCTGGCCCAGGTCCTAGCAACGACCCTAGCTATTCATTCTGACTGTTCTAAATATCAACGATTATCAAGTCAAATCAGACAGTATTTGCTCTTCACCTTCCTCACCAATACTGCAGAAGTATTCTAGTTCCTTTATATTGTCAACATTTGCTATATTCCTGAGCGGTTTTCCTTCATTTGTAAAACTCAGGCATCTTCATGGGTATATAGGAGTAAACAACCCCAGTATATTCTCACTTAAAAGTTATTACACATGTATGTGTGTATATATGTATTTTTTTCTTTCAGTACTGCGCCTCAAATGTATGCACGTTGAGTTCTGCACAAACTTAGGCATATGTTGCGCTCTAGAAGAATGTAACTCAGTTATTAGAGTACATGAAGCCCTACGTTTGATCCCCAGGTACACATGAACTGGGCATGGGGGCCCACAGCTATAAGAAGGCAGAAGCAAGATGATCAAACTCAAGGCTACCCCTTCGTGTGTGGGTTGAGGCCAGCCTGGCACATATTAGAGCCTGCCTTGACAAGGCTCCACCAAGCCCTTCAGTTTAATTTAGGAATACCACAAAGTCAGAATTTCATCAATGCTGCTTTTAAGTCATCTTTGCCTCCCAAAGTACTTAGAGGTACAGAGTTCTGGATGATGTGTTAACAACACTTCCAGGACTGTTGCTTCAAGAACAGCAAGGACAACCTGTGGTACCTACCAACAGAAGTTCTACTTCTGGAGAAAACACTGAATTCCCTCATGAGTACAGAACCCAGTAATGGTAGGACACAGGAAGTTCACAAAAAATGCCCTTAAGAACTTCCTGACTTGGGGTTGGGGATTTAGCTCAGTGGTAGAGCGCTTGCCTAGGAAGCGCAAGGCCCTGGGTTCGGTCCCCAGCTCCAAAAAAAGAACCAAAAAAAAAAAAAAAAAGAACTTCCTGACTTCAATCTGAACCCCGCAATGAGTGGTAAGCACACTCCCAGGCCTTTCTTAATTTCCACTCTGTACCCCTCTGAGGCACTGTACACAGTTCTCAACAACTCAAGGAGTGGAGCAGTTCCCAAGATGCAGAAATAGCTCTGTTCTCTAAAATACTCTTCATCCCATGGCCCTCCCTACCACAACATAACGCACACTTCTCATTTACCCTGCACAAAGCTTCAATTTGTCTGTTGTTTCTAACAGCAAAGTACACATGAAGTGTTTCAATTTTTCTTAGGTATGGTTCTCAAATAAGCTGGTTTCTGCAAACCCCCCCCACCTTCTACCTCCTCTGACCCCGCCTCCCCATGCCTTGGCTGTCCTGGAACTCGACTAGAGACTAGGTTGGCCTCAATCTCACAAGACCCACCCTCCTCGGCCTCCCAAGTGCCAACAGCTATCACCTTTAACACATCCACAACTTCCCAGGGCCAGGGAAAGTGTCAACCTTATTCAGCCTTCTAAGGCACTGTGGATCAAAGTTGGCTACCATGTTTCAGCTGTTTTAGGACTCCAATCTCTCCTTATAGCAATTCAGGACACCTGTCAACAGGTTATAGTTTCAAAAGCTATTTATTATGTCCTGTCTTGGCAAGCCACTACATACAGCAACTCTTGACTGCATTTTATAAATCCTTCACATGTCAACAACTTCTTTTACTTTCAAACACTGAACTATTCACGTCACTCAGAGCTAGTCAAATGTACTTGCTCCTTGGTGGTATTCCCACACTTCCTATTTGGGGAATTCTAATCATCGACTATCCAGCTTCACATCCCACTTTACTACAAAGCTGTCCCCCCTTTTCTGAAAATATGTAGTTAAACTTTGACCTACATTCTGGACTTTCTGCTAACACTTCTGTTGAATACTTACAAAACAGTATCCATTGCTTACATTGTAATTTGATATATAATAGCATTCTTATTCAAGTTATGCCTGTAGCTGAGAATCTGAGAAATACTCTCTTTAAGCCTTTGAAATAAAGGTCTCTCTGAAACATAGGTATAAGATTAACTTAAATTATAATGAATACAAACATTATCCATGTACAGTAACTGCTTGAAACATTTAAACCTTGGGACTGGTTTATTGCTAGAATGTTTGCCTCCAGCAAAAGAGAAAAAGTGAGGTGAGAGAAAGATTTAAACTTGAGTTTTGAGAGGACAATGTCCCCAGTCTCTTAGTGTCAAATAAGGCTGCTGAATACTGGTATTATCAACATTAACTTCCTACAAATTCTTTAAGAGTTATTTATAATACTACCAGAACTCAAACGTCTGTCTCTGTGAAATAACAGTACAAAACTTTTAAACAGAAAAATCTGTCTCCGTGTCTGAAGCGGGAATCTCTGCTCCCTCTCCACACAACAGTCTCTATATCAGCAAGGACTCAGGAGCAACAACCCATTATAGACAGTACTGGACCTCAGTGTGGACACCGGTTAGCAGGCTTCACGATTCGCCTGTGGGAAAGACATATTTGTCATTCACTTGAAAGAATTATCTAATACTTACTGTCAGCCGCTGCGCTGAGTTCTGTCTTGATCTTTGATTTTTCAAGGTCTTCTTTATATTCTTTCTTAAGCAATTTAACTATCTTTTTGCTGTAACTTGATTTCTTTACCTTGAACACTTCTTCATTTTCTTAAGAGAAACAGAACGAATTCTGTAAGACACAAACTCAGAAAATGCTCCTTTCCTCATGCCTTCATGCTGCTTGAGTTCTCCCAATAGATTTTCACACACAAAAGTCATTACAAAATTTGAAATGTATTTCAATCTATCGTAGACTCAAAAACTGATATTGCCCGGCTTGGCGGCCAACGCTTGGGACCCCAGGACTGGGGAGGTGGAGGCAGGCAGATCTCTGAATGTGAGATCAGCCTGGTCTATGGGCTATAATATAGAGACTCTGTTTCAACAAAACAAAATAAAAACAAAAACAAACAAAAAAGTAGTATCGATTCCAGAAATTAAATGAAAAATTTAATGAGTAACCAAGGAGCTTCAAAATTGTTAATTTTTGGCTTATTTCACCTATCTCAGGATAAAAAAATACTTACGATGTTTCCTTAAAATAATTAAGTCACGAAACCTAAAACAATATACCCCAGATTACAAAGTTCTGCTAAGTCTGAATAATTCTGGTCACAGTAACAGTTATTTCAAAACTGTGCCTAAAGTAAATAATTTTGCAAAACTAAGTTTGAGTGACTTATCACTCATCTTTGATTTGAAAATCCAAGTCAAGAACAAAACATTTCAAACAGCCCATGTATCATCAAGCACCTGGGAGGCCAAAGATAAATCACCCATCTTCTAGAAACACGAAAGCATTTGAAATCATGACGCAAGACTTTCGAAACTTATCCCATTTTTCGTAGCATGATATTGGGGTACAAGTAAAATCTAAATCCCTGCACCCTGGTCCTTCCTCTGCTTCAAAAGCCAACACTACAGAGGACATCTGCTCCGCCCATTTACTTCCACAGAGAAACAAGACTGGACAACAGCAAGGGACTTATTGGATCAAGGTCACTCGGAACCAGGGCTGCAGCTCCAGATTTGTTCCCAGCCCCGGTTTCGGTCCTCCTCTTAACCAAGGCCTTCTTAACCAAGGATGCCTAAACCAAGGCGCCAACAAGCCTCAGGTACAGAGGCCTGCAGAGAACTGCGAGCAGGCAGTTAACCGAGGGACTCATGCGGTCTGCAACTCCCAAGGTAGGAGACGGGTCCACGGAACATCGGGCCGTCTCTTCCACTCAGGATGGCTGATGAGAGCTCTAACAGCAGGAGGAGGGACGGCACAGGTCGTACACCCGGCTGGTGGCAGCGCGGGAATGCAACCCCAGGCAGAACAGAAGGCCGGAGGTGGGGAAAGGGGCGCGGCACTAGGGTGAGCACGGGCTCGGAGTCCGCGTGGGCCGAGCGG
This sequence comes from Rattus rattus, assembly GCF_011064425.1. Taxonomy (NCBI): domain Eukaryota; kingdom Metazoa; phylum Chordata; class Mammalia; order Rodentia; family Muridae; genus Rattus; species Rattus rattus. Next base: position 53,546,091 of record NC_046157.1, on the reverse strand, counting down.
GGGCTCACCTTCCTCCTCGTCCTGGAAGCTCAGCAGGCTGGCCCTGGGCACCTCTTTGTTCTCGCGAGGCCTCTTGCGCTGCTTCAGCCCGTTGCCGGGCTCCGCGCCACCGGGGATGCCGCCCCCAGCCTCGGCGCCGAGGCCCGGGGTATGCGCGGAGGGCGGCGGCGGCGGCCCCGGGCCCAGGAGCGATTCCCCCGCGGGGGCCCTGTCGCCGCCGCCAGGGCCAGGCTCTTCGCCCGAGGCCGGCGGCGGTAGCAACGGCGGCGGCTCCTGCTCTTCATCTCGCTCCCGCTCCTCCTCCTCCGAGTCATTCCGCTTGCGCACGTTCACCCGCCGGGCCTTTCGGAACATCCCAGCCGCCGTCACCGCGCTTTCACAGCCGCTCGCAGACTGAGAGGACGAGGGAGCGCGGAGACCACCACCGCGCACGCGCAGTCGCGAGAGCTCCAGCCGGGTCGTCGCGGCTCTAGCTAGGTACGGCGCAACGCCGAGTGCGCATGCGCATACGCTCTTCTCGCGCCCAATACCTGGGCGGAGTCTCTTAGCACTGCCCTCTAGCGACGCGGGGGACTGTTGGCACGGAACCCTCCGACTCCAGAGTTGTTCCACAGGTCACAAAGAGGATCATCGAGATGAGAGGAAAGAGTGTAGTCTGTGGTCGCTGAGCGTGTTGCTGCAATGCGTCGGCTGCGCTTACACTGAGCCGTTACTTGTGGAAGCCTCCCACGCAGCGCCTGCAGGGTAAACAGAGGCGGGAGGCCGGGGAGAGGCGAAAGGACGAGTCAGTTAACCTGGGCTTTGGGAGGTCAAAGTGTATCCCTATGGTTAGTATTCCTATTACTAATGCGAGGTGATGCTACCAGGTAGGTCTGCAGATCAGTAACTCTATTAATACTTTCAATTCCTACAGCTTTATCTACGCACACACTCTCAAAGGCATTGGCTCTCTTCCATGAGAAAAAGCCGGCGTGAGGACGCACACGTTTAATCCCAGCAGCACTGGGGGAGTTCGAGGCAAACCGACCTCTGAATTCCGGGCCAGCATGAGGAACATAAGGAATTCCAGAATGACCAAGGCTATGTAGGGAAATCCTGTCTGGGGAAAACCAAATAAAGACAAGAGATATTTCCAGGAGAGCAAAGTGTTTTGGGGTGGCTTAGTAGGAAAGCCAAGTTAGCTAGCAATAATAGAACTATTTTACGAAGCAGAGTGAATTTCTGAAACAAACGGAAGGAAAATTTGTCTTTTCACACTATATCACAAGGGGAAAAAATCTGAACCTTGGAGGTCTTAAGGCGATTGCATGGGGTTGAGCTAACACAGGTTACGAGGTTCATTACCAAAGTTGAATCTTATCTTTCCCTTTAGCATATCAAGGTGCGTGGGTAGAAGTGTTTGTCAACTTAATTACGTGTTTCAAAACCCGCAAAAAAAAAAAAAAAAAAATCGGAGAGGTGAATCTGCAGTTTAGAACCAGAGGACCCAAGCTGGAGTCCCAGTACCCACGCCCACAGAGACCCTCACAACTTCGGTTCCAGGAATCTGACACCCTCTTCTGGCCTCTGCATGCGTGTAGCGCCCAGCTGTATTGTCTAGCATGATGTTTGCACATCATCTGTAAAAAGGGAGCGGGTTTTAAAATGTACAGTTAGTGGCTGGAGAGATGGCACAGCAGTTAAGAGCACTTTGCTGCTCTTGCAGAGGACCTGGATTTGGTTTTCAGCACATGGCAGCTTACAACTATGACTAACTCAGTTCTAGGAGATCCTAAACCCTCTCTGGCTTCCTCGTGGTCTAGGCACACGCAGAGTTCACATACAAAGCATGTGGGCCGATATACATAAAGAATAAAACAAAAACATTAAAATTATCCAGTTAATTGACGTAATCCCAGCACTAGAAAGTGGAGCAGGAAGGTCATATATCCTCCGGTTGGAGACCAGCCTAAGATACATCTTTAAAAACAAAAATCCCTAAACCTCAAAACTATAGGGCTTTGGGCTTGTTGAGTACTTTAAAGGAGAACTAAGCCCTCTTCGTAAAGCATCACTTCACTTGCCTCTTTACAACAACTACAGAGAGAGGTTTCCCCTGAAGTTCTCTATTTGACCTGAAGATAGAGTTCCCAAAAGAGGAAACACAATTGTATAAGCACCACCACCACCACCACCCCTGCCCCAGCCCCAGGAATCTCATCAACTAGGGAATGTTAACACCAGAGGGGAGGCCAACGTGCAATTGGATTCCAGGCACCTATGGGATACTTCAACATGATTTATGTCCCCCAAGAGACGTACCACGTGTCGAGATGAGCATTATCCACCATACTGTTGCCTGCTTTACCCATCTGCCCCCAGTCCCCACCCGTCTCCCAGAGCCTCAACTCCCATCGTCTCTGTAGTCACATGTTCTTAAAGTTTCATCTCCTCCTTTGAGTCTCGTATTTAATGGGACACTAGTGTATCTGTATGAATCTGTGACTGTTGGTTTATTTTACAAAATTATGGAAACTCCTGAGAGCGGAACTCTATCTCCTTATACCATAATAGTCAACGCTGCTGGGAAGAGCTTTGAAGAATTGTCACATCTATGAGGCTAGATTGGAATTGCTTGGGCCCCAGGTAGCATCTTAGTTTTGTTGATCCTAGCTCACCCTGTGTAGAACGTTTACAGTTTGTAATTGTATCAACAGACATGACTGCATCTTTTAGCCTACACCATACCCTCAGATTTTCACTGAGATTTAAATTCCACATTGAAGTAGGAGATCCCACTTTTCTGTTTCATATACTTTGGGTTTTTTCTTTCCAGTTCCCTTTGGTTAGACTTGAGATCTGCCCTCCTAAGACCCAGATGTGCAGCTGAAAGCACCCTCTCCAACCGTTTTCTCCGTGAACGGGAAAGTTACTGTTATGTGACTTCTACTCTCCTCCTATTACTCCTGCTGCTTATATTCTGACTGCTCAGCATTGCTGGAGTTCTCATCGGAGCACGATTGGTGAAACTGAACCCCCATTCTCCATAACAAAAGATCCAATTGTGCCTGGTCAGCTTCCAGACACCTGCCCTGCACCCTGAAATATATTCGAAGTAAACAGACAGCAAAGGTAAGGCCCATAAGCAGTAGATGGGTGAGGACACCCACCTGCCATGTGCAAGGGCCTGTTTGGTTCCCCAGGACCTCAAGGGAAAAGGAAAGGATAAGGTATATTGAACTGTCATCCTGAAGTTTTAAAAAGACATTGTAAACCTGCTAACTGGACATGTATAGAAGGGAAAACACTGGTCATTTCAAACATTATAGGTAAGGAAGATGTTTATAGGTTTTCCATTCTACCTATCCAGGCAGTAGAAGGGCAAAGTTAAACAAGCATTATCTCGATGCCTGAGTAGGCCAAAGTTCCCTCTACAAGATACTATAGTCCTGGGGGAACGTCAGTTCTGGAGCCCTACTAGCTGCTTGAATTGCATGTCAGAAAGGAATTATTTGGAAAAGCACTGTTATGTTTTGAGTGTGCGATCTACTGATTCATTTATCAATGCTGCTGCACCATTTCAGCATCCATTGTTTCTATCGGACTGTTAAACCAACTCTTTGGTTTAAAACAGTTAGTTCTTAAGTGGTTTTTGCAGGCAACGATACCAATTTGGGGGTAGATTGTCGTGTCACATGAGTTAATTGACTCATAAGTTCTGACAGAATAGGTCTGTTTGATTTGCTGACTCAGCCTTAGCCCCTGAAATGGAGACCAGCGTTTACCAAATGTCAATGTCAGGTGTGTGTGGCAGGGACCGTCAGTTCCTGTGACGTAGCAGAATGTTCGCTGCTGGACCAGACAGTCCTGTCAGCAGTGATGCCCCTGTGGTGCTGGGTGTGCTTCGGGCTCCGACCGGGCTCAGTCCTTCCACACTTTCTGTGCTTTTACCCAGCAGGTGAAATCTAATATTACAGGAACTGATGGCCCTCATTTTCTTCCTCTGTTTCTTTTATGTAATTCTAGAAATATTTTTTTTTAACTTTATACTGGTTCTTTGTGAATTTCACAACGTGCACCACAATCCCACTCATCTCCCCTACCCCCTCGTACCTGCCCTCCGCCCTTTCCGCCCTTGCAACCTCCCCTGCAAAAGAAAAAGAAATAATCTCGCTGTGGAAGCTGCAGTGTGTCACAGTGTGTCCCCCAGTATACCCCGTTGTCCACAGTCTCTTTTTTTGTTTGTTTGTTTGTAAATGTTGGTTGCGGTGACTCATTGGTCTGATTTGAGGCCTCTGGCTTCTGCTACACGACCAATCCTGGAACCCCACTGGGTCCCCATTGGATGTCTTGCTGTTGCCTTGTGTCCTGGCAATCCCGTAGCTTTAGATCTGGCAAAGGGGTAAGGAGAGGGGACATCTCTCCCTTGCCCATGCCACTGGCACTGTAGACAAGCAGGGCTGGCTCGCCTGTGCTCATGCCCTCAAGGCTCGCTCACCTGCTACCAATGTCATGCCTACACAAGTGCGCTCTCTCTCTCTCTCTCTCTCTCTCTCTCTCTCTCTCTCTCTCTCTCTCTCTGTGTGTGTGTGTGTGTGTGTGTGTGTGTGTGTGTGTGTTCTTCTATGCTGCCCAACTATGGAAATCTTAATATTAATTCTATTCTTTTTGGTTTGGCTGTTTGGTTCTGTTTGTTTTGTTTTGTTGTTGTTCTTTTGAGTTTTTTTGAGACAAAAGTTCTCTGTGTAGACCTGACTATCCTGGACAAGGCTAGCCTCAAACTCAGAGACCTGCCTGCTCAAGTGCTGGGATAAGAGTAGTGCACCACCACTACTAGGCTTAATGATTCTAATCTAGAAAATAGAAATGGATCCAGTTATATTTAATTAAACATTTCCATATCTTACCTCACTGACAGCATTGATTTGTGTGGGAAAGGGTTTTGTTGTTGTTATTTTTCAGTTACGTCTCCGTGTGAGGAGCTGGAGCTGCAGGAGAAGAGATACTATTTCATTTACTGCTGTCTTTGTAGGAGCTAAAGTAGCATTTGTCATTGCAGGCATTTGGCATATATTCTGTTCCCTGGTGGCAATATTCTACTTTGTGTTGATATCATTTCTATATCTTAAATATCTTAATACCAAAACATATCAATGTATTTGTTACAAGCTACCAAAGTTGATAGGTTCTTAAAATAATTATAGATAGTTTCCCTTCACCTCTGGTAACTTCCTCTCCAAAGAGAAATAATGCAGATAACAGAAAGACTGGGCACATTGTCCTGATGAGAAGTGGACTGACCCCAAGTGAACCATCGAGGTTTCCCCAAAGGGATGACTTCATCCTGACTGACCCCAAGTGAACCATCGAGGTTTCCCCAAGCTTTCCCACTTGAAACAGAGGCAGTACCTGGGCCCATAGTGAACTCAGAAGCTATAGAACATCTGGAAATTACCGTCTGTGGTGGCTATGCCTGCTTGTCAGCTTGACTACATCTGGAATAAACTACAATCCAGAAGTGGAGGGCATCCGTGAGAACTTTTCTGTTAGGTTTGAAGTGAGTGAATCTACTTCTGGTCTAGACCTTTCTGGTGAGCAGCATACACCTATGAGCCAGATCTTGAGGCACGAAGACACACCTTCTCCTGGAAGTCGACAAAGACATGGAAGAAAGAGCTTTTGCTCTTTACCTGATGGTCCTCCGCTGGCTAGCACATCCATTTTGTCACTGGCATTAAAGCCTACTTCTTCAGGATTCCCGTGTTTGCAGGAGACCAGCTGAGACATGCAGCCTTGTGTGACTGAGCAACTCATGGATTCTTAGACCCTTTGTTCACAACTAGTCATCGTGGGATTAGCTGGACTGCAGCCTGTAAGCCTTTCAATAAATCCCCTTTCCATAAGTTCTGTGGCTCTAGAACACTGAGTGATACACCATGGAAACTTGTGAAGAACTAGCCAGTGTAGCATGAGAGGAGGAACAGGTCGGGCATGGGAGTGTGGGAGAGACCAGCCCTGTCCTCGGGACTCCCTGGAGTTGGATGGATAGTCTCGGGTGCTCTGGAACCCTTATGATTTCCATTTTAATTTTGTTATTAACATTTTATTTTGTTGTGTGAACTTATTTAGAATATACCAAATTATAAAAACTTAGAAGCCAAGCAGATGCAGGTGGATCTCTGCGAGGTCTAGGCCAGTCAGGACTGCAGAGTGAGAGCCTGAACAACAACAAACACACCAACCTCCCACCAAGTCTAACGAAATAAGAGAGTCTTTACATTCCTGCGTTATGTTTTAATCTCTTCAATTATAAAAATCTTTTAAAAGTTTACTAGCTAGTGTTTCAGACACACCTTTTCCTCAGGTAAAAATCCGCTGAGCCACACAGCTGTTGGAGGCAGCTTGTGAAGAGACAAGTACCTCTGTCTGTAGCACGTGACTGGTAGAATGTGCTGATGTCCGAACTTAGGAAATTAGAAGCTCCTAGGTAGTGTGTGGCCCAATGGCAGGGCATTTAGCTACTTATTCTAGTTCAGTGAAATAATAGTCTTCATTGAGCCATTAGTAGTGACCTGACCCAGGCTATAAACATCTGGAGAGATTTTCATCATTTTAAATTAATACACGTGCCAACGGACATTAAGTATCTTTATTGTCATAAAATGTGTAGGGGTTTTCAGAATGAAGGCAGGACAATTAACAATAGCTCCAGAGTGTCAGCTCCTAGAATGAACTCCTGGACCCATCACAGAAAAGAAGCAGCTGCAGGCACTTTATCCAGTTCAGTATCTCATCTCTTCCACCTCTTTGTACAGAGTGTGCCTCAGAACCAGAGTCCCTTTACATTTAGATTATATGCAGTATGACATAAGTATATTGAATATAACCTAATTCACAATGTACACTTTAAATGCATGAATGGCCAGTGCAAAAGCAAAATTATCAGTGCATCCTTTTTTAAAGGAACCAACCTATGGTCTGTGTTATCGTACTGCCATCTGCACAGTAACCACCCCTCGGGAGAATTTTAAAGCACAGATATTTTAAGACAATGAGGTTCTAAACATCCCCTATAGGTATAAAACACAAAAGAATTAGTATTTCTCTTGCGTGTGTACATTTTGAGTTTTACCAGAAGCCAGCAGAGCTATGCAGCAGTGTCATAGCATGAGCCCAGGAGAGTGGGGCAGAGCTGTGGGCCCATTTCATCTGTAAGTGGACTGTTATCTAACTGAAAGCATTGCCTGCATTTGAAAAGCTGAGAGGATGGAACAACACAGCTCCTCATCACAGCTACAGTTGTAGGTGCGTTTCCTTCTAGAACCATCCTGCATATTCTTTCACTTACTCTCAGCCCCATCCGTACTCCAGGGGGACCTCCTCACACCCTGGGTTGCCTAAACCACTCCTCGAGTCTCTCCACTCCAGCCACCTACCTGACCCAGGTTCCTGGGAGTTACCAAGTCCTCCCCAGTAGCCACAGCACCTCTGCCTGCCCATCCTCCTGCTCTACCTCCAGTGAACCCAGCACTTTCTACTGTTTACCTCTTCTTGCCTGCTCCCTCGTCAGTTCTGGATGTCCTGGGAGAGGACCGTATCACTTGCAGCAGAGTCCATGACTTGCGGTTATCTTATTCTCTGACACTGTTACTCGAGCTCTTGAAGCCGTACGTGGCAGTGGCATCCAGAAGGGTGTGCACTATGTATGTGTGTGTTGTGCTTGGAATTTATTTCTGGCACGCATGTATGCTGGGTAAGCTCTCTCCTGTTGAGCTGTACTATCAGCACACAGTGTCTTTTCTCAGCTCTGTTCTCTTCATAGCTTGAAACTCACCATAGTCGCAGTATTAGCATCACTAAAACTGCAAGGAGCTGCATATACCGGTCTTAGTTTTTATTTTGTTGGATATGATAGAGAAATGCATATGAACTTATAAAATGTGTCGTGTCTATAACCTTTACATTGCGAATAGTATCCCAAGTTAAGGAAATCCCTGTAGCATTTGAAAATACTTTTCGATTCTGTAAAAAGTATTTACATGCTTGGCCAACGAGGGACATTTCTATGTATATTTGCATCGTGATGTTACGTGTATCCCTAACATACATGGGAGCATCAAACTGTCTGTCTGACAGCCTTATCTTCTCATCATCCCAACCTTTAGTGCAAGAACTTGGTGAAAATCTAGCAACACATTGAGAATTTACAGAACTTAGAATAAAGGACAATATTTATTGTTATTATTCATATGCCATGTGCTTCACGATCTTTATATAACCTCTTGTGGGTGTGAGAAAGATATATGTCTTCCTCCTCCTCTTTGAAATGATACCTACTTTCACCAGCTGGCCACAGGTGACAAACTGCTGGCCCAAGCCGGACGGCCCACTACAGTTTATCCTAAGAATCACATAAGCCATGTGTGCAAAGCTCTCGAGCCAGCACCAGCTCCCAGATGGAAGGTATTTACAGGCACATAGACTTTCTAACATCACTCTTTTAAAACAATAGGTTTCCACCAAAATCAGTTTGTGATGTATGCAATAATGATGGTTAATAACATAATTTATCTTTTGACTTAAATCTTTCTTGCTTTCTCTTCCCCCTGGCACCCAACTCCTTGTCTTTTTCTCACTTTAACCTCTGAACTATATCAGTAATGAGGCCATTACCTTTTCTATTAAAATTCATAGTTTGGACTTCATTTTGTCCTAATTTAGATGCTGACACTTTGGACCCGAGTTAATTAGTCTGAATGACCAAATCCCCTGTCAATTATGCAAATGCAGTAATGTTAAGATTAAAAATATGATGTGGCTAACCTGTGATTTTACGATATTATTTCTTACCATCATGGTATCATGAATTAAATGTTTCAACTTCATTTTATTTTAAGTTTAGACATTTGTGTCACAGCTGGCATGGGTTTTACATTTTAGTTTGGGGTTTTATTCATATGTATGATGTGCATGCCACATATGTACAAGTTCGCATGAAGGCCAGAAAAGAGCTCTGAGTTGGAGCTCCAGATGGCTGTGAGCAAACAGACGCGGGCGCTGGGTGAGGAACAGCAAGTGCTCCTGAGCTTTGAGCTGTCTCTCCCTCCTCCTCACATGGGTTTTAAAAAGTATTGCACATTAATGCTAAATTTGGTCTTTATTATGGGGGGAACGTTCCTTTATGTAATGGTGAACAATTTAATAAATCGTTTTTTAAATACTTGCTTTGGTTCCTTTTATCAACATGTCTAGTACAATTTTGTGTTAACTACCTGCTATGAAGTATCTTTAACTTTCTCATCTTAAAATTCCAAAAGGAATAAGGACCAAATTTTCATTTTAAAATGAACTCTTTGAAATTTGAACACCAAGTTTAAAGAGATTGTTAGATTCCCCGGCTTGCCCCCTGTGTGGCTTAATAGTCTGCTGACAGCAATCTAAGTCCTGAATTCAGGAGCAAGAGGGGAGAAGGATGGGGAGCAATGACAAGACATAGGAGTTGGGGACAGAGGGAACGAAGACACTGGAATAGAGCAGAGGAAAGGGAAGGGAAGGCCCAGGAGAGCCTTGCCGGCTACTCTGTGAAAGTGAAGAAAGACCAGAAAAGAACTTCCCCACAGAGCAGTACTCCATGCATAAATTTGAGGCTAAATGTATGGGCGTGTGTTTTCACTCCTGTGCCCCTCTCTCAGAACCCCAATGCCTTCAGGAAGTGTTATAGTCCCACATAACCTTGCCAAGTCCATAAATTCACTTTCAAATTCCAACTTCTCAATGCATTTGCTCTTCACAACTATCTGGAAACTATCAGTCTGGGCAAACCTGTCGTTTAGAGGGATTTAGGTCCCCAGACTTCTGAAATCTGTCATTTTTGAATCCTAATTCCAGACCATGTCACAAAATAAAAAAGAAAAGAAAAAGAGAATGGGTACCATGGTCCCCAATGTGCAGTTTATTTATAAATCAGAAGTTTTAAACTTCAAGTTGTTCTAGGGAGTGTGAATGTGGTCCTGCCTGATTCTACCTGGGACACGAACCTGTCCCATGGGACATGCTTGTCCCGTGCCTGTTCATAAACACTAAATACACTACCACCCATGAGCCCCTTAGTGACTGGTCTCTGTTGTCAGACTGACCATGTTATGATCCAAGAAACATATATTTTATTCCATGATAGCCATCATGTAAAAAGTAGCAACGCTGGAAATGTGGCTATGCCAAAGAGTGCCATCGCCACGGGAAAAGCAAGCACAACTGTCTTACAGTACGTACAGGTTCTAATCCCACAGTGATCTTAACTTATAAGTTAGACTGTATCAAAAGTCTCTATAGGGAAAACACAGTATGCATAGGGTCTAGTATTGTTTGCTCATTCAGGTGTCCTCAGAGTCTTGGAATGCACACACACACATAAGGAAGAATTACTGCATTCTGAAAGAAAAATCCCTTCCTTGGGGCCATGAGTATACCAAGATCCACTAAACAGTCTCTGGTATGCACTCCTCGCTCCCCTTCTAACCTGACAGCTCTCCACAGGCTACCAACTGCAAAGACCAAGCTTCTCGCTGGCCCTTGGGACATAGTTCAGGGGTCAGGTTGCTCTTAGATTGAAGGTAGAACGGAGAGAACCGGCTGCTCTCTGGTGTGACTTTGCTGTAAATGGAGGCTCAGAGAGGGAATAGAGACAGCTATCTCATGACCGTATTCCCAGACGCCTTGTTCAAAGGCTCCATTTATTTTTTCAGAGGTCCTGGTGGATGGACACAGGATGCTAATAAATAACGGTGACAAGGTAGCTTCGGTTGTTTGGCACTGGGAAAGTTTTAAAGTAAGAAAAGTCAGGAAAGTCACCGGCGAGGCTAGAAATGTCATCAATACTATATGACTTTAGAGAAGAGTCTCTGTTGAAAAGAGCCACGTCTACGAGTGAGATGAACACACGCGTTTGCCAGCCCTTGTACAAGGAACTGCCTTCCCTCCCGTTGTGGATGAGTATGCTCTGCTCCCCGGAGGGATGCTTGGCCTCAGTATTGATGTGAAGCCTCTTCAGGCCACAGACAGCCAGGTACTTGGTGGGGAAGGTGTTGGAACCACACAGGGAAAGCTTCAAGTCTTGGACCAGAGTGAACTTCAGCAGGTGGCCCAACGTGGATATATCTGTGAACCAGATGGTGAGGTGGCCATGATAGCTGGTTTGCTCCATGGCCAAAGGCATGACAGACTTACAGCTGCACATCAGGTTGGCCAAACTGTAGTCACAGTCCCGGATGTCTGTGGGGCAGCTGCAGTTACGAATGGTGTTTCCCTTTGTGGAAATCAGTGTCCTGCTCTGACCCTCTGCGAAGCGGCCAAGGGCAAAGATACCTAGCGCTCCTAGCAGAAGGCAGAAGCTGGAAGGTGCTGTCATTGTGGCCCGGTGTGGACTAGTGTGCTCCTAGTTCTCCTTCCTGAGCCAGACCGTTGCAAGTCACCTGAAAGGAAACCGGAAGCTTTATTGCCACTGCCTCCTTAGAAGCACGCACCCCATTTGAATGACACCCCCCAAAAAGCAGTTGTAAATGTCCCTGCTTTGCACTTCTAATTGAGGCAGGTCGTACTTTTACCTTGGCACTTCATGAGAAGCAGAAGCGAGACTTCTGAACTCCGCTTGGTGAAGCCTAAAACTCCCAGTGGTGTGTGCTGACAGCAAGGCTGCCATGCCAAGAGAGCTAGGGCGATGTCAGCAGAGGGGCTACCACATCCTACCTACCCTCAGGGACTTGGAGTTACTTCAGTAAGCACATCCAGTTACTGCCTACCTGCACATGTACAGCCCCGAGCAAGCACATGCCCTCCTCCCACTCTGTATCTGACTTCCTGGAATCCAAAGACAAACAGTTCCTTGTAGGAGTCAACTCCCCACCTACTCGAGCTGGCTAACCAGCACGGTGTGAGCAGCCATGAAGCGTTTAACCGTAAGCTTCCGTACTAGACAAGTGCCCTCCTCTCCCCGCCCCTCCAGCACAGCACTGCTTCCTCTGCTCCCACAAATGCACTTGTGTACCAGAGTCAATCGTAACTCTGACAGGACCATGAAAGGATTAGCACCTCAAATTTTAATCTGCTCTCTGAATGTATCTGCCTCCAGCCCACAACAAATTTTGTGAATCGATTTTCTCAAGTTTCTTGTGAGGCCCCCGATCTATGCAATATATAAGCACTGAAAAATATACTGTAGCGGGGAAATGGGAAGCACTTACAGAGTAACTGGGGGAAAGACTGGCTGACTAGGCATATAACAGATGAGCTGTCCCCTCGTGTCTGGGGGAAAACAAGCACTGTAGCAGAAGCCATTGGACTTCAGTTTGGCAAAAACAGTTGAAGTTTCTCGTGGCCTAACCTGAGGATTAAAGACAAACCAAACATCTGTGTTTACTGGACACCTTAGGGATCGGGAGAGCCCACATCTGGGATGGGCAGGGCCCCCATAGGAAGGGATGGGCAAGGAAGAAAAGGGTATTCTGCGGTGTTCAATATAGGTGCAAAGGTTAAAACGCCAGCAGGAAGGACACGCTGATTGCAAGGTGAGGCCACAGGCACTGAGAAACGGGAAGGAGGCAGCACTGAAAATGCTCCGACAGCCAGGGCAGGGGGAGGATAAAGCTGTGTGCTGTGTGCTGCCGCCTTCCACGCTGCATCCCGGTGGAAGATGAACATTGCTGAAGAGAGACTAGGTATGAGCACGCAGGAGGCTTATAAAGATGCAGGAGAAAGACGGACTGAGTTACTGGAGGGCTGGATACAGTTTTTATAGCGTCTCCTGTTGGTTTCAACAGACACGAGAGTCTTAAAAAGTCTATTAGCAGGTGTATGTGTAGGAGAGAAGAGCTTTGTGAAACTTGGGGACGGGGCAGTTTTGCTTCATGAACAAGAAGTTTGCCTGTTTTAAGTGGCATTGGAAGGCATAGGTGACTGACTACCCCACTTTGTAAGGAACAGGAGGGAATTCATCAACCACAGGATAATTTTAGACAATCAGTTGTCCCAGATTCTATCAGGTTTCTGGGACTTCACGTCCCAGTGGCCTTGTGTTCCCAACACTAGGAATACTGTGAATGTCACTAGCTCTCTCTGACTCCTGCCCGAAAAAGAAGGTGACAGGGACCAGTGGTGAGAGTATAGCACCAGTTTTGACCCGGGAGAAAGTGTCAGCCCCAGTCTTCAGGTGCTGAAAGTGTTCAGGGCATGCAGGAAGGAGGAGGGACAGGATGGGAAAGCATGTTTGTTTGCTGGGACAAGGACACCAGAAGTTTCCAAAGAAATTTGACAGCCTCTTCCCAATAGTTAAGGTCCTGACTGGAAATCAGTCCCTACCCACTGGACATTAGGGAGCCCCAAAGCCAGAATAGGGAGGCCAGCTGCTGGAAGCTTCACGAAGGGTCTACAAGTTGGGACAAATGTCCTGCTCGCCATTTTATTCCATTTCAACATTTCCCCCTTCAGTTTGCCATGAATTAGTTTCCGCAGGTCTGTTAATCACAGACTGTGAATGCCCGGCTTCACTGCGTGCTCACTAACTTGTACCCATGTTCTAAACTGGACGGGTACACATGAGCTATGTCACCTACGCTTCACGGTAGTGGCAGAGGGACAGATGCTCCACCATGGGGCGCAGGAAAAGGTGGGAGCCTGAGAGAAAGATGGATCCTGTCAAGATAGGTCGGAGGGTTCCAGTCCAACAGGACCTCTAGGTTCTCCCTTCTGTCTCCATCCCTTACTGCCACACAGGCTCATCTTCTCTGTCCTCTTTGAGGTCTTTCCAAATTCTTGTCATTCTACTCTAAATATATGGGTATTTCACCCTTTTTTCCCACTTTAGAAATACGTCCCTCCTCAGAATAGGAAGGGGCAGGGGAGGGGGTTGTAAAAACCAACAAAAACAAAAACAAGTGTGCGTGTGTTTGCACATGCGCGTGTCACAAACCATTGTGTATAATCAATATGTACCATGATCTATTTAGTTTTCTGGTTGTTTTGCTTTTCAGAGACAGAGTTTCTCTGTGTAGCCCTGGCTGTGGTGGACCAGACTGGCCTGGAACTTGCAGAGATCCGCCTGCCTCTTCCTCCCAGGTACTAGTAAAGCTGTGCACCACCACGCCCAGCTACCGTGACTTATAAAAGCAGCATAATTACATTAGGAAAGCATTACCATTAAAAATGTCTTCTCTTAGATTTATGGGGATTGCATAGGCACAATGTTAAGAGTAGCATGCTTCAGAAGATTTTTTTTTTTAAGAAATAGTCCTTTCCTTAAATATTACCTCTGCAGTGAAGCTTGACACCTTCAAACCCAAAGGGTGGTTAGGCACAGACTTACTATGGCGCACGGATAGTCGCTGAAGAAATTGCGACAAGCTAGTGATTACTGGGATGAAGCCTCTCCCCGATGGAGGGGCTCTTGTTCAGTTTTGTGATTTGTTTCTAGCACGGTGCCTTGCATCCAACAAGACCTTGACCAGTTCTGTCGACTGAGCGTAAAAGCACAGCTCGGCAAACGTCAGCTGCGGGCAGTCAGCTCACTAGCATCTTGAGCAAAAAGTAATTGGTTTAATTCTGAAGACTCTTGGAAGCATTTTAAGCATGTCTTGGTCTTGCTGCTGAAGAAAGACAGGTTATCAGGTTATTTCTTAAGTCTTCTTTCTCCTCAGTGGGCTGGACTCTCAGACAGTCTCATACTCCCGGGGACAAGATGATCTTGGACTAGACAGGTTTTCTTCTAGCTGAGCAGCCTCCAGAGGAATTTGTACTTTTAGTCTACAAACCATAAGTTAAAGAAACCTGCCCTCGCCACATTTTTTTTTCTAGTTTCCCAATAGATAGAGACAAAAATGCATTGTCCTCCTGGGTCAGACACTTAACCCTGGGGCCAGGAGTAGGACAAGGGACTCAGGAGGCAGCAGACTGGGGTGGGGACACTGCACAAGGGGAAGGCAAAGAACACTAGCAGAGAAGGCAAGGCAGGCAGACCTTGTATGCCCTCAAAGCTCCTGTGTGAACTGACCTCCTTACCCCTGAAATCTCAGCAAACACTGAGAGAATGCGCTCCCACCGATTCTGCACATAAACATGCCCCATGCTCATCTGTGGTTCCTCTCTGAGTTCAAGTCTCAGAAGCTGTGGCTGCAGTGTGGCGAAGTTAGAGATGGTGGGACCCTTTCCCGGCAGAGCCAACTAAGGGATCATTAGGCCACTAAGGATATTGATGCCGTTCTTGTAGGATTCTGATTGGTTCCGGCAAGGGGGCCATTGAAAGGGAATAAGTCTGACCCCCTCTGAATTCTGGCTTTCTTTCTCAGCTTCCACCACGATGCCGAGTTGCCACGGGGCCCTCCCGAGAGCTAGTGCAGTGCTATTTGTAAATTTAGCCTTCCGATCTGTAAGGTAAAGAAACCTTATTTTTTCTTTATAAACCTCTCAGCCTCAGATATGTCATTACAATAACAGAAAACAAACTGATATAGTAATTTTATGGGATATATTTAGTGTCCTCTTTATTGCATGGCCCTTCATTCTCTCCTCAGAATCTTCAAATATTTTTGCAGTAACACTTGGGGTGCTGGACTTGTAATAGACTTCTTTGCTGGCTCCCCAAATACTGGCTTCACAATGTGTTTGGGGTCGGAGCTGGGACTGCCTACCTTCTGCCCTTACCTTTGTAATGCCACAGTTATGGCTTAGACCTGAGACAGTTCACTTCTTACCGGAGCCCTTATCACCGCTAGCTCTTGTGTTTCCCCATTTTCTTTACTGGGGTCATTTCCCTAATTGCTTTTCCATTTTTGAATAAAAATCCCTTCTGAGTTCAAATTAAATAACTTCCGAATTAAATTTTAAAATCACATTGGATTTTTAATCGCCTCAATGATTTTAAGACTGCCACATTTTTCTGGTCATATTTTTGTCCTCTGCATTAAGTTTACAGAATTCAAAACATCATTGTCTAGGACATTTCAAGTGTGTTTGGGGTGCATGGTCCAAATGCTCTCCTCCCTCGGACACAGTATCTCCTTATGAATACTATCTCCTTACAAACACAACTCATCCAGTCTGAGACAGTCCTTTTGGAGCCAAGTATAACTATGATCTAAACGTTGGGTGTAACCCTAGATTGAGGAGGAATCTCTGTGGAATTTGTACTGAAGCAGCTGATGTCCGTGTCTACTTAATTCAAAAGAAGTCTTCGCCTTCATGATGCTTGTCTCCTGTATTAGTTACTACCGAGAGTTCCTTAGCTAACTAAGTCTCAGTTGTACCTCTGGCTTCAAAACCTGATCAGAGGTTTAAACCTCAGATCCCATCAGTGGACATAGTTTTTATTGTTTTGCTGCAAAGTTTCAGGTCTGCTGGCGCTGAGTGTTTGTCCTCCCTCCACAAAGCCACTCCATTGCCTTCTGACCCAGGTGTATCAGAAACGTCCTGTTCCCACCGGCACCTCAGCTCCTCTCCCCCAACTTGGCACACTGCTTGACTCCACGACTGCATTTCCTTTAGCATACGGACCTATGTGACTGACTTACCACCATTGGGATAGGCCAGAGTGTTCTGTGGAAGACCTGGGAGCCCTGGAAGATGTCAAAACTACCAAGAAGAGCTTGAGTCTCAATGACTGTATGGAGAGGAGTACACCCCTTAAACGTCACCAGGCTGTGATGGAAGGGAAGTGCTAAAGCCATTGGCGTTTAGAGGTTTGTGTGTTTGTGCACAGGCATCGTTTTATAAACAGACCAGATATGGCGCCGTTTGGTGGTGGTAATGTTTACAGCTTACATCACCTTTCCTCAACAGATGACCCTGAGTCAGCATTTAGAGGGCATCGGTCACTACAGGGCTGATAATGACACAGTCTAAATCATGGGAGTTAGAAGGAAAGAAGACACCACTTGTCCTTTACTGATCCTGAGGTTCCCCAAGGGACAATGCACTTGAGGAAACAACAGCCAGGCGGCCAATGAGAAGACAACGCCTTTGGCAGCACTGGTTAGAGACACAGATGAAGCCCTGGAGGCTGGGCTCTGGGGTTTGGGAAGAAAGGGGGCTGGCTTAGGAGAGACATGTAGTGTGGAGAAACACTCAAGTGCTTGGTGTGTTCGGAGTCCACGTCAGATGTGCTGGACCGGTGAGCTGAGAACATGTGGCAGAGCTGGTCTGGACAGGACCTAGCTGGCCAGCTAGAGACTTAGGCCAGGTCTGGACAGAACCTAGTCGAGAGACTTAGGCTTTATGCTGAGGCAGTTTAGTTCCCAAACTAGTCTAAAATCCTCTCATCAGTAAAAATAGTTGGAAATTCTTCTCCAATAGATATTTTATTTATCAAGATCATACATATATTGTCCACACTGTAAGCAATACTCAATCAGAATGTTTAAAAAACTGAGATTTAAAAGAAAAAAGTTTCCATACCTCCAGCTGTTGTACCACTCTGGCTTGGCCTGTGCACCTTCCTCAGTGTCCACACCCATTTGAGCGTCTCTGGAAGAGGCAAACACAGACCTGCAAGATTTGTAGCAGGGGAGAGGTCTGTGTTTAAGGAAAGCAGCTGAAGAGATTGAACTAAGGGACGTGTCCCAAGGAAGGGTGTGCGTGCGCGCATGCGTGGGCCTAAGGTTTACATCTCTGTTTTCTGACTCCTACCTCCAAACGCTCTAGTTAGGTCTATTCCGTACCTGGCATCTGTTTAGTACCTGGCTTTCCTGAGAGGTGGACAGCTCCAAGGGAGCAAGGTTTAGGAGGAAGCCTGAAGACGAGGCTCCTCCCTCCTGTGGGCGTGTGCTTGATACACCCACCTGAATCCCTCAAAGGGAACCAGTAGCATAGGAAGCAAGAGAGTCCAACTGGGGATCGGAAGCCACTCATCTTCTTGTTCTTAATATCTCAATATAACATGTTCTGGTTACATGTAGCCAAGAGGAGGGCAGAGCTCAATTCTCTCAGAGACAGGAGGCTCTGGGAAGTTTGTTGAGTGGGCAGCAAGCCAAGCTGTTAATGAGGACCCGCTATTGTCAAGCATCTTTCCCATCCTTGCTCTCCCCTGATGTTCCCTACTCTTAACTCCTTAAGCATCCGTCACCCATCCCTTGCAGGTACCCAGCGCTGAGAACCCCCTCTCTGTGTGCAGGACCAGCTTTTGGGAGGACCTGAAACCAAAATATTTGTGTCCAAAGGCACTCGCAGGTTACTCATTATCCTTGCTTTGACCGTGTTAGAGGAAAGGCAAGGGTTCAGTGGAGCACAGGGGAGGGATGAGGGGTGAAGACACTACCCTTAGGCTCTCAAACGAGGGGCCACCTGCCTCAGGTCTGCCATCCTACTTATCTATGACTGCCATCATCCTTTCCCACCACCAAGCTAGAGAGGAAGGCTGGGTATGCTGTCATGTGACCATCGTCACGTGACTATTATCTACTACCGCTCTCTGAGCAGAGCAGCCACCTCCATTCTCATCAGAAGCAATTCCCACTGCTCACGAGACCCTCAGGCTTGGTCCATCGATGTGCTTTGGTTGAGAGGGTGTGTGGGAAAGGCCATCAGACCTCATCTGAGAGTCCAGTCAGGCCGGGCTGCTATGTACCGTTCTGCCTGAGCCGCTCAGGGTCTCAGTCTCAGGAGGCCCCAGAGTCAGAGCGTGGAAGGCTAAGTGGAGCAGAGAGTCTATCTATGCAGCTCTGAGGGTGTTCTACATGTGGCGTTGGACTTTTCAGTGGTGCTACCCCTGTAGGTAACTCCTTGGAGCCCATGCTGTGTGAACAGAAGCCCCTGGGAAGAGCCACGCTCTGCCTTGAACCTTCCACGAGGCTGATTAGCTGATTAGAAGAACGCTTTCACCGTGGCTTACCAAGTTCACCGTAAGGTGCATCCGCACGCACAAGAGCACGCCTATAGCTGTGAGGAGGCTGCCGGTTCCGAGCCTAATTACAATTCATCTTGGGCTATTCTCAGCCTCCTTCATAGATTTCTTGTCTGTGTTCTGTATCTGACCTAACATCCTGTGACTAACAGGTAAAACCTTTGGGATGTGGTAACAGACCACTAACTTCCACCACCAAGAAGGCATCAGATGGCATCAGAGGCCTGTGACATACATTTCCACCATGCTGTCACCACCTGCTGTGTGTTTCCAAGGAACTTGAAAACTGCCTTGACGCATGGCTGTCTCTGTTCTGTTACTCTAGAGTTTCATCAGACCATTACCACAATGGAACATGGAAGTTGGGGTAACCTAACTTTGTGTTTCCAGGCCATGGTCCCTCAGATGTGGCTCCAGAATAAATGCTTATCCCACGTGAAACCTGTGAGCTAACCCAGTAGGTTCTGTGCTTCACCAAACTAGCCTCGGGCGAGGTGACACTTTGTCATCAGTGCTCTACTGGGGTGAGCAGACGTTGGTTCCTGTCTCCCCAGGAAAAGCTCACGTAACAGCAGGCAAGGGATGCTCTCGGAACTTTAGTGTGGGATCTTAAAAAAACATTCAAGTTTTTAACACTTTTCTGTCCTTTGGCTGTGTTCCAGAACTGCCCCGCAGGGGGCAGGTGAGAGATGAACAGGGTGCAAAGATATTAAAGGGAGGGCTATGTCCTCACTGCTTAACATTTCAGAGCTCGTAGTGCAGAGTTAGTGAACGTGGACCCTTCTGATGTCCTTTCTTCTTCATATCCCGCAACAGCACACGAGATGAGCCACTGAATTCTCACACGGCTTTCCAAGTGCCAGGCACTGAGTCACCCGTCTGTGGGCGAAGATCATGTATATCTCTGTAGCTTTCAGAGTTCGCAGTAAGGCAGGCCTCGAGCGTGCCATCATTTTGATGCAGTCTGCCTCTTGGTTGATTTAGTAAACTATCTGCAATCATCTCCCAAAGTTCTTGGTGTGGAAAAAGGAAGACGAAAATATATTTCTCCGAAATTAGAACTTGGGCAAAATTAGCCTCGAGCATAAATTTGGGTCATTATTAAACTCAGTTTAAAATGTCTTTATGACTATCACGTTCACCTTATTGTTGGGCCAGCCCGAGAGCCATTCTGAGTTTCATGTCTCTCAGTGTAGTGCCGTATGATAATCTTCCCACACAGGCTAGAGGCAGAGCAAAGTAAATGCACCAGTTCTGTTCCTAAGCACCATTACTGCTGTGCACAGTGCATTCTATCACTAAGCTCTGCTTACCAACTGCAGAGTTCCCCAGTGCCAGAACACAGTGGGTATTGGGACTGCAAGCCCCGTCAGGACATAGCCAGAAGCCACTTCAAAGTCGGAAGTAGCTGGCTCATTTGCTGAATCTGCACCAACATTTCAATGCAAGAACAGACTCAGTAGAAAGCTCCCCTCTTTGATAGTTCCCTGTAACAAGTCAAGTCAGCTTTACAACCAGTTGTGGCAGTGGGGAGTTCTGACATGGTCAGGGAGCTAACCTGGGGATGGATGGGTTCACTGTCCAGTTCCCACATCTACGGGAGCAGCTGTGTGTGGAATGGCTAACGGAATTGTGAAAGTACAGATACCATACAGCATTTATTTTCCCTAACTTTACCTTGAGTAATTTAGTGTGTACGGAGGGAGGGATGCCCGCCTACACCGTGAGTGTGTGGAGGTCAGAGGAGAACCCAGGAGAACTGGTTCTCCTCGACCATGCGGGTCCTGAGGATGGAACTCGGTTTGTTTGGCTTGATGACAAGCACCTTTAACTGCCAAGCCATTTCACCAGTTCCAAAACACACCATTTCTGGTTTCCTATTCCCATCATAATGACAGGCAGGTTGAATAGCGATCCCTGAAAATGTCTCTGTCCCCAGCCTCCTATGCTTACAGATTGGTAAGAATAATTTTGTGAAAATGACCATCAAGAGCAATCCACAGATCCCCGCTGAAACAAAAGTACCTCACAGAAATCGAAAAGTATGTAACTGAGAAAATGTTTATTTTATATGGAAATACAAAAGGCCTAGGATACCCAATCCTGAGCAATGAAGAGAGACTCCTGGAGGTATCACTGGCCTGGATTTGCAGTTATACTACAGCGTTATCGTAATTAGAAACAGCATGGTACTGGCACACAGACAGACACCTCGGTCCATGGAATGAAACTGAAGCCCACAGGTAGGTCCACACCCCCACAGATAACCGGTTTTTAACAAGAGGTCAACAAATCACAACGGGGAGGAGACAGCATCTCCAATAAATGCTGCTGGTTGAATTGGGCAGCTCCATGAAGCACGAAATTGGATCCTTGTCTCTCGCTCTGCAACAAAACCCAACTCACGGTGGGTAAAACACTTCAGCGTAAGACCTGCCTCCCTGAGTCTCATAGAGAAGACAGAGTGCTTGAACCTATTGGCCAAACAGACCCCTAATGATCTCTTACACACATGGATTAGGGCATCGCCAAGCTTCATCATCAGAGAAGCAGTTAGATACCATTAGATAGCAGTTGACACAGAGACCCACAACTGGTCAAACTGTAGAAAATAAGACTGTGGAGTGTGGCTCAGCCCTAAATGGAACATTGGTGTCACACCTGTATCACACACCCCTTCTTCCCAAGGCTCAGAGATCGTTGCAGAAGAGGGGCCAGGAAGATTCTAAGAGTTAAAGGCAGCGGATGACTGCAAAGGAACAATGCTTCTCAGATACATCAGGGCTGTCACACATATGACTCACAAGTGTGGTGACACTATGCACAAGATCTTTGCAAGCTCAAGCCAGACTTAATCCCAGCACGGGGAGAGGGGGAGGGTAGGCAGCAAGTCCTTAGCTGAGGAGCTCTTGGCAATTGCAAACTGCTAGGAGAGGGAGGGAGAGGAGGAGGGGAAGGGGAGGGGGAGGGGAGGGTGGAGAGTCAGTTAGGCCCCTGGTCAGCCAACCATACTCCAGTGGAAGACACAAGTTGTACTATACATGGGGAGCACCTTTGTTAAGGGGTTGGGTGGGGAGGGAAGGAAGTAGATCTGGAGGAGCTCGGGGAGGAGGGTTAATATGATCAAAACATATTATAAGAAATTCTCAGAGATAACGAACACAAGAAGAACAAACACCAATGAGTACAAAGAAGAAAAGGGGCATCACTAGAGGGTAGTGTCCTTTACCAAGGGAAAGCCTCTGCCATGCTAATGGTGACTGAAATCAGGCCAGGAATTCTCCATGTATTCTATTCATGAAATTGTTGGTTTTTGTCTTAGAATAGGTCTCGCTATGCTGCTCTGGCTGGGCTTGAGCTCCTGAGCTCAAGGGATCCTTCCACAGGAGCGGCTGGCATTGCAGGTACACACCCGGCCTTACCTAGTAACATTTACATGGAATAGGTACATCTTTGTGCCAGATACTGTTCCAGAAAATGAATGTTTTAGGCCATTGACTACTTTCAATAGCCCTAAAAGCACTCTCGCCATCACATTAAACAAAATGGAAACATAAAGTAACTTGTCAAAGATCCCAGATCTAGTTAGGAATGGCTCAGACTTTAAATCAGACAGCCCAGCACACCATAAGGGGACCCAGGGGAAACGCAGACTCCATTGAGGTCCCACACCTTATAACCATTGCTAGATAGACTACTAAGCGAGCTCTGAGCGAGCCATCTATGGAAATCTTATGCTTAAGGAGATAAATTAAGTGGCTTCTGTTATACATAAACTCTTCAGAAACAGTCTTTGAAAAAGAAACAGGTATAACTTAGTTAACGAGATCATCGTTAGAAGAGAAGTTAACGGAAACCGAGTGCTGCTTCAGTTAATAAAGGTGTGGAACCTGATGGGAAACTCGTCAGAGAGAGCCCCAGGAATCCCTAAGTACCTCTCCTTCCTCTGGACATGGAGACCCTGGCAATGAGCAAAACCTTCAAGTTTCTGCCTGGAGCGACCTGGAATCTACTGAGATGATTAACTCACTAATATTTGAACCCATGGCTTTGCCTAGCTGCCAGCTAGACAGTGTCCTCCCCAAGTCACACTGACTCCTCTCCTCTTGTCTCTTAAAGGCACAGACAGCCACCCCTGGGCACCAGATTCTTAACGCCGATCGTCCGCCAGTTTTAAGCAATGAAAAACTGGTGTGGAAAAGGAAGTTGGAAAGTACGAGTTAGTTGTTGAAAAGCACCAATTTCCATAAACACTTTACAGAAACTGTTAGTTTCCAAAAGTGCCCTATTCATATCATAAAATAAAATTAATGAAAAAAGTTTCCCCTCATTGTTCATTCTAAAAAGAAAGGTTAAAAACTTAAGACTCACTCTTTTCATACACATACACACACACACACACACACACAAAAGCAGTTTGCAAATTATTGAAGTCTGGCTTTTCAGTATTTTACAAGGACCCTTTTCCCCATAAATATTACATACAATGATTTTTGAAACACTCCTCCTGCCACCATGTATACCAACATATTTTTTGCTAAAATCTTTTTTTATTTTTTCATTGTTTATAAAACAATAAAATTGATGTAAGAGTGTATACGGATGACTGGACTTGTATTAAAACATGCATCTTGTTCATTATTTATCCCCCCCCACATGAAAACATCGATGTTTTTAAAACCCAATCTGCCTTTTAATGCTTATTTAAGAAGTTTACTGCTTGTTTTTCATTTCCAGTTCTCTGCGGAGTAAACACTCTGACCCCTGGCACTTAGGTGGGCTGTAGACGCCACTGAAGGATAAAAGGAAGGCCCCAGTACATCGTAGGCAATGTACTTCAGAGTCCTCGAGTTTCTTTGCGATTCACTACAGAAAGAGACAGGACCTGGATTTGATTGGTATTAAAGACTAGCAGGAGAGACTAAAAATAGGAACAAGTTCAGATGCCTATCTCTTTAGGGTCTAAATGAAAAGACCATTCCACTCTTAGCTTAGTGCCCTGAGAAGTGTTTCCTTTTCAAGGCAGAGAAAGCTACCCAGTTGCTTAGAAGCCCAAAGGGTGTTTGGTGGCAATCACCACCCTTCAGTCACATATTCAGGAGATGTGGCAGTTCCCGGAAGTTACCCTGATGGAGCCCCTCCAGTCATCCGGGAACGCTCCAGTCATACAGCAGAACGTCGGTCCGTTGAGCTGACGGGCGGTTTTAAACAGAGCGGAGTCGCTACTTACATCTTGCGGCCCCACGGCAGGGCCTGCCTGTCCAATCTGCAGACCTCAGGGCTCTTCCCTGGCCACCGTGTCTGCAAGCCGGGTGGAATGCATGGTCTCCTGGTCTCTCACTTGCTTTTCTTTTCCGTTTCCAGAGGGCCAGTGGCCTGGTGGTTTCCTTAGCAACCAGAAGGAAGCTGGCTGGCCTACCGGTTTTATTAACCAGTAGGAGAGAACCTGTGTCTATGGGGCTGTAAGCCGGGAAATTTCCAGAAGTAACCAAGGATACTGCTGCCGTAGACTGACCGCCTGACCGCAAAGGAGAGACAGAGACGCAAGTGGAAGAGATTCTACTGCAGTAGGAGACTGGATGGATTGACTGTGGATAGGGAGACGCCTCGTCAACACTTTTACATCCACGATTTGTTCCCCTTTCTTTGGCCTGCTGAATTGTTACTTATGGTAAGGGCCTCAGATGGTGAAAAGAAACAAAACAAAACAAAACAAAACAAAACAAAACAAAAACAACCCATTCGACTGTGATTATTCCAAAGAGAACATGAATTCATTTCACTTTCTGAGACGTAGTCCCAGTTTCTCCTCTCTCATAAACTCATTTTTAAATGCTAGAAGCCAGAAAATAAGTAAACATGAAAACAACAGCAGCAGCAACAACAACACCCCAAAAAACCCTGTGCCAATTAAATGTTGGCTTAGTCTATTTGGCTATAAAATGTCCTAAACTAGGTGGCTTAAAACAACATATGTATTTCTTAGTCTTCTGGAGACAGGGAAATCTAAGTGTCTTCTATTCAAGTGCTGGATGAGGAGGGGCACTTCCTGGCTCATGGATGGCTCCTTCTAGGCATGCCATCATAGCCCTTCTATGGCTACTAATTTCATTCGTGAAGGTTCCAATCTTGTGACCTAACATCCAGTCTTCAGTGACTAATGGATGCTTACTAAATATAGGAGGAATCTGATGGATAGAGTAGGGTCTCACTGATGTGAAACATTGTGGAACCAGAGAAATGGATGTATGATCACTTGGATATGGGGTAACACTATTCCACAGAAATAGCACCTTACTCTGGATATCCATCCGCCCATCCACCCACCCACCCACCCACCCATCCATCCACCCATCCACCCATCCACTCACCCATCCACCCACCCATCCACAGGTCCTTACCACAGGAATGCTGTGCCAGGAGGTTTGATGGACAAAGGTAAACAGGAGTGATTGTGTAAAGGAAGGAACAACAATAATAGATGCCCATCTTAGAGATGATGGGGCCACCTTTCATCGGGGATACTGAAGGTTTCTGAGTGGTAGCATTTTGGCCAGGGTGCATAAAAGATGGCCAGGAGTGGAGTGAGTCAGACACAGGAAAACAGGACAATGACACCTTATTGAGAGGTGTATGAATGGGGATAAACAAATCCTTATGGGGGCTGTGGCACCTATGTAGAGGTCAGCAGACAGCCTCAGGTGTTGGTTTTTACCTTCTACATTGAGCTGCCTTCCTCCTCCCTCCTCCCTCCCTCCCTCCCTCCCTCCCTCCCCCCCTCCCTCCCTCCTACTGTGTACACCTGTGGTTTTGCCTCATCCTTCTGTAGGGGCACTGACATGACAGCTGTATGAACACCACGGCTGGCTCTAGGTGTGCTCCGGGAATTGAACTCAGGCTCAGCCTCACATGACAAACATTTTCCCTTCCTCCTCCTCCTCCTCCTCCTCCTCCTCCTCCTCCTCCTCCTCCTCCTCCTCCTCCTCCTCCTCCTTCTTCTTCTTCTTCTTCTCTTCTTCTTCTTCTTCTTCTTCTTCTTCTTCTTCTTCTTCTTCTTCTTCTGACTCAGTCCTGTGTCCCAGGGGATCTAGGAACTCAAACAACTAAGCAGACTGCTAGAACAAAGGTTCAGAGACAGCAGAGTCTCTGAGTTTCTGAGCCTAGTGAGTGGCTCTGAAAACCAGCGAATCACAGTTAAGACAAAGAGACCTGACTCATTTACCCTTGATTTATAATCCTGTTGAAAGTAGTTTCCTCCTTACAGAAACACCAGCCCCAGGAGGGAGGGGAGACTTGGGAGGTAAAGGGAAGGCCATGCATCTGGAAGAACAGGAACTTGGAAGATGCTCCAGGGCACCTCTGCGCAGTATAAAAGCAGTGAACAACCACTGGGAAGCAACTGGCCAGACTGTGCGCTGCTGCAGGTTATGGAGAACCTAGGTTGCAGCTTTCACATCCACTGTGCTGGTCTGGGCTTTTCTGTGATGCAGGCCCTTTTGTGTCACCCCTGTGCCTTATAAGTAGCCCTCACTTCTATTCCTGTCAGTAACCCTGATGAAAATTCACAGGTTCAACATTTGGATACCAGTGTACTTGTTACTTTGGTCTGTTGTGGGTTCCCTTTCTGGAGTAAGTAGTCAGGGGTAAAGTTTATCTTACCATGGAGTCTGTCACACAAATCTCAGCTAAGCAAACACACACTGTTCTACAAGCATAGTAGAGCATCACCTTTTTACACAGGTTTGAAAACTTCATTCGCTCCTTCTGACTCCCAGTATCGGGAAGCCATGATGATGGGAGTAGGAGTCATGGCTGGAGTGGGAGCCAGCTCTTACACTGAATCTGCAGGCAAGAAGCAGACATGCTCAGCTGTTTTTTCCCCTTTTCTCCTTTCTTCTCTATTATTCATGAGGCTGAGACCTCATCTAGCCAGAATGGTTCTCCCTCCCTTTTTCCTCCTACGTTAAGTCTTTTTATTGACACCTACTCCTACTCAGAGGCGATTCCATTGTGATTTTGAATCCAGGTTGGCAAAGAAGAAAGATCACATTTCATATGTTTTACTTAAATATTAATCTCTCCCCCTCCCCCGTGTGTGTGTGTGTGTGTGTGTGTGTGTGTGTGTGTGTGTGTGTGTGTGTGCCACAGTACTTGCTTGGAGGGCAAAGAGCACCTTTTGGGAGTCAGTTCTCTGCGTCTTCCATGTAGGATTTAGGTATTGAACTAAGAGCGGCAAGTACCTTTACCCACTAAGTCTTCTTGCTGGCCCAACTTTCTTCTTTTGAGACAGGATCTCACTATATAGCCCTGCCTGGTCTTGAACTCACAGAGATCTGTCTGCCTCTGCCTCTGCCTCCTGAGTACAGGAATTATTGTCAACTTTGTTCAGATCAATGAAGCTTCAAAATCACAGAATCCATATGTAGCTTTTGGGAGGACGCCTAAAGATGCCTTTCTAAACATTCAGGTTTAAATCTGACTCTCAGGTCTCTACAAACCAAGTCCTGCTTCATGCTGACTCATCCTGAAATTCTTTCCCATGGTGTGGCCAAGGACACCTTCACCTGAGTGGAGGTCTCTAAATGGGTGTCTCTCCCCTTCCCCACACTGTTCCTCCCGGCATGCTGTGAACCACTTAGCTTTGCCACAGATTCCCTACAGTGGTACATTGTTCATTACAGACCTCACTATGATACATTGTTCATTACAGACCTCACTATGATACATTGTTCATTACAGACCTCATATGATACATTGTTCATTACAGACCTCACTATGATACATTGTTTCTCCCAGACCTCACTATGATACATTGTTTATCCCAGACCTCAAACCTCAAGGGCCAACAACTATAAACCCAAACACCTCCAACACTGAATAAAAAGCCGACTTTCCCTTTTACACATTGATTATCTCAGGTATTTCTTACAGTGCTGTGAGTCTAACGATGCCCCAACCCGTAAAGAACACTAACCTGTACCCCTTTGCCAGCTAGCTGTTAGCTTATGAACCCCTTCTGTGCAGAAGCCTCAGTTTGAAATATTTGTCCAAGAGGGGGCAGTAGGAGACTTGAGAGACAAATTGCTCAGGCTTTCCAGTGTAACAGGATAGACAGATTCATCTACGGAAGGCCAACAACTGGGCAGGCCACTGAACTCAGTTCCTGAAAATTCATCAGATTGTAGTTCAGCCAAGCGTGGTGTGTTCTGGGGTCCTCAGCCTGCTGGGTGACGAAGCCCCTGACCCAGGTGACCACAAAGGTGAGTAGCAAGAACTCAGTTAATGAGAAGATCAAAATGTGTACATGTGTGAAAGTGTCGTAATGAAACTCCATCTCCCAAGAGAGAAACTATAGCCTTGGGCGTGGGGGCTGTGCCCCTGACTTAAAGTCTCCCATTTTCAGTTATCTTTACGTCTCACCTAGTTAAATATCCACACCCTGATATGTACCAAAATACCTGGCCCATTTGAAGGGGTTTGAGACCCCATATGAACAACAATGCCAACCAACCAGAGCTTCCAGGGACTAAGCCACTACCTAAAGACTATACATGGACTGACCCTGGGCTCCAACCTCATAGGTAGCAATGAAAATCCTAGTAAGAGCACCAGTGGAAGGGGAAGCCCTGGGTCCGGCCAAGACGGAACCCCCAGGGAACGGGATTGTGGGGGGGGGGGGGTAATGGGGGGAGGAGGGGGGGGGAACACCCATAGAGAAGGGGGGGGGGAGGGGTTAGGGGATGTTGGCCCGGAAACCGGGAAATAACACTCAAAATGTAAATAAGAAATACCCAAGTTAATAAAGATGAAGAAAAAAAAAAAACCTGGCCCATGACCATCCCCTCAGATTCTGCTTCAAACCTCAGTGTGTGTGTGTGTGTGTGTGTGTGTGTGTGTGTGTGTGTGTGTGTGTGTCTCAAATCACATGCCAAGGTCCCAGCCCCAGAGGGACCCTGAATGTCTGATCAAGTCTGCCACCTACTGGTGATACTTGATTCTCTCCATCAGACAAACCCTGCTGCCCAATAGCTTGATGGCCTTGCTTGCTTCCTTGCTGTGATGTGGATGTCCACGCACTTGTAGCCTATGCTACTGGACATTCTCAAGTGTTAGCAGAAATGCTGAATCTTGTGACAGGTGCTATCCACAAAACACTGGAAGTTTTTTGCCATAAGTGGAATTCCGATGTGATACAACCAGACCTCGGCTTCTTGTCTTAATGAGTGGCATCTGCCATGCAGAAGTGTGGCAGAAAAGAGCCAACTGACCCAATCTCTCCTGAGAAGCTGCCTTCAAGTCAGAGGCAATACAGGCAATGGCGGCTGCCATTGTTTGCCTCCAAGGGCACCCATACATGCATGTATACATACACATACACACATGCATACCTATGTATACATAAAAATGTAACAGATCTTTAAAAAAAAAAAGAATAGTGCATACCCTCCATGGTGGCTAAGTTTCATGATGCCAGAGTGTACCATTCAGGCTGCTAAAAATTGTCATGTAAGTTTTCCTCAGGTGTGCGTGCTGTAGGCAACTATGCTGTAGTCAAAATGGACCTGTCGGGGAAAAGGGCTACTTGTTGCTGGGGAGGTCACAGGCCCTGGTGTGGAAGCTGCTGCTGCTGCTGTTCTGCTAAGTGGACATGATGTGCCTGTCCAGTTGCCTTTCAAATAACCGCACTTGTGCCAAGAGGTTGATACTGCTCTCAGCTTTTCTCAGAGAAGCTTTGGCATCTGTCAGCTGTGATTGCAGAGCCCCATAACTGGCCAAAGTATTGAGGATGAATCACTCTTTAAAACCATCCCTTACTGGGACATCTGTGCTACCCTCCTCTGCAGCTCAGGGAGTATGGAGAGTAAGAGCTGGAATAAATGTAAGAGCTGCAGGGAGGGAAGGGAGTAGTGTGACCCTCTGCACTCGATCCCCACAGGATCCAGATTGTCAAAACTCTTGTCAGGAGTAGGGCACAGGCTCATGGGCCCTACTCTGCGGATTTACACACAGGTAACAGGTGATGGGGGATGGAGAGACATTTTCTTCAGTAGTGTAGCCCATTTTTTGTAAACAAATCTACATCTATGTTCTTGTAAGCAGATCTACTCATCAGGGCAGATACACACACACACACACACACCACATACATACATAAACATACACCCATACATACACCCATACATATACATACACACACACCACATACATACATACATACATACATACATACATACACATACACTCATACATACACCCATACATATAGATACACATACACACACACACACATACACACACCAGACACAAAAGTACAAAGAAGGAGCATAGTTGGGAAGAGGAAGGGGACTAGGATTAAAAGGAATGGGAAGGGGTAAGGGAGGCAAGAGGGAGAGATCAAAGCACACATATGTAATCTATATGCATGTATGTATAACAGAGAGACTAAAACTTGTTATACTTCATATTATGTATTATATTACATATATCAACATATATTATTTACATGCATGTATATATAATGGAGAGATCAAAATACATTATGCATATGCACAGAAGTAAAATAATGAATATCATTACTGTGTATAAGCAATATGAAACAATTTAAAAAGGTTTTGTTGTCTGAGAAAGAAAGTAGCAAACCCTGGACATTTCACACATCTGTCATTTCTTTACAACTTGTCCAAGGTAGCAATTTTACAAGTGCAGGCAAGCCTTCTGGCTTTAGGTGGCTGAAAGAGCTCAGCACCTTAGCTCAGTGGAATCCAGGGTCAACATCCACTGGATCCAAACACCCTGACCCTTCCGCATGGGAAATGGCAGTTGCAAAAGCAGGAGCTGGTGCAACTGTGTGAAGCTGGCTGGTAAAGTCAAGAGGTGAAGGAGAGGAAAGAGCGCCATTTGCTGCTGAGGAAACCACATCCTCCTTGTAAAAACACGATGCATCTGCGGAAGCGTCATATGTTATGGAAGATGAATAACACTCCCACATGCTGCTGTTACTCAGAGGAAAACACGAAGACAAAGTACTGTGGACTTAAAAGAATAAAATTTCAAAAACAAAAATGTCCATGAAAACTCATAAAAGATGAATGAACAGAGGGTTGGGGGATTTAGCTCAGTGGTAGAGCATTGCCTAGGGAAGCTAAGGTCCAAGGCCCTGGGTTTGGTCCCCAGCCCAAAAAAAAAAAAAAAAAAATGAATGAACAGGAAAATGGGCAAGGAGCCTAGAGGCCAGGGAGGCAGCTCTGGTGGTAGAGAGTTATCATACATGCAGGAGAATCTGAGTTTGACACCCCGTGCCTGTGTAAAAAGTCAAGTGTGGGCCTGGTGTGTGGGCTCATACCTTTAATCTCAGCACTCACGAGGCAGAGGCATGTGGATCTCAGTGCGTTCAAGGCCGCCCTGGTCTACATAGTGAGTTCTAAGTCAGCCAGATGTATACCATGAGACCCTGCCTTCCCCCTGATCCATTGGTGTTTTCTGGTCATCCACAAAACAACATTTCTGCTTTGGAAAGCAGAGACAAGAGCAGAGTCCTATATACTTAGGAGTTAGTATAGTTAGTATACTTAGTATAGTTAGTATACTTAGTATAGTTAGTATAGTTATTGGAGATTTAGGAGTTAGTAGAATATGCATACATAGATAAGATGATTGAACTAAAAAGTCATTCAACTCAGTTACAGATGGGTGATTTTTACTTTTGTTTTTGAGATAGAGTCTCTCTGTGTAATCTCAGTTGGCCTCAAATACATAGAGATCTGCCTGCCCTGCCTCTGCACCCTGAGTGCCGGAGTTAGGGTACACGACACCATGCCCAGCCACGCTTGAGTTTTGATAGGAGGACACGTGGACTCTTAATTTGTCATTCATATTTTTTCTGATGTTTTTCTTCTCTGCATCCTTTAACATTGGACATCGTTTTCTCCCCTTGGTTCCTAGAATTGTTGAACGTTTTAGATGACGTCCACCACCCCAAGGGCCTCTGCTCAGTGTAGCCAGGTGGATTTGTTATCGCAGATCAACTGCTCATACCGAGGAAATGACAGAACCCTACAGGACTTGCTAAGAGTCTGGTACTAGTTATCAAGCTGAGGAGGGAAGAGTTTATTCAGCTTACACTTCCACATTGCTGTTCATCAGCAAAGGAAGTCAGGATAGGAACTCACACAGGGCAGGAACCTGGAGGAGTGCTGCTTACTGGCTTGCTCCACATGGCTTGCCCAGCCTGCTTTCTTATAGAACCCAGGACCACCAACCCATGACCACAATGGTCCGGGCCCTCCCCCATCATTAATTAAGATAATGTCCTCCAGCCGGATCTTATGGAGGCATTTCCTCAATTGAAGTTTCCTCCTTTGAAGACAACCCTAGCTTGTGCCAAGTTGGTGGAAACTAGCCATGACTCCTATACTATGATTATTAGTTTCCAGCCATGGAAGCCATAGAACTGATTATAATTTGTTCCAATTCATGAGGCGAGCAAACCGTGGAGCTGAGGTTGGACCCAGGCTGTGCGGCCACAGTGCCCATCCATTCTGTGAAGTTGGACAGGTGGTTTTCACATTTTCCTCCAAAGTCCCAGAGTTTGAGTTTTCATGTTTGAGTTTTAATCTATTTGTTATTAATTATGATTTAGGTGTGCTCAATGGGCCCTTCTAGTAGGGATATGGAAGACATCGGTGCTGAGGGTGACTTGAACTGTGCAGAGCTGGCCCAAGAGGTTTCAGAGGAGAAGAATTTCAGTATGTGGCCTGGAGACTGTTCTCGTGGTATTTTGGTGAAGAATGTGGCTGCTTTTTGCCCCTGTCTGAAGAGTCTGCCTGAGGCTAAGATAGAGAGATTTGTATGAATTGCATTGATGAAGGAAGTCTCAAAGAAGCACAGCAGAGACTTAGTTCTCTGGTTTAGTCTCATGAAGAGCATTCTGACCGAGCATAGCAAGCTTATAAAGAAAAAATTTAAAATGTATTGTTCAAGTAACAGTAAAGGGGCACGGAAGTGAAACAGAGCTGAATCCTGTGTTCAAGGAGATAAAGAGATTAAGGGAGTAGTGATCTCAGGGCAAGATCCCACCTAGCTAAGCTTAGTGTTCCTGTTTGCAGTTGAACAAGGAGTAGTTTGGATTTTTAATCTGGAATGAACTACAATCCAGAAAGCTGGTGCTAATGTAATAGGACAAGGGGGCCATGTTCCAGCTCCAGCAAGCGGCAGGACTCGGCAGCTTCAGCCACATGGCTCTGGCTTTAGATTAAAGAATAGAAGGGACTACGAGGACAATTGATGTTGGTCAGCTGGAGCTAAGAAATTAGCAGTGGTTAAGAAGAGATCACTGAGGTGAAATCTTCTGGAAAGCCTGTTCCAAGACTACAGAGAAACTGTGTTCTAGAGAGAGCCAAGGTTGTACCTCACACTGCAGCTGTACTTGGTAATGTGTAAGCGTCACCCAGGTGGTACTGGTTTTGAAGGCATGAAGGGGTCATAGAGAGCAGCTGAGGCTTGGCACTGGGAGAGGCCAGGAGAGGCCATTGGTGAAGGTGCAGCCTCAGTTGCAGTTGATGGCCCAGGTCTGAAGGGGTCATGCAAAGATGTTGAAGCTTGGCACCATGAAGAGAGTCCATGAGAGGCTATGGTGAAGCCTAGTTAAGTGGAAGACCCCAGTGTATTGGAGATGCCAGTACCACGGGATGACCACCAAGAACAGCAACAGCAGTGGAGTGGATCAACCTGAGCTCAGAGCACAGCAGAGGGCAGAGCTGGGGAAGTGACGCCAGTCCTTTGGAGGAGCCCAGCAGATCATGTGTGGATCCCAGACATTGGAATAAGAATCTGTAACATTGAAGTTGTCTTGGAGACCCCAAGATGTTTGAGCTGCCAGAGTCACGACACACCTGCTAGCAGGTACTAGAACCAGCCCAGAGGAAAGAAGTTAGTTACAGTTAACAGATGAAAGGAGGTGGAGACCTGAGGACTTCCTTGAAATCAGACATGGGGGTGCAGAGTTGGAGTTGGCCAGATTCTGTTTTTTTTTTTTTTGTTTGTTTGTTTTTTTTTCTTTTCTCCTGTCTGTTTGGTCCAGAATTTCCTCGCTATGATGTTTTGGAATGGCAATGTATATCCTGAATGATGTTGGAATATGTGACTTGCCTTTTGAATTTGACTTTATAGGGGATTATAGTTAAGTGATTGAATCTCAGAACAGATTTTGAACTTTGGATTTTTAATATTGTCGAGCTCTCTATAGACTATGGAGACTTTTGAAGTTGGACTAAATGTATCATTTTCCATTATGCTATGTTCAGGTATGGCCCCCATAGACTCCTGTATTTGAACAATTCTATGGGGGCCATGGAGTGGAATGGGTGGTTTCATTATGCTTAGCCCAGAGGGTGGCACTATTAGGAGGTGTGGCCTTGTTGAAGGAAGTGTGTGGGGGTGGGCTTTGAGACCCTCCTCCTAGTTATGTGGAAGTCGGTCTTCTCCTGTTTGCCCTTAGAACAAGATGTAGGACTCTCAGCTTCTCCTGCACCATGGCTGCCTGGATGCTGCCATGCTCCTGCCTTGATGGTACTGGACTGAACCTCTGAACCTGTAAGCCAGCTCCAATTAAATGTTGTCCTTATGAGAGTTGCCTTGGTCATGGTGTCTGTTCACAGCAGTAAAACCCTAAGACACACACTTACAGCATTTCACTGCTTTCCAAAGTCTCCAAATCTACGTTCCTCCAAACAGAAGCATGGCCAGGCCTATCACAGCAGTACCCCACTCCCTGGTACCAACTTCTGCCTTAGTTATGGTTTTATTGCTGTAAACAGACACCATGACCAAGGCAACTCTTATAAGGACAACGCTTAATTCGGGCTGACTTACAGGTTCAGAGGTTCAGTCCATCATCCTCATGGCAGGAAGCATGGCCCTGTGCAGGCAGACATGGTGCTGAAGGAGCCAAGAGTTCTACGTCTTGGTCCTAAGGCAATCAAAAGGAGACAGGCTTCTCTGCATAACTTAGGTTTTTTAAATTCTCATATGAGATTAGTATCCAGTTACAATTCCTTAGGTTTGTTGAAGTGCAGCCTTTGAAATAGAAAGAAGATTAAAGCCCAAATGTAATTCAGAGAGAGATCAACCTCAAGAATAGACATAGTCGAAGTTCTGCTTTCTCCCACTAGATGGCAGTATTTTTCTGCGAATCAAACCTGCCGTGCAGGCTCCCAGGCAAGATGGCAGGCTCCAGACGTAGGGCACCTGATAGATGCGTCCACTCAAGCAGCCAAATGAGAACCCGTGCAGCTTCCCTTTATCTGGAAGTTGGTCCCTGAGCCTCGAGACTGAGGTACAACTAGGAAAGCTGAGAGTGGCCGTAAGTGAAGGGTAAGATTTTAAAGGAGAATAACTCAGTGAATAGTCCTAGGAGAGGTGCCCTTCCAAGGGCGTATCTAACTTACTAAGGATAAAAGATAGCGGTGCGTTTCTTCGTGCATTCGTCTCGAACTATCTGGATTGTGATGGATGTGCATTACTGCTGCAGGTTTGAGTGAGATTCAGCGAGGATCTGAGGGCCATTCACCCTCACAGAGTGCCATCTTGCCTCTCCTTTAAACGCACACGGAGGAGAGGGAGAAGCCAACTTTGCAGACCATCCCTTTGTCAAGGCCACCTTGGAGACAGCACTGCTTTCAAAAAACGTGCTGGGGTCTTTCTGTGTGTATACAGAGGCCTTCAGTGGTGCTGAAAAAGTGCATTCCACTGCTTCATACTTCTTCATACTTACATACATACATACATACATACATACATACATACATACATACATACATACACACATACATACATAGGTATCTCACTGTGAGGCCCTGGCTGACCTGAAACTTAGAAATCTGCCTGCCTCTGCTTCCCATGTGTTGGAACTAAAGGCGCGTGCCACCACAGCCAGTCCTAACACAACAAAAATGGCACCGCCAGCCT
Source organism: Rattus rattus (assembly GCF_011064425.1). NCBI lineage: Eukaryota > Metazoa > Chordata > Mammalia > Rodentia > Muridae > Rattus > Rattus rattus. The sequence continues at coordinate 53,510,264 of NC_046157.1, read as the reverse complement.
GTATAGGAAGGCTTGTAGTGTTCAGTTCCCGTGTCCTTCTCCTTCTATTCCTGTGGTGGGGTGGGGAGGGATTGAACCCAGGACCTCCCAACTGCTCTATTACTGAGCCATCTACTACTACTGAGGGGCTACATGAGGGAGGAGGTTAGAAAAGGAAGCCTTATTTTTTGAGAACAAAAATATTTTCTGTGGTTGTTAGCTTTCTGAATTAATCCAAAACATCACTGTCCGATTGATTATTTTTTTTATTATTATTCTGGTAATCCATGGTTATTGGAGCAATATAAAAAAATATATAACCTCAATTCCATCCCCAAACACAGCCACTAGCTACCATTTTAGCACTAACTTTTTTTTCTCAGCATGAAAAATTAGTTATTAATTACCAGGAACACTTCTGCGTTATCAATAACTGTCTTTAAATTAGTAAACCCTGCAGCAGGACTGCCTGATTTGATTTCTGTATCTAACATTGGGCTTTGGTTCTTTTCATTTGTTTTATAACACAGAGTCTCCCTGTGTAGCCAAATTCCTGATCCTGTCTCAGCTGCCCAAGAGCTTGCTCCTTCTATTTGCACAGCGGAAGTAAAGTAATAAAGCCCTACTTTGTAGCCTGTGTGTCTGCTACAAAACCAAGCACCTAGGAACGGCCTCGGAGGGGTGACTCCATGGTAAAACCCTGTTTAGTGTTCACAAGACCTGAGGTTCGATCCCCAGCACCACAGAGAGAAAAAAAAAAAAGCCCCACAAAGATTAGGTTTTCTACTGTCATCATTATCAATCAAACACTTCCCCCTACTATGAAATCATTTGTTCCTAGAAAATTTGTTAAATATGAAGAAATACAGCTGAGAACAGAGGGGCTGGAGAGATGGCGCTGTGGATAAATCGGTTACTGTGTAGGTAGGAGGGAGGACTTGAATTCAGACTCCCAGCACCCACATAAAAGCTGGCATAGCAGCCTGAGGCAGTACTGAGGGGCAGACACGGGAGGGCCCTGAGGAGTACCCAGTCTATAGTCAACACACTGCTTTGGGTTCGGTGAGAGGCCCTGTCTCAATAAATGATGTGGAGAAGCAAATAAGGAAAGTCGTTCTGACATCGACCTCTGACCAGAACAAGCAAACAATGTAAAAAGTCCATCTGGGCCAGGGCTGCATGCACACAAGCCCAGCCCCTTGAGAGGCAGAGGCAGGAGGATCATGAGCTTGAGATCCATCTGTACTGTCTAGTGAGGCCTCATCCCAAACACCAAACAGCAGTAAAACAAACATCTGGAAATAACCACGTGTAACCTCACTACCAAAGAGGATGTCACAACCCAGACATGATCTGATTGGGGAGTAACGCTTTTTAAAAATTTATCTATGTAGGGCCATAGAACATAGTTTACTTTGTTGTTTGCGGCTTATTTTTTTTTTAAAGGTTTATTTAATGTATGTGAGTACACCATCGCTGTCCTCAGACACACTAGAAGAGGGCATCAGATCCCATTACAGATGGTTGTGAGCCACCATGTGGTTGCTGGGATTTGAACTCAGGACCTCTGGAAGAGCAGTCAGTGCTCTTAACCGCTGAGCCATCTCTCCAGCCCATCATATGTTAAAACACAGTTTTTATCAACTGAAAGATAATTAATTGCATTAGTATTTTATAAATTTTTTTCTTCACCAGATTTTTAACAGAAAATGACATTGGGGTCCTCACGTTGGTCCCCATTGATTCACATAAATACGAGGACTTTGCAACTGGGCCAGATGGGCAAGGAAGCTAAGCATTAAGAAGTAAGTTAAATAAACAAGAATGGGCGGGGCAGAGTGTAAAGACAGCAGAGGAAATGACGGCCATGTTCTAATTCTAGGGTAGGCCGAAGTGCAGGCAGTTCCAGAAGCATCCCTCTGAGAAGCTATTTCTACTCCAGTTCTGTGAGACCTGCAGTTACTCAGAAGGAACGAGAAGTCCCTCCGTCCACCGCATGCTTGCGAATTTTGCCATTTTCTCTGTGTGCAGTAGCTGTGACCTCTAGGAAATCCCCAGAGAAGCAACTGATTTTAATTCACTACAAAGAGGGGTCACTGTCCCTGGAGACGGATCTGGGATCTGGTGCTCCCTAGTACTCAACAGGAGAACATCAGTAGTCCTGGTCCTGAGCCTAAGCCTCAAGGACAAAACCTGAAGGCCAAAGGCCTTGGCACTAACTCTTGGAGGGCCCTGGAGCTATGATGCCATTAGGCACTAGGCTTGGTGTAAGAGTAGGTACCATCCCTGTCCCCTTGATTTTTCGGGTGGACCATAACCGCAGGCACTCAGTGGTTAAGTAAGAGAGAAGACGTGAACAGGTAACAGGAGGGCAGGTAGTCCGTATTTAAAATGGCAGGAAGGTATTTAGGCATGTGCATACCAGATCAAAGATCTGTCAGGAGCAGGGGAGGTCTAACAGCTAGGCAAATTATCACCTCATTTACCTGTTGCTTGTCCTTCAGCGCCATCCCAGCTCTAGAGCTGGACCAGAAAGCCAAGTCCCCTCTTGGCAGAGGATAGAAAGGGCTCCATGCCAAATGATCTGAGTGAGCCTGGCGGAGCTCATGCTGGCAAGAGAGATCGCCCTTGGGGCTCTGATTTCTCCCTAGAGGGCTCGGGGACGCTCTCTCGTATTTGAGCTTTGTTGCCAGTGCTGTCAATATGGCGGCAATTACACACAGGCACTCCCACCTTTCCCCCACAGAGCCCCAGCAACCAGCCCCACACGCCCACCCCACGGTCTTTCGAGTGACATGCCCATTCATGGCCCAGCTTCTTCTTGACAGGCTGTTGTTATTTTCTACGTGATTCGATGTCGCTTGAAGTATGAGGAAAGAAGTTTGGACTGTAAGCAATCCGTTGTTTCCAACTCCCCACATGTTTCTGAGCATCTCGCTGCTCCGGGTAGGCTTCGGGGCTGTCCTCTCCTGTCCCCGCGCGCATGCTCTTCCAGTGGCGGTTGGAAATGTAAGACATCTGCTTTAAAGCTGTCTTCATATCCTCGTCCTGGTGCAAAGACGTCTAAATCTTCCTGCTCTGTTTACCTGTTTACTGGAAGCTAATCACACATGCACAGGTCGGATTGTGGTGCACGCCATAGTTTGCTCTGTTAATGAAGTAACTAGTGGAACCAACTGGCCTCGGCGGGTCTAAGAATCAGGCTGAGCAGCAGCAGGGCTCTTGTGCTGTAGAGGATTTGAGAAATATCAGAGTGAGATGGCAAAACTCAGGGGCGGGGTAGAAATAGGATAAAAACCTGCACTGTAAACGCATTCCCAATTCCTTTGCTATAACTCGTTTCCTCTTTGTACGGTGCAGAGAGAGCCTCTCATCTCCCAGGGATAAGTAAGGAGGCAAAGGCATCTTTTGGAAACGTGAGCTTGGAACTGGAGGGCTGGCCCAGTGGTCAAGAGCACTTGCAACTCATGCAGAGGACTTAGGTTTGGTTTCCAGAATCCTCATGTCAGCTCACAACTGCCCAGAACTTTAGTCGCACAGGCATCTGACATTCTCTTGATTTCTCTGGAACGGCCCTGCACATAGTGCCCAGACACACCTGGATGCATATAAAAAAAAAAAAAAAAAAAAAAGTAAAAAACCCTCATGGAACTGTTTTGAAAAAGCTCCAAATTACATGGCTAGTAAGTGTCTATGTAGAATCATAGCTCAAATAGACCTTCTTAATACTGTACGGAAATATCTATCAACAACAAAACATACTCTGCTTGCCTAGAAGATTCCCGATCATAGGATATCGCCACATATGTTTAGAAGAACACGAACTAATGTGAAACCGTGTGCGGGTATGAAGCGCCTTTTTTTTTTTTTTTTTTTTTTGAGCTGGGGACCGAACCCAGGGCCTTGCGCTTTGTAGGCAAGCGCCTACCACTGAGCTAAATCCCCAACCCATGAAGCGCTTTTTTAAACAAGTCACTGTTTAAAAAATCCTCTGACCATTTCATAGAGTGTATTTTGATAACTTCATACACACACACACACACACGCACACGCACACGCACACGCACGCACACACACCTGTAACCTCTTTCAACTCATCTATATTCCCTCTTCTTCCCAGAAGGTTTCCTTTCCTAGTTTTTTCCTAGTTTTCCTAGTCTCTTTCTTGCTTGCTTGTTTGCTTTGCTTCTTTAGTTTTCCGCGACCCACGGATATCAATCAGGGTTGCTTGTGTTGGGGATGTTTACTGGAGCTCATGAAGCAAGTTACCGGCGGCTACACCACTGAGGAAAGACAAGGGTTCTTCAAGGAGAGGAGGGCCCAGGAGCTCCTGCCCCATCCACCTTGCGCAGCACTTCCGCAGGGAATCCAGCTGCTGCTGATTGGATGAGTGCAGCAGCCACGCCCTGACTAGAAGCCAGCACTGTCCATCCTCCCACCTCACTGCCTCTTCTACTTCCTCTTCCGGTTGTTCTCTGGGCCCTGAAGTGGGTGATAGAGCCAAACACTTAACAGTTACTTATTCGAAACACTGTGACCAGTTATGAGTCCTAATGCGGGTGTAGTTTTCTGTCAACTGACACAAGCTAGAGTCATCTGAAAGGACGGAAGCCAATTGAGAAAATGCCTCCGTAAGGTTCAGCTGTAGGGCACTTTCTTAACTAGCAGTTGATGAGGGCACATCCAGCTCATTGTGGGTGGGGCTATCTCTGAGCTGACAGTCCTGAGTTCTTTAAGAAGTCAGGTTAGTGGGGCTGGAGCAGATGGCTCAGTGGTTAAGAGCACTGACTGCTCTTCCAGAGGTCCTGAGTTCAAATCCCAGCAACCATATGGTAGCTCACAACCGTCTGTAGTGAGATCTGCTGCCTGGTGTGTCTGAAGATGGTTACAGTGTACTTACATATAATAAATAAGTAAATCTTTAAAAAAAAAAAAAAAAAGAAGTCAGGCTAGAGCTGAGCATAGTTGTACACACCTTTAATCCCAGGACTTGGCAGGCAGAAGCAGGAGGATCTCTGTGAGTTTGAGGCCAGCACGACCAGCACGACCTACATGGTGAATTCCAGGACAGCCAGAGCTGTACAGTGAGACCTTGCCTTGAAAAATTGTATATGTATATGATGTAAATTGTATATGTATATGATGTTGATGTATATGTATATATGTACATACTTTTATTATACATAATTTTATTGTAAATGCTTTGATTATAGATACTTTGTATTATATATAATTTTTATTTTATATCAATCTGAGCAAGTCACTAAGCAGCACTCCTCTGCATCAGCTCCTGCCTCCAGGTTCCTGCTCTGTTTGAGTTCTTGGCTTGGCTTCCTTCAGTGATAGACGACAGTGTGGAAAGATAAGCCAAATAAACCCCTTCCCCAGCGTGCTTTTGGTCATGGTATTTCACCTATGGGAGGTCAAATGACCCATTTGCAGGGGTCACCCAAGACCATCAGAAGACATATTTACAGTGCGATTCACAGCAATATCAAAATTACAGTTATGAAATAGCAACAAGAATAATGTTATGATGGGGGGGGCATTACCACAACCTGAGGAACTGTGTTAAAGGGTCGCAGCACGAGGAAGGTTAAGAAACACTGGCCTAGAGGGTCATGTGAGATGTAAGGAAAATAACTGACATTGTTTAGCCGTTTTTGCACCTACCATGTTTGTAGACTTCGATGATCTCAGGGGTCTAACACCATTAGCACAAACTCGGTCATCCAAGGCTTCTGTATTTCTACATGCAAGATGATTCATTAAGACCCCATCAAGAAAAAGGTGTCGAGTACGGGAGACCAGCAGGAGACAAATAACGATGAGATATAATGACCTGTGTGCATGACATATCTATGAAAAATGCTATAATGAGACCCATTACTTTGTGGGTTAAATTAAACAATTATTTTCAAGGGGCTGGAAAGATTGCTCAGTGGTCAAGAGCACATACTGCTCTTGTGGAGAGCCCGGGTTTGATTCTCAGCACCCACGTGGGGCAGCTCACAACCACTTGTGAGTCCTGCTCCAGGAGGATCCACTGGCTCCAGCCTCCAGGGGCACCTGCACTACGTCCACACGTCCACACCCAGACAAGCACTTGTGCACACGGTTAAAAGAAATTCTATTTTTAAAAGGAACAAAGCAGAGTAAAAAGAAAAGGACGCTGAAATTTCTCTGAGGCATTAAGTGCAGCGTTAGACCTGTTGACAAGCCCTGTTTCTCACATTAGCCTGGTAAGGAAGGAGATCCTGCACTCCCACAAGCGATGCAGTCGAGTAAGTTAAGGCGGAGTCGTAGAGTGGAGGCCCGAGCCAAGTGTTCTCATTCTGGTGCTGCTTCTGAGAATACCTAACTGCCAAGGCTCGAAGGCTACACAATCTTAGTGCCACACTCAAAAACCATGCTAAGCTACTGGTCTTTACCTTCCATTCTGTCACACTCAGAAACCACCCAAAATTTCAAATACTCAGCTGTGGTAACAATAACACTATACTCATACAAGTCCAAGAGCGCACTTGGCCACCCCACACACAGTCTTGCCACCATTACACAAATAGGCACACCTTGCCTTGCCTGGTGGGCTGGTATTAGAACTCAAAGCTGGCAGATGGGTGAGACCACGGATGACTCCCGCCCAGTCTCTACGGCACCTTCTGTGGTACTGTGAAAGCTAGCCAACAGGGAGGAAGCTTCTAGCTCAGTTCCAGCTTGATTTCTCTTTCGAGAGTGCTTGCTTATAGTTATGCCTTGCTCTGTGACTTGCCACCATGTACCTCCGAGTCAGGCCTCTGTAAATCAGTTCCTGCCACTGTGCACAGTGACAGGGCCCAGCCCGTTCACCCGTCTCTGCCGTCATTGTTTCTAGACAGGACACGTTTTGCATCGTCTTTAAAGGGTTTCGTCTTCAGTCCAGTCAGGCACGGAGTCCTGCACTCCTTCATCTCCCTGGGCACTCAGAGGTTGCATCACCGGATTTGAAGCATGTCCTCTGTCCAATGATGGGCTCCTGTCATTGATTCATGAGGTCATCTGTTTCCTCTGAGAGGAAAATCGGAGAACAGCAAAAGTTTAAAACAATAAATTCTCCTCATTAATGCTGATGAAATCTAGTCCCCTCCTCCTCCTTCAAACCTTAGCTTCTCATGGGAACAATATCAGTCTCCAGATTCTTCAGCAGCTATCATCCCCACGACAAGAAGATCAAAGATGGGAAGATCTGTGTAAACCGTTGTGCATGGATACACTTCAGAGCAGACTCTGAAACTTGACAAGAAGCATTTTGGTTTTGTGTTCTCTCTCTCTCTCTCTCTCTCTCTCTCTCTCTCTCTCTCTCTCTCTCTCTCTCTCTCTCTCTCTCTCTCTCTTAACTGAACCCAGAGTCCTGCATGGTACCACAGAGATGTGTTCCAAACCCAGAAGCCGGAACTCAGAAGCTTTCCTTTGAGAGCTCATCAGGTCTAGAGCCCTGTAAATGTTTCATGCATGAGTGGCATTTTCTCTCAACCTTTGGAAAGTTGCTCCCCACTCTCCTTTTCTGAAATAGGGTTCTTTTGTGTAGCCTTGGCTACAATGGAACTGTAGACCAGGCTGGCCTCACAAAGATCTGCCTGTCTCTGTCTCTCAAGTCCTGGGATTAAAGGCGAGACCCACCACTGCCCAGCAAGTTGCCCTCTTTTAAGAGTAAACTTGATGCTGTATAAAAGCTCACTTATTTTTCATGAGAAAATGCAATATTCAGGCTTCTCCTCTGATCAAACGTATATAATTAGATGACATGTTTTATGCCGAGATCTTGCCAGAGGGGGCCTGGAGAATCTTTTGCAAAGTGCTCCATCCACATGCAGACAGTGGTGATGTAAATCAGTTCAATCCATTTGAAAATCAAGTAGAAATTTGGATCTAAGAACCGTAAAAATGTTTGCTTTTTGGTTTAGTAATCTCCTGGCATCTCTTCCGGGCCTTTGGCTGAGCTCGAGTACAATATCAGTGATACCCTGGCCAGAATCCAAAGACGCAGAATGCTATGGATCTGAAAATACTCACTAAAATTTTTATTCTTGGAAATTTGGAAACAGGCTTAATAATAAGTACCATTTGTGTGGTTTCAGCAATTCAGAATCAGTTGTCCCAACAGTCCTTTTGATTTGTGGCGGCCCAGGAGGTAGCTGCTCTCACCCGGACTTTGTAGACGCAGAGGCTCCTGCTCAGAGTAGTTAAGGGACACAGAGCACATTCTTGGGGAGAAAGCAGAACAGAACCCCAAGTTCTCTCATACCCAAAGCTGTGCTATCCCCCTGCCCCTCTGTGTGTGTGTGTGTGTGTGAGTGTGTATGAGTGCGTGTGTATGAGAGTGTATGAGAGTGTGTGTGAGTGTGTGTGTGAGTGTGAGTGTGTGTGTGAGTGTCTGTGAGTGTGAGAGTATGTGTGTGAGTGTGTGTATGAGTGAGTGAGTGTGTGTATATGAGTGTGTGTGTGTGTGTGTGTGTGTGAGTGTGTGTGTGTGTGTGTGTGAGAGTGTGTGTGTGTGTGTGTGTGTGTATGTGTGTGTGTGTGTGCGTGTGTGTTGCATGTTCTTTTTACATTCACCACCAGTAGGGCAAAGGCTAACTGTATGAACTTGATGAAATGAAGATGTACCCTTCAAAGTAATCATTACAAAAAGTAACACAACATTGAGACAGATAGAGACAGACAGACAGGCAGACAGGTGACAGACAGAGACAGATGGACAGAGACAGAGAATCACAGAGAGATAGAGACAGACAGACTTGGGGGCTGGGATGGAGAGATGACAATATATATGAGCACTGGCTGCTCTTGCAGAGGTCCTGGGTTCAAATCCCAGCACGCACATGGCAGCCCACAACCATCTGCAACTTCAGTCCCAGGGGATCCTACGTCTTCTTTTGACCACTGAGATCACCAAGCGTGCACATGGCAAAACGTATGTAAGAGCAAGACATCCACACACATAAAAATGATTAAATAATAGCAAACGTTTAAGATTAAAAACCACACCCAAAAAGATCCCATCTTTGCTGTAATTATTACAGACTCTAAGGCAGTGTGGGTTGAGGACTAGAAGGGCGGGGATAAAGGCAACTGAGCAGCCTTCTTTTACTTTGGTGCCTTTGGGCTCAGAGTTCCACACTGCTGGGAGCCGCCTAATGCCCTTTAGCCTTTAGATTATTGCTTTCCAGGGTTAAGTGTACTTGGGTCTACTCACTGTGAGAATGCTAAGAGTACCCAATCATGATACTAAGAGATTCCCCCTAGGACTCTGGCTCTGTAGACTAACAAAGGCCCATGAAAGATGGGCACTTGGGCGCAGAGGCTGCCCACTACCCCCCCATCTCAGCCCACATCCTGCTTGGACCATCTTAGTGGCTCTTGGGAAGCCAACCTTGTGTGAAGCCCTGGGAGATGGACTTCCCGTCTGAGGTTGACAAAGGAGGGCTTGCCAGCTGGAGGTGCTGGGCCCTGGGGATCTGCCACCATTCTCAGCACCAGAGACTGTATGGTAGCTCAGAGGAGACAACCCTTCCCTCTTCCCAGCTGCTCCATCCCTGGTCTTAGCTCATCATGGGCATTCCCAAGGCTCCTTCCAAAAAGTAGCAACTGGGGTGCCTCTAGCCACTGTTCTCACAGCTGACATTGCAACCCCACACAAAGAGGCTTTGGGAATTTAGCAAAATCCAGGGAATGGGAGAAATTGAGGCCCAATCTTTCTAAGAGGCCACAGGGGCTCTGGGTTGAGGGTGAGGGAGGAATGGTGTGAAACCTGTCCCCAGATCGTGGCTTCTCTCCCAGGGTCTTGGCTGGCACTTGTCACTGACCTCTAGCTTCTGCTGAGAGAGCATGCTGTGTCTTGCTACACATGGTAGTATGACTAGTGTTCTTTCTTTTCCAGTCATGACCCTTTTGGCCCGGTGGTGTCACTGGCTTCACCATCAAACCCACATGGATGTTAGCGCCTTTTTGGTCCTTTGTTCCTTTTCAGGCACAGTTATATCGAGTCCTCCCGAATGCTATCACATCAAGTAAGCACCTTGAGATACATTTACAATCTCCATAGTCTAACATCCTGGATCATGGCGAGTTGAATAGAGACGTTGGGAGGCTGGGAAGAAACCTGTTTGGAAATAGTGCCTGGAGCCGAGGCTACAAGAGCGTGAGACACATGCTTCCCATGACTCTCCTAAACTGATCTTCCGAGTATTCACTGGGGGTTTAAAAGGAAAATACCGGGTAGTGCTTTCAAAGTAGGCAGCAGCCACTGGACGTAGTTGCACTCAGACAAACGAGTGACTTAGGGAATCGGAGTATGAGTGGTCCTGCTAGATTGCCTGGACTCTGCCACTCGCTGCCTGACTGGCCTTGACAAGGTCCATTCCCCTAACTGAACGATGAGATGATGACAGACAACAGCACTTGCCTCCTACAGGTATGCTGAGGACGAAGGTCATTGCATATTCGGAACTGCAGTTAGCATCTGGCATAGGAGGCTTGGTGCTTGTGAACTGTACCTACAGCAAACTCGGGAGGTTTCTTCACAGCATTCCTCTGCCACCGAGAGGTACCGCTTCGGTTGTGTCTTCATGCTATGCATTTGCAAGTAGAGGAAAAAAATAAAATACTAGAAGCACACTGGTCAGAAGTTTGTTTAAAGAAAAACATAGGAGTGCAAGAATTGTTTAGTATTGTGAAATCTGTCACTGATGCTCACCTTCTTAGAAAATCTCATTATTATATGTTAATATATTATATATATTAAATAGCTGTTTGGTCAAACCCAACAGTCCTTTGTTTTACTTTAAATGTTTCAATTGGAATAGACACTGCACATTCACATGGAAACACATTGATTAAAAATGTATTACAGTGTTTCATATTGAAATGAAAATGCTTTTAGTCAGATTAAACTGGCCACTGTGGAGATTGCCGGATGTCGTTCTACAAGTACTGTTCATTGCAACTGGACAAGTGAAACCCACCACAGCTGTGGGCAGATAATTACTTATAGACGATAACATTATAAATCCCTGACATTCATAAAAACTTATTGGAAAGCTGTTAGGAACTAACCTAAATGAAAATGCCTGGTTACAAAGTTACCAATAGGTTTCCTGCATATGAATACAAAATAAAGCCCATCATTTCTCAGCCTTATTCACTAGATGACCGTTCCTCTGTTCCCTGCCCCCATACCCCATCTCTTCCTGCCTCTGAGCAGTGCACTGCAGCAGGAAGGATTCTCTTGGATCAGCCGCAGTCGTGGCTTGGAGCAGGGCAATTCTTTTTTTCACAGCTTCGGTTACCTGCTGGCAGGAACTAAGCGTGTGCCTGTTCTGTTTGAGCCATGTGTGTCAAACAAGCCATGTTGTTCAAATCAAGAGGATTCGCCATAGTTCTAGAGAGATATAGAGACTAGCCCAGAGAGGCAGAGTTCCTATGGCTTCATGTATCTGTTAACCTGGCTTAGACACATTTCCCCAACGGCAGCGTGGCTATTTGAGGCTCTGTTTGCCTTGAAACAGTCACAGATTTAACCAGTTCTTCGCGGTACTCAACCTCTTGAAACCGTAAAAAGAAGCTATTTGATCATTGTTTTAATAGCTCATCTAGCACGGAGGGCAGGACCATCTGAGCAGGGAGTTACTTCTTGGATCATTAAGTTTATACACAAACTCCATGTGGCGAGCTTCCCTTCTGACCTGCTACTAGATCCAGCCTGTTGCCTTGTGATTGGCTGTGTGCAATGGTTCACTTTTTATTTAAAATGGGCTGTGAGGACATTGTAAGGCTGTGTTTGATGACACTGAAAAAATAATATTTGTGATATAAGCTGACCAAACAGAGCCACATCTACAAAAGCTTTTAATTTAACAAAATATTGATGCCTCTGAAATGAGTCTAAAGATGTATTCTGAAAATCAGCATCGAGATTAATACCAAAGTGATTAATCTGAGTGATTTGGTATTAATTTCACAATCAGTATTTGATGAAATTTAAGAAACAAAACCAGCTATTAATACATTATTTTTGAAAACCATTTTGTTTTGAGCTTTTGACATCATATTAACCACATCCACAAAAAAGGAGAGAATGTGGATTGGACCATCATTACGTTATCAGCCTGCAAACGGTTTTGAAAAAAAAAAAAAGATTTCATGGTCACGATGACTTCTCTAAGAATTTCGTTAAAGGAACCACAAAAGCATCCTTTATAAAACACACACCATTAGTCTAACTAAGGGAATTTGATTTGTCAAAACTCTAAGTATAGATCTACTTAGGAGCCTGTCTAATCATTCTTCCAGTTAAAAGTTTTGTGACAGATGCAACTCTTCGTCCCCCTTTTGCTCCCTCCTCCTCAGCTGGATTTGGGTTGTTTTACATAAACCACAAAATCAAAATATATAAATTACTTAACACTTCTATTTGGTATTTTGGATGCCCTCTTCCTCCCCCTTGCTTGCCTCGCCGTCCTCATTTAACAAACATATATTGAAAACCTATTACGGGTTAGCTATTTATGCCCCGGGCTTAGAGTACTGAACAGTATCTCTGCCCTTGTGAGTTCATATTCTGATTCTGGTGGAAACAAGACACAGGCAACTTAGAAAGGAGAACTCCTGTGCGTCTGCAGTCTAACTGCTTGGTTAGCCATGAGGCTAGGTACCGCCCCTCAGCTGTCAATCATGCCCCTGCACAAAGGGGAGGAAACCCTGTTTTAGCTGCTACTCTCAAGTGCTGGGAGCAGGAGGCACTTGTAATGTGCTGTCAGCTCTGGATCACTGTGACGGGCTCTCTGGGAAGAGGAACCTGTCTTTACGACTCACTTTGTGCAATGTCATAGATCACTCCCTTGGTCTCAGTGAGCTGGTTTCCTCACCTCTTAGATGGTATAACACTGCTCCATGAAATCCTATCGTTCAGATGGGTGACATCGGTGTTGTCTAGTACCTGGCAGTGGGAGTCACGTTTACTCCATCCAGCGACGACACTGTCTCACTCTGGAGCCAGTCCTTTGTCGTATGACAGGTTCGCACTTAGGCGTTTTGGTGATTTGACCCATGTGACCAGACTGTACCTATGTGTCCAGCCCCAAGCTCTACATTTTTAAAAGAATTACATTATTTATGCATTTACATGTGTGTGTGTGTGTGTGTGTGTGTGTGTGTGTGTGAGCGCGCGTGCGCGTGTGTGTCACACTATGCACCTGGAGATTACAGGGATTATGGGACTCAGTTCTCTCCTTCCACCATGTGGTTTCCAGGAATTGAATTCATGGCACCAGGCTTGGTGTTGAGTTCTTTAACCAGCTATCCCACTAGCCTTCCACTGTGTGTCCATCACTGCTCCCATTGCCCATGGACAGACTCTATTCCTCAGCCTTCTGACATATTTACACAGCAGTGTTTCTCCAGGGAGCTTCCAAGTCCTGAGAGTTGGACTGGGGCTGCCTCGCTGCTCTCTCTTGTTCTAAGGCTTCCAGCGTCAGACACTGTGAAGGTACTTGGTGCTGACACCCACTGATGGACTACCCAGCCTCCAGTTGTGTAATTCGGCCTAATAAATTCCCCTTTATATAAGTAACAGCCAGCTACTGTTCCTGTTTCTCTAAAGAATCCTGGCTAACACATTGTCCCAATAGATCACTAGTTGCAAAGACTGAACACAAGGTAGAAAACCCCACTTCAAACATAAAGTTAGCAAAGACCTGGAGTCATAGCCACGCGGCCTTGCTACTTCTTTATCCTAGCCACAGAGCCACAGGGAAGGCAGACCAAAAAGGAGCCCTCTGGGTGCACTGTTTTGATTCTGAACGGAGGCTGTGCCTTGTGGCTGCTCCCTGGTGGACAGCCAAACTCTGCCAGCCCCAGCTGAGATACCACTTACCAGCTGGGAATCTTCAGGGGCAGGGCCTGTGCAACATGTTTACAAGCTGTGTGGCTATTAGCAACATCTTATAGCTCCAGCTAATTAACCGGAGAGTGGCTGATGAAGCCCGGCTCTAAAGAGGGCCAAATTGCATCAGTGTTTGGGCTTAAATTGATACCAAAAAATAGCTCGCTCCAGGTGTGTTCCCCAGGCAGGTGGCTTGTTTGCTGAGCTTCACTTCCAGTAGGTCCCAAAGTGGCCAGGGTGTCAGGGTTATGAGTTGATTAAGGTCATTTAAATCGGCTAAGCGCTAAGTGTAGCTGGCGTTTCAGCCCAGTGGTAACGACCGTGTGTGTCCACCAACCTAGCAGAATCTACCCCAGAAGCATCCTGGACACCAGGTTACTACAAAGTGAAACGGGTAGAGACTCATAATATAGTCCCAGCTTCCTCTCCAAGACACGTGTTTTCCTTTAAAACGCCCACATTATTCAAGCAGGGGGGAAAAGCTCCTCTTATTTGACCACGACATCTCTTCATGCTTGGCATTTCTAACTCAGTGTGAGTTGAGTTTCTTAAAATTGTATTTCTTTAAAAACACCCGTGAATACCGTAGTAGTTGAAACTAGAAATGGTCCCCCATTGTCTTGAGCATTTGAACAATTGATCTCTCCCTAGTCGGTTGTGCTGTTTGGGGAGGTTCAGGTGACACAACCTTGCTGGAGGAAGTTACATCACTGGGGGGCGGGCTCTGAGAGTAAACAGTCTCCGCCACTTCCGGTTCATTCTCCCTGCCCTGTGCGTAACCGTTCCAGACCTGAACTCTCAGCATCCAGTTCCTGAGGCCATGCCTGCTGTTTGCTGCCACTTCTTCCCACCATAGGACTCTCGTAGATACACTTTATGAAGGACAAAATAACCTGAAACTGAATGATCCTAGCAGAGGCAAGCCAATGAGTCAGGGTAAAGTCGGTGTCCCCCAGCGATTACAGCAATGGCAGCGTGTCGGTTGTCAGATGTTCCGGCTCGATGAAGGATCAGGGGGATTTGGGGTCATTCTCAGCACCATCCAGAAGATCCCAGTATCCACTGGGAAGCCCATCAGATACCAAGATCAGTTCCTGGGAAGATAAGTTCCCAGGGAGGCAACATGCTAATACTAGTGGTTACTATTGGGCAATTGGTAAGATATCAATTGCGGTGACTTTCACCTTTTAAGAACTATTTTTTTTTCCCGGAGCTGGGGACCGAACCCAGGGCCTTGCGCTTGCTAGGCAAGCGCTCTACCACTGAGCTAAATCCCCAACCCCAAGAACTATCTGTTTAAACCATTAAAAAGCAGATCCCGCCCTGCTTTCTAACAACAATGACTACAACAACAACTTTGGTTTCAGGTCGCCCTTGGGCTGTATTGGTTCTATCCCACTTTGAGTAGTGATAGAAGAAGACTTTGAATCTGGCACTTCTTCCCCCGGGGTTGGTGATAACTGGGTGATCAGAAGTCACAAAGGAAGATGGAAAGTGCCCAATGGCAGTCTCCAGCTCCTGCACTGAGAGGTTGCTGGACCTGTCTTACTTGGGGGACACTTTGAGAGAGTAGGTAATGGTACCTTTGCAGCCCAGCCTCATCCCAGTGGTGGGGCGGGTGTTGTGAGGATCGCTATTTGCTAATTACACCTTGGTGAGCACCTTGCTCCTTGGAGGGAAGGGAAGCCACATCAGTACAAAATAGCAACCAAACAGTGCTCTTGACGCAGCCTAATGACTCTTCTCCAGGCGTCCAGACCTGCGCTTCTGTGCATCATAGGCCAGGTTCCATCTCAGTTTACCCTGGTGCCTTCACCTGGCTCCTTCACAAAGCCTCCCCTACGTCCACCCCTGATTGCTAGACAAACTACTGCCCCTCACAACAGATCTCTTAACCACGGGAAGTTAGTCCTGTCTTCGTTTTTAAACCTAACCTCAACCACCTCTGCTCTTTAGAGAGGAGGGACAATGGATTTGCCAGCATCCGGAGTCTTTTCAGTGGGAGGAATGAGTGTGTAGCCTCCACTATGAGTGATCGTTCTGCCAGGATGGGGGAAGGAGAAAAGGGGTGTAATGGGTCCTTTTCCTGTCTTCCCTGAATCTACTGAGGCCCATGTCCTGGCCTTCCTTGCAACAATGGCCCCCCGCAGAGAAAGGCAGCCACTTTTTATGAGACAGTGTTTGCAAAAGTAATGGCTTCTGTGTGGATTTAGAAGGCTTCGGGGGAGCCTGACAGGCTTTCTTGCGCAGTGCCAAGCTAACTACTTCTGAAAGGGGGCCATATGCTGCCCTTACAACATCCCTTTGGTGCTTAATTTGATGAAACAATGCATCACAATCAGCCGTGAGGACAGCAGCCGTGGTGGATGGAGGGCCACTCGCATGATCCAACCCCGAGTTCGCCATGCTAATCCCATTACTCGCCTGAGTTGGCTTGTTTTGGGCTACCTTTAAAAAAAAGTTATTTCTCTATTGGTCAAATTGCCTCGAGGTCTGGAAGATTTAATGTATCATAAGACTCATTAGACAACCAGCCTGGCAGCACCCACTGCTGGGCAGAACGCTGGCATATGGAGGAATCCAGACCGAAGACTCGAAGTTCACACACACACACACACACACACACACACACGACACTCAGCCAAGGCCTCGAGGGATGAGGCCGGGACATCCGGAGAAGTGTAAAGTGTGTCGGAAGGCAGTGTAGCTTAATGGCTACATGAGTCAGGAGACCTTACTAAAATGAGAATTCTGGTTCCTCCTGTCTAGAGAGTGGGGGCACAGACCGGATATGTTAACTAGGAGACACTGAGGCCACTGGTCCACACAAGGACCACATTCGAGACAGCCAAGTGCTAGACAAACCTGAGAACAGCCAATAACAGCAGCTGACACTTCTTAACTAGAAACAAACCACTGTGCTGCCGAAACTGTACCTGTGTTTTATACAGTCATCTGTTTAATCTCTCCCTTCGAATTCATGAAGGGAGAAGACAGCCATGTACAAAGTAAGTTATGAGGGAAGTCATGCGGCCTGTAAGAAGTAGTTAAACTTCAAACCGTGTCCTTTCGACTGTTTTGATGACTTTGTAAATGCCGACTTGGGCGACATAGAATCTACTGAGGAGAGAGGGATTGCCTAGATTAGGTTGGACTCTGGGCAGGTCCTGGGGATTGTCTTGTTTGTTAACTGGTGTTGGCAGACACAGCCCACTGTGGGCGGCACTTATCCCTTAGGCAGGGAGTCCTGAACTACATGGGACAGGAGAAAGCTAGAGAAAGCAAGCGGGCAGCACAAGGACATTTGCTCTCTCTGACATTAACTTTGTATGTGTGGATAGCTGTTTTAAATCCCTGCCTTGATTTCTCCTCAGTAAAGAAAGGCAGCCTGGAACTGAAAACAGAAATGAACCCCTTCCCTCCCCCACGTTACATTTGGTCAGGATAATTCATCACAGCAACGGGCATGAAACTACAAGAGCTGCTTGATTCTTTGCTCCTGCTGCTTTTTTAAACAGTTTTATACTAGTGCATATTTATTCCACATGACAAGAGGATTCATGATGACATTCCGTGCATGTATGTTGCATCATCCTGGTTGTTTTCAGCATCACACCAAGTCCTTTCAAACAGCGGAACAGATCTCTGGCCCTGTCTCAATGAATGGGGGCTTCGGGACACTTCTTGGGCCAAATTACCACTCATCCCATGGACTCTAACTCCCTGTTTCTATAGCCTTTCCTCTAGAAGATCTCAGCCATACTGGGATGCTGATGATAATTGAAATTCAGAAGAAGTCATGAATCAAAGCAACGTGTAGCCGTTGCCATGAGCTGGTATAATCTAAACCCAAACCCTGTCTGGTCATATCTCAGCCCCCTTGACCCTTCGTGTTACAGGTGATCTGAATGAAACTCTCCTGTCTTCCCAGAAGGATAACGGCGAAGGGTAAAACAATTGAACACTTTCTAGAGGCTTCTGGCCTTAGAGCCTCCTGGAAGCCCCAGTGAAGGTAGAATGGTTTTTGTAACTCTTGCAGTTGGTCTGCTTGCTGTCTTACCCTCAGGCCATGGTTACATGTAGTTTTCCTGTGGTAGTTTGTAATTGGCACCCATAGGCCCATAGGGAATGATACTATTAGGAGGTGTGGCCTTGTTGGGTGGGTGTGGCCTCGTTGGAGTGGGTGTGGCCTTGTCAGGTGGAGTGTGGAGTGGAGAGTGTGTCACTGTAGAGGTCGGCTTTGGGGTCTTACATATGCTCAAGTCATAGCCAGTGGAGCAGTCTCCTGCTGCCTTTGGATCATGGCATAGAACTCTCAGCTCCTCCTGCACCATGTTTGCCTGCATGCCACCATGCTTCCCACAGTGACGATAATGGACTGAGCTTCTAACATTGTAAGCCAGCCCCAATTACATGTCCTTTATAAGATTTACCTTGGTCATGGTGTGTCTTGACAGCCATGGAAACCCTAAGACATTTACCAATTCAGTCTTTTTTCATAAGGAAGGTATGTTTTTGCAGTTCCATTTTTTAAAAGCGTTAACGTGACCAGTAGTTTTTGTTTTCCCCTCATGAACCATAATTCATGAGTAAGACGGTAGCACCAGGGCATTCCCTGGAGGGGTGCTTCTGAGAGCAATGCTCACAGGCACAGCTCCAAGCCATGTAACGCTCACCCAGCTGGTCGTTTCTACACGTGGAATCACACGTGGAATCAGAATCACATGTTCCAGTGAAAGCATGGCTGCAGCTGTGCAGCGGCCTCTCCTCTCAGGTGAGTGTGCTGAATGAAGACCAAGACTGCGCTTCTGGGGAGTCGGAGGCCGGGGACTCGCTCCACTGAAATCTGATCCGCGGTTTCTTCCACCATCAAACAAGGGACCCAGACCTTCAGGTCCAGCATTGTCCCTAAACATCCAACCCAAGCGAACGCCTGTGGGCATTTCTCTTCTACGCTGGCAAATCCAAGGTTCCAGCATAGAGGACAGACAGCTCGTAAATTCAGGTATATGTGTGTTATGTGTCGACATACACATTTTATTTTTTAAAAAAAGATTTAATATTTTTGATTTTGTGTATGCCAGAGGATGAGGGGAATGGGAAGGTGCTTCAGGAAACCAGAGATGTCTGATTCCCCTGGAACTGGAGTTGTGGCCTGTCGTGAGCCACCGATCCTGGGTGCAAGGGGCCAAACTCAGACCCTCTCCAATGAGCAGTTCTCACAGTGTAACCTCCGGGTCACCTTTCCAGCCCCAACATTTTATTTTCCATAAGGTTATTTACTGAGTTACAGTCTTCACCTCGGTTTTCCAGCGAGCCTTTAGATACTTCAAGATATGTCAGGTCTTTTTCCCCCTGCTGTCCCCACTTGAGATTGCTCACAAACCACAGAATGTTACACACAAGAATCCCTCAGCATCTGCAAGGGGATCCCGAGATCTGTGGTTGTTCAGGTCGCTTGTACAGAATGGCACAGTATATACAAAGAACCTGTGGACGTTGTCCTGTATACTCAAAGGCCTGCCTAGGTAACTGTTAATGCTACTATTAGACACGGATGTATAGAGATGACAAGGAAGAGTGTCCGTGCTCAGTACTGGTGACATTTTCTGAATATTTTTCAGTCCAAAGTTGGTTAAATCTGGGGTTGAGCTTTCAGATATAGGGGAGAGTACATGTGTGTATGCATCTGTCTCTGTCTCTGTCTCTGTCTCTGTCTCTGTCTCTCTCTCTCTCTCTCTCTCTTTGTGTGTGTGTGTTTATACATAAATACTTCCTTTGTAACAAGAAAGCATATTTGTATTTGATTCCTGGACAATCGAGCAGGCACTATGTTACAATTAATTATTCATCACAAGAATTGCGAGAGACGCCATGGTTCCCATTTTATAGATGGGACAGAGAGAAAGCGCTCATGTAACCCAGAGATCAACCGAGGTCAAGGAGGCTTTGCCATTCTGGAAGTCTGTACACTCAGGTGAAAAGACACTTCCTTCTGCGCAGACTTGCCCACCAAGTTTGTCACTGTTACTGATGCAGCTTTTTTTTTTTTTTTTTTTAAATTCCGAACTTTTCTTCAGTTGTTTCAGATACTGCTTGCTGTTAAGCACTGCTTCGGGTTGTCAGCTCCTGTTCCTCAGAACAAGACAGTACGCAGGCGCAGGCGTAGGTGTTCGGCCACGCCTTTCCAACCTTTGTGTCTGTCTTAACAGCCATGGAAGATGCAGACGCCTACATTCTCTGGAAGCTTTCCCTGACGAGGCAGTCACTCGCTGCTTTATAAAACCCGTAGGGAAACGCCTCTCTCTTTTTGCCCTTTTACTAAGTGTCTGTATTTTCTTAGAACACAGTTCAGAAGTTACTGTCTCTGACATTGAAATGCCAGAGATATTGTGATGAAGTAGGGGAAAAAAAAGGATTTGATACAAAAGGAATGACACGACAAAGGCGATGGCTGCGGGATTCTGGGAGTAGGAGAGAGGTGGGGAACAGGGACCACGGGGTCTGGCCCTCGGAGCCACGGTGTTGAATAGGCCATTAAGTCGTGCAACTCTCCTCAGCTTAACTGGTCCAACAGAAAAGAAGGCTGCAATCTTCAGACGTGTTTGAAGACTCTATGAAAGGCTGTGGTTATAGCCTAATTGATAACTTTATGAAAAAAAAACTGGGGCTGAGGCTGTATACGAGTCTACAGGTGCCCGTATTCTGTAGCTCGGATGGCTTCGTTAACAAGCTGGGTCCTATTTGGGATGAGGGGCGCCGATCCCTCTCCTACAGCCCAGGGCCCTTGCTTTACTCAGGTAGCGTATATAGCCTTTGGCCTTGCACATTCGTAAGTTACTGTTGTTGGTCTCTCTGTGCTGCAAAATGCCAGCGCCAGGGCTGGCCACAGACAGGGACATGTCTGGAAGGACATTTGAGTTAATTCACAATTGCTGCTCGCAGAGTTCCCCAAAGTTCTGGTTTCTAAAAGACTGTGTTGAGGGTGCAGTGCAAAATGTAGCAATGTACTTAATGACGCGTTGGAAGAAACTCTAGGGTGACAAGGAATGTGGCCATCCTGGCCAAACCCCTGTGGCCAAGAGGAAAGGAATTCTTAAGTGAGAGACTTAGAACAACCTTGAAGGCAATGGAACTTTTAATCATCACCCTGGTGGTTTTCCCTATAAATTAACACAAAGCTTGTTTAATCTCATTCAGACTAAACTTATCATGCAAGGGAAAGAAAAAACAGAAAAGGAAAGAAAAATTCATCTTATTCACCACGGAGTGCTATCCCTCGATGCTTTGGTGTTCATTTGCTCACCAGACTTCATAAAAGATAAACTTTATTGAATTTAAGCATATTTGCCTACGAAATGTTTCAGAAATCTAAATGATGCACTTTAGACAGCGTCTAAATTAGACAATTTAAAAGTGGGGAAGCAACAGGTATTAAAATGGATAGAGACGAGGTTTTTTTGATCCCCCTCTCTGCTCTGCCGCTAAACTCTCACATCTCCAAAGAGTCCTGTTCATTTTCAGCTGCTTTCTGAGGAGCAGGGTGCCGGGCAGACACAATGTTTCCCTGCTAAACAATAGTCCTGTTTAATTTAACGCCTTCAGCAAAAAACCCAACCATATCCCACCAGACCATTACACACAGTTTACCCTGGTCTTTTCGGGTTTTTTCTTTTTCTTTCTTTTTTTTCTTGTTTCACTTTCAGGAGCAGGGAGGGGAGGGGACAAGGCTAAAAACAAACTAATTTTTGGTCATTTTATTCCTTTCGCAAACAGTTTGAAGACTAACCAATTTGTACTTACAAATCTGGGGCATTAGCAGACGGGGACCCTAAATCCGCATGCACACAAGCGGTAACTGTTTGTATGCCAAGCTGTTTGTAAGCCTGATTTGACAGCAGAGAGCTATTCACGCCTTTGTCAACTGTCAGTCTAAAAACGTTAACCTGCCTGGGTCCCGGGGTATGGGAGCGCTAAGTCTTCCCTCCTTCAACCGTATAATGAACAGACTGTTTCATTAATGAGACAATTCACTCCACACATCCAGCCCAAACAACTTATTTCACAATTTGTGAGCAGAATTAAATTTCGGGGGAGTCGCGAGAGGGGGGTGGGAGGGAAGGGGGGAGTAGGTGAGTTGTGCACAATATACCAAGGGATCAATGCGTCGGGATAAGTGTCCCAGGCAATTTTGCCAGCGGTTGTGGGCTGAGGCTTGGGAGGCCACAGCATGCAGATCAGCCGGATTAGGTGGGGGAGCACAGCATTAGGGTCAAGTGTCTCACGGGGGAGCTGATAAACACCCCAAACCTGACAACAGATTTTCCTTTCTTCCAGCACCACTTGGTAAGCGTCAGAGCAAATCTTCTGAATGGCAGTGGCGTTTACTTAGAGGCCTTTCTTCAGGAAGACACTCTGTCCTTTTTTCTGAAGCGCATTCCCGCCTGCCTCAGAGTAAATTTGCCCGGCATCTCACACTCACTCATGCCACACACACACACACACACACACACACACACACACAGTGCCTTTTTCTCCATATCTTAACTATAAGTCTTTGTCTCAAGGTGTGTGAACCAGTCCCAAAATCCACATCAAGAGTTCCTGAGGTTTCAGAGGCCCTGGATTTAGCTTTAATACAAATTAAACACTTTGAAGATTATACAATAAAAAACCCTCCCCCTCCCCTTCCCTGTTACAGAACACTCATTTTAAACGTAGCCAATGTATGGATCCTGTTAAGTGGGGGAAACTAAGCAGCAAATGGTCACAGAACAGCTCAGTCTCTTAACATCCTATCTGTCCATTGCTGCTAATTCAAACCAAGTAGCCAGTGTGTAGTATTTCTTCTGATTTTGCAACCCGAAAGGGAGAGGCCATGCTTATGGTATTAAGTTGTACCTCTGTGTTAACTCAAAGTGCACGATAGAAAATCAATGTTGCAACATCAAACATGGCCTAACCCCATGCTTGCTTTCATTTTGAGATGTTCTGAACAGTTTAAGCAGCCTCAAATGTTCCAGGACACTTCGTTGCCTGCAGCCTGGTTTTCTTACCTTTTCCACTTCTTTTTTTCTTTTAAACTTCTTTGGGCGGCTTCATGTTTAATTCGGCGGGGCTTTGTAAACCCAATGTGAAGCCTTTGAAGTTTAGAAGTCTTTAAAATGATCAGCTAGAAAAGGCCTCTGAGAACCAGGGTGTCTTATACCTTTACATTAGAACTCTTTGGGGTAAATCAGAAGACATTTTCCTTTGGTAAGTGTTGGGCGGGGTTTCTCTATTGTGCATTTTGACTTAGCAATGGAAGCTATTTTTGAAACGCTGAGCAGCGCCTCGGGACCGAGATGGACATCTTTGGGAAGTTAATTGTCTTGATGTTGCTTGCTATGTCCACCAGCTTTGCAGAGAATATTTTCTCAGGCATGGCGGCCATTAGCACCCAGATGCTTCCCCATCCTGCCTCTGGAGTGTTACAACGTCCTCTTATTTTATTTTTTTTTATTTCTTCTTGCAAATGCTTCTGTTTTCATTTTTAAATTAAAATTATAGCCCCGTGTTTTCTATTTTTTACAAATACTTAATTTTGCACATTAGGTTTGACTAACTCTCCTGTTTATACTTCTTAGTAGTTACTTTCATTTTTGGTTTCTGAGAATTCCCAAACATTAAAAAAAAAATGTGTGTGTGTGTGTGTGTGTGTGTGTGTGTGTGTGTGTGTGTGTGTGTGTGTGTGTGTGTGATTTTCTCATCCCATACATATGTGCCTTTGGGGATCTGCCTTGGGTTGTCAGTACCTGCTGAGGCTGTGCACCTTGCAGGTCTCTGCTGAGGGTGATCTCAAAGGGGGTGTGCTCTTCTGAGGGACTCTCGTTACAGTGAGAGGTGCCCCCATTGTGTGTCTTTTCACCCTTTCGATAGTTATTTTCATCTTATGTGTATGGGTATTTTGCCTGAAGATATAACTGTCTGCCACTTATGTGCCAGAAGAGGGTGCCAGAGTCATTGGACCTGGAATTATGGATTCCCAGCTTCCATGTGAGTGAGTGCTAGGAATAGACCCCTGGTCTCTGAAAGAGCAGCCAGCGTTTGTAGCCACAGAGCCATCTCTCCAGCCCCCCCTTTTTTAAGAAATAGAGAGAAATGTGCTGTATCTGAGTGCTGAATGCAACCATCAATTAAGATACTTAGGGGACTAGGAACAATTCCCCACCTTCAAAGACTGGCATGTTTTTGAGAAAATTAGCTTGATGTTTGCTGCCGCTGACAGGTTCTAGGCTAACCAAAAACACACCACAAAACAAAACACCTTGCTGGTTGACTGCGCCAGTGGTCCGCTATGATCTGCTGTGCCAAGAATTCCATGAATAATAATGAGGACACACCATCTCGGGCAAACTGGCAAGCAGAGAGCCTGCCTAATCTTGTGGAAATTCTGCACGGTCACAGCCCCTCCCCCTTCCATAAGCTGCTTCAGCTCCCTCCCTGCATCAGCATCACTTAACCATCATCCCTCCTTCCCCGCAGCCCCTCCCCTCGGCCCTCCCAGGGGTCTGCCTTGGCTGTCACACTGGTCTTCCCCAGTTCTCCTCTGGAGTTTCCATCCATGAAGAATGTGGAATGTCAAGCAGCTTCCGACAGGATGAAAGACTAAGTCTCCTACCTACAGTCAACCCTCTCTCCAATCCTTCCCAAACAGTTCCGCCAACTGACCACATTCAAATGCCTGAGACTACAGGGAGGCATCTCATTCAAATCACCACACTTAGTCAATAAAGTGCTTACCATACAAGCATGAGGACCTGGGTTGGCTCCCCAGCTCCCACAAGGAAGAGTTGGACATGACAGTATGCTTGTCGTCTTAGCACCGAGGGAGACAGAAACAGGCAAAACCCTGAGGGAGGCTTGCCAGCCAGCCAGCCAGCCAGCCAGCCTGATCTGTGAGCCTCAACGTAAGAACGAGGTGGATGCTCCTGAGGAAAATCACTTGAGGTTTGTTTCTGGCTTCCACAGACAGAAACACCTACATATGTGAACACACGCACACACAGGCATTCGTGTGCACACACAATTAGAAGGGCTTCCAAGACACCCTTAACACAGTACAGACTATGGCCAGTACACTTGTTGCCCACACTATGGCAAAGGTAACTCATGAAAAGAAGACATTTAATCAGACTTAAGGTTTGTGCTGGCTGGTTTTGTGTGCCAACTTGACACAAGCTGGAGCTATCACAGAGAAAGGAGCCTCCCTTGAGGAAACGCCTCCATGAGATCCAGCTATAAGGCATTTTCTCAACAAGTGATCAAGGGGGGAGGACCCAGACCATTGAGCAAGCCATGGGAATCAAGCTGGTAAGAAACATCCCTCCATGGCCTCTGCATCAGCTCCTGCTTCCTGACCTGCTTGAGTTGCAGTCCTGACTTCCTTTGGTGATGAACAGCAATGTGGAAGTGTAAGCTGAATAAACCCTTTCCTCCCCGACTTGCTTCTTGGTCATGGTGTTTGTGCAGGAATAGAAGCCCTGACTAAGACAAGGTTCCAGAGCTCATGATGTGGAGTGTAGGTGTGGTGATAGATGACTGGAGCAGCTGAATGCTCACAGCTTAATCCACAAGGAGGATGCCGAGAGAAACAAACTGAAAACGACACTATTCCAACCAAAGCACTCATGCACCTATAGGGGCCATTTAAACTACTGAAGAGATTCAGACACTGTCACTGAAGATGCATCCTGGTAATAGAACCTGGAGAAATCAAAGTAGTATTGAACTGGAACCCTTCTCTCTGTTGGTTACCTATCGCAGTGTTATAAGAGCTAGTCTTACTGCCAGGAGAGAAAGGGTACCAACAGTCAACCCAGAAAGCTACATTAATAACTCTCCCAGAAAGGTATCAGTGCCCAGTGATAACAATCGTGGCACCAATGTCTTGGGAGTAGCCAACAGTTGTCTGAAAGACATGCTCAACAGGAAGGAACTCATGCATGCTGCAATTAGCCTGGTGGAGAATCCATGGCTAGGAGGTCATGGGGAGAGCCTACTACTGTCATCTTGCTAACTGACACAGTAACTACCTTCATAGATTAGACTGGCTCACACCTCACCAGAGAAGCTTTCTGTTGGACAATGGGAGGAAGTCAACACAGAGAACCAGAAATGGTCAAAACACAGATAGATGGTTCATCCCCAAATGGGACAGCTATATCAGATCCCTTCTCCCTAAGACTCAGAGAACATCATGGAAGGAAGGTGGACAAGATCATAAGAACCAGAGATTCAGGACAGCTGTGAAACATGTCTCCTGGACATGACACAGCCGCTTGCCCACGGTCTGCACAAAGCCATACTGAGTGACATCCCAGAATGAGTGAAGGCCCTCTCAGGGCCCCAGCCCTACTTGAGAGGCTGCTGAAGGAGGGGGTCAGTTTTCATCAGGAGTGGCACTCTGATAGTTGTCCATGTGACTGTGGACAGCCCTCCTGCCATGTGTGAGTGTGGGCAATACTATTAGGACTCACTGGTCATATATATGTAGAAGAACATGTGCATGAAGCTGAGATGGGGTGTGGAGGTAGTGGAGGGGTGGACCTGATCAAAATAAAATGTATTTACGTATGGGGAAAAAGATGAATTAGGAAAAGGAGACAGCCTATGGTTACAGCACCTCCCCCTGACACCTCGTTTATAAGGCTACCCTGCACTCTTGTAAGAAAAGGTCCCCTCGCAGCTCTGCCGTCCGCATGTGGCTGGAACACAAGGCTTTTGCTTGAACCAAGGAAACAAAGAAACTTACAATCTTTCAAAATACCTGCCTTTTAAAATACTATTTTTAAAAAGAATATTTATTATATATAAGTACACTATAGCTGTTTGTAAGCCACTGTGTGGTTTTTGGGATTTGAACTCAGGACCCCTGGGAGAGCAGTCAGTGCTCTTAACCACTGAGCCATCTCTCCAGCCTTTAAAATACTATTTTTTAAAAATATATCCTTCTACTTAAATAGTATAAAATGTGTGATTATGAGAAAGAATTTTTTAACTAGAGTGGGCATAAATATTCCAATATTATATAATAGTTAATGGGGTTACTGAGGTAGTTAATTCTTTTCTACTAAATATTCTAAATCTAGTTAATGTACTCTCTTCAATTTTAAAAAAAATTACAAGGTTTATGGTACTTTAAAATTAGGTTTCACTTTTCAAACAAAGTATAAAATACATGCTGTTGTAATTTTTAATATCTATTTAATGTGCATGTAAGACAGACAGACAGACAGACAGCACAACATGTGGGTGTTCATTCTCTCCTTTCATGTGAGTCCTGATGACCAAACTTGGGCAGTAAGTCCGAGCCAAGCTATTTATTTTCAAAGGGGATTCAAACTGTTGATCTACATCTAAATTTTTTGCTTTTTGCAATATTCAACAATAGAAAAGAAATGCTTTATGAGACAAAGCAAAAAAAATTACTAGTCTAGACTTAAAATGTATTACATTTTCTTCCAAAATTTCTATATGGTTCAGTCTCCTTTAAAGCAACTGTTTTTACTGGTGTCATAAATATAAAATTTGGCTTCAGAAAGAAGCAAGGTGAAGGAAGCCAATAGGGAACATTTTCCATGATTTTATTAACGAATAAAAGAGGCACCACAGGAGAAATAAAGATGAGAACAAAACTTTATAAGAAGAGTTTCACACGCAGTCTCAGTGGACTTCTTGTTCTACCTGTGTTTCCAAATGCTGGAGATCATTTGCGGCCAGGCTGTGACATCAAACCACGAGGTCTTCCACGTGGTTCCGGTTCCGAATCTCCTTTCTGGCAGCTTCCCCTGTGCTCTGGGGATCTGTTTTAACCCTTGGGTTCTCCCCGCAGCTTTGATGTGAGCGCCTTGATTCTCAGCTGCTGTATTTTGACATTCTTCATTTCCCACAGCCGGGTGCTAACCACTTGCAGGCAGAGTGTGTGAGGGTCCAGCCTTCGCCTACCAGAAAACCTGTCTTGTCTTGCTTCTAACAGCCTTCCCTGTTTCAGGAGATGAGCCTGTTGAATCTGGGCAGTGGGGCTTAGTCTCTGTCTTTAAAATATCGTGGATGTGCCAGACACTTCCATTTCTCTGTGAAAGCAACGGCCCAGCTATATTTATAGTCGCCACACTCATCAAATTGTGTCTGGGACATTTGCTCAGCACCTTGATTTTAATTAAGCAGTTTCTGAGAATTGTTTAAACAAACAAAAACCTTAAATGGGAAGTAGAACTAGGAATTTTATTTATTCTGAGTTCCTGGCGCATAAACTCTGTGAAGGTGGTAATCTCTGTCTGTTTTTCCTTCACCATCTCCATGACAGTACCTGGCACTTACTGGGCACTCACTCGGTCAGCCGCTGTGGCATGAATGCATGGATGGATGGATGGATGGGTGGATGAATGAATGGAATGAAGAAACCCAATGGGGAAAAAACAGAATGATAGATCTACTTGGACTGAGTGGGTGTAGAACTGATGGAAACCCCTTTCTTGCTTCCTTAGTGATTAAGTGATTGAAAACATTGTGACTTTCCCCAGTGTCCTAAATGATATGACCCTCACCTTCCTCCTTTATTCATAGAGTAGATGCTCAGTGACCTCTAAGTTTCCCTTAGCCCGAACTTTCATTAGGGTATGTGACATTTGTTTAACAAATGGCCCAGAACTGCCACAGCAAAGATGATTCCAAGTGGAAACTTCCAGAACTATTTGAGGAATAGTGAAGAGGAGGAAGAGGAGGAGGAGGGGGAGGAGGGAGAAGAGGGGGAGGAGGCGGCATAATTTTATGAATGGAGGATAGTATTAGTCCGGAGGTCAGCCAAGGCATTTCCTGGTTCATCCGTTACTTAGTCTGTAATACTGTGTCTACCTGGGGGAGCTTGAGTACATACTTAGGCTGCAACACTAGAATTTTGTCAATGGATATCATCTTAGTTATAGCCCCTAAGGCAATGCTCTGCAGGATAAATCTCAGGACACCGTATTGAATACAGTCCCATTGCCTAAGCAGCTGGACTTGCTGTGCAATGATATTATGATTTACCATTATTTTACAAAGTCAGAGGGGGAGGACTGAAAAGATTGTTTAGCATTTTATTTCATCATTTTTGTCTCTGTGTGTATGTGTTCTTGTTCATGGGGGGGGGGAGGTGCCAGCTAGGCCATGGCACATGCCTGGAGGTCTGGGGACAACCTTCAGTGTGGTACCTCCCCTTCCCATCTCATTTGGGGCAGGGTCTCTTCACCTCTGTGTAAGACCAGCTGGCCATGAACTTCTGGACACTCTCCTGTCTCTGCCCCTTATTCTCCTAGAGGGGTGTGCTGGGATTACAGACCTTGCAAGGTTCCATCTGCCTTTTTATGTGGGCTCTTGGGTCCTGAATGAAGCTTGTCCAGTCATTCTTACAGAACAAGTGCCTTTGTCATAGAGCCCCAACCCCAGCCCCAACTGTGTTTATTCTTAAACACCGAGTGCAGTGAGCTTTGCTGTTTCCCCAGCGCTTTCGTACTTTACTGGTTCTCAGTGTAAATTAGTTCACTACTTGCACAGATATTTCCAGTTCTTTCTTAATTCACTTACAAACAAACAAACCATTTGAGTGGGAATCTCTTGAACCCACAATATGACTTTATAGGCACTTAACCCCAAGAGGAAAAGCCATCTACTTACCTAGCTGTTTTTTCTAGGATTGGAATGTCTAGCTCTGTGGTTTGGTGAGTGAGGCCACGTCAGGACACAGAGGGTTGCAGGGGTCCATTCAAATGTTTGAGAAGGTGAAGGCATGGGGGACTGGGGGAGCCCGTGGCTCTCCGTCCAGCAATGGAAACCATATCTGGCTGGCCCAGGGCACCAGCAATGGAAACCATATCCAAAGCGCACATGCTTCACTTTAGATTTGAAGGATAATTTAATTTTTAAACACTGCTTTTATTGAATCATCAGGTTTTTATAAACATTAAAAAGAAGAAAGAAATAAGAA
The DNA here is from genome assembly GCF_011064425.1 of Rattus rattus. NCBI lineage: Eukaryota > Metazoa > Chordata > Mammalia > Rodentia > Muridae > Rattus > Rattus rattus. Next base: position 53,480,358 of record NC_046157.1, on the reverse strand, counting down.
GAAAGAACGTTGGGAGGAGGAGGGAGCCAGCCAGAGAGCACAAGAGCAAGCTGTCCAAGAAAGGTCTCATTTGTCCGTTCAGGCTGCCCAGGGGAGGAAGTTTCTATCAGAAAAACCTCCCTGTGGCTGGAAACTCATGGGTGCCTCCACTTCTCCTCCCCTTCCTTTTCTTCTCCCTCACCTCCTTGCTCTCTTGCCGGACTTTCCTTCCCCTCAGCTTCTTTTTTCCCTTCCTTCTTCCTTCCTGTGACTATTTCACTATTGCTATGATGCACCTGTCATTGCAGACATGGTGGCAACAGCAGCCATGGTTCCACACATACAGAGCTGACCCTGTCCTTGGGGAGGACAGAGGCCAAGCACATAACCACATAAAGTGATAAATTCTGATAAATGTCACAGCAAAGATGTGGGGGGGACGGTGTGCCTATGCATGCATATGTGTGTGCGGGTGTGTGTGGGGGTGTGTGTGTACATGCATGTGGCATGCATGAGCAAAAATGCAGGGCGATGACGACAAGGTATGCACGTGTGTGCATGCATGTGTGCGTGAGTGGCTGTACGCGTGTACCTACATGTGCAAAAAATGTGGAGGGGTGATGGGGTTGTGTGTGCACTCGGGCGTGTGCATGATGGTGGATAAAGGCACTCACTACCAAGCCTGATGACCTGAGTCCCATCCTGGGTACCCATGTGGTGGGTGGAAGAAAGTTGTGTTGTAAGCTCCATACTGGGCCCGTAGGATCCCAGGAAATAACAAGAGAGGGCCAGCAAGGGGAGAAAGCAATTTAGACTGACAGCACAGGACCCTCTAAAGAGATGCTTGGAGCACAAACAGAATTATCTAGAAGCAAGAGGTGGTGAGTGAGGTGTCTGTGTCTGTTCCGTCTGTCTGAGGAGGTGGAGAAAATGCTGACTCAGAGCTAAAGGACAGGAGAGGCAAAGAGCTGCAAAGGTGTGATGGGATGGAGAGGCCAGAGAAGCAGGGGCTTCCAGCTCCCAGGGTGGGGGCAGGGCGCAGGGGTGGAACAGAGGGCAGAAGTAGAGCCTCTGGGCTGTGAGAAATGTTTGGATTATTCACTAGCATGCACTGTTGGGCCCATAGTAGACAGGTACCACGAGCTGAGTCCTGAGCCAACTTGACTACTTCCTGAACTCTTTCCTGACCATCCGGTAGAGGCTGCACCGCAGTTCCTCCGCTGGGGATACTACAGTGTGTCTAACCATAGCGTAACCGTAGAGCACAATGGTAGGCGCCAACTGCTCAGGTTTTAAGTCCAGTGGTCTGTGACATAAACAGCGTGACTTTGGGCAAGCAACTCAGACTTTCTGTGCCCCTGTTTCTTCAGGGTGGAAAGTGGTCAAAGTGCAGTGTAAGAGTCTGGGGAGTGGCCAGTGACAAATGGGACACTTCTATCACACCTTCTCCTTCACAGCCCAGAGACCATCACAAGGACGGAAAGACTGTTTGGGCCAGAGGTTGAGGAAGCCTGGAGTGGGAACAGTGCCTTTTGGACACGACTGGGCGGCTGCACTCGGGAACTCACAGTTGTGGTGGGTGTCCATACTAGATCCAGCCAGTCAATGGTCCAGCACGGAGGAGGGGAGGAGCTTGTGAGACCCCGCCCCAAACTGGGGAGCTATTGGCAGCTGATGCCTCCTGGGAGGAAGTTGTCTTTAAGGGTATGGTCCCTGGTGAGTAGACATTGCTTCAGGGTGTGGTCCCACACCCAGGAATATATGAGCAGTACAAATTGGACTCCTTGGGAATCTAGGAGGAGTTGGAGGGTCGGGAGGTATATGGTCAAAATATATTGCACACTTGGGCATATGAACTTCTCAAATCAAAGCATCACATTGTAAAGGAAAAGCTTGTGGGAACTGTATCGCAGCGACAGCGCCTGTGAGGCCAACCTGTGACTTCTGCTGCATGGTCACTGTTCAGGAAGAGCACCAGTCCATTCTCATCGCCTGCCCCTCAATGCCACTCTGGCAAGGCGTTTATAAAAGGTAAAACGAAATGGAAGTTTTTGAGTTGGTTTGGTAAATATTTCCTAGAAAATTTTGCCCTAAAACCTTCGATAAAGCAAACCAATGGACGACAACCACACATGTCCTGAAACCTTTCCAGCTGGAAAATACCTGTTTGTACGGGAGGTGGTTCACAGGAGGACCATGGGCACACTGCCCAGAGAGTCCCCTAAGCCCGTGCACTTGAATGCAAGTTAGTGAATCTCAGAGCACCTGCAAAGCACACCATGTGTTAAGGTGGTGATTTGCGATTCCCACCCAGCCCATTTAACCCACAGGGCACTTTCTTCTTGAAGAGATGGGGAGGTGAGGTGCTTGGTCTTTTTGGCTTTGCCACTCGTGTTTCTTTGTCTCCACTCTCTTCCTGAGCCACATTAATCTTCTGTCTGCTGTCAGGGTGGCGGTTCTCATTCCTGCATCTCATCCAAACAGATGATGTTGTAGGCAGACAGACACCTACCTACCCCAACCCCACCACGATGCATAGTCATGTATGTATGGGCACACGAGGAGGCCAGAGATTAACCTCTGTCTGAGTCCCCAGTTTGTTTTGTTGTTTTTGTTTCTGACACAGACTCTCATTTTGTAACCCAGGCTAGCCTGGAATTTGCTTATGTAGACAAGGCTGCCCTCAAACTCACAGAGTTCCATATCTGCCTCTGCCTCTTGAGTGCTAGGATTAAAGATGTACCTCACTGTGCCCACCTCCACATTCTGAGATCAGGTCTCTCACTGACCCAGCCGGGACTTACCTATTTGACTATGCTGGCTGACCTGTCAGCTCCAGAGATCCTTTTGTTCCTGCCTCTCAGCACCAGGGTTACATGAGTATGTCACTACGTCTGGCTCTATATGTATGTGCTGGGGATTGAACTCAGTTCCTCATGCTCGTAGGACAAGGACTTTACCCACTGAGCCACCCCTTGCCTCCTCCCTGGTGTCTCTTTTCATGAGCAGGGGACTCCTCCTTGAAGCCCCTCAGTTAGTGCCTTCCTGTCCTATTGGCTATAGAATTGAGCTGCTAAGGAGCCATCCATCAACTATTCTGGAACCAGTCACTGGCAAGGAATACAGAACAGCATGGAAGTACCAGAGCTCCTCGTAGCACACGCCCTAGGGTCCCACCCTTCACTGAAACACCTAGGTGACCAGGATCAACATAAGGATCAACTTAGGATCAACAAAAGCAAAGTCAAGATTGTGTCTGGCAGGAAACAATGAGTTTAGGGGACGAGGCCACCAACAGCTTCTGACACTGAAGGACATCCACTACTGCCCTCCAAACCCCATGCTCAGGGAAGGACACACAGTTACCTGGGGTTGGCATGGACTTTTTGAAACCTTAAAGCCCATCTGCAGTGACACACCTCCTCCATCAAGGCCACACCTCCTAATCCTTCCCAAACAGCTCCACCAACTGGGAACCAAACATTGGAACATATGAGCCTATGGGGGCCATTCTCATTCAAACCACCACAGCTGGATACTCCTGGCGTCTAGAACCTTGCTATCCAACGTGGTACCCAGACCAGCAGCCCCAGTATCAGAATCCTGGAAATAGACTGATAACATCCTAGGCCCTGGGGTTGGGGATTTAGCTCAGTGGTAGAGGGCTTGCCTAGCAGGTGCAAAGCCCTGGGTTTACTCCTCAGTTCCAAAATCAATCAATCAAAGAGAGAAAACTCCCTGACCCAAAGCAACCTCCAGGAGGAAAGGGCTGTCTGACTGACTGACACCTCCAGATCACAGTCAACCATTGAAGGAAGCCAGTGTCAAAACTCAAGGAAAAACATGCGTGGAAATCATGGAGGACACTGTTTTCTGGCTCCCTTACAGGCTCCTGCTTAGCTAGTCTTTTTACATAGCATGTTCAGGGGGTAGGGGAGAGCAGGGGGTGGTGGTGGCCAGAGGATGACTTCTCCCACATGGTCCCTCCTTCATCAATTAACAATCAAGACCATTGTCGACAGATATGCCCACAAGCCCATCTGATCCTGGACACCCCTCAGTTGATACTCCCTTCTCAGATGACTCTAGGCTGTGTCATGGTGACAGTTAAAGCTAGCCATGACAGGTGGCAAGTGATTGCACCATGTACATCTCTTAGGTCTTACCCTCATTCAAAGAAAACATTTTTTTTCCCTTCCTTCCTTCCTTCCTGCTATGTACAAATCATTGGTTAGAAGTTACTATTTATCATGGAAACTGCAGAGAGCCCCCCCCAACTCCCGATTTATCTGCATCTGTCTCAAAAAGAAGCAAGAATTAATTCAGCAGGGATTAGTTTAAAAAAAAAAAAGAGACCCATGTTGAGACAACTGCCGATTAAGAACTATCCTGAAGATTATTGGTTTAATAGAGTGGAAAAAACCACGCACGTATATTAGTTTTGATGGAGGATAGACAGGAGAACAGGAGTATGTGTAAAGAATCGCTGACTGACTTAAATAGGCTTAAGTAATTTAAACCGGCCCCCAGTGAGGCTTCCACAGTGCGTTCTGTATCGTCTAAATTTCTAAATACCTGGCATAGATTTGTAAACGCGGCAGTCTAATGTGTTATTGGACAGCAATTCGAGTTTAAATGAGCATGTGGGATGGTTTAACAGCTGATTGCACAGCGTGAAGGACTGCAGCGGAACTGTCAGGTTGGGAAGCGGTGCTGGTAGGGGAATCCATGCAGTTAGCACCCAGAGACGCGCATGCGTGTTACTTAGCGCGGAGACCTAGGAACTTAGCCCAGGTCTCTTGATACAAAAGGGAAATGGAGGGCAAGAAGGGAGGATCAGAGCCAGCTTTGAGGGGCAGCATAAAACTGGTCTCTGCCCTGCATGCAACCTTCACCTCTTCTGTGAGTCATCTATGGGGCGCCCTGGCCACTCAGTACTGCACCTCTTGTAGGAAGCGGTCGCTCTGAGGTGTGTCTCTGTTCAGGCGTTAATCTCCCCCACCCCAGCGGTGGCTGTGTTACCTGTTTTGTCTTTGCTAAGAGCCTGTGGACGGCTGGTCAGTGAGAAGTAGCCATGAGAGCAGGAGGAAGGTGGGGCAGACGCTTGGCTACCTATGCCCAACTCCCCACCTTAACCTCGATCCTCTCTCCCTGGTGGCTTGGAGTTGGAAGCAGGAGCTTAGCTTTTCCAGCCACTGCCTTCGTGGACAAGGTGGCACTTCCCTGTGGGATTTGTCCCCTCCTAGCCATCTCTCAGGCAGTCACAATGAGGGGATCAGGGGAGACTGAGACTATACTTCAGGAAAGAAAGCCCTCTTGTTTTCAGGAAGGGATGTCAGCAATAGGGCAGGACTAGGACGGAGGCTTGAGTCTTGGAAAGGTGTCAGGGATCCCTTTCCTCCAGCCTGTGGTCACTGTGTGGGGTCGGCAAGGACTAACTGCCCGAAGGTATCTATCTGTAGAGTAGCAGGAAAACTCCCATAGCCTCCCATCTTATTCTTGTCTCATGGGTCCTTCTCTTTTTCTTTTCTTTTCTTTTTTTTTTTTTTTTCCGGAGTTGGGGATCGAACCCAGGCCCTTGCGCTTGCTAGGCAAGCGCTCTACCACTGAGCTAAATCCCCAACCCCTCATGGGTCCTTCTCTCTGGCTCTCTGGCACCATCTTCACTGTGAGCTATCAATTTGTTATCTATAATCTATCCAACTAAGCTATCATTTGATTTACAGCCCCCTGTTATTCATAACCACCTGTCTATATCATATGTGATGTCTAATGAATAGTCAATGTGAGAGAATCACTGGGCAGACAGGCATCTGGGCAAACCTGTGGGGATTATTCTGGTTAAGATCGGTGTCCAGGAGTGTGAGGGATTGTCTTCGCTGCCTTAAGTGTGTTCATTGATCGTTGATGTGGGAAGACCTGTTTTCAACTGTGAGCGGGACGGCTCCCAGGGCGGGGAACTGTATGATGTAAAGAAAGCGAGACAAGAGTGCACTGCTGTTACTCGTGAGTAAGACGTGACCTCTGCTCCAGTTCCTTCACCTTTAACGCCCAGCTATGATGAACGGTGCCCGTGAGCTAAAGTAAGCGCTTTCTCCCTCATGTTGCTTTTGTCAGGGTGTTTAAGCCCAGGAACAGAAAAAGAAACAGAGGCAATCCTATATCTCCGTTTGCCTGGTCTGTCCTCCTACTTTGTCTTCTGACCATCTAGCTGTCTTCCACCCATCTCTTAGTATGTCGGCCGCAACTGTCATCCGTGCCACCGAAGTATCGGTCCCATCTGTGGGACGCAGATATGATTATGTTCCACTTCTCATTCCTCTGGTTAAACCACGAATCCCTCCACATTAACCACAAAACGCCAAAACCTTACCTAAGACATCGAGGGTTCTTCACAGCCATTCTGCAGTTTGGCCTTTTGCCTTCTGTGTCTCTTCTTTCCCTTCCTGTCTTAGAAGTAACAGGGCTGGGCTGGGTGTGGGATGCCTTGCAGCCCTCAAACCCCCCCCCGCCACCCCCCAATGACTTCCCTACTGACCACTTTCATCAGCTGCCGGTTTCCCCAGCCCCTGTCCCACTTCTTGCCGTCTCAGCCCTTCTGCGGGTCTTGCAGTTTCCTCTCTGCAGAGCTTGTCTCCACCAGCCCACACCCCGTGGCTTTTGCTTCAGAGCTCCACTTGTCAACCGCCGAACGTAGTCTGTCTTCCACCAGCCTTACAGCTCCTTCTTGCTGTGTCACAGTGCCTCAGAGAATATCTGACTGGATGTTTCTGTGAGAGGTGGGGGGAAATGCCTAACCCAGTCTACTCAAGTAAATGCCCAGGCCCCGGCACCATAGCCAACTTCCAGTCTGGGCACCACAGCCAACTTCCGGTTCTCCACCTGCATCTTTTCGTCTGCACGCTGTCTGCCAGCTTTCCCGCCACACCGGGCTGCTGTGATTGGTGACTGTGTATGTACCACAGTGCTCATCAAATGGGATGCAAACCCCTCCTCGGTAGTTTGCAGAGATCTTGTTTGATTTACTTGCAGATCATATGATCTGTTACATCAGTAGAAAAACTTGGTTTCAGTCTGGTGTGCTGGTTAGTTTTAAATGTCAATTCGCCACAATCTAGAATCTTCTGGGAAGAGTCTTAATGAAGAATTATTTAAATCAAGTTGGCTGATGCCAACATGTTAAAACTACCATTAGATCCATTAAAAATATGTCTTAAGGGCTGGAGAGATGGCTCAGTGGTTAAGAGCACTGAACTGCTCTTCCGAGGTCCTGAGTTCAAATCCCAGCAACCACATGGTGGCTCACAACCATCTGTAATGGGATCTGATGCCCTCTGAAGACAGCCACGATAAGCTTATATATAATGAATAAAGTAAATCTTTAAAAAAAAGTCTTAAATGAACGAGAAGACACACTGTGCTCATGCACTGGAAAACTGAGAACATTAAGATTTCAACTTTCCTCACATTGGTTTGTAGGTTCAATACCATTTCATCTCCAATCCTGACAGGAAGTTTTGCAAAAATGGATGATGAACCGATATATGGGCTGTTTGTTGTCAACTTGACACACGTTATGATTATCAGAGAGGAAGGAGCTTCAGCTGAGGAAATGCCTCCATGAGACCCAGCTTAAGGCATATTCTCAGTTAGTGATCAACAGGGGAGGGCCCAGTCCACTGTGAGTTCTGGGCTCCATAATGCATTGAGCTCAACAGCGTCTTTAAAGGTTCTTTTTCTCATAATGTCACATCAGGAATATTTTTTTGATTTTGATTTTGTTTTCTAACCTCACAGATAATCTACATTATAGCTTCAGGGTTTGTGTTTTTATGGAATTCCTGTGTGTTCGAATGTGTTCTCTGTGTTCAAATATGTGTTCCTTGTTTTGTTTTGTCCTATTCCAACTTGCTTTTGTTTATCATTATTTACTTTTCTTTTTTTTCGGAGCTGGGGACCGAACCCAGGGCCTTGCGCTTGCTAGGCAAGTGCTCTACCACTGAGCTAAATCCCCAACCCTTGTTTATCATTATTATTATTATTATTATTATTATTATTATTATTATTATTATTATTATTACTACACTGATACCTGTTTGTTTTGAGAGACAGAATGGGTATGGATCCAGATGGGAAAACAGGTGAGGAGGAGCTGAGAGAATCTGGGTAGAGGGGTGACCATAATCAGAATATATCGCATGAAAAAGGTCTCTTTTAAATTTAAAAAGACTTACTAAAAACTGATTAAGGTGTTTGAGGCCACCTGCTGTTATTGCAGAGAGTCTGAGTGTGGGTTGCTGAGTCAGAAAGCTCACAGTGGTCTTTAACTCCCATTCTAGGGGGTCTGATGATCTGATGCCCAATTCCACATACATACATAGGTGCTTACTATTTATTTACAAATAAAATAGGAATGAAGATTAAAATAGAACTATGTAATATACTGAACAACACAGAGATTGACTTGTGACAAAAATGCAAAATCGATCTAACTTAGAAAGAAAAATAATTCATATGTTAGTGAGTGTCAAGAAAGTGATGTAAAAAACTGGATATCTGGGTTGGGGATTTAGCTCAGTGGTAGAGCGCTTGCCTAGCAAGCGCAAGGCCCTGGGTTCGGTCCCCAGCTCCGAAAAAAAAAAACAAAAAACAAAAACAAAACTGGATATCAGTATAGAAAAAGGTAACCTGGACATCTACTCGAAACACATATAAGTTGATTTGAATTTGAGTGCTGAACACAAAGGAGAATGTTCTCTTTATTGAGATCAGGAAAAGACTGCTCAGAGAATCAGAATAAAGCTGTGTAAGGTGGTATACGCCCTTAATCCCAGCACTCAGGAGATCTCTACAAATTCGAGGTTGGCCTGGACAGCCTGGTCTACATAGAGAGTTCCAGGCCATTCGAGCCTGCTCCAGTGCTAAGATCCTTCCTCATAACAAACAAACAAACAAACAAGAAAGAAGACAGAAAAGGAAAATAAAATCATAACAGGTATCAACAACAATGAGAAAGACATTGCCCATTGCATTTTATCGCAATCGATAATTTTCATTTTTTACAGATTGTGTGTGTGTGCGAGTGTGTGTGTGTGTGTGTGTGTGTGTGTGTGTGTTAAAAAGTTGTACATGTGTGTGTGGAGGAGTGTACACACCAGTGCTGATACCCTCAGAGGCCACACGAATCAGACCCATGGAGCTACCTGATGTGGGTGCTGGGAACCAAATATTCCCCACCAATGTAAGCAATGAGACATGACCTGACAACAGTGTGCCCGCAAGTAAGGTTTGCTGGTGGACCAGTCCCAGCCAGTCATGGTCACTAACTTAATCCCTTGCAGAACTCTGTTAAAGATTTCTGTAAAGTGTCCCCCATTCCCCACTCATGCCACGTGTTCTGTGCTGTTCAATAAATACAGAGCAAGGCCATTTGTTGGGGACAGTTAGGCATTGGACAGGTATAGAGACACAGACAAATATAGGCTCAAAGGACAGAGCAGACACTCAAGGGACAGACTGGCGACAGAGAGAACAGCAACCGAAAACCAGACTGAGCCAAGGCACACAGAGAGAAGCAGAGGATTTGGACTCGGGCTCACTCTTGATCAAGTGAATCCAACCTGGAAGAGTGAATTCCTTAGTGTGAGTTTTGGAGCTTCCCGGGCTGTTGTTAGTGTGTTTAACTGATGAGAGGACAGTACAGGGGAAGGGGGTGGGGGAGGGACTTTCTGAATCCTGGCATTTGGGAAGGCGTTGCCAAGCCACACTTCTGCAGCTCGAGTTTCAAAGGTTGCCTCAAGTTCCGTAATTCCGTAAAGAGGAAGGAATATCTAATCAATTGAAACAGAGACTCAGACATTGCCAGTGTTTGCCAACGCAGACATGGCCCGCGAGCATCTCAGTGTATCATGCTTTACAAAAACGTTTTTAGTTAAAATAAGTTATATTACCCTCCCCTCCTTCCTCCTACCAGCCCCTCCCAGCTGTCCTTCCTTAGACCTTAACCATGTCCCCCATTCTCAGATGGCCTCTTTATCATTGATTACTTTTGTTACGATCATAGATATATGTATATATCTATATATGACATATAATATAGTATATGATATATATTATATATTATATATATATATGTATATATGTGCATTCGTGCACGCGTGCACACACACAAGCACATCCTGTCAGAGCTCATGTTTGCTATTGGCTTCAAGGCTGACTCCACATTAGACAACCAGTAAGGAAGAGGCTAATCCCCCTTCTCCCACGTCTCCTGTTCTTTCTTTGTTGTTGCTTATTTCTTTCTTTTATTTTTTATCCACAGATCACAGCGCACATGTGAAGGTCAGATGACAACTTGCAGGGGTCAGTTCTCTTCTTCCACCACGTGGCTCCCAGGGGAAGGGGACCTCAGGCTTGTAAGCACCTTTACCTGCTGAGCCATCTTTCTGGCCCAGGCTTACTATTTCTTATTTATTTATTTATTTTTATTTATTTTTTATTTTTTGCCTACTCTTGATAGATGATAGCAAGTCTATGTTTTTAGTGTTTTCTCTATTATAAAATAAAACCATGCCAAATATAAAAAATAATACACGATCTACGATATGATATTTATGTGTTTCATCAGGTGCTGGGTTTGGGGATTGTCGTTTCTGTTTTGTTTTGAGACAAGGTCTTGCTGTGTAATCCAGGCTGGTCTTCATCCTCCTGCCTCAGCTTCCCAATTAATGGGATTGCAGAGATAGGCCACCCGGTCTGGCAGTGCCTCGGTTTTATCAGCCAGGCACTAGATGTAGCCAGAATGTTTGCTTTTCTGTGATGGGACCTAAACTTGCTTTTAAGTCCTACTCCAACTCACTGCCTGCTGTGAACTGGATGTTTGAGTAAGAATTCCTTACAGAGAAGCTGGGCCTCTAGTGCTCGGAGAAGAAAGAGTTCAGGTTAAAATGAGGCCACAGAGAACAGACAGTCCTGGTAACAACCTTCTCAGCACCCTTGAGAGAAGAGATGTAAATTCAGCCTCTCTTGTGTATCCCTCCCCCACTCTCTCTCTCCCTCCCCACTCCCTTCTCCCACCCGCTGTCCCTCCAGTGAAAAGGTAGCGTATGTAACCAAGAGGTCTCACAATGAAACCCACCTCACTTGGACCCTGCTCTTGGACTTCCGGCTTTTAGAAACTTTGAGAAAATCGAAGCACAGTGTTCACCCTTCCACTTTGCTCCTCTCCCCAGCCCAGGGCTTGTGTGGGTCCTCGCTCACCTTCTGTGAGAAGCCTCCTCAGTTAACAGGTCAAGGCTGGTGAAACTGCAGAAACTGGAACTAGCCCAGAATGGCGGCTTTTGAAGCAGCACCCCCTGGAAGCAAGCGGAGCCCATCTGCAGAACGGGCTGTGAACCTGGAACCGATGGGCAATGACTAATTTTTCAACCAGGGAAAAGCTGGAGTTAAAATAATAGAGAATGTTCTGGAAACCAGGCCAAAAAGCCCTAAGCAGGTGTGTCCTTGTGCAGTTTCTTGGAGATGCTTCATCTTGCTGTTAATCCCAGTTTAATTTCTAGCCTTATTAAAGACTTAAGGCTTTATCTCCACCCGCACCCCCCACCTCTAGAAAACCAGATGCACAAAACGACGCTTATTTCTGTCATTTTCCTAGGGTCCTCAGGGCCTGGGCAGCCTGATCCTTTTTTTATTTCCACGTGGATTGATGAGAGCTATGTCTCTGTCTTTGTCTCTCTGCGTCCCCAGGTCAGGCGCCCGAGGGAATCAGAACCAGATTCCACTTGGTAAGCGGACGCGGCGATGAAGACAGGAATCAACACCACTGTTGAAATGGACCGACAGGATCCAGCATAGCTCATCCCATGGCTCCCTGCCACTGCGTTTATAATCCATCCCCCTGCCCCCCAAAACTGTATAAAAGCCATTGGCAAGGACAGTCGCCACAAACAGCAGGCAAACGGAGACCGAAGAGCTGAGCCAACAAGGACCTCCACTACCCTCTAATCCTGCGCCAAACAAAACAAAACTCGGTAGGAAACACCATGAGTGAACCGAAGCCTCACTGGAGAGCTCACTGTGGACGAACACCAGGTGACTATTGGTACCCATCGCCAAGGACTTACTGTTCCCCTGTTTAAGGACACATACAGGGTTAGGGGGAAAGACTCTCTGGCAATTACAGAATCTGTCCTTGGTAAGACGGGGCTTAGCATCAGCACTATTATATTTTCTCTGTCCAAGCACCTGTTTGAGAAGATTCCAAACTGTATAAATGATTTCAGACTTATTTCAATTAAATTTTTATTCCCCTTCTAGGGGAATTAGGGGGTCTCTCTTCTCCTTTGGTGAGCATAAAACTATATCCTTCTAGTCCCGAGTTGTCATGGAGCCCTGGAACCCTGGTCTGGTCCTTTCATTCTCCCTGCCTACCCTGGGGGATTCCACTCTAGGCTGTCTTCTGCCTCAATGGCAGAGTCCCACGATTGCTAAGCTAGCTGCCTCTGGGAACGGGATGGACTCCATGCTGGTTAATCCTGATCGTCAGCATCTTGGGCTCTAGAATCACCTGGAAGACCAATCTCTGTGTAAGTCTGTGAAGTGTTTTCTGGATCAGGTTGATGGAGGCAGAAAGATGCAGCCTTAGTGAGAGAGGCATTCCATGGGTGGGGGTGGGTGGGGACTGAAGAAGGAGAGGGCAAGCTGGGCAGGGATCCATCACCTCTGCTCCCTGGCTGCATGTGACCATCAAGCTCCTGCCACCTTGCCTCCCTTCCTAATGGACAACGCCTTTGAAGTGTGAGTCAGAACCAACCTCTCCTTCTTTAAGGTGATTTGGTGTGAGTATTTCGGTGAAGCAATAGGAAAAGATACTAGTGCAGAACCCTCAGGGCACTCTGCTCATATACCTGGCAGGCCACCGTGAGTCTCAGGGGAAGTGGAATGGCTCAAACCCCGCCCCCACCCCTTCTCACCCCATGGAGGTCAAGCCATGCCTGGAGTAGAATGAACACAGGCTAGGGATGGCTTAGTTATCAAGCACACACCAAGCAAGCCTAGGGACTGGAGTTTGGGTTACCAGAACCTAATTCCTGGTGGCTACCTCCAATTCCAGCCTCAGGAGGGGCGAGATCTCCAGAGCTAGCTAGTTAGGAGACTAGCCACGTCAGAAAGCTTTGGGTTTGATTAAAGTGCTTATGTCACTGAGTAAGGCAAGAGAGCATTTGAGGATGGCTTCTAATGTCCTCCATAGGTATGTACGCACATGTGCACTCGTGTACACAAACATGTGGGTACTCAAACACGTGCAAACGGGCATATGCATACACATGAAAAGTGGGAAAAGAAAAAAAAGGAAAGAAATGGGCGTGTCCAAGGGGTGAGGAGTTTGGATGCTCACGGGAAGGAAACTTGTGGTGAGAGAGATGAAGGGAAGGGATGAAGGGAGGAGAGAAAGAACACAGGAGGTCTCTTCTTGTGTGAGATTTGATGTGTACATTGGGAGGGACAAGCAGTCATCAGGGGATCTCTAAGGATTGATTTGGGGTTAGAAAAACTACAAAGTTAAAATCAGTCATATTGGAAAGTGGAGACTTTCCTGTCTTGGAAGTGTTTAACTCGTGGTCTCGGGGAGTGAGGCAGGCATTAGTGGGGTCTGCAGAGGTCAGTGTGACTAACGGCTTTTGGCTTTGCCTCTTTCTTAAGCCCTCCTCACATCTGAGTGGGAATTCAACTCCCCTCTTTCCTACTTCACCATAACAAAGTGTCTTAAATGGCCTGTTTCTTAAATGGTCTGGAGGTTAGACTGCTGATGGAGCTTTCCTTCAAGGGCTGTGAGGGGAGATGCTTTCTGCCTCTTCTAGGTTCTGACAATCATTGTTGCTTGGTGTGCAACTGGCTTCCTCTGTCTTCACAAGGTTACCTCCTTGTATACTAAGGCTTGCAGTGACTGGTTTCAAGGCCTGCCCTAAATCTCGTGTGATAGCATCCCAGGATCCTTCAAGAATCTCGTCTGTGAAGACTCTCTCAGACTGGATGTGATCAACACACGACTCAACTCATTCCCCTTCCATGTGGATCCGTTTCCGATTCCTTCAGCCATCGCTGTTCAGCACGAGAGGCTGCTGTGGTTTCTTTCCCTGGTAACTTTCCAAGAATGTTTTGCCAAATATAAACAACCCCTAGATTCTTAAGATTCCATTGGGGCTGGGGGTGTGGCTCAGGACTGTAGCATGTGCTCAGCATGTGTGAGGGCCCCAAATCAGGGCCCAATGTTATGTTCAAGGGACGGACGGACACACACACCACACACACCACACCACACACACACACACACACACACACACACACACACACCACATGGATATGCACCACATTTAAACAATCAGTCGATACTTGGAATTTCTTGGTCTGAACATCTGACTATCCAAAAATTTTGAGAAAGATGGAGGGAAAGAACAATGTCAGAACATGTGAGTGTCTCTTCCTGTGGGAGAAGCTGTCTGAGGGAAGGGAGGCCAGCCTGAACCAGCCTTAAGGAGGGTTCTAATTTCACTTCCCCAGTCCCTCTATCCATGACTGTTCTTTATTGGACCAGTCTCTGATGGCTTGCAATTACTCTGGGGTTGTCAGTTTTCTGATACAGTGATCAAATGCCATCACTGTATAGGATGTATCTACATCCTATAGAGGGAAGAGTTTGTTTGAGCTCACAGTTCCAGGGGGAGAGGAATGCATGATGACAGGCACAGCAGGAACAGGGCGCTGGGGGCAAACATCCTCAGCTAGGAGCAAAAGCAGTGAGGGTGACCTGGGAGTGGCTCCACGCTTCTAATCTCAAAGGCTACCCACCCACAGTGATGCCCTTCCATCGAGCCTGTACAACGTAAACTTCCCAAAGAAAACAACAACTGAGAACCAGGTGTTCAGATGCCCAAGGCAAGAGACACATTCTTTACCCAAACCATGGTGCCGAGCATCCTAACTGCCAGGAACCTGGGATTTGGGGGTTGGAATGGAAAGTTGGGGAAAGAACAAAACTCACATAGTGGCTCCCAAGCGGGGCCTGAACACAACACTATTTTTAGTGCAAATGGCTTCCGTAGCCTCGTGTGTACCTGTGGCTCATCTGTGAGGGACAGGCCAAGTCCTGCGTGAGTGTATATTGTTGATATGAGCTCCGCCATGTCAAGGACCTGAGTGCTTCTGACTCAGAGAAGTGACAACGCTTTTCCAGAGCCAGACTCAGAAAATAATAAAGCCAAGCAGATTCTGACGGTGTGTGCAGAAACTATCAACCGCAGCTTCTCCCACCAGATGACTGCAAGCAGAGGCTGACAATCCCTCCGGAGAGGAGCTAAACCTGCCCTCCTGGCTCAGCCAGACACAGCAAGCCTGCCCCTCCATTCAGATGTGTGAAATAAACACACTGCATTTCTGGTCAGTGTTGCCGCATCTCCGTCACAGCGCATAGCCCTCAGATCCCAGCGTTTCCGTAGGTGTCTGCGTGTCTGTCCTCTCTTCATTCTGTTCTCGCTGCAGTCAGGTCAATCCCAAATCTGTGCATGTTGAGGCACTCGTCCATTTGCATCGTCCCCGGTAACGTCTCTAGATGGGCAACGTAAGCGTACTGCAGGAGCAGCCATTGGCGATCTGCCTGTGACTCTGAACTGTAGTTCTGCATATCTGTATGGGGACAGTACTTGTTTAACTTACAACATTGACTTTAACACTGACTATTGTGACTATGTTTTCTAAGAATTTAGATGATTAAAAATAACAATTACAATAGCTGTTTCTCTCATATACAGAATCTAAGTTTAACTGTGTGTATATGTGGTGTGGTATGGTGTGGTATTATCTTACCATGGTATGGTATGATATGATATGATATATGATTAATGATATATGATATATGATATATATGACCAAGGCAACTTCTAAGGAAGAATTTATTTTGAGCTTACAATTTCAGAGTGTTAGAGTCCGGGTGGCAGAGCGGAGGCAGCAGGCGCTGAAGCAGTAGTTGAGAACTCACATCTTAAACCACGAACAGGTGACAGAGAGCACGTTGAGGGTAGCCGGAGGCTTTTAAAACCTCAAAGTCCACCCCTAGTGATACACTTCTTCCAAGGCCACCCTCCTTAAACTCCCCAAACAGTGAGCAACTAGGAACCAAGTATTAAAACACCAGTACTACAGGGGACATCTCACGCAAACACCACAGTCTACAAACCTGTTACCAAAGAAAATGAAGACATCTCTACTTGTCCCGCCCTTCAAGGACTGTGATTGGCTTTGACCTCATGCTGACATCAAGGTGTACTCCTGCAGCTGTTCCGTTTTACATGCTTAGTACAGAAGTCAATACATCAGGTGTGCTATTCTGCCCTTCATTGCTGTGTTAGTCAGGGTTCTCTGGAGTCACAGAATTTCTGTAATGTCTCTATATAATAAGGGAATGTACTGTAATGGCTTACAGTCTGCAGTCCAACTACCCCAACAATGGTCAGTGTGAATGGGAAGTCCAAGAATCCAGTAGTTGCTCAGTTCCACGAGGCTGGGTGTTTCAGCTGGACTTCTGAAGAAGTAGGTTCAACACATGTGCTGGCCAGTTAGTGCATGCAGCAAAGAAGAGTGAGTCCTCCTCCTTCCAATGTCCTTATGTAGGCCTCCAGCAGCAGGGGTGGCCCAGATTAAAGGTGTGTACCCACACTTGATCTGGAACTTGTGTTGTCCCAGGCTGACCTTGAACTCAGAGATCTGCTAGACTCAGTCTCCTAGGATTAAAGGTGTGTACCACCTTACCTGGGCCTAAGCTTTTCACGGCCACTATACCTCAAGATCTCCTTGCCAAGATCAGGGTTAGAAGCCTGTGTCTTGCAGCTTCAAGATCTGGATCACAGATGTGCCCTCTATTTCTGGATTGTAGTTCATTCTGGGTGCAGTCAAGTTGACAACCAGGAACAGCCATCCCAATCGCTTGTAGACTTACGCTAGACGGTCTGCCTAACTGGGGGTTCCCACAGGTGTTCTGAATAGGTGTACAGCAGGCCAGGATAAGCTGGAAGACTGTTAGGTGAGTTCTGCATATTTTGACTTAGGATTTTTTTCTTCTTTTGTTTCGTGTGCACATGAGCAAGTACGTGCAGGTACGCGTGCTTGTATGCACATGTGTATTTTACTATATTGCTCTCCACCTTGTGTTTTGAGGTGGAGCTCACCAATTAGCTATACTGGGTGGTTGGAAAGCCCCTAGTGTCCTCCTTCCCTGGGCCAGAATTATGTGCTAGGGATCTGAACTCAGATCTTCATGCTTGTACAGTGCGAAGCCATCTCAACCTGACAGTATATCCTCACAGTGTAATGGGTTCTAGGGATGTCACCCCACTGTCCACTGAGGAGCACCTATACCATCTAATGTGCTCAGAGTGTAAAGTCATGACTAATGCCAGACATGGTGGCTCCACCCTGTAATCCCAGTACTCGGTATCCAGGCAGGATTGTTTTGAGTTTAAGGGTAGCCTTGGCTTTGTAGTGAGTACCAGGCTATACCCAGAGCTATCTAGAAAAGCCCTGTCTCAAAATGCCAAAATAATGAGCATTTTGGGCTAATATGGCTGCTGCTTTGACAGTTCCACAGGCTCTGGAAAATAGTACTCCGACTTCCGTAGAGGAACCAGAATTGTCTTGGGGCTGTTTCGTATACTGTGTTCAAAAAAGCAGTTTCATTTTTAGTGTCTGTCCCAGGGAGCATTGCCTGCATTTGACTGTTCATGTACCTGTGGCAGAATGTGTGCAACACCCCTGGACTCTGCCTTTCACCGTCTATATATATACAACAAAACCACGGCTCAGATTCTTACGGGACTAGCCGCCATGGTCTACAAGTGCCTGGAGAATCCTGTGATGAAGTAATTTCTTGGCATTTCTCTCCTCCGCTGCTTAGACTGCTGGAGCCTTTCAACAAAATACTACTTCTCTGAGGTTGGGCGTCTGATTCTAATCCAGCAGCAGCAACTACTGTAATCATGGCAGGCGCTTACTGAGGGCTGACTGTGTGCCAGCAACTGTGGGGAGAGCATTTTACGTGGATTATTTCATTTAATCTTCTGGATAATCTTAGGAGGTTCACACAATTGGTATGTGTCTCAGATGGGGCTATTAGGACTTAAGGCATTAAATAGCTTTGGCCCAAAATTTATGTGACCAAGCAGTAGATGTGAGGTTTGAACTCTGGAAGTCCAGCTCAGCCCTTGCCTTTAATTGCTAAGCATTCTGATTTCCTCAATCACAGCACTTTGTAAAGCCAAGATAACTGGGCAACTCTTCCCTGAAAGGAGATGGGGGTGGGGTACTGCAAACAGTGATAAAAGGGAGACAGTAGGGAATGCTGAACTCCATCAAGAATCATGCTTTGAGTTTCTCTCCTGTATCAGTGCAGACAAACGATAGAGAGTGTTTTAATCATGTACTCAAAACATAAAAGCAAAGGGAAAACTACAACATATTCATGATCAGAACAGAACTGAAGGGTGGTCTGACAGTCCCAACATGCTGGGCTTGGAGACAGGGGAGCCGGGAAGCTTGTCTTATAGTACGAGGATGCTCTGAGCAGGGCTGGAAACCATTCTGGGCTCTTTACAGATAGGGTAGAAGATGCTTCTGTCCACCCCTGGCTAGGCTTAAGATTCGATACCTAGTCAGGAAGATTAGAACCTGGCATCCTCAGTAATCCTGTGAGGACGAAAGCTCTGGAATGACTCTCTTTGGCTCTGAACTAGACACCTTCAGAAAGAAGGCAGGGGTAAGAAACCCTGCAAAGGGAGTGACCAGAAGAGCCAAGCAACGAGGCAAAAACAAACCAAGAAATTCTTGCCAAGCTCCAGTGGAATTTAAAAAGTAAACAATCGGGAGACCATGGACATAATGGTGCACTGTGAAAAGAGTTTTTAAAATTCTTGTGCAGGCCTGGTGTGGTGGCTGAAAGGGTGAGGCACCTGCACCCAGGCCTGAAGACCTGAGTTCGATGCCCAGAACTCACATGATTGAAGGAAGGAACCAACTCTTGAAAGTTATCCTTTGAACTCTCCCAGAACACACACACCGTGGCACTTATATGTGCACACATGCACGCAATAATAAGAGAGAGAGAGAGGAGGAGGAGGAGGAGGAGGAGGAGGAGGAGGAGGAGGAGGGAGGAGGAGGTGGAAGAAGAGGAAGAGGAGGAGAGATCTGGGAGGTGTTGGCCAGGGGGAAAGCCTGATCAGAATATATTGTATGAAAAAAGTTCCAATAAAAAAATCAAGAATTAAGCATAACACTGGGGGGGGGAGTTGTGCTAAATAAATACGTTTTGAGTTAAAGGAAGAACACTATTTAAAAAGACTCATCGAGAAGTTACGGGCATGATGCATATAGAAATAAGAAAGAGCAGGTGGGTGTTACAAAGATGAGGCCTTGGCCTACAAGGACACAGGAGCCAGTGCCTGGAATTTACAAAGCCCAGTGGATGCAATGGCTGAAGAGTGAATCGGGGAACTGGAAGATCACCTCGGAGGAAATCATCCAGAAGTGTTCAAATGGCTGACGGCACGGGAAGGTGTTAGCAGCGTTAGCCCAAGCTCTTACTCTTAAATGATCCTGGAGGTAGGTTGGTCTGAACACAAGTGAAACAGCACTGTTGAACATGTTAGGGTACAGCAGGTCACCCTGTGTAGAAGCTGCCTCAGTCGAGGGGCGCCAGATATACAAGATTATGCTCTGGAGAGATTTATGGAGAAAGATACTTTTATTACAAGGAAGTGGTTTTTTGGATGCTGTTGAGTCCCAGGGACCAAGGGTGAGCCTGCAAGCTGGGTTTCCAGGCCCTGCAGGAGACCCAGGAGGCAGACTGTGCAGATCTAGTCTGGCAGGCAGTTGATGAGATGCCCAAAGGGCCAATGTTTAGTTCACATCCCACATCTGAATAGAAAAAAAAATCCAGTGTTGGGGGAGGGGGGATTCTCTCTTGCTTCTGGGAAGGTCAGCATTTTTGCCATGCCTAGCCCTTCAGTGGGGTGGACCAGTCCCGCTCCCAATTCAGAGGGCAATCTGCCTTATTTGGTTCACCAATTAAAACACTGATCTAGCCCTCAGGGCACTATTATGGAAATATTCAGAAGGATGTTGGACTGAATCTCTGGTCACCCCGTGGTCTTTCCCAACAGATGCATAGAATCAACCATCACCTCTGGCCTTGGTAGTGTAACCAGCGTGTGGCGTCTTGGCCGAGTTCTGGACAGCATTGTAGGGCTCGTGCATCGAAGCTACAGAGACCCAGATGATGTCCTGACGGGGGTGTGATCTTAGACGCATTACTCAATTCCTCCACCTTAAGAGAGAATAATATGGCTCCTATCTCAAGGGGGTCGTGGGTATGGAATGGGCATTTTCAAAGATAATACATACAACCTACTCTGGGACAGCCCTCTGATGGCTACTGCATTGTGGACAGGTGACCCACACAGGCCTACGTGCTGTCTTTGACTGTCTTAGCTGTGTTGGAGCAGGAGGTGTTCTCCGTATCTGTGGGTAGAGACCAACGTCACCGATAAACATCCCACACTGCTTGAGGACTTCCTGATTCCGTCTCCAAACAAAGAATTAAACGGCTCAAGAGCTTATCTATGCTGAGGACTATGAGAAGAAACACCTGCAGGAGAGCATGCTTATAGACTATTAGAGGAATGCTGTCATTGCCATCGTTATCGTCCTGCTCCTCCTCCTCCTCATCCCTCCTCAACATCTTCTTCACCACCACCACCACCATCACCACCTTCACCACCATCACCACCATCATCACCACCATCACCACCATCACCACCACCACCACCACCACCACCACCATCACCACCACCACCACCACCACCACCACCACCCCACCACCACCACCACCACCACCACCACCACCACCACCACCACCATCATCATCATCATCATCATCATCATCATCATGTGATCAGTTGGATAGGTTTCTGCTCATCTTCTCCCCAATTCTCTGCTGTGGAGAAGAAGTGGGACTGTCCTGGCCTGGAGGGAGGCGTCCCATGTGACCTCACATGAATAGTCTGCCAGCTGCATCTTGGACATGCCAAGTTCTGGAATGCAGTTTCTGGGTGCAGCATTTACAGCGCTCTGGCTGTTGCACACCTGGCCTCCTGTCTGTCCTGGTAAAAACTGCAAGCCCAGGAGGACCAGGCAGCTCAGCTCCCTGTCAAGGGGGGTGAGGGGGGCTCTCTCCAGCCTGGCTTGTCCTGGCTCCCTCTACATTGCTGCTCAGCGTTAGGGATGACCCTTCTGCAGACATTAATCCATTCAGAACCCCAGAGCCATTGCTTTTGAAGACTGGTGTCTATGCTGGGTCTGTAGTCAGGCGAAGAGGAGGAAGAGACAGGAAGAGAAATGGGACCGCTGCCCTTTCCCCTCTCTCTGTGGTCTCTCCCTGGACCGAAGCCTATGCCTCTGCCTCTTGGAGGGACTAGAGAAAGGCTCGCTTTACACTCCCAAAGAAGCACAAAGAAAACCAATGTGTCTCCCCGACGTACACACGAGAGCTCCGCCAATTTCTTCAAGCCCCTGGTGTTCAGCGGGTCAGCCCAGTTCCCAACCCAGTCCTCAACTGGATTTAGAAGGCGGGGACCCAGACAGCACTCAAAACCCTCACGCAGAGCCTTGCTGCTTCTCATTTGTTTAGCTACAGCCGAGGAAAGTCTCAGAACTTTCCCGGACGACAGGGCTCCGCTTTGAAGCAGTTCTCAACAATAATTCTGTAATGGACACAAAGCTTGCTTACGCAGAGTATTTCCCCCTGCAGAACCGCAGCCGGGTTTGCAAGGATGGCGCGGGACTCCCTCTGGGGAATGAGCTTCCCTGGCCAGAGATCGGCTGATTTTTTTTTTTCCCCTTTCCTGACGCAGACCCCTAAACACACAGATACCGAAGAGTTAATTTGCGTTTTTTAAACCCCCTTTCCAATGCCCGCTCTCATTCCTATAAAATCTCCATGCCCAGACATCAAATCAGTAAGCCCTGTTGCCTGTCAGTGAATACAATGTCAGGCCATTAGTATGTTAATAAGTCCGGAGGGCGACAGGTGGCCTACTAGACAGCTCAATTAAGCTGCTCATTAAACACACGCTAACGAACAGCCAAGGCAGGGCCTGAACAGCACCATTCTGTAATGACATGATGTCAGAGAGAACAAATGAGAAAAAATAACAAAAACATTACAGCCGGGACAGACGCCACTAACAAGGACCCCTCGCACTACATCAGCCCCCAAATTAATGAGTCACAGGGATCAAAAAACTCGACCCAACATTCTCAGGAGGCTGAATGAAGCAAGATTTTTTTTTTTTTTTTTTTGGTCACTATTAAAAAAAAAAAATCTCCAAACCTAAAATGATTGCAAAAATATCCCAATTTAACTGCTGTCAATTATTAAATTTAACTGCTGTCAGTTATTAAAGCAAAGTTTATCTGACACGACTAATAGTAAGGTCTGATAAATTCCTATTATGAATTTGAATGGAAATCATTATTTAATGAGATCATCATTGACATTTGATTGGCTTTTTCCCCCTTGCACAGGTTTGAGCCTTTGGCTTCTGGGAGTGGAGTGAGCAGGATGTGAACGAACCTGGGGCCAGCTTCTCAGGTGAGGGTCCTACTTGTTATGGATGCAAACCAAAGGACTTCCAGCAGCTGGTAGAAGTTTCTCTCATTTTCTAGTAAGTAGCTTCCTGAACCAAACCTCTGCGGGACCACCGCTTTGACCTTGGAGAAACACATTGCTAAACTAACAGGCTGGCTGGCCGTCAGGAGGCCCCGACCACAGCTCTGCCCTTGTGTTAAGCCTGAATCTGACTCCACCTGGAGGCGAGGACTTCCCTCCAGGTTCAAGGGCTGTGTGGGAAGGAAGCTAGGAGAAAGCAGGGGACCACCCACTCTGGGTTTGTGTCTGGGGAATCTTACAGAGTCGCTTGGACGCATGGCTCTGCCCGTGCACTGCTTCTCTTTTGAAGATCTAGGATCTAAAACTCTCAATGGAGCCGAGGGGCTGCTGCTCTGTGGCTCGAAGTGCATTGATTTACTTCCTTGCTGTTTATTGCACAGACATGATGGATCTGTGTTATCTACTTAAGAAAACAAAAACATAAGGAAAAAAACCTTTTGGGGGCCTTAGCAATTGAACTTAGGGTCTTGTGCACTCTTAGACAAATGCCCGTGTGCTCCATTCTCAGCCTAAGTTTTATCTAGATTTTTAGACAAGGTCTTACTAAGTTCCCCAGCCTGGCCTTGAACTCACCCTGTGCCCAGAATTGAGCTTGGAACACTCTTTTCTCACCTTCCCATGAGGCTGGGATATGGCCCCAGCTTGGTTTAGTCTTTCCATCTTAAGCATTTTGTTCAAAAGAAGTGTAAGATACTCCTGAAAGTTCTCATCCGCTTGGAAAGCTGAAACTGGTAGCAAAAAAAACCAAAAAACAAAAAAAAACCACTGTGAAGAATCAAGGATAAAAAAGTTCAGAGTATTGTTTAGAAATACAGTAAGAATTTAAAATAGAGGTTAGGAGTGTAGGTCATGATCGAGAGCTTGCCTTATATGTGCAAGGCCATGGGTCTGAGGTCCAGCACCACGAATGAATGAGTGAGTGAGTGAGTGAGTGAGTGAATGAATGAATGAATGAATGAATGATAAAAATATGCCTGTAGTACCGACACTGCTGAGGTAAAAGCAGGAGGCTCAGGATTGGGATGACAATCTTTGGCTAAATAGAGCTCAGGCCTAGCGTGGGCTACATGAGACCCCATTTGAAACAACAAAGTCATTTCTTGAACATCAGCTGACTGGAGTAGATGAAGGGGTGACAGGGCGGGGCATCTACTGGACAAGGCACCTGCTGGGTGGGGCACCTGCTGGGCGGGGCACCTGCTGGGCGGGGCACCTGCTGGGTGGGGCATCTGCTGGACAAGGCACCTGTTGGGTGGGGCACCTGCTGGAAGGGGCACCTGCTGGAAGGGGCACCTGCTGAGCAGGGCACCTTCTGGGCAAGGGCATCTGCTGACCCTGGGAATCTGAGTAGGATGCTTGGGTGGGAGGAGTCCCAGGGATACCTATTTCTATCATGTACCCCAACAAACAAAAATAAGTTAGGGTACACCCTAAGGGTGTGTCTAAGTTACAAAGAAGTACATCCTACTAGATCAATATATTCTCAACATTTTAAAATACGGAGAAGACCGAGACAACTGTAAACAGCGAGGTTAGAAAATTAAAGTTCCAACATTGTCTTCCGCTTCCCAAATGACCATATTGGGTAGCCTTGGCCCCGGTTGGGAGTGAGAAGGAAAAGGGTGTCCAAGAACACGTATAGGTAGTCAAAGAACACGTACGTGCAGGGATGGGTGTGGAAGAGGTGAGGTGTCAGTGGTCACCCTCCTGATGGAGGCAAGGCAGGGTGCTAAAGCTGAAGGAAGTTGGGAGGGGTGTGGCAAAGCTGGAGGAGACACCACCCATAAGGGCAGAGGTGGCAGGGGGTTGTGTGGGCTTGCACAGCAGACTGGCCCAGGCCCATCACCCTGGTCAGGTTTCGGATAGTACACCACGACCAAAGCAACCTGGGGAGGGACGAGTTCATTTGGCTCACACTTCCTCTTCAGAGAAAGTCGGGACAAACATTCAAGCAGGGTAGGATCCTGGAGGCAGGAGCTGATCAGAGGCCATAGGAAGGTGCTGCTTCCTGGCTTGCTCAGACTGATTTCTTACAGTACCCAGAACCACCAGCCCAGGGATGGCCCCATTCACCATTGAAGGGCCTTCCCATGTCAATCACTAATTAAAAAGTCCAGTCGGATCTTTTTTTTTTTTTTTTTTTTTTTTTTTGGGTCTGGGGCCTGAACCCCGGGCCTTGCGCTTCCTAGGCAAGTGCTCTACCACTGAGCTAAATCCCCAACCCCCAGTCGGATCTTAAAGGAGTCATTTTCTCCATCGAGGGTCCCTCCTTTCAGACAACTCCAGCTTGTGTCGAGTGGACGTAAGGGCAGCCAGCACAGCAGTCTAACGGCTCAAGGCCATTCGGTCCCTCTTCAGCAACTGTGGGGACACAAAACGAAAGCGTTTTACCACAGTCTTCAGGGAGCATTCGGTGGAGTCACCTCTTCATACTTATTCAAGGACTTCCCTAGTCTAGATTTTAGTCATGACAGGTGGCATGAGCTTGGTCCCAGCCCTCGTGGTCATAAAAGGGTCCCCAGGCTGAGTGTTGAGGTGGCTCTGTTATTTGTCTAATCTTTCCAGAATGATCCTGAGGGCTGGAGCTTTTACCCAGGAGTCTGGGCTGTAAGAGACCCATAGACACCAACCACTCAATGTCCCCCGAGGGACACGTGCAGGCCACTGCACCTGAACTCCAGAGTCACAGAGCCACGTGCGTGTGCATGGAGCTTGCCACCAACCTTTGACCTCCTATTATTCAATAGGAGGGGACAGTTACAGGTCGTTTGATGTTTGAGAATACTCTCTAACAGAAAAGACAGAAACGGCAGAACCAGAGAAAGAGAAGGGGTAACTTGGAGGCCACAGAAACTATGATATTGTAAAGGGAGAATAAAATGCTTTTCTATCCGTTCAGACCCTTAATAATTTATTTAGTGATCACGCTACTTAAAAATCACCTTGTTGCTATTTTCAACTTTGCAGTGTGTTGTTATTTGAAATGGAAACTTCTAGTTTCTTTAGAAAGTCAGTTATGTCAAACGATGTTTTGCTGGGGCAAACACAGGGAAGAATGTTCTCCTGAAGCAGACACGGGTGAAAGGATGTTTGGATTCAGCAAGCACATGGAAGGACATTCGACATTCGATGAAGGAGTGTGACTATGACCCCACAGACAGCGGGAGGCGAGCACTGAGCATTGGTTGGTTTGCTCTGCCTCACTATTCTTTGCTAACAACACACATGTCTTGGTTTGCCTTACATAGTGTTGTTGAGCTCAACGTGTGATAACTCCAACATTGAGAGGAACTCACCCAAGTACTGCACTTGAGGTTTTCCACTTCTGAGGTCTCACCTTAGGCCAGTTGGTGGTCCTGGCAGTTTCTTCAGAATGGAACGACAGCTGCCTGGTGTCTGCTTGCTGAAAGGACTGGACTGTAGCTGCTGGTTCGTGCCTGGTGTCTGCCTGCCTAGAGGGCCGGTCTGCAGCTGCAGACCATATTTCGTGTTTGCTATGGGACCGAACTGCTACCCAAGAAGTTCAATCTCACCCTCAAAGGACGATTGCTGAACAGGTCCATATGCCCCACATCCTAATAACTTTTCTCTTCCACTACCTTTGCTGGGTGGTGGGCTAGAAGAGAGGTTGAACCCTTATTAAAAGTAGGTTGCAAAATCCTTATGCCTACAGTTGTTAACTACACTCACCATGCTGTGCCATAGATAACTGGGACCCATGCCTCTTGTCTGGGGGAGCTTGAGGCCTTTAACCACCATCTTCCTGACCTTCATGCTCCCTGAGCCTTCCACCCACTGAGCCTCTGACGACTATGACTACTCTCTGCTCCTACACACTCACTCTACATCCCGGGTATAAGCATGGTTATGGCGCTTCTGTGTCCGGCTTGCTTTACTCAGTCTAATGTCTTCCGTGCTCATCTACACTGTTAGAAATGACAGAAGTTCCTGTTTGGTAAATAGCATGCCACTGCGTCCTGTGTACACACACACACACACACACACACACACACACACACACACACACACACACACGTTCATTATACACATATATTCTTCCACATCTTAGCTATTATATGATGGTACAGTAGACAGATGAGTATCTCTCTTTGACGAACTAACTTCAATCCCTTTGGATAAATACTCAGAAAGGGGATGGCTGCATCGTATGATAATTCTATTTGTAGGCTTTGAAGGAATCTCCAAACTCTTTTTTCAAAAGTGGATACCTTCCCACAAACATCATACAATTGCTTCTTTTCTGTGCACTGTCACTGACACATTAACTTTTGTATTAAAAAAAAGTAACATTTATTTATGTATGTGTATGTGTGTGTGTGTGTGTGTGTGTGTGTATGTGTGTGAGTCTTACGTGCATTTGTGTTACAGATGCCCAATGAGTCCAGAAGAGGGCGGCAGATGGCTTGGAGATGGGCTTACGGGCAGTTGTGAGCTGCCTGGTGTGGACACTAGCATCCAAACTGGGATCCCATGACTGAGCAGTAGGTGCTATGACTGAGTAGCAGGTGCTGTGACTGAGTAGCAGGTGCTGTGACTGAGTAGCAGGTGCTGTGACTGAGCAGCAGGTGCTGTGACTGAGCAGCAGGTGCTGTGACTGAGTAGCAGGTGCTGTGACTGAGCAGCAGGTGCTGTGACTGAGTAGCAGGTGCTGTGACTGAGTAGCAGGCGCTGTGACTGAGTAGCAGGTGCTGTGACTGAGTAGCAGGTACTGTGACTGAGTAGCAGGTGCTGTGACTGAATAGCAGATTCGCTTGACTGCTGGGTCCTCTCTCCGACCCCCTTTTATATGTCTTGATAACAGCCAGTCTAGTAGCTATGAACTAATAAGTCATTGAGATTTTACTTAATTTCTCTGATGATTTGAGAGTCAGACATTTTTCACATATCCTTTGGCCACTGGTTTTCCACTCCTTGGAGAAATGTCTTTTTGAGTATCTGGCCATTCTAATAAGATTATTTGTTTTCTTGATATTGAATAGTTTGCATTCTTTAATTTTCTACACTTGTTTACTTATTTGGTGTGTATGAAGTCTTGTACTTGTCTGGTGTACGTGTGGAGGTCAAAATAGAATGTGCAGGAATGTGTGTGTGTGTGTGTGTGTGTGTGTGTGTGTGTGTGTGTGGTGTGTTTTCCGTCCACCATCTAGGCCTTAGGTGTTGGAAACTCAGACAAATACCCTTACCCACTAATCCACACACCCAGCTAGTTTGCATTCTTCTTCTATTTTGCCAATATTCCTTAGATTTTGCTAACATTTTCTCCCAAGTCCATGGGCTAAGTTTTAGCTACAGTGTTTCTTTTGCTGTTCTTTTAAATTTTTTTGTAAACCTATTTGTTTATTTTTGCTTTCCTTGATTAGATAAGGTAAATCTGAAAAAACAAATTTCAAAGGGCTGCCAGTCATGGTGGTGCACACTTTTAATCCCAGTACATGGGTGGCAGAGGCAGAGAAATCTCTGTGGGTGCAAGGTCAGCCTGGTCTACAGAATGAGTTCCAAGCTAGCTAGGACCTGTCTCAAAATAAATAATAAATCAATTTAGAGAATAAGCAAAAGTCACTCAGAACAAGAGAAAAAAAAATCAGGTAAAATATCAGACTGTGGAGGAAAACACTGAAAGGGTAAACTCACGAACTATGAGGGCCACACCACACCGCAATGTCTAACATCTGGATTTGGAGGGTCTCATACCACATTGAAATGCCCAACATCTGGATTTGGAAGGTCTACAGACAATGAAAGACAGGGTCCCAAACAGTACTCTGGGAACTTTCCCAGGCATCAAATCCATGACTTTCCCAGTTGTACCTATTATCATGGGTTCAAATTGATTTTCCAAGGTAAGTTACTGTACAAACAGAACCCTAAATACTCCCAGAGAGGACAAAAAAAATGCACCATCTATAAAGAATCAACCGTGGAATGACAGGGCCAGGAACGTGCTCTAGAAACTGTGGTTTGTAACTTTGATATTTCAAGTAAAGGGGGTAAATGTTACAATGTGACCCTGAAGAGTGAGAATTGATCTGAAATTCCTCCCAGGGATCAGCCAGCCACTGCTTAGTGAAAGCCGGTTCCAAAGGTCGGTCACCAGAGCACTAAGATCTGCCTTGTTTCTTGGCCTCCCCTCAACATGGGTCAACACGATTCATAAATGGGTATATAAAAATTATTCAGATTTATCAAACAAGGCTAGCTTCAGGCCAACACTTCCTGCTGGAATTTATTAAATGAAACTCAAAGTGTTTACGCCCCAACTTTGCATCTCTATCTCATGGACAATAGACCATCACACTGACGCACACCAAGTCTAAGTCAGAGCATCCTGTAGGTTTGGGAAGTGGGTGAAGGGATTAGCAGAGTCTCACTGGGGTCCAGTCTCCTCCAGTACCCACGCAAATTACCTTGGAAGTCAGTGACTGTCAATGTCACATCATTCTTTTGTCCTTCTTGCTTTCCCCTAAATTGGAGCCCCAAGTTATGCTTGACCTCCTCCTGTGGGACAGAGACCAGATTCTGAGAGATAAGTCTTCATTGTTCTCTTTGTAGGGCACCCTGGGACATTCCTAATGATGCATTGAGCACCTCTTCCTGGGGGTTGGGTCTTCAATAAAATATTCAATTCTATTGTTTCAGACTCTGAGTGTGGGTCAAGATTCTAAAATCTTTGGGAACACAGTATCGGCCCCTGGGAACATAGGGAAACCTCACTTGGAACCATGGAGGCTCAGCTTCTGTCACAGCAACAACTTGAACATGCCTATCAAGAGTGGTTCTCAATCTGTGGGTCAAGACCTTCTGGGGTCAAATGACCTGTTCCACATGGGTCACATACCAGATATCCTGCTCATCAGATATTTACATTATGATTCATAACAGGAGCAAAGTTACAGTGATGAAGTAGCAATAAAAATAATGTTATGGTTGGGGGTCACCATAATATGAGGAACTGTATTAAGGGGTCTCAGTATTAGGAAAGTCGGGGAGTACTGCTACAGAGAAACAAACATTTGGTTCCTATTTTATTGGATAGAAATTACATTCCATCTTTTTTAAAGCATGACAATCATTTTGTTTAAAAAGAGACCTTGGGCTGGAGAGATGGCTCAGAGGTTAAGAGCACTGACTGTTCCTCCAAAGGTCCTGAGTTCAATTCCCAGCAACCACGTGGTGGCTCACAACCACTTGTAATGGGATCCTGTGCCCTCCTCTGGTGTGCCTGGAGACAGCAACAGTGTACTTACAGACATAAAATAAATAAATAAATCTTTAAAAAGAGACCTTATCTCTTAGGGTTATATCCTACATAGTCACAACATGACACTGTATAATTTTTGGGATTTGCTTCAAAACAGCATGTTACTTGGAGAGAAGGACATGACAGGAACCAGATGATGACAGGAACCAGGTGACAGGAACCAGAGGGCAAGGAATGAGGATTTTGTGACCCAGAGTGGAAATAATTTCTTCTATTTTTAGTTTAATTTTTATAATAAAATTTAGCCAACAATATGTGTATGTCTTCATGAATTTGGTTAGAAGAGGGTGCTTGGTGTGAGTGACTTACTCTTTTCTCTCTCAACCTCCTTGAGAACTAGAGAAATGAAATGACCCGTCCCATGACAATGGCTCATTAAGGGGCAACGCTGGGCTTAGACATCAGGTTTAAAGCCTCTAAGTGTAACAGTCTCTGAGACTCTTGCTGGAGACAGAAGCAGCTTTGGTAGAAAGCATCATTTACCAGACACAGCATTATGTCTGGTTCTTGTCATCCCATCTCACTTCAGTGGGAACAAGTGTATGATACCCACTTCAGGGACAGAACCCATTGCAAACTCCAGAGCTGGGAGGGGGCAAGGCAGAGGTATAGTGCAAGACTTGAAAAGCCAGGGCTCTGACCATACATTTTATCCACTCAAAACATCTGAGGTGTTGGGATAAAGAGTGTGGGAGTTCTTAATACTTTCCCCACCATGTTTTCCAAGTCTTCTTGGAACACAGACCACAAGACCACATACTGTGTGTATTAGTTATTTTTATGCTGCTGTGATAAAGGAAACTTACAAGAGAAAGAGCAAGATAGAAGACAGAGGCATAGAGGCAAAAGAAGGAAGCTGAGAAAGCAAACTGCAAGTAGGGTGGGGCCTTAAAACCCTCAAAGCTCACCTCCAAACAGAATACTTTTCCCAGCAAAGCTGTACCTTCCAAACCTCCCTAAAGAGCACCACTGATTGGGGACTGTCTTAGTTAGGGTTTTACTGCTGTGAACAGACACCATGACCAAGACAACTCTTATAAAGGACAACATTTAATTAGGGCTGGCTTACAGGTTCAGAGGTTCAGTCCATTATCATCAAGGTAGGATCATGACAGCATCCAGGCAGACATGGTGCAAGAGGAGCTGAGAGTTCTACATCTTGTTCCGAAGGCTAACAGGAGAAGACTGTCTTCCAGGCAGCTAAGAAGAGGGTCTCAAAGCCCACACCCAAACAGACACACTTCCTCCAACAAGGCCACATCTCCTAATAATGCCATTCCCTGGGTCAAGCATATTCAAACCACCACAGGGACCAAGTGTCCAAATGCCCAAGACTCAGGGAGAAATTTCTCATCAAACCACAACACTGTTTCATCCCTTCAGTTATTAAAT
The DNA here is from genome assembly GCF_011064425.1 of Rattus rattus. NCBI lineage: Eukaryota > Metazoa > Chordata > Mammalia > Rodentia > Muridae > Rattus > Rattus rattus. The sequence goes on along the minus strand of NC_046157.1, from coordinate 53,448,937 downwards.
ACATGGTTACCAGGTGCCCTCTCCGAGCCAGACTCCACCTGGGAGCTGGAATACAATGAACTAACACAAGGGCAATTCACCTTTTCCAACAGTCAGAGCAGAAGTGGCCTGGGGAACACAGATCCGAGCACCTGGATCAGCAGGTTGGTTGCTGGGTTGGGGATGGTGCCACCTCATTGTCTCAGAGGTTGCTGATGAACTGAACAAAGAAGCAACTCTGGTGTTAAGATGCCCAGCTTTAACTCCCACCTCTGCCCCTCCTCAGATGTATGACCTTGCATGACCTACCTTCTCCAGGCCTTCCTTTTCCAGTTCAGAAAACAGGAATCATGGCAGTAGACCCTCAACCTTGGAGCAATGTCTAGGGTCAAATTATTTTTAAAATAATTTATTATCTAAAATTTCAATTGAACTGGGCTTCTGGTATTGATTTTGGACTCCTAATTTCTAATGCTTCCACAATGAAGCCAAACTCTGAGGAGGACTTGAGTCAGGAGTGTGCCTAGATCAGTGTGGTAGTTTGAATATGGTTGGCACAGAGAGTAACACTATTAGGAGGTATGGCAGATGTTGGAGGAAGTGTGTCACTTGGGGGTAGGATTTGGGAGACTTCCTCCTAGCTGTCTTGAAGCCAGTCTTCTCCTGTTAGCCTTTGGAACAAGATGTAGAACTCTCAGCTTGTCCAGCATCATGCCTGTCTGGACACTGCCATGCTGTGTCCATGATGATAATGGGCTGAACTTCTGAAAGTGTAAGCCAGCCCCAATTAAATGTTGTCCTTTATAAGAGTGGCCTTGGTCATAGTGACTCTTTACAGCAGCAGAAACCCTAGCTAAGACAGAAGTTGGTACCAGGAGTGGGGTATTCCTATGATAGTCCTGATCATGCTTTGGAAGAATGTAGATTTGGGGACTTAGGATTTGGAAAGCAGTAGAATGCTTTAAGTGAGACTTAATGGGCCATCCTAGTAGCAAGATGAAAGACTTTATTGCTAAGGGTGATTTGAACTATGAAGTCTGGCACTAGAGGTTTCAGAGGAGAAGAATTTTAGTGTGTGGCCGAAAGACTGTTCTTGTTATATTTTGGTCAAGAATGTTGCTGCTTTTTGCCATTGTCCAAAGAGTCTACATGAGCCTAAGGAGAAGAGATTTAGAGTAATTGCTTTGACAAAGGAAGTCAAAGCAACCTGGTATAAATTTACTCTTATGAAGAACCTTTAAATGAAAAGGAACAAACTTTGAAAGGAAACGTACAAAGGAAAAGTAGAATGGAGCTGAATTCTGTATTAAAGGACATAACAGATTCACAGAGTAGTGACATTAGGGCAAGATTCCACCCAGCTAAGCTTAGTTTATGAATTTGCCATTGAATGAGGAATAGTCATATCTAGCATTATTATTTATCTGGTTATTGCTTTCATTTAGACTTACAATCTAGAATGAGCTACAATCTAGAAATGGAGGACATAGGCTTTTGATCTGGAACTTGAGATATAGTGGTCATGAAAAGCTTAGGCCTAGGCATGGTAGTACAAGACTTTACTTCCAGGATATAGAAGTAATCAGACCTCTGAGTTCAAGGTCAGCCTGGTACAGAGCAAGTTCCAGGACAACCAAGCTTAGGCAGTGAAGGAGTTGGAAAACAGAAAGCAGGTGATAATGTAATAGAACAAGGGAACCATGTTCCAGCTCCAGAAAGCAGCAGAACTTGGTGGCTTCGGCTATGTGACTCTGTATTTAGAGTCAAGAATAGAAGAGACTACTGGGGCAATTGATGTTGGTCAGCTGGAGCTAAGAAATTAGCAGTGATTAGAAGAGACCAACATCACTGAGGTGAAATCTAGGAAGTATTTTCTGAGAACACAAAGAAGCCACATTCCAGCGATAGCCAATGTTGTATGTTGTGCCGTAGCTGAACTTGGCAATGTGTTCAAGAGTCACCCAGGTAGTACTGGTTTTGTAGACATAAAAGAGTCATGAAGAGCAGCTGAGGCCCGGCACTGTAAGAGGCCATGGAAGGCCACTGGTGAAGGTGCTGCCTCAGTTGCAGTAGATGGCCCAGGACTGAAGGGGTCATGCAAAGATGTTGAGGCTTGGCATCATGAAGAGAGTCTACGAGAGGCTATTGGTGAAGCCTAATTGCAGTGAAAGACTCCTGTGTATTGGAGATGCCAGTACCATGGAATGATCACCATGAACAACAGCAGCAAAGTAGTGGAGTCAACCAGAGTCTAGAGTGCTACAGAGGGCTCAAGCCCTTTGAGGAACCCAGAGGGTCATGTATGGATCCCAGATATTGGAACAAGAAGCTGTAAAGTTGAAGTTGCCATGAATACCCCAAGATGTTAGAGATGTCAGAGCTGTGGGATATATGCTGAGGAAAGCTGCTAACAGGGAGGGAACAAGCCAAAGAGAAAGAATTTTGTTGTAGTCAACAAAGCAGAAAGGATTTGGAGACGTTAAGAGGGCTTTGACCTCAGACATGGAGATGCAAAGTTTGGAATTTGCCCAACTGGTTTTCTGTCTTGCTTTGGTCCAGTATTTCCTCACCATGACGTTTTTGGAATGGTAGTGTATATCCTGTACGATGTTGGAGGTGTGTGATCTGCTTTTTGATTTCTTAGAGATTACAGTTAAGAGATTGCATGAATCTCAGAAGAGACTTTAAACTTTGGACTTTTAACAATGTTGAGATTGTTAAAGGCTTTGGGACTCTTGAAGTTGGACTAAATGTATTTTGCTTTATGCTATGTTTAGGTGTGGTCTCCATAGACTCATTTGTTTGAACAAGCCTATGGGGGACAGGGAGTGGAATGTGATGGCTTGAATATGCCAGGGAGTAGCATTATTAGAAGGTGTGGCCTTGTTGGAGAAGATGTGACCTTGTTGGAGGAAGTGTGTCACTGTGGGGGTGGGCTTCCTCCTAACTGCCTGGAAGCCAGTTTTCTCCTGTTTGCCTTGGAACAAGATAAAGAACTCTCAGCTCCTCCAGTGCCATGCTTCCTGCCATGATGATAATGGACTGAACTTCTGAAAGTGTAAGCCAGTCCCATAAAAGTTATCCTTTATAAGAGTGGACTTGGTTATGATGTCTCTTCACAGCAATGGAAACTCTAAGACAGTTGCTCTCTCACATTGCTCTAAATTTCTGAGGTGTATTTGTGGGATTCACCAGCCTGCAGGTCCAGATGGGCATGACTGTGTAGGCATGATTTCCACCCCACTCTTGCTCTAGGTATAAAGTAGCCACAACCATAGTGCTCCATGGGGAGCTCCTGGCTGGATACATTATGAGTGAATCTCTCAAGAATTTACAGAAATAAAACATGAAGAGACATACAAATATTTACCAGGCCTAGCCCTTCCTTTTAGGGTATTAATCTTTAAAACTGTCATGGGAGACCAGTTCCTTCCAGAAAGGTTTACAAATGACTCAGTGTGGTCTGGGTACGGTAGCTGGTATCTGTGATCCCAGCAGTTGGAAGGATGGAGAAAGAAGGCAAATTCAGAGATCAAGAACAGGTTAGCCTACATCATAGAGTGTTCCAGAATAACCAGGGCCACCTGTCGGGGTGGGTTTTGAAAGACCTTGTCTCTGAATGAATGAATGAATGAATGAATGAATGAGTGAACAAAATTTCAGTATGTCTGGAATTTAATTGCAAAAGAAAACCTGGAAGGGACCCTGTTTAATCAAATAAAATATGGCATCAGGAAGTTAGTGCATGCACTCTAAGACAGAGGGGGCCTGGGGCAAGGTGTATATTCTGTTTCTGGATCACACCTTGTCACCGGGTTGAAGACCAATGTTTGCATCTATCTGCCTGAGTTTGCCCCTGAGGATCTGTCATGGCTTGAAAGGAAGGGAGAAAGTCTGTGGAACTGGAGGCCCTGAAACCCCCCAGTAAGAAGCTTGCTGAGAATAAAAATTCAGGGGCTGCCTGGACCACTTACTCTCTACACTTAATCTTAGTGAAGTTCCCATAGATGAAGACTCCAGCTGAAGGGTAGTGCCAATGTGGCAACAGTGTCATGCAGATTGCTATTCTGAAAATGAGGTAGAAGACAAGACCAGGGTTAGGCAAGAGGCAACTGTAGAGATCAGAAACCTCCAGATTTCAGCAAGCTTTAAAATCACATGGGGTATGCAAAAGACAGACTCCTGGATCTTTTCTAAGACCATTCGAGTCCAAACTAGCAGGCTGGGTCCTAACTGTCCAGGACTATTCATTATAACAATCTGGAAATGCTCTGAGTAATGGTTCACTGTGCTAGTTTTCTGGGGTAACATGTTGGGTGTTGCTTTTGCTCTTCCTCAATCTCTTGCCTCTAATGTTCTCCTTTCAAGGCAAATGCCAACTCTCTGAGCCGATACTGAATGGCTAGAGGGGCTGAACCAGAGAGCTAATTCCCATCAGTCCAGGTGTTGATGGAGTTACTCAACCATTAAATATGAGATGTGGGAGGAAGAGCAGAGGCCATGGATCCAAGGAATGAAAAAGCAGAGACCCAGACAGAAAGAGTTCCTTGGCCAGATCTTTGCACACATAACCCAGTTCTGCATTACCTGCCTTCATCTCTTGGAAGCTACCGCCCTATTGAAAGGGACTATGGTCTCTGGAGCCTAGTCAGCAATGGGGGCCATGGTATCATCCTAAGATCATGGAGCCGTCTCAGAGTTCACCAGTATGATGGTTTGAATGCAGATGGTCAGGGCTGGAGAGATAGCTCAGTCGTTCAGAGCACTGGCTGCCCTTCTAGAGGACCTAGGTTCAATTCCAAGCACCCGCACGGCAGCTCACAACTGACTGTAACTCCAGCTCCAGAGGACCCAAGACCCTCACACAGGCATACATGCAGGCAAAATGCTAATGCACATAAAATAAAAAAAAATTAATTATGTAAAAGACAAAAGAACATGGCCCCCATGCTCACAGGGAGTGGCACTATTAAGAGGTGTGGCCTTTTGGGGTAGGTGTGGCTTTGTGGGAGAACATGTCATTCAGGATGGGCTTTGAGACCTCAGATGTTCAAGCCAGATTCAGTGTCTCACTCTCTCTTTGTGCTGTCTGTCCACCTGAATATAGAAGTCTCAGCTCCTCTCCTGCACCATGTCTGTCGGCTGGCATGCCACCATGCTTCCTGCCATGATGACAGTGGACTAGACCTCTGAACTGTCAGCCAGCTCCAATGAAATGCTGTCCTTTATTAAAGTTACTGTGGTCATGGTGTCTCTTTACAGCAACAGAAACCCTGACACAGTCAATGTTTGCGGTTGTAATATTTCCTAGCTGTCACCTTTAGGGACTCCAAAAACCCCAACTTCCTTCAGATTTCCTATGAGTGACAGGAACATTCAGACAGATTCACCTCTGCTCCAATTGTCGAGCCCTGCACATCCAGGATGTGAGGAGTCTGAGGCTCCCTTATGGCATTGTCCGCTCGCAGCAGGCTTCACCTGAGGAGTCTAAGCCCACACAGGGCACTCTTGCAAGCTGGAAAGAGCCTCGGGTTCCCCTCAGTCCTTGTGTGGATTTGCTGGCCCCATTTCTGGTACCCTGGCCTTCTCAGGAGTGTGAAAATCCACCAAGGTCCTTTGTAAACCCAAGTGAGGATTTTGAGGCTGCATTAAAATGCCTCCTTCTTCTCTGAAAAAGGATTAGGTGCAACCAAGTGCTTGAGCCTTCAGCGCCTTTGAAAAGAAACCCGGTCTTAAGTGCTAAAGCTCAGATTCCGAGAGGTCGGGCAAAGGCCTCCTCAGGAAAGCGGCCTGGCTGACGCAGCTGCTAAGACCCAGCGCCACCTTTTCATGGCAACTCCATTCGTGCCGGCTGGGGGTGGGGGCAGACCAGATGTTTTAAGGGGATTATCACTGAAACAAAAGCCACTTTTCCTGTGTGCCACCCACTTCTTAAAGGCAATTTTTCCACACAATGCCACCAGAATCGGTGGGAATGGAAATCCGAATTTCCATCTTCTGATGGCCTGCACAACCCTAACCTCCGGGAGCCTTATCTCCGTGTCCTCACTGAAAAGTATGACCTTCATCAAGGCTTCTCTTCAGAATGCAACCATATTTAGAAATAGGATCTTTAAAGAAGCCATTAAGATAGAATGGGCACACACAGGAAGGCCCAAAGCAGTCCCATCTTTGTAAGTTGGGGAGGGGAGATCAAGTTGCAGTCATGTTTGGGAGGCCCAGGGATAAGATGACATCTATAGGCCAAGGACAGAGGCCTCTGGAGATATCAACCACCTGGATGGAAAGGTCAATCTCAGCCTATCTGCTCTGGAATTATGAGAGAAATAAATTCTGTTGCTTAAGCCCTAGTTTACTAATACAGCCTGTATATTAACAATGTTCAAAGCAAGGCATAGCCAGGTTAGGTAACTGACCCTGGCACACAGCTTGGGAGTTGCGCATCTTGGGCTAGAGTCGGATTTTCTCTGTTGCCAAAGCCCTGTGTTTAATCCTTTTGTTAACTCCCGAGCCTGAAGCCAGGAGGGGCTCCCAACGGTCTGGATTCCTCACTTTTCTGTGGATTCATTCGAACAGATGCCGAACAAGAAGCAGCTTCAGGAGAGGAAGACTTATCTGGATACAGTGAGGGAGCTGTCCATCACGGGCGGGCGACAGAGAGAGGCACAGCTAGCTCACTGCATCCAGTCAGGAAGCAGAGAGGTGAATGCCAGGGCGCAACTTGCTTTCTCCTTTTTATTGAGTCTGTGGCCTTGGCCCGTGCCACTCACATTCAGGTTGGCTCTTCCCGCCCTCACTTAAACCTGGAAATACCTTGTAGACACACACAGAGGTGTATTTCCATTGATAATTAAGGTTAATCACCACATGCTCTCCTGACAAGAGTTTCTGCCTAAGCTTCACAATGTCTTCAGAGATGGAGCAGGAGTTAGACCAGTGCTAGTCTTCAGGCCCAAGCAGACCACTTCAATGACTAGCCACCAAGGATGGGGACTTCCATAGCATGAGGCTTGACTAGGGACTTACTCTAGTTTTATTCTGATACTGTGATAAAACACTCTGATCAGAGCAACTTAGGGAAGGAAATGGTTAGCTGGCTTATGCTGATGGCCACGGTCCATCATTGAGGGAAGGTCAAGGCAGAATTTGAAGAAACCATGGAGGAATGTTATGAATGTTGTTTGTTGGCTTCTTCTCTCCCTCACTCAGACTCATGTTCAGTAGCCTCCTCTTACAGCCTAGGACCACCTTCCCAGGGAATGATACTGCCCACTGTGGGCTGAGTCCTCCAACATGAATTACCAATCAAGACAATCCCTTACAAACATGACCACAGGCCAAGCCAAGAAAGACAATTTCTCAACTGAGGCTCTCCTCTCAGTTTATTCTGTACTGATACTTAATGCTAAGTAGGGCAGTGGTCAACCCAGGCTTTCAAGCAAACTGACAAAGAAATACTTGCAAATTTAAGCACCCTTCTAGACTAGCTAAGAGCTCCATAGGGGTGGACTTTTGAAATCTTCAGTTTTCTGTAGATTCTCAAGGTGACAACAATGCAAAATCAAATTATTTCTTCTGAATTCAAATATTCCCCCCTGGAAAGACGAGGGACACTCATGAGACTCAAGAAGTATAGGAAACTTGCAAGGCTAAGGAAGTTCCTGAAACTTACAAGATTCACAAAAGTTCCTGCCCAGAGTTATCCCTGGCAGGTGCCTACAGCCTGTGCAGGGAATTTGAGGGATCTATTTCTGTGAATTGTCACCCACATTGTGCAGGCTTTTTAGTGATGGAGTTACCTTTGAATCAACCATTCTCCTTTAAGTAACACCTTATCCATGCTCCCATGAATAGCTCCAATAAACCCACTGACTCATCAAGATAGACTAGGGTGAAACAGTTTCTTTGGTCTGTTACTGGTATCCTATCTAGGCTGAGTAGGTATTTATCTCCATCATCCCAGGAAGAGTTACTCAGTAGGTACATTTGTTACAATCTTTACAATTGTCCTTCAAGCTTAGAAATAACCTTGTAGGCCACAGCTCTTAGTAAGCAACATTCCTCCATGGCCTCTGCAACAGCTCCTGCCTCCAGGTTCCTGCCCTGTTTGGGTTCCTGTCCTAAGTTCCTTCAGTGATGTGGAAGTGTAAGCCAAATAAGGTCTTTCCTCTGTAACTTGCTTTGGTCATGGTGTTCCTTCACAGTAATAGAAACCATCATGAGACAGGGCTCCTCATGACAGCCGATTCTTCTATATAGTTCTTGTGCCACCACAAAGAAGAATGTAATGGTCACACCCTGGGTGAGGCAAACAAACAAAGAGAACTTTATGTATGACGGATTGTAATTTGAATGGAAAGTGCAAACTCTGAACTCCCAATAGTTTTGGGACATCAACAGAATGGGTTAGTAGTGTTACAACTTTGAACAGACGGTGGGTTCAGGATGCCAAATTTGAAGGGGGTATCAATGTGTGTTAGAGTTCTGAGCTCTCTGGATGGTGGTGGTGGTGGTATGCTAACTGAGATAAGGCCTCTAAAGAATGAGTCTGTAGAGAACAGGACATGGACAAAGAGCAGGTCACCCTCCTCCAATTTGAATCTCCATTCTTGACAGAGTCCTGTGAGTGGTTCTTCAGGAGCTTTAGAATCTAGGAGGAGAGTTGTCCCTTTGGCAGACTTGCCAAGTGCTGCAAAAAAGACACAGCATAGTTCACTTGGATCTTGTGTATCTTGGTATCTTGGTATAAAGGGAGCTGGGTTCCAGAAGAAAAGATCCTTTAAAATGTGCCCTTGCTTGAGTGGGCCAAGGAAACATCTGGGCACACCACCTATTATGCATATTCTAGTAACTTTGATGTCAAATTTCCCATCAGCCAACCTTGTACCATCCCCAGTAAAGCAAGGGGGCATTTCTGTTCATTTCTCCCTGTTCTTTTCTTGAATGTTTATAGGTCAATGTCTCATAGGCATCCCTATTCAAAGCAGCAATCTTGAAATACCACCAAGTGCTGTTGCCTCAGTCAAAATCTATTAGCTTTAAGAGTGAAGCCAAATGTTACCTGCTATGGGCTGAATTGTGTCTCTTTTAAAAAGAGATTGTATATTAAATCACAATCCCCACTACTTTAGAAAATGGGATCTTCCTTGTAAATAGGATCATTTCAGATATAATTAGTTCAAATGAGGTCATTCTAGTAGAAGCAAGCCCATGTGACCAGTGCCCATGTGACTAGCATGATGGCCATGTGAAGAAACACAAGGAGGAAGCCATGTGAGATGGAGATGAAGGTTAGAGTGATGCAGCCACAAGCCAACGAGCTATAGGACTTGGAAAAGTCAAGAAGGCTCCTCTTATAGGAGCATCTGGAAGAACCTGGCCGTGCCAATGCCTTCACTTCAGACCATGAGCGTTCAAACTTTAAAGTAATTCAGTTTTGTTGTGTTGCATGACCTGCAGTTGCTCTCAGGCATCTCCAGTGCTAACTCATTATCTATGGCCCGAAATGACTTCTATCCAGCCAAGCGTGTTTAGGGACATGGAGAAGAATCCCGGGTTGTAATTACCTTTTCGTTCTGCTGTTACTTCCGAACTCTACCATATGTGACGCAGCCCTTATCATTCAGGAAAATTACACTAATTGTGAATTTGAAACTCAGCAGGTAGAGAAACCTTCCATCAAATCTGGCAACCGGAGCTGGTAACGGTGAGTCAGTCAGGAGGTCAGAGGAGAGAACTAACTCCTGCGAGGTGTTCACGGACCTCTCTACACACATGCATGGCACAGATGCCCGCAAGATACACACACACACACACACACACACACACACACACACACACACACACATACACACACACTTACGTGTAACATCCGAGAATCCTGACGACCTTCATGAATATTTACTTTCTATCATTGAGCTAGATGGGCCTTATATGTTTCTATCAGTATTATCATCATCAATACAGGAAGCATTGCAGCACTGGATGGCGAGATCTTACCCTCATGGCACTTCAAGGCACACTTGCCAGTGACTAGAAACATCTTCCATTTTCACAGGATGTGCTCTCAGCATCCAGGAGGCCAGGAACCTTACGAACACCCCACGGTGCCAGGCCACTGCCCACGGGAAAGGACGATCAACTGCACATGCCGTGTCACTAAGGTCCTGAAGGTACCCAGGGAAGTTGGATCTCATCCTCTTCCTTTTTCTCAGAACTGCCTCCATGAGAGCCAGCGGTAGGACATTTTCTCAAGTCAGGATCGATGGGGGAGGGCCCAGCCCATAGTAGGCGGTGCCATCGCTGGGCTGGTGGTCCCGGGTTATATGAGCAAGCAAGGAGTAGCAAACCAGGAAGCAGCACCCCTCCATGGCCTCTGCATCAGCTCCTGCCTCCAGGATCCTGCCTCATTTGAGTTCCTGTCTTGACTTCCCTCAGTGATGAACAGCAATGTGGAAGTGTAAGTCAAATAAAGCCTTTTGTCACCAACTTGCTTTTTGGCCATGGTGTTTTGTCAATGAACTAGAAACCCTGACTAAGACAGGATGATTTTAACACGAACAGAAAGCCTGGGGATCTGTGCCTACACTGCTGTGAAATCTGAGGTTCGAAAGAGCACTGGGCCTGGGCAGTGGTGACTCATGCCCCAAATCCCACACTCCTGGGGTTAAAGGCATGCAGGAGGCAGGTGGATCTCTTTGAGTTCCACGCCAGCGAGGGCTACAAAAAGAAACACTGATTTGAAAAACCATAAGGAGGGCGAGTGGGGAGTGTGAGCGAGCCGGAAGCAGGGAAGAAGCTAAATTAGATCGGGCTCAGAATTGCTACCTCTGCTCTTAGAGCCGCCCCAAAACCTGCAAGTTTCTAGATTAAGAAACTGTCAGTTCCCTTGAGCACTTCTTCTAATCCTGGGCATTAGCTGTCATGACTAGAGGACACCAGAGGGCGCTCAAGAAAGGAAGAAGTGGCCCTTTGACCACCAAAATGTTCTTTTCTGTCTTTATATAGTCTCAGGGGTCAGGGGGACAGATAGCTCAGCCATCACAAGCCAACACTGATTCCTCCTAATTCCCTGCTTAGAGAGGTTCAGTAGAACTTCCTGACACAGGCTAAAGAAGCCTTTTCTGGCTGGCTGAAGGGGACCTATAGCTGTGCACCTTCACATCGTGAGCCCTTCCTCATTGAGAGGGAGATTTTGATCTGAAAGCAAGTCTTGTAGATTAATGTTGAGATGGTCTCTAAAGGCAAGGTTTGTGTTAGGTCCTTTTGTAGCATGGTTAAAATTACAGGGCTTAGAAGCTGGCCCCCAAGGTAGAGCCTATGGTGGTTATTGCCAGCTGGTAACAACCCAGTTAGATGGAACTGCGTTCACCTGTGGATTTAGGTGGACCAGACAGGCAGTGAGTTAATTTCCTTAGGCGTGTGCCAGCATGTCAACAAAGCACTGAAAACCAGCTGGGCTAAACAAGTCCACTGTCTATTAGCTCTGGGAGCTGGAAATCCAGGACCAAGGTATGCTGCATGAAAGTCTCCTTTCATTGAAATATTCTCTCCAGTGCGGAGAAAGAGGATCTTGAGATTCAGGGATCCCCGAGGTGGAGGTGGGTAAACATGCCCTCTGCCTGAGGGGGTTGATGCTTGCAAGATTTTGGAAAGTGCCTCCCAGCTTTGCAGACACAGTGAACAACTGCTGGTGAGGAAGGGGTGGGATGGGGGGGGGGGGCAGACCAGCCAGTCAGGAGACTCTCCAACTGTTAGGCTGCCACCAAGGGCGAGTCAGGACTGCAGCTTTCCTGGGTCATCTCCTGGGCTGTCTTGAGCTTTTCTGTGATGGGGCTGCTTTTCTGAGTCAAGCTTGCTCCTTTCAATAACCATGTTCCTGTCGGCGACCCAATGAAAGCTCACTGGTTGACCACACTGGACTGCGCTACAAGCACTTCTGTGATCTATCACGGGTTCCTTTTCTGGGGTGAGTGGGAGTGTATCCCATCTCCACACAAAAAGTCTCTAATGCAATACATCAGCTCCAGAGCTTCAGGGGACAGTCAACCCCAGTTTCTGGTGTCGCTGGTAGTCCTTAGCATGTCTCATCTTGTAGGCCCATTATCCAAGCCTCTGTTTGTATCTTCAGGTAGTGCTCTCCTTGTGCATACATCCATCTCTCCCTGTCTATCTCCCTGCCTTTGTCTCTCTCCCTCTTCCTGTCTCCTTCTCTTTCAGAAGGGATTAAACCCATGGGCTCACCCATCTTTGAGCATGTTAGTTAGTGCTCTAACATGGATCTACATCCCCAGCCCCTCAAGTTCCCCTCTTGGCTTCTTGACATTACAGCACAGGGCCTTCAGCAGCAGAGAACACCTTCTAGGAGGTAGGGGTAGTCGTTTCAGCCAGGGAAAATGGGATTTGTCTTGGGGAGTGGGAGATTAACATTGATTATTGATTATTCTTTTCCAGGAACCGTTAGCACTGCTTCTTGGCGCTTTGGATGCACTCTGGTGCCAGTTACAATAAATGGAAACCACATTTGACTTAAAAAGTGAAGCTCACAACGATATCGTATTGCACAACGAAACTGCGGCAGGGCAAGGGGCAGCTACTGTTTCAAGATGACTTGAGAATTCAATACAACGTGGGGTTGCATGATTACATGCTTTGAAAGGCACCTCACAGATGGGTTTCATAATTGAGAAATGTATTTGTTCTTTGTTGCTGTGTAAAAATAACATGACTCAAATTTTGGAGTTGGATGCCTTCCTGGAATGATGTCCCTCCACCTTACAACCCTTGGGAGCACACACAGCAACAGCGAGGGGTGGAGGGCGGGGTTAGAAGTGCAAGCCTTTGGAAAGAGCACACACTGCAGGGAAAACGCCAAAGGAGTTTGCAAACAGATGCTGAAGAAGACAAGCGATACCTCAAGCCAGCACCCTGAGGCCTGTGTGGTGTCCAGAAAAGTAACAAGGAGAAGAAAGAGTGGAAATATTCTTGGAGTCAAGCACCTTATCAAAGACTAGGACTTCCTGCTGTTCCCAGAGCAGGATCTCCTCACAGCCCTTGCTCTGAATCTGCCCCTTCAGGGTCACCTTCAACACAGAACATTGTTCAGCTTTCCCGCGTTCCTAGGATTCTGGAACTAACGGAATCTTTTGGGTTCCTTCCTCTTCCAAAGATACAGCGAGGTTCTGAGGTTCAATTCTGGGATGGGGAAGACATCCTTTCTGGTTTTCCTGCACCTCGAGTAATAACATGCAAACAACCATATTCCCAATAGACAGTAAGGCATGGGGCTTGGTTACCCCTTGACCAATGACTTGTGGTGGCTTAGAGAGCGCTCCTCCCACTCCCCAGACACTGAGGCAGGGGGCGGGGCTGTGTGTCTAGCGAGCTGCAGCCAGGTGCAGACTCAGACTGTAGCACCTCCTGCAGAGTTCCTGATTCCCCAGCGCCTGAAGGAGACAGAGAAGATGCTTTCTCACAAACTCTGCCTGCAGCAACTGCTGCTGGGAACTCAGAAGCAGAGCAGGAGGGCTTCTGGGCTCCAGGGATAAGGAGCAAGAAGATGGAGAGCTGTGGTTGAACGGTGCCCAAAAACTTCCCACCGAAGGTCTCACAAGTATTAAGCCAACTTGAAGACTAACTGGTTCAGGTTTAGCTATCCCAAGATCAAGGCTAGTGTCCGGGGAAGGCTAGTGTCCTGTGGAAGAGTACTATGCCCGAATGGCCTATAAGTAGATGCCTGTGTCCCTGGAGACTGGGAAGATGGCTCAGCTTCCCGATAGTTTAACTGAGAGATCTCCAGGAGGTGCCCGGCTTTGAGACAGACATATCGGGTGAATGAGAGCAGGTGGATCTCTGGGGTCAGGATCTCATGGGTGGTGGGAGGTGAGACTGGCACCAGCCATGTTGGCACACGCACCCCCTACAGGCTGAGCCGTGGGAACATGGGATCTGCCCTTCTCTCTCCCAGAAGCATAATTCTGAATAATTTTTGAGTGACAAATGCATTTAGAGACACAAAACCACACAGGCAGAGCTCTCGGCTAAAGTGGAGGGAGTTATGGGAGGAGGCTGAAGGCAAGGGATGGTGGAGAGATTGGTGTCTTGGCCCTCTCCTAGAAGCGTTCCTATAAGACTTCTGTGGAAGCCCAAGGGTTCAACAGAGTGACCTTTTCCTTCATTTCTGAATCTATAAACACATTCTGGAATGCTCTAAGTGGGGGGGGGGCTCTCAAACTCACAGAGGCCCATGGTATAATGACTGCCTACTAAACAGCAGAAACTGTCTAGGAAAAGCTAGGTCATTGTTTTGTTGGAAAGTTTGCTGATGCAGTAAAATGAGTGCATCTGGAGCTTCCGACAGCACTCAGGGTATGGTACGCAGTCCTAACTGAGTCCTAGAGCTTGCCCAGGTGGTGCTGTGGGTCTCCGAAGAAATTCAATGTGTGTGTGTGCATGTGTGTGCACACACGCTCACAAATGTGCACATACACATTGTATACAGTGTGTGTATGTACATGTTCAGAAAGGATGACAATGGCTCCTTTGGGTAACTGAGGCATCACAGGCTTAGCCACATGCTTACGAGAATGATTTCAAGAGATTTGCTGCTCAAGTTCGAGTCCCAGCCCCGTCGCGTACTACTAGGCTGCACGTGGGCAGGGGCTTAACCTATACTTGTTTCTTCGCATGTAAAAATGGTAGTGACAGTGACTGTACTTGCGGTTATTAAAAACTAGGTTTATCTATACACCTGAAGCACCTAGAGGAGACTTTGCCATTCAACAAGGACCACAGAATCACTTGACATGGCCTGGGGGGACTCAGTAGTTAAGAACATACACTGCCCTTGCAGAAGACCCAAATTTAATTCCCAGCACATATGTTTGTAACTCCAGCTCCAGGGGATCTGACACCTTCTTCTGGCCTCAGGGGCCTCCTGTATACACATGCATGTGTGCACGCACACACTCACATGCCTGTGCACACACAGGCATGCACATGCACACGCATACACACATGCTCGCATGCACATACACTCACACGCATTCTTAAAATTCAAACAAGTAAGTCTAGTGTACTGTCACAAGAGGTCTTTCTATCTGTATATTGAAACTTGGACGCTATTTTATATTGATTTTCAGAGGGTTGGTGTGAGGGGTAACTTCAGTTGCCAACCTGACATACTCAGGAAAGGAAACTGCATTTGAGGAACGGCCTCCACCAGATTAGCCTACGGCCATGTCTGTGGTGCGTTTTCTTACCTTCTAACTGATGTGGAATGGCCCAGTCCACTGTGGGTCATACCATCCCTACCCTGGTGAGCCTGGAGTGTGTAAGGAAAATAGCTAACCATGAGGCTGGGTGCAGATATCATGGGGAAAGATACCATGGGTATCCTTCCATAGTCTCCACTTGATTTCCCGCCTTGGGTTCCCTCGGTCATATAAACTAAATGTTTCCTCCCCGGATTGCTTTCCATGGCGGTGCCTATCATATCAACAGGAAGCAAACGAGGGTCATTGGACTGAAAAAGCGTAAAAGCTAGATGCTTCAAGGCCTGGACCCTTTAACTTCTGGTCTCAAGACTTAAAGAAGTAGGTGCTAAGTGGTTCCTTCAAGGTTAGATGTGAAGCTCTTGAGTAATGGGAGCTCAGGTTGTCTGGAAAGAGGGCTGCATGGCTCTTGAAGTAGCAGATACCTGGCCCCTGATCTCCAGCTTTCCTCACCACCAGTGCCTTTCCCGCAGCTCTGACATCGTTGTCTGCCATTTGCTGTCTGCGAACAACGCTGCTGTAAACATTTATACGGCAGTCTGGTTTAGACATATGCTTTCGTTCCTCTTGGATATAAACCAAGGGGTGGAATCACTGGGGCATATGGCTTCTCTATTTTTAAGCTTTTTGGGGATGTGCCAACTTGTTTTCCTAATCCGCCGCATCATTAAGCACTGCCACCAGCAGGGCGGGAGGGTTCCGATGTCTCCAAACCCTCCCCGGCACTGTAATGACCGGCTCTATTCTCACCCACCCTGGTCTGTGTGAGCTGCTATCTCACTACGGCTTTAAGTTGCCTTTCCCAGGTGGCTAACAACAGGCTAACTTGTCATGTACTTACTAGAGAGGATCTTAGAGCATGTCTTTTGTATGTAGAGACACAGTATGGTGCAGTCCTTCATCCGTTTTTAATTGGGTGGCCATTTTGCTATCGAGTTGTAAGACTTCTTCATATATAGGCCAGACAGCCGTCGTCCTTCCCAGATGTAGGACTTTTTCCATTCCTGGGGGCTGCATTTTCAGTTTCTTCTGGCCATTATTCACAACACGAAGACATCCCCTTCTGCCGACACACAGTTGCCTTCCTGTCGTTGGTTTTACTTCTATAGTTCTGGCTAAGAGAGCATTGCCCCAGGCAAGGCCACAAAGAGTGCTGTATCTTAAAGTTTCAGTGTAGCCCTGCTCTTCAGATTTCTGGGACATTCTGAATTGATTTTGTTCACGTGAGCCTGTGTGCATGTTCACGAGTGTGTATGCGTGTAGCGTTGTGTCCATTCATATTCTTTTGATGTGGGTTTCCACTGTTGGGACTGGGTTCCTACTCCCTGCTATCAGGAGACCTCACAAGGTGATGCTGATGTGCTCTCTGCTGCCTCTACTGGATGCTGACAACCACGTCCTTACAAAGACTGGAGGCCATGAGGACGCTTGCCAGGTGTACTGCCTTCCATTCAACAGGGAGCAAGGAGAGCAGAGAAAGCAACGTCCTCTCATTTAAGGACACTTGCTCCCCTTCCATGTGCTCCTGCCGAGAGCTCGGTCTCAAGGGCATGCTTAGTCTGAGGACACAAGAGCATTATTCTGAGTGGATACGTGGGTGCCTGAAAGTTGGGGTCTCTACAGAAGACAAAGCAGAACAGAACTGGATTTGGGGGTACCTGATTTCTGGGCTCAAGGGCAGTCCCAGGACTCAATATGCTTCCAAGTTATTTTTCTCTCATATCATATTTTTATTTACTCATTGACAGAAGGCTTGGCACGTACGAGATGATTCTGAAGCAAATACGTAGGGTGGGCTGGGTAAGCAAACATATAAGGTGAGCCACTTTACAAATGCACTGTGGCTCTCCGGTTCTCATTCTTGTGAAGACTTTTAATACCCACTGTGGGTTTTCTGAGACTGTGGTACCACTCACCACCCTAGACCCCTTAAGCCAGCCTAACTGGGGTTCTAGATCCATTAGTCCAACTCTTCCCATACCCTCGGTTATCCAGCCGGCTTCTTACTTCAGTGCGTCACCTCTGGAGCTGTACGTGTATCACAGCATTCTTCCTCACTTTAGATTCTGGGAACGGTTTGTCAGCCCATGGAGAGCTGGCTGGGATGTCGTTACCATCCCCATGTTTTCCAGAAAAACATTTGGATTCAGTTCAGAGAAGGAGCTGGAACTCCAGACACCGAAGCAAAGGAAACCCTCAAAGGGCTTCCTCCACATTCAGGAACAGATTTGCGCTTGAAATATGTTGTTCTCTTACCCCACTCTTTTTTTTTTTTTCTTTTTCTCTTTCCACTTTTAAACAAAGATGTGAGCATTGTTTTCCAGGACAATTGCACTGTCCGGACTCAGGGACTCACAAAAGTGTCAATGCAACCCATGTTGGCTTTTTTCTCTCTCTCTTTAAACTAATTGTAATAAGTGGTTGCTGTGAAAACGCAGGCTTCCTCAGGCCGCCCTTCCAGTGACCCATACCCTGACCTGCCCAGACCACCTTCTGTCCAAGAGGGGGAAAGTTTTGTTCATAGATCAGATAAAACCCGGGTTTACCCCTAGCGACCAGCAGGATTAATCAGGCGCCAGTAAAACAGCAGACAGCAACACTAAAACCCACTCATAGTAAGACGGACTCACACCAGGCTGCACTCGACCCTGGTGCTCACCTCCTCTGTCTTTTGCCCTGAGATGCGGAACCTGCTTCCCCAGTACTGCGTCACTTCTTAAAGAGAACTACTTGCTTGCAAGCTAAGAAGCAAGCTACCTCAATAGGCTACTCAGCCAAGCTGGCTAGAGAGCACAAGGCTAGAGAGAGAATTTGCTGTGGGGGGCCCTTGGAGGATTAGACCGGGGTCCCATCTAAGACTTCCTGGCTAACATGTAACCCAGAGCAAAAACTATGTAGCACTGTGTGGTTTAGAGTGAGCCCAAAGGCACTGACCTCCCTGTGGGGCCTTTTAAACATAAATCTTTCCAAAGTGCAAAAAGTAACATTAAACATGGCCCACGTGTAGATACAAAGGCAGAGAATGGCAGGGAACTTTCTGAACTCTGGGAAGTTTTTGCTCAAGGAAAGAGCCCTTTGGGGAAGAAGCTTTGTCAGGGAAGGAGCTGTCAAATTTAACTTTGAGGCAAGCTTTTTATTTCTACTACTGACAGAGAATCATGTCCTTAGCAATCAACGTCAGCTTCCGCTGTTTGTTTGTTTTTATGATAGTCTGGTCCCAGAGCAAAGCAGAAAGTAATCAAAATCATGGTTGAGACTGAGATAATTTTGTATCAAATCTACTATGATCAAAGTGTCTTCTTTCCGATTTGATTTGAAAACGTGTTTTCAGAATAAGCTTAGATCACTTCTGGTCATTAAATACAGGGATTGCTGGTATTGTAGGAAAACCATGGAGAGGTGACAAAGATAACAGTGACCCTTACGACAGGGTGACAGAAGGGGGAAAATGAAGGATGCCACCCATCAGCAGTTCAGTCCGGAGTATTTGACTCAGCAATATTTGAGATGGAAGAGACCTGGCAAAATGTGTCTATACAGGAAGGGGGAAAGAACACATGAATTTAAATCAGATGACAAAGGAATTCTTATTAGGGAGTAAAATAAAATCCATTTTTCCCCTGACCTGTGCTTTATAGTAAGTATTTCAAAGCCAGTCCGGCTTTATTTCCCCGTGCCTTCTGGAAGCCTCCCCCAGGACAGAGGGCCCATGCTATTAATCTTGACTCAGTGAATGAATGTATTAGACGGATTTCAGTCAGGACCTTCCAGCCTTAAAGAGCTCCGAAGAGCCCAGATAAAGCGACCGTGTTTGCTCTGGCGATACCACAGGGGTGATACCATTTAATTCCCCTTTCATCTCTACGGGAGGCTTCAAAAGCCAACAGGTTTCCTTTCTGCCTCCCAGAGAGAGAGCTTCTGCTGCTTAGGACCGCTGAGAGACTAGAGGTGGGTGACCCTCTCCATTTGTTACCGTGGAAGCCGTGGAGAGGCGGAAGTAAGCTCGAGAGAACAGGCTTAGGGCACATTCCTCCCCGCTACCCGAAACTCACCGCCCTCCCAAATGGCCAGTTTGTTTTTTGATTTTCCACGGTCCGGCCCTGTGTTTAGCACAGAAAGACACTTTGGAAGCCACAACACTTGTCGTCCCCTCCAATACACACAAGGACAAAGCAGGGGGCATGTCTGCTTTGTCCTGTCAGGCAAATTATGATCTAAGCTTTCTGTCAGCACCACTCTGTGTATTTCTGTGTATTATTTAATGCAATAGTGACCTGTTTGTGGAGATTGTAAAATACAATTAAATTTCTAGCTTAAGAGGGGGAGGGAGGGGGAGGAGAGAGAGAGAGAGAGAGAGAGAGAGAGAGAGAGAGAGAGAGAGAGAGAGAGAACTTTCTAAAATAAATACAACTGCCACTGTGGATTAAAGGGGTAAAGTAAGGAGAGATGGTTCAGTGGTTAGAGCACGTGTGGCTCTTGTATGGGACCCAGCACCTACAGGGGGCGTCCATAGTTCCAGGGGACCGAATGCCCTCTTTTGATCTCTGTAGATACTAGGAACTCACATGGTACAAACATATACATACATGCAGGCAAAAGAAAACCCCTCACAACATAATAAAATATCTTTTAAAGTGAAATGCTAAAGAAAATTAGAACAGGTTTTAGGCTAGAGGATAGATTTTATGGCTCCACGTGCCACTTACAGGGGATCCCAGAAGGAAAAAAAAAAGACTCGAGGGACTCGTGTATCGAATGGACAAGCCAGGGTGGGTTAGACCAACTCATAAGTGAATTAACAACCAGGCGGTGGCTGGCCATCACAAAACAGCCAAGGAGACCACCTAGTTCGTTACATTTTTATAGTACGTAAGAGGACAGGGCACCCATCAGCCTCTTTATCCGAAGATATTAATGTGGACAGAAAGGGCATGCAAATCAGGAAACATTTGATTCAGCTGATTTGTGTGCCCAAGACCCGGTCTTGGGATAGGCTGAGGGAAACAGAACTTGGAACCTAAGGGGGGAAAAAGTCATAAGGACTTTCAAGTTCTTACAAGTCAGACACTGGAATGAGTTTTCACAGCTTTAACCTGGTTAGTAGAATCATTAGCACGTGTGGAAGAAAAGTTAGTGGGGAGTGGGTGGGGTTAGAATGATCTTACCTTTTCAGTCACAGAGAGAAACTTCAGGAGGCTGAAGGCAAAATCCCTGCGTGGCAAGAAGACACCCACCAGGGTCAACCCTCAGTGTCAAAAAGTAAAACAAACAAGAAAGGCAAGTTCCAAAAAAAAGTTTTAAAATCAGAAAAACGGCTGGCAGGATTGCACTTTTTAGTCAGTTAAACATGAGTTTGATCCCCAGAACCCATGGTGGAGGGAAGAACTGGCTTCTGAAAGTTGCCCTCTTACCTACACACACACACACACACACACACACACACACGCACGCACACACTACACACTATACACTACACAGTACACACACACATATACACAACACACACATACACACAACATACACACATACACAACACACACACTCATACGCAACACACACACAACACACACACAACACACACATACACACAACACACACACACAACACACACACACACATCACACAAACACACCCCACACACACACAAACACACCCCTACACATACCACACACACACCACACACACATACACAACACACACACACACACACCACACACACACACAAACACAACACACACAACACACACAACACACACACAACACACACAACACACATACACACAACACACACAACACACATGCACACACACATACACAAAACACACACAACACACACAACACACACAACACACACACACGTACACACAACACACACACACACACACACACACACACACATACACACAACACACACATACACACAACACACACATACACACAACACACACATACACACACACATCACACACACAACACACATCACACAAACACACCCCACACACACAAACACACCCCCACACACACAAACACACCCACACACACACACACACACCACACACACACACAAATAAACGAGACTAAGCTTTAGAATGCCATAAAACAACTAAATCTTTCAAGTAGTCTTCATATTATGGGTTAAAAATGAAAACCAAGTCATTTCAACCGAGACGGGAGAAATCGACCCTACTGCTCACTGACAGGATGTGGCATCTTCAAATACTTTTTCCTCCAATGAAGAAAACTGTCCAACTTTTAGACCTCACATACACCGGGGGACTCCAAAATACACCGAATATGCAACAATACGAGGATTTAGCTTTTGTCTGACTCTGTTAATCTCTGAAAGGCTTGTTTTTGATGTGAATTAATTGGATAGTCTAACATGTGCCTGTCTGCCCATCAAAGTATCTGTGAATTAAATGACAACTGGTGTAGGCACTTGGCTGTGCAGCCGCAGTGTGGCCCGGCCCCCTCCCCGTGTTACATAGTCACAGAGGAGCTGCCAGAAGGGCTCTGCCTTGTGAATTCCCACAATGAGCAAGGGACAGAGCTTCTCTGGCCAGAAGCAGAAAAGATCCTCCCAAGCCTTAAGATGCACTGGAAAGCTAGTATCTGACCAAGAGGTCTCTGAGGCTGCAGCCTTTTGTGTTTATACATTGGGAATATCTCCATCGTGGTGCAAGTCTTAATTTTCAATCAAAATGGTCTGGGAAAAAAGGTTTCTCTGGGAAGCGATGGAGGAAGTAAGCCTAAATCTGATTTCTCCCTGTGCGGACTTCCCATTCAACCCTCAAGTAAACGCTATTAAACAGTTAAACATGTGGTGTCTTTCCGCAGTGGATGACTGAAGAATGTTCTGTCCGTTAGCAATGTCAATTAACCAGTGCGAGTCTCAAGTGGTGCTGGGTGTACAGGGATAAAGGATCGTGGCACTTGAGGAGTCCCCAGTTTGGGTGCCAATGTAACAAGAAGCTAAGAGCATTGTGGCCTTGCCCACTGTCCAGTGATGGAGCCCTAGCCGAGACCTTTCTCAGCCTGGATCCTATACCAAAGCCCAGATGAATGAACTACAATGGAACAGGAAAGGGAGACACCACAGACGCTTCCCTGGTTGTATTTTATTTTAAAAACTGGACATAAAATATGGGATTAAAAAAAAAAACCTCTACAGATAGTTTGGGGACCTTTAGACTTGGATACCTTGAAGGAAGCCTTTGGCTTGCCTGTTTAGAGGACGTTTCTATTGAGTGCGTGTACGTGGACATGAGTGTGCACAAACGCTAGTGCAAGTGCATGCAAGCCTGTGTCTCTGCCTATACCCTTAGAGACAGAGTGTTTCTCCTGCCAAAATACACACACAGCCTGGGATTAAAGGGGCTGAAACCTACCAGCAAGTTCTTAGCGCCCTCCCACAATCATTAGACCAAATCCACATCATTCTAGATTCATTTTCTCCTTTATTCATCCGTCCAACTAATTCCTCCCGCATTCACCGGGCTTATATCTTAATCTTTTCTGTTACATAGAGAATACGTAATGAAAAGCTGCATTTTCTGGGTACATGCACACATTTGGAACGGATGAACCATATGTGAAGCGACATACAATGCCGAATGCCGGCTGAATGGTGTCCAGCACTAAAAACACTGCGAACCCAGGAACAAAAAGCAGACGAACAAGAGCTAGCGCCGGCCTGGCCTCTGCGAGGACACCGGGGGATTCGCCGGGGGAAAACATGGGTATAATTTCACTGTTTTCACTCACGCAAGCTGTGGGAAAGGAGTCACCATCTGATGTTTGATTGTGTGGGGTATGTTTTCGGCAGTGGCCTTGTATTCTGCATCGACAAAAAAAAAAAAAGTAAAAGAAAAAAAGAAAGAAAGAGAAAAAGAGGGGAGAGGGGGAGGAGGGGTGAGGAAATAAAAGGGAATCCAGCTACATTTGCTGTTTTCAATTTGCTGCTTTGGGGACAGACACAGCTGACAGTTCTGACCAGTGGCCACCTGAAAATTAGGGCCAGGACCTGGCTACTGTCCCCTCTGCGGTGTCCCCCACCCCCCAGCTGCCTGGGCCTCCTTTTATGCCGATGGTACCACAGAGGACTTTTATCCACTCTCCCCTGTCGCCTGGTTAACTTACAGCTGAGCTGTGGGGCTGATGTTTGCCTGATTTAATAAAGCCTTTTATCTGAGGTAGTGGCTGAGGAAGGAAGGTGGGGGACCTGGCAGCGCAGAGGGGAAGGGGCCCAGCTCTCACCAGCAGGCATTTCCTGGCACAGATGAGGACAATAGGAGAGGGTGGCCAGAGGACTCCCAGGCAACACGTGTGGGACTGGCACTCAGCTGCCAGGTGGCTCCAGAGGGGAAGTCCCCAGATATAGGGGTTGGCCATGTGGTTTGTGGATGGGGACAGGTCAGTAGTGGATAGCAGCCAAAGATTCCAGAAAGAGCTAGGTTTGCCCTCCCCCAGGGGGTGCTAGAGTTAACAAATATGGAGGCTACCGGGCTAAATCTGTTTCATAAGAGCAACAAGCATTAAAACGATGCACTTGGACTCCAGATTTGCCTGTATTTTATCAACCACGTTTCCAGGGTGGGAAAGCCCCCTCCTCGCCAACTGGGGAGGGATAGACAGCCTCCCCAGTCTTGTCTCAGGCCATTCAGAAGATGATAGGGAATGGAAGGAAGACACTTTCCAGAAAGGGGCGGCTGGGCCTTGCCAGTAAATGCACGCTGCTTCCCACACCCGGCTATGCTACAGTAGAGAGCCTTCTGGTTTTCAATCCATGCAAGGAGACGTTGCTGGTGAGCCCAGACAGAATCCGGGGCTATCTTTACCAATGGGCTGTGCATGATTTTATTTAGATCGTGCTTTAAAACCAGAATGAACTCCCTGGACAGCAACATAGCTTTTTCTAGCAGTAAATATGAATAATGGGAGGTTAGAGTGACAAGGCTTGTCCTATCTGTGAATACTGGGACCTCTCCGCTGCTGTATTCCAGCTCTATCAAGTCCCTTACCAACACACCAGCCTTGGCTACTATGGCTTTGGGTTTGAATGGCTAGTGTGTGTGTGTGTGTGTGTGTGTGTGTGTGTGTGTGTGTACAGTCAGCTTAACTTTATTTTTTTTAGATAGAGTCTCAGAGAGCCTGGAGCTCACCAATTCAGCCTCCCCACACTAAGATGACCGTCTCATACTACCATGCCCAGCTTTAGACTCTCAGGACCTGGACTTGGGCTTTTATGCTCACACAGCAAATGTTTTACTGACTGAGCCATCTCCCCAGGCTTCTAAGGGCTACTTTGATCACCTGTGTTTGCTTTCACATTGCAGAAGCCCTACTGGCTACAGGGATCTATCCATAGACAGGCATTTGTGTATATGCCCGGGAGTTCCCCAGGTGAGGGCCTCCACAAGGTGTCTCGTTTAGAGCAATGGGAGATGGAAAGTGTCTCTGCAAAGAGCAGGCATTCAGAGAGCTCAGATCTCATGATCAGATGGTTCAGAAAGCCACTGTCTTCTCCCCTTCATGGTGTGGTCACTTGAGCTTAAGATCAGTGGTTTCTGCAGCAAACTGGCCCAGGAGATTAGGGGAAGGTTTAAAAGAATTCTTTTCCTATACTGTGCCCTTTCCTGGAAGGCTCATGTAGCTGCTTATGCCGGCCAGGAAGAGAAGTGTGGGTTCCCCCACGAGGGGAAATTGCTCTGTTTTCAAGCACAGTGCAGGGCCGTAATGACCATTTATAATGGCCACATTAGCATGGTGCAGCAATAGACCTACAATAAATTAAGGCTGCATTGCAATTAGCACCAATGATCACAGCTGCCCCATAAATGGCATATGCACTAATTAAATAATTTGTCACTTGACTGTTAAACAAACAACTCAGCCTCTTTACATTACACTCTGCCATTTCCAGCACTGCCATGGGCCATTAACCCAGAGGAGGGAACAGCTCACAGTGCCCACCGTCCTGGATCCTGGAGCTATGATGAGGGGTGACAGGGAAGATTCAACAGGACCACAACTGTCTTCAGACTGTGAGCATTCTCTCGGAATGTGAGTTCCAGCAGAATGAAGCAAATTCTGCCTCTCAGGCTTTTGGAAAACAGCCGGTCCCAGGTTACCTTCACCACACACCATTAGATAGGGCCCTGCCTGTCCCAGGTTACCCTCTCCACACACTACTAGATAGGTCCCTGACATAGAGAGTCTTATCTATCTTCAGCCACAAGTTCCTCTCCATTTACAATATTATATATTTAATATACAAATTATATTTACAATCTAATAGACAATATATAGTGACATATAATATATATTTTATTTTTGAAAAATACTGTCAATAAAAAATAAGCTTCAAAGCCCCTCCCCTGAAACCCACAGGGCTGTGCCTCCATCAATGGACTGGTCCACTCAAGAGGCCCAAACACATTTGATCTCACCACCCCTAAAGACGACCCTCTGAACACTGTTGCGCTTGGACCAAGCCTTGAACACAGGGGACACTTAAAGTCCACATAGTAAGAGCTAGGGACTGGTTTCATTGTTAGGGTAATCAGGTAAGGGGAACCTAAGAACTCTGACCTTTAAGGAATTTGGGTGCAGGTGAATGCAGACCTTGGTGGAATTCAAAAGCCTCCTAGCAGCCTGTCCACTACTGTGGGGCAGAGGACCTCCCACAGACAGAAGAACCAGCAAGTTCAGAACCCCGATAAATGTCCTAACTGAGAAGGCGGGAGTTCAAACTAGCTTGCAACCAGGTCCCTATCCTGGAGCATATGACCCCGACACCCCACTAAGAGAACCAGGAAAAGACCATAGAATCCCGAGTTCTCCATGCTAATGAGGTATGCAGATAGGCCCTGAGTGTTCGGCCAATGAGCTTCCCTTTACGGAAAGGGTGTTTAATCTCTGGGTCACCCTGAGTACGTCATAAGCATTCTCATCTACCATGAATAAAGCAGTTTGGACAAGCAAGGACCTTCTCCTTCACCAAGGAAGCACTGGCTAAGATACCCGGCCCCCATCTTAGACTGCTTTCTGCCTTCCCTGAGCATCGAAGGCCCAGCACCTCATAGTCGAGGAAGAAATGCAGAAGGGCACCGTGGATCGATGTCTATATGCAGGTGAGGGCGGGCACAAGATAAGGCAAGGCCTGTGATTGGGTGGTGAAAAAGTTAGGCGGGCACAGAGTTTTGGAGAGAGGAGAGAGAGAGGAAAAAGGAGAAGAACCAAGATGGAGGCAGAGAAGGACCGCCCAGATCTGTGTGGTCTTAAAAGGCCACAGGTAGTTATGAATATTTCATAAGGGATAGATTTTTATAGGACAATTAGTCTTATCTAGGTGGGCAGTTTATATCAATATTAACTGGTTCAGAGTTTACTGTGTGGACATTTTTTTGTGTGGTGAGACTTGACTGATATAAATCTGGTTGATAAATTACAAGCTACTAGAGTTTTTGATTTTACCAGGATACTGGGAGTTGTGACTACAACCACAGGGGGTGGATGCTCAGACTGTGAACAGAGTTCACAGCAGAGAGTCACAAGAGAGTGGCTGCTGCTGGGGTAAGAAGCTGGAGGCAATGGGGGGTTGGCCGTGGAGGTGAGATGGCCACAGGGCCCAGAGAGTACCGGGCAACAGTGTGGGACGGAAATTGGAAACTCAGTGAGTCGGGTTGAAACGCTTGAAGAAACTACCCCGCAGATGCCATGTGGCCCGCTCAGTGCCGGCAATAGTGTGGGTTGGTGCTTTAATTTATCTTTAATATTTACCACAACAGGATACACTACTGTGTGTCTCCACCTGCTCTGGTCTTGTATAAGGCCAATACATTCGGGGTTTGCCTGTTCATTCTTGGCTGTATTTGCAGTGCCCCGGGCAGGGTACGGCACATAATGTTTATTCGTTAAAGCATTAGATAAACGAAGAAAAAGAGGTTCTATAGAGCATAGAGTGTCTGGGAGCCTAGCGTTATCTACCAAGGAAGACTGTAGACATGGACTTAAAAAAAAATCAAAGTCTTTATTAGCAGGCTGGTGACTACATTAGGTGTTCATGAACCCAGTGTAGCCCTGAGTCTTTCTCAGCATGAGTTTTTAAGCACAAAAAAGTCCATACCCTGGGTTGACATACTTCAGTTAACAACAACAGCTGGCCAGAAAGTGAAATTACCGAAGTCAAAAGGCAAGGTTAGTACATTGAGAGATTTTCCCAGAACTATGGACTTCAAGGGATCAGGCCTTTGTTTTAGTTTGGAGGGTGGTGCTGTCTACGTGCTGAGTTTACACCTGGAATGACATGTCCATCATGGAGCCAGGTGTGCTAAGGTCTGGGGGCCTACTAAGGTTTGGACCCTGTTACCCCTTGGAGCAATGGGGAAGCTTTGGGGAGATCAGAGCTGTACCATCATAATCTAGGCAGCTGCCTCTTGATCCTTCTCTCTTTTTAAAACAGGGGGAGGGGATATGAAGGTGCTTGTGTGTGTGTGTGTGTGTGTGTGTGTGTGTGTGTGTGTTCTCACATGTGTATGTATACTTTGTGCACACACATTCCCATGTATGCATGGAGATCCAAGGCTAACATGGGATCAATCACTTTCCACCTTATTAAAAGTTATGAACGCTGAGCCTGGGGCTTGACATTTCAATCTGAATGTTGGTCCTCACTTCTGGGGCAAGCACTTTACCCAGGGAGCTCTCTCCTGTCTGCCCTCTCTGCTTTCCTCCCAGCTCCTGAAAGTTTTAGCTCCTGAAATCTATCAGCCCCATGGGCCAACAAAACAGATGTCTGGACCTAGGGATGGAGGGAGTGGGTCATGGCCTCATGGCAATCAATACAGAACAGCTACGGACAACAGAGTTGGAGGAAACGGAACGGCCTCTGGAAGGCTTTGGAAGGAAGACTGTCCACAGTGAAGGCGGCCTTTCTGTCAGGTCTAGAAGTTGTAATTTTCCTAGGTCAGACCATGTGGCTGTCGACAGGACAGAACAGACACACTGCTCTCCCATGTTTGATCAGAACACTGGCAGTATGGGCAGAATCTGCATATTCTCTAAATTCCTACATTATCTATATCCTGTATCTTTTTATGTTTGTGTTTTTAAAAGCAGTGTCTCATGTAGCTCAGGCTGGCCCTACTCTCTAGGTAGAGGCTGGACTCAAACTTGTGATCTTTCTGCCACCATCTCTCAAGGGCTGGGCTTCCCGGAGTCAACTGCCACACCCAGGCGTGTACTATTTCTGCTGTTCTGCTTTTAAGATTATTTTCAAAGGTAAAATTACAATGTGTCTGAAACAAAAATTATAGTTCTTTGGGTTGACTATATGATTTTTCACCTACATATGTATAATATATACATTATATGTATGTGTGTGCACATATACACATATACACAATATGTACTTCAAATCTCTTGCATACACACTCGTGAGAGAAGGCAGGAGAGCAGCCAGCAGGCAGGAAAGGTGGTAGAGCAAGGGTTATAATTAATAGCTCTGCAGATAAAATGTGTAATATCGTCTCTTATTTACAGGGCTTTGTGTTTAATTTTACTACTTTAAGTAACTCACTGGTGTAAATTGACCAGTATCAGAATCTGCCTGTCCTAAAGTCTGTGTGAATTCAATCGTCCCAAATATAGTCAGTGTGGCACTACCAGATAGCTGATCTGACACTGTCTGCATTAAAGTCATGGAGGACAGACCCCTACACACACACACACACACACACACACACACACACACACACACACACACACACACACACACCATCATGATCAGCACCTTGGAAAACCAGAACCAGAAGAAACAGTAGGGCTGAATCAAATGAATGAGATCTGAATCAGATCTTGAGACCTGAAAAGAGATGACATTCTCAACTCCCTGGAAGGTCATGTATCTTCTGTCACTAGGGTTTCAGCATGGGATCGTGGTTATGACAAACTTTCCCCCTAAATGTTTCTGTATCTAAAAGCTTATACCACAGTGTGTGAGAGGCTTGACTGAGCAAATGGATCACCGATTAGTGAGTTCCCTCCTTACCGGTGGTCATGGGATTCCCTCTCCTTTTTTCCTATGAGAAGGGAGAATCTCAAAGATCACTCACACACACACACCACTCAGGGGGATGGGATGGGGAAATGCTTTGTGCATGTGTTTACGGATTCTACACCTGAGGATTTAACAAACTGCAGGCCAAAAACATTAAGAAAAGAAATTGTGTCCCCACTGAACAGGGATGTCTTTCTCCCTTGTCAATAATTCCCCAACAACACAAAGTGACAGCTATATCGTATTGTTAACTGGAGTTGAAGGAGACACACCTGCCTTAGACATCTAGAACCGATAAAGTAACTGTAGAGCTAGAATGTAACTGTTGTGGACCAAGCTTACCTTGGGCGAGCTTAGCCCCTAAATGGATACTTAGTGCCCACCTCATGCGCCTGAACATCCTTGTGAATGTTAGATAAATCCCTGTCAGCAGAGCCCTAGCTTCTGTTGATGCAAAGGCTAAGACAGATGTTAATCTGCTGTCGCCCCAGGCTGTAGCCGAGCTTCCCTGCTTTGCTAGAACACCCTACCTGCTGTTTCCTCCAATGCATTTGAAATCAATTTTATGAAACTGTTACCCCACTGGGACATGGTGTTTAGGGAAACCAAAACCTGTCTCCTGGGGCCACCACATCCTTCACATCTGGCTTCAGAATAAGCTAGCTCTTATTCCCTGTGAGGTAAAAGCTTTCTTTCATTTATTTCTTATTGCCCTTGTTATTTGTTTATTTGGGTTTTTTTTTTTTTGAAGGATGTGGTGAAGGGGAAGGTATTTCTGCAATCATGTGTGTGACTCATGCATGCCACATGATGTTTATGGAGTCAGAGGACAACTTCGAGTGTTAGTCCTCATCTTCCACCTTATTTGAGAGAGGTCTTCCTTGCTCACTGCCATGTGTGCTGGACTGAGAGCCTCCAATAATTCTTTCCCAATGCCATGTCTCCCCAGTTGGCATCCAGCCCTAACTTGGGCTCTGGAGATCTAAACTCAAGTCATTGGGCTTGAGGGAGTCATGGAGCCATAGCTGAGAGCTACGTTTTTTGAGGGTCGACAGCATCTACACTGTGTTAGATAGTATATGTAACCAGAGGCTATTTGATAGAGAAGTTTTCAAGTTCTATGCAGACACTGAAACATTTTATAAGAGATAAAACTGGTAGACTGTTGTACTGGGTGTTCTACCAACGCACAACAGACACCAAGGCCTGGCTCTATGGATCTCTTAGGAAAATTCCTAATTTCTCATAGTTACCCTCTCATGAGTCAGCTCTTACATGAACCGGCTGTTCACTGCATCCTGAGGAAGGCTCTGGACGTAGCTCTCTGTTAAGACAAAGTATGTTGAGGAAGAGACTCACAGTGGTAGGACCTTCCACTACCTACTAAAAGGGGAGAGCCTGGATCCAAGAGACTGACTGTCAGCCTCCAGGGGCTGTCTCCTCATCAGAGGCTCTGAGCTGCCTTCCACACATCTGCTACACCGGATTTTGTTAAATGAACCAAACAGCAGAGTCACACTTCACACACACACACACTCACACACACGTACATACACACATGTGAGCACACATACATTCACACACTCACAGTCACACATACACACTTTTGTACACATGTACCCAGTCACAGACACATTCACACGTATATGTGCGCACAAACATACACACACTTAAAATCACACACATACATATAAACACACACTTAAAAGTCACACAATACATACACAGTCACGCACGTCCACACACTGTACACATTTACACAGTTGCACGCACACACCGACACACACACAACTTTCCCCTTATGACACAATGAGAGGAAGGATACTAGGGTTGTATTTTTCACTTGGGTTCCCTGTGAATAAGCAGTCTCTCTTTTCTCATCCTGGTCACGGAGCAAGGCTGAATTGCTCCTGGGCAGAAGGGAGAGATTTACGGGCTGAATCCTGGTCCAAGTCAGAGAGAAAAGTATTTCTTTAGAAAGACATCTTCAGATGATTATTTTGAGAGACTTTCTGGTAATCCCCAGTAAATCTGCATGTTAATAGGAGTCATTTACTCAAAGCAGGGGTCCGGGAAAATAGCTTTACATAATAACGGGGGCTTGATTTGATTACTCCAATTTGGTCCTTGCTATTGAATTCATGGCCAAGCCAAGCTTTTAGAAGTTTTACAGAATGATAAACAAAACAGGAATAGCAGAAGACTAATAGTGTTCAACCTGTCTGTCTTAATTTCTTCTCATGCACAGAGAAGCAGGACAGACACGGGAAAGCCAGTGATAAACTACTTAGCAATCAGGGATAACGGATTGGTTTCTTCCCACACCAGAGCTCTAAGCCTGCGTAATATTTGCTAAGACTTGTGGACAGCTCCTTCCTTTGCAAGGCAAGCCTCTTCCTTATGGTGTGTTTGCTTTTGTTCCCCTAGACCCCAAAATGCTGGTTGACATCTTCAGTTGCTCTTGGTCATTTAAAATCAGAGAAATCCTTTAAAATTTCTATTAGCATATGTTAATTATACATAAGGAGTTTCATTAGGCATTGTCTTGTATGTGTAATGTATATAATGTATCTTGATCATAGCCACCACACATCCTGGTCCTGTCCAACCTCCCCTCCCCGCCCCCATGGCCCCTCTTCTTCCCAACTATGGAAGGACTTTTTAAACTCTAGTCAATTTTTCTGGACAAGATGGTTCAGATCTCTAATCCCATCACTCAGGAGTCTGAGGCAGGAGGATCATCAGGAGTTAGAGGTCAACTTAGAGAGCAAACGAATTAACAAACTGACCAAAATATAAATGGAGTCAGTTGGTGCTGGTTATTTTAAACTTACAAAAACCATACAGAGTTTCTTAGCCTATTCTCTGTCAACACACACACACACACACACACACACACACACACACACACACACACACACACACACCAGCCCACAACTATGGACTAGGGATGGCTCAGCAGCTAAGAACATTTGCTGCTCTTTAAAAAGACCCAGGATCAGTCTCCAGCACCCACAGAGCTGCTCACAATGAACTCCCTGTAATTCTAGTCCCAGCGCATCTGATACACTTTCTCCTCAGGCACTGCATGTTCTTGGCCCATGTACATACATTCAGACAAAATGCTCCTTCACATAAACTAAACTAAATAAATCTTACATAAAATATATACTATTTTAAGTGCATTTTTAAATAAGCAAAGCTTTCACCACAAAGGGAATGATATTGTTTTTCCTGGAGCCATATGATGTTCATGTTCCAACATGGTAACAGTCTTACAAATTTTTTATGGTAACAAAACAAGATAGAGCCAGCTTTGGATACACTGTGTTGGCAGGTTATGGCAAAGCATGAAGTCCCTACTACAGTCTTGTTTGGTAACATTTGGGGTTGGTGGAAGCTTGAGGATTGCTTGTACATTCTGAAAGATTTACCCAGTAGTCCCAGGGATGTTCACACACAGAGGTGACCAACAGCCATTTAGATTCTGGGCCTGAAACATTCTAACTCTCTGTAATCATTAAGTTCTCTTCAGTCAGCCTGTGAAGTTTAAGGCTGGCACCACTTTTATTTATTTATTTTTCTGAAAACGTCCTTTAACACCATCTTATATGCTATTATAGTTTGAATAAGAGATGTCCCCTCACAGGCTTTTAGATTTGAATACTTTGTCCTCAGCGGGGTTCCATATTTTGGGAAGTTGTGAAACCTTTAGGAGGTGGGACTTACATGGAGGAGGAAATGAATCACTAGGGGGCAGGTCTTCAGGGTCGTAGTCCTGACACACTTCCTGCCTCGCCTCTAGCTTCCAGGTTGGCAGTGGGTAACAAACTGCTACCACATGTTCCTACCACTACAGGCAAGTCCTCTGCCATGTTTTCTCTCCCTCGATGGACTCTTCACCCCTTCAACCATGAGGCAAAAGAAATTTTCTCCACTAAGCTGTTTCTTCCAGGTACTTGGTAACAAACTCAAGAAAACGAAGACACACACAGTGAAGCACTTATCGAAATTAAGAAATTCCCTTTGCATATTGCACAGGACTAGTCACTAAATTTCAGAGCTTGTGTACATTGCTGGTTTCTCTGCTGATGCCCGTTGTCTGTTCAAGAACCACACGCAGGATTCCACAGTACATCTAGAGGTCTTGTCTAGAATCACAGTAAGATCCTAAGGTACATCCGGTTGTCTTGTCTCTCCTCCCCGCTACACCCAGTGACTGGACCTGTGACTCACATCCTCACTGCCAAGTCTGGCTAGTTCCTCTACAGAATACCCTTGCTTTGGTTTGAGCATGTGCTCTTATGACTAGATTAGGTCATGTATCCTTGGGAAGAATGCCACACAATGACAGATGTGTCCTTCTGAAGGCCTCTCACGTCATCTGGACCCTTGTCTATGGTAACCTCTGCCACTGTAAACCTGCTATTTTTCCCATTGCTAGGACCTAGGGCTTGCTGATTAGGTCCTGGCCAGCAAGGACCAGGGATCCTGTCTCTGCATCCCCAGGGCTGGGATTATATATGACGACACATGGCTTTCTATGTGGGTACTGCGAGCAGAACCTGGGTTTGCATGGCAGGCAGTTTTACTGCCTATCCGTGTCCTGGCTCCTAGCTTGTTTTTTCAGTTGGAAATAAATATCGTCAGCAGAAGGTAGGCCTGCAAGGTGGTGCTGAGGCAGCTTGTTGTTGACCACTTCTAACCTCTAACTCGCCTTCCTGGCCCTCATGGATCTGTGCTCTGTGGTACAGTCAGGGCCTCCCAACCGACCCTTCCAGGAAGTTTAATGCAAATACATTTATCTGTCAGTAAAGACATTCAAAAGCATCCCACAAGTTTCCACACTGTAGAATCAAGCAGCTGATGATCAAAAGTATTTGGGGAAAAATTACACTTACAGATAAATATGTTTAAGATCTAGCGAAAAGGGGGCCAGGAAAAGTTGAATCTGTGTCTATAAAACTGAAGAAGTTATGGGACTTGTACAAACTTAAAAAAAGTAATTTCCCTTAAAAATATTAGTCTTAAGATGACTTTGGTGTAATTGTGAGCAATTCAGAAATACATGGCGAGATGTTATTTAAAGCCTGTGCCACGAACGTCTGTGCCTGCTGACTGAAGCCAACGCCGTCAGGTCCCCTCTGCAGATGGTGCTGCTGGGAGCACACTGTCAAAGGAAGCTTCTAGAAGCTTCCCCATGGCACACATGTCTGTGCCCCCACTTTGAGGGCACAGATAAATATCTCCCCAGCAGCTGGTGGGCTGGCCCCAAACAGCTAGTGTGGGACAAACAGAATGTGTGATTGATGGAGAGCCTGGGAGAACAGGCCCTGAGTCTGGGAGCCAAATGGTTCCTTGCACAGAGCCAAAAGGATAAGGGTACACCATCCATTTGGAGACAAGAAATGCATCCCATTAACACACGATGCTTTCTGTTTCTCTGCACAACTCCGGTATTGTCTGTGGCATAATGCTGCCCAGTGTCCCCCACTGCTAGGTACAAGGCCCACCCCTATCTTCTGTGAACAGTTCAATATTAATATTGATGGTAGTAACTGTCACATAGACTGAACAGATGCCTCATCTGTCTTCCTGAGGGCTACTACTGCTGTGATGAAGCACTGTGGCCAATAGCAACGTGGGGAGGGAAGGGTTTATTTCACGCAGAGTTCCATGCAACAGTTCATCATCAAAAATAGGAGGGCAGGGACTCAGCCTGGGCTGGGATCTGCAGGCAGGAGCTGGTGCAGAGGCCATGGACTAGCTCTTCATGGCTTGCTCAGCCTGTTTTCTTAAAGACCCCAGGACCACCAGCCCAGGGATGGCACCACTCACAGTGGGCCAGGCTCTCCCCCATCGATTGCTATTTGAGGGCTTGCCTAGAGCTCGATCTTACGGAGGCTCTGTCTTGTTTGGTTGCTTTTTATCAAATGAATTACTTTACTAGAATTATAACACATTGAATTTCTCATCACAGCGATGCTATCAGATCTCCAGACCACTCAACACCTTCCCATTTTTACAGCTGAAGCAATCCTTGGACTCCATCATGCTTGCTCTCAAGCCCCGTCACTCAGGTCACATCCAGATCTACGTTGTCACAGTTAATGAGCTTTGGATTTGGTACTTAATAATCTAGAAGCAGTCCGTTCATGTAGGTACCTCTGAAAGAAGTCCTTTAGGTAAGTATCATGCCAAGCATGGCCTGCTACACCTTGGGAAAAGGAAAGAAAACCGTCAACCAAACTCTGGCCTACTGCAGTTTAGTGAGTTCAAGTAGAATACACGATGTGTCTTTGTGGCACATTTGTGACTTCATAATGTATGATTCAAAATACAGGTTTTAGGCGTGTGGTCTGGAGCTGGGAAAACGAAGCTGGGTATCACAGAAACAGGCAGAAATGAGGACATGGTCTTAGTGCTTCTTTCCTCTAACTACAAACTGAACTATGCATCTTTGTTAGCTGTACTATAAATGGAGACCCCAGAAGGTTCTTCTCTTGGGGGCTTATTAGATAAACACCCCTCAACCATGAAGCACTGGCTATGCTATTCATTTACCCATCTTTGTTCTTTGTTCCATAAAATCCAATACCCCAACTATGCATGGCACCCTTAGGTGAGGGGCCGTTTTCTTAACTGAGGCTCCCTTCTCTCAGATGAGTTGAGCTTGTATCAACTTGACAGGAAACTATCCAGGGCACCATCCTATGTAACAGAAAGAGTGGACAGTGTTTGACTGTAAAAGAAATACTGTTGACTAGGGGACCTAGGGAGATGGCTCAGTGGTCACCATCCAAACATGAAGGCCTGCATTTGATCTTTAGAACCCACGAAAACAAGCAAGGTAAGGCAACACGCACTTGCCATCCCAGGGAAAAGCAGACTCAGACGGATCCCTGGAACGCCTCAGCCAAGCCCAGTCTGGCTAGCAAGCTCCAGGGTCAGAGAGAGAGAGAGAGAGAGAGAGAGAGAGAGAGAGAGAGAGAGAGAGAGAGACCGACCGACCTTGTCTCAAAAGTGGATTGTGACTTAAGGAATGGGGAGTGACTGACGAAGTTGACCTCTGACCTACAAATGAGCACACACTTGTGTACACACACACATGCATGTACACGCAAATGTGCCGGGTAGCCTCTAAGAAATGTGTCTCGTAGAAAGCGCCTATCCTGGATGAAGCAAAATCCACAGAACGATGTAACACCTCCACCTCCGTGTTCAGTGCCGGAAGGAGGCTGGGGATCCAGTTTCATCTGCTTCCCCATTTAGGGCCCTTTCACGTCCAGGCTTATAGGTGTGGGCTTCTCCTTTACATTCTAATAGGAATCTCTCTACTATAATTCTGATTTGGTCAAAAGGAAGCAATCCAAGTGGCTTGACAAAGTACACAGACTAAGAAAACATAAACAGGGAGTGGAATGCCCGAGGCGACCCTGGCACGGCATCTTAGAACCCTGGACTGAACAGGTTGTGCTATTATACAAAAGCAACAGCCTGATGTAGACTGTTTTAAATGGAAACAAAATTTGCTTGCATTTCTGCTGCTGTTATGCCAGCTACTTTTGTCTCTTCACGTAGACTTCACGTAGAAGTCACCTTGCTACACTGTTATTGACAGCACACTGTTGTCATTTAAGGTGGATGGTTCTGTGGACATGCTATTGTATCCCTTCCCAGGAATCTAATTGCTCACAATGTTTACCATTTACTGCTAACTTATATCACTATTTCCCAGTTTGTTTATCCATTTCCCACTAAGCCGGTAAGTCATCTTCGACTTCCCACTCTATCATAAATAACCCCACTATAAATACATCAACAAATACACCATTTCTTCTTTTAAATTACTTCCTTGAAATAAATCCCGAGGAATGAGATTGTGGGGGTCAAAGAGTACGAACATTTAAATGACCTCTGACCTGCATTGACTGCCAAATGCCCTCAAAAGGCATTGTGCCAGGCTTCAGAGAATGATATATCTACTTGCCCTGTAGCCTTGTCAGGACCGTGGATTTCAGTAGAGACCCACTAACATGCGGGATTATTTTAATACTACATAATACGTTGATTTCTTAATAATGCCTACATAGAGGGTGGAAAACAGAAGAGGAAGCAGGCTGAATTAAATATGTGAGCAGGCAAGGCCTCACTCCCGAAGACAATGGATTGGTGTTGAGACATCGGAACGCCAGAAGCCGGCCGCTGATGACTCGTTTTAGGGACATTCACACACTTGTGGAGCTATAGACTTTGTGGAAAGACAAAGACCGAGGGAGGCAAATTCGCACTTACAAAAGCAGTGCTTAAATTATCAGTGCTGACCCACCGAGATTTTACATCTGCGACCTCTTAGAGAAACATCCAATTATTTCAGTCGTTTTCCCTCTGTGCCTCAAACTCTCAAGAACAGCGAGAGAAAAGAGGAGAGAGTAAAAGTAACACCAAAGGGGGCACGACCTGGCATGGCTGCTTCCTGGAGACACTGCACAGGCAGATGGGTGCCGTGCCTGCCGATGGACTTTGTAGATGGCGCGATAAAGTGAGAACAATTGTATCTGCGACTCGTTACAACCAGCCCAGCTGCGGTATCATTTTTTCTCAACACCATGCCTTGGATTTCCGTCATCTAATCTGTAAAGTCAGTAAGGTGGGTTACCATGGAGTCGTATACAGCAATTTGGTTGGGTGCAGTGGTGATGGTGTGCACTTGTGTGTGTGTGCAGGCGCTTGCCCAAATGCATACACATGGAGAACAGAGGTTAAGGTTGGCTCCCTTCTTCCAGTACTCTCTCTCTTATTTTAGTCAGGGTCTCTCACTGAATCCGGAGCTGATGCTTTGGTTGTACTGCCTGGCAACTGTCTCCTATTACCCCTCATACCCTCTGGGGTTGGAGATGTACACTACCATGCTGGGATTTCCATGGTTGTTGGGGATGAGCTAAGGTTCTCATGCCTGCATGGCAAACATTTTGTTGAAGGTCATCCTCTCAGCCCTGTTTGTGGCGTGTAGATAAAGCATGCAGTTCATGCTGCAGAAGGTCTAAGAGAAATGCACTGGTGCTGCACAAGCACCACACCATCCTGAATCCATGCTTTTTTGGCTACTTTATTAAGTTCTTTTCCTTCTCCATCCTTATCCCTTCCAACTCCCCAACACTAGGTAGAGAGGAAACCATAAGACTGCTTCCTGCTGATCAGAGGTATCGAGTTCCTTGGGGCAAGTCCAATCTTCACTGTCAGGGTGTCTCCAACCAGTAAGCAGCAGCAACAACAAAAGCAGCAGCAGCAGGGGAGCAGCCACTGCAACCTCTCAGGTCATTTTTATACACTCTCAAGAATCTCTGGAATTCATAAACTATTTTCTTAGGGCAGAATCTCGCCCCGGCCAGAGCACGGGACAAATCATAGTCAGCTGCTATGGGCAGTCTGAAGTAGCCCCATATCCCACACCTGGGAACCTTAACACAAAAACATACTCACATAACTTGGTTTTAAACAAACCAAAACTCTCTCTACACTATATAGGAGGAAATCCACTCTGTTAGGATGGGTGCCCACTCTGTCCTCAGTCCCCCACTTCAGGAGGGCTATCCTTGGTATTGTAGCTCTCATATGAAAATTACCAGTTGATGGTGGAAAGGTATAACCAGAAAGTGCAAACGTTAGCTCCCTACCTCCTATCAATGCTCATTAGAGAATTCGTGGGACAGAGGAAGAAGTCTGAAGCTTGGGCTCATCAGACAAGTAAAGGAGTGGATTTACCATCAGATCTGAGAGACTATGGCCAACAGTCACCCTAACAGGACTCAATGCCACTCACTGCACACACTTACTCAACAACACTCTGCATGCCTATTTGGCTTGCTATCAGATTCTGCTTCTCTCTCACAGGCCTGTGGCCTGCCATCACAGCAGGTAGATCCTGACAGGAAGAGGGGGACTGGCTCGAGCTAAGAAACCTCGGGTGGTGGTGGTAAGACTCTCAGGAGGCAGCTTCAGTGAGACAGCTCAATTTAATGGGGGAACAAAGGCTATTTAACCCTTTGGGGCATGAGTAGGGGCTTTTGGAGTGAGTGTACATCATTGGCTGGGACCAGGGTGCTAGGGATGCCTCATTCACATAAGGAGGAATTCCAGGTGCTGCTAGACATGACCTTATAAGGGGACAGGCAGCTTAAACAGGCTACCAGGCTATGTGACTGCCTCTGGTGGCAGTACAGGGCTATGTGTGCCTGACATACCTCGACCCCACTCTTGCCTTGGGACTGCTTCCCTATCTCATGACTCCCTGGCCCCACAGGGGATTGTGGGTAAGAGTGTTAAGGGTGGATAGTTGCAAGGCACTATGGGAAAGGCCTTTGTAGGCATGACCAAAAAAACCCATTTCGGTGGAACAGGCTCTGTGACTGACCCAAAGGACAGTTGTGGGGGAGGGTACCTTTCTCTCTCCCTCCCCCTGCCTCTCTCTCTTCCCCTCCTTTTGTCTGTCTCTCTCTCTAATAAGCTGGTTAATTTTGGTGTCAGGCCTGGTGTCCCATTCTTGGGCTCATGTGGTGTGGGGGAGGGGCATATTTAGAGAACAGTGGGGAGCTAGTGACCGACTGATGCTATCACATTGACTTGGACATCCTGAAGGCATCCTGAATAGTGCAGAGGGTTAAAGATGTCCTACTGTGGGCTGGCCATGGTGTCACATGCTTTGAATCTCAAACCTCAGGAGGCAGAAACAGGCAGATCTCTCAGAGTTCAAGGCTAGCCTGGTCTACACAATGAGTTCCAAACCAGCTAGAGTTACATGATGAGATCCTATCTCAAACAACGAGGAAGTGTCCCAGTGAGGCCTAAGGGATTGCTCCCCGAAGACAGTCGGGAGGCTATTAGACGGATTCAAGAGCTAGATCTGCAGGTACTGATGGGGACAAGTGAACCACACGGCTAATTGATATCAATCTTAAAATTCTACGTATAAAGGACTCGTTTGTACTCCCCTTCCTGAGGCTGGGAAAGGCCCTGCATGCTTGTTCACACGCTCAGATGGTTCTGAGAAAATTGTTTTGTTAAACGTTCTAACCGTAGTCCATCGAGATGACCAGCTGGTGGCTCGAGCTTCAACTTCCTCTTTCCCACATCTGGCGTCTGTGAGTAAAGACTGACAAAGTGCATTTGGCCCAAAGACAGCTGAACACGGCGAGGTTAGTACCCTGGGACTTCCAGTGTGAGGGAAGCAATGTCTTTATATCACAGTTTCTGCTAGTCACAGAGGCACACAGACCG
This sequence comes from Rattus rattus, assembly GCF_011064425.1. Taxonomy (NCBI): domain Eukaryota; kingdom Metazoa; phylum Chordata; class Mammalia; order Rodentia; family Muridae; genus Rattus; species Rattus rattus. The sequence continues at coordinate 53,408,350 of NC_046157.1, read as the reverse complement.
CTCACAGAGCTTCTGTTCAGAGTCTCCGGCAAGGGACGAGCTGCAGGGCTGGAGGGCTTCTCAGGTGGGAAGCACACACAGGTAAGGCAAAGAAAATAACACCATGATACAGCTAGTTAGAAGACGCACACTTGTTCATGCGTTGTGGGTGTTTGTGCTGAGCGTGTACCTGTGCACATGCATGTGGAGGCCAGAGGCTGGCCAGGTGTCTTCCTCAACTTTTTGTCCCCAATCCCACCCCCAGAAAACTTCTCTCATGGAACTTGGAACTTGCCACTCACCTCGGCTGGCAGGACAGTGAGTGCCAGGGACTGCCTGTCCACCTGCTCAGGGCTGACATTACACACTCGCTGGTATTCAGACTTTTAGTTCTGGGGTTTTGTTTTTGTTTTTAAATAAGGGCTGGGGACTTGGACTCAGGTTTTCGTGCATATGCGGCAAGCACTTTACCAGCGCAGCAATCATACACAGCCCCATACACGTTATTTCTGAATTACACTGACCACGTGCATTTGTCATAATCCCTTTCCTTCCTTCAAATAAGCATTTACATTCACATCTGTTCTTCCATTCATACTCCCACAGTCTTCTGACCTGCAGACATTAGACTTGCTCCGTTTATGGCTAGCGTTTACTCATCCCCAAATGCTCACCGTGAGAACATGTCACTGGCTTTGGGGGAGCCTGGCTCTGACCTCCTGGCAAGAGAAGTGGCAGCAGCTGCCTCATCCTGGGAGGTGCAGGGAGCCAAGATACCAGGGGGTACCTGGAGACCGGGGCTTGCCCAGTGGCCTTCCTTCCTGGCCAGACGGCAGCCTTTGGCCACCAGCTGCCAGCGCGCAGACCCTCTCTGTGGAATCTGTGCGGCCATTCATCTCCGGCCTCCTGGAAAGGCAAAGACGGTTGTGTTATACTAGGTGAAGCTAAAGCTTATCTCTGGCATCTGCCAAGATCCACGGGTTTCTCTCCCCCCCGCCCCCGCCTCATCAGCCCTCCCCAGCTTCCCTCCCTTTCTTCTACCCCATCTTGTGGGGTTTCAATAGCTGTGCTTTTTTTTTTTCCTTTGCTACCTTCTTTCTGGTCAAGACAAGGTTGTCTCTCTGGGTGGAAAAAGGCCGTGTGTTCATGGTCTGCAGCTGCATCTCAAAGGCACTTTGTTGGCTGGTTATGAACTTGTCTTTGCTCATGTGGGGAAACAGGGAGATTCTTTGGCTCCCCCAGCCGAGCTGAAATCGATGTTATTTCTCTGCCAGTGGTACCCAAGGAAAGGTTTTGTTCCAGTTCCTCCCTTTTCAGGCTGAGTCCTATTTATGTTGGGAGCTGGGGCACTGCCACGAAGGACCATTGTCGTTCCCACCAACATCCGAGGCTGGCCAAATCCAGCAGCTGTGGGTTCATGCCTGCCCTCCCCAAGGCTTATTTCCTTGACAACATGTTCTTGTTTGGGGCGACTTGTCTTGGTCTTTCTCTTGTGCGCTCCCTCCTTTACTCTCCCCTCTTCCCAAAGTCACCCTTATAGTCTGTGGAGCTTAAACATAGGTAAGTATAAACTAACTCTGTCTCTCTGTGTGTCTCTGTCTCTGTCTGTGTGTGTGTAGGCCACAAACAGGAGACTGGATCTGGGAAGGGGATAAAGACTGGGAGGTAGAGAGAGGGCGGGAAATTTCACCATAAATAATAGGATCAGGTTCGTTATTATTTAGATGATTGCCAATTGCCTCCGACCCAACTTTGCGAGCCTCGCCCCCATCCCTACCCTCCCCCTGTGTCAGATGGAGCACCTAGGTGGCCCACAGGGACCTCTGACCTCTATATCCTCTTCCTTTCTCCCTCCTTTGCTACTTTTCTACTCGATAAAAGGAGAGAGTGAGAGATAATTAACAAAAAACATGGCCCCGGGACAATGAAGCAACTGGCCTTGGCCGGCAAGCAACGGATCCCAGTTTTCTAGGTAGAGTTTCTCCCATCAATCTTTCCTTTAACCTCCCTGTTCGTGGAAGCAATAGAAACACCACCCCCTCCCCTGAGCAAATGCTTTCTTTTGACTGGAAACAAAAAGGGGGCCCGGCAAAGACGGAGGTGAAATCTGGGTGGTATGGGCGCCACACAATGGGGCCGCTGTTCCTGGCCTGCTTGTGTTTTACAACAGGGGAGGGGCAAGCGCGAATGGTCCGATGGTGGAGACAATCCCCCTGATTCAGGCTACAAATGCATCTTCTATTCCACACAGGAGCTGAGCAGAAAGGACGGGAGTGACAAAGAGCATGGGCGGGGAGAAGGAAAACAAAATGTTTTCAGTTAAAAAAAAAAATCTCTCATATCCTACACATCCTCAGAAGAGCTTCTATGGAGAAGGCCTTCGGAGAGTCCCAGCCCACAACTCAAGGGCTTTGTCTAGACTCTGATTTATCGATGAAGCTTAAGCGGCTCGCTAAGAAAGGCCCGGGGGTGTCTTTGTCTTGAAGATAAAGTACAATAGGCCACAAGGGCCAAGATCTCTTGGGATGCTCTCAGGTCCTGCCTCTCTCTTGCCCTCTCCTCCCTGCAAATGCCAGCAGACGCTGAATAAAACGTCAGTGGTGTGGCTGGGAGTGCTGGGGACAAGCTGGGCCACTTGAGGTCTCCTTAAGAGGGTATTATGGTCAGGGAAAATATTTGCACTCTGAGGATGGCACACTCCATTTGATAATGGCTCTCATCTGCCTCGGATAATCACCTCCCTCCCGGCTGTCAGGGGTGCAGCCATTGCCAATTCACAGCGCCCTCGGAGAAAGTACCCTTGTCTGTGGTGACCAAGATGGGGACATTGTGTTTCCCTACTTGAGCAGAGGAGAAGGTGACCGTGGGGGCAGCCTGCTTTGTAGATTACAATTAAAACAGAAACAGACGGTTCCTGCTCTGCCCTGGGACCCCCACCAATAAGACTGGGTCCCGCGGAGAATTCGCCCATCCCATAGCCTACCAAGAGGTCTTGGGGTCTAGGATAGGGCCACTTGGGAGTCAAGAAGGACTGGCTGGTTGGTCACACACACTGGGGTCCTCGGGAGGTTCCCCACTTGTCTGTGGAGAGAGGCAAGGGAGCGGTCCAGATGTCTCCTCACCGAGTTGTTTAGAGATGGCTTACCCAGAGTTCTTTGCAGCTGGCCCCACCTCTCTCTGAGGTTCCTTGCCAATCACCAGCGTGAAAGTCTACCTGAAACAGAGAGGAAAGGAAGAATTAAGGACGGGAGAGGAGAAAGAAGAAGGGACGGAGAAGAAGACAGGATAGGAAGAAGGACGCCTGTTCACAGAGAAGAATGAGGAAGAAAAATGCTGATTTTAAAAAGCCCAGTCTCTCCTCTCCTGTTTACTTAAAGGCTGCAGTAATGAGCTACTCAGGAGGCTGAGACAGGAGGATTGAGTTGGAGGCCAATCAGGGCGATAGAGCAAGATCCTGTCTCAAAGAAACAAAAAAAAAAAAAAAAAAAAAAAAAGATGAGAGGAAAAAAACAGGGGAGGGGGGAGGGGAGGGAGAGGGAGAGGGAAAGGAGGAGGGGAGAGCACAAGCGTTAGCACACAGAGGTGAGCCTTACGGACTGGATGCTGAACACTGGCAGTAACTGGAGGTGACATTAACCATTACTTTATGTTGCTATAACTGGGCACACTCAATTATCTACCTAAGTTAGTTTCCCAGTAATAGATTTTTGTTTGATTTTTAGGTTTTGTTCTATCATTATCTTTTTTTTTTTTTGAGCTGAGGACCGAACCCAGGGCCTTGCGCTTGCTAGACAAGCGCTCTACCACTGAGCTAAATCCCCAACCCCCTATCATTATCTTTTTAAAGACGTCCTCTGAAAGCAACAGGCGTTCTAACACGTCTACCAGGCATGTGCTGTGTCACACACATCCTCAGTGGTCCATCCAGGCTCCCACATGGAGCTGAGCACTTTCGACCGCGTCAGGGCCAAGTGCACTTGAATGTGTGTGAAGGTGCTCGGTAAACCCCACCTAGCAAGGCAGCAAGCCAGCTGCCCTCCCCGAGCCCCTGTGGGAGGCAGCTCAGTGAGCCAGCCATGATGGTATGCAGGGAGGCTTGATGCCTGCTTTGGAGCTCCGCTGCACTCTTTAGCTGTTGTCCTTTCTTGACTCTGCCCAGACTGTGAAAGCCAAGCCTATCAAGGTAAAAGGCAGAGACTCGTACACACACACACACACACACACACACACACACACACACACACACACACCCCGCTTGGTGATCCTGGGCCAGTTAACTTAACTCATCAGTTTCTTTACATCAGAACATCATCAAGAAGATTAAATGGACTAATTTACACCAGATGCTCAGGGCAGGCCGCAGTGTGGGAATACAGTTAAATAACCATTGTTATTGAGGGATAAGTCATCAGGCTGGAGAGGCAACCCAGCATGGAGAGCCCTTGTCATTCTTGAAGAGGACCCAGGTTCAGTTCTCAGCACCCAAATGACAGCTCACAACCATCTGCGAGTTTTAAGGATCAGCACCCTCTTCTGCCCTCCCTAGGCACCAGACATGTATAGGGTACACACATATATGGGCAGGTAAAAATGCCTACACAAGTAACATAAAATAAAGCCATTATCAGGACTGGAAGAGGCTCCCTGGGTTTGGTAGGCATGAACACCAGCTTGCATTTTTCACACAAGGAAGAAGAATCATTATTTTCTGTGGCTTCTGCTCATTCCTTGCCTTGATTCTGTATCACAGGTGGTTCCGTGGTGAGCTGCACAGAGCTGAGCGGTTCCCTTTGTCATGGAGCCAGTTAAGGGGAATTTGAGATTAGACCCAAAATAAATAACCCCCGTCCTGAGTATCAACCTCTGGAGGCTCTGCTAACCTGGGCAGCTAAGTGTGTGCATGTGGCTAGGGGGTTGGGGGAAGAGCGTGTGTGATTGTGTGTGTGTGCGTGTGTGTATGTGTGTGTGTGAGTGTGATTGTGTGTGTGTGAGTGTGTGTGAGTGTGTGCATGTGTGCGTGTGTGTGTTGTGTGTGTGTGTGTGTGTGATTGTGTGTGTGTGTGTGTGATTGTGTGTGTGTGCGTGTGTGTATGTGTGTGTGTGAGTGTGATTGTGTGTGTGTGAGTGTGTGTGAGTGTGTGCATGTGTGCGTGTGTGTGTGATTGTGTGTGTGTGTGTGATTGTGTGTGTGTGCGTGTGTATGTGCAGAGGCTGGAGGTTGACGTGAGGCACCTCCTCTGTGAATCTCCACTCTTTTTTAAGGCAGAGTCTCTCATGGAACTCAGAATTTACTTACTGGTTAGACTGTCTGATGAGCTCGCAGGCTCCTCCCACCTCCTCCCGACATCAGGACAGCAAGTCCACACCACCACACGAAGCTTTTTGTGTGAGCGTTGGGGTTCTGAACTCTAGTTCTCATGGCAGCACAGCAAGCGTCTCCATGGCAGCACCATCTGCCCAGCACAAGGCTGGGAGTGCGCAAGGTCCACATCGGCACCACCCTCCCACAGTAGACCCTCTCGCCAAGAAGATCTACCCTGCCTCAGACACATCTCTCCATGCTTTCTGTATGCGCTGCTGCCCACTGAGGGGCCCCTGCTGCCACGTGTCCACTCACCCTTCAGTCAAGCTGACTTCTGGAGAAGTAGAGGGCTGTGCCTAAAGTCACCAACCTGCTCAAGGGCCCTGTTCCTGACTTCAATCTCAACTGAGACACACACAGGGAGAACACAGGGTGAAGAAAGGGTGGTGGGAAACCGGCAGGTGCTTTGGCCCAGGAAGTCATTAGCAGGCCTGTTACCACTGAGCACGAAAAGGACAGTCTTCAGATGAGGGGTGAGCAGAGCTGAGCATCTCTTGCCAGGATTACAGTTTTTTTTTTATTGGCTGAGATTGTCCCATTCCCTTGCTGGACTTTGCTCATGGTGAAATGAGTCTGTCTTTTCTTCGATAGTTCTGAAAGAGAACAGAAGGCCTTCTTTTCAAACGTGGAAACAGGATGGCGCCAAGAGACCATACAGAAGCAACTACAGGTCATAGAACAAGGGACTCAAAGACATGGACTTGAATTCCAGATCCTCCACTTTGGGACAACTGATCTAAGCCTCAGTTTCTTCATTTGTAGCTTCCCAGAGAGACTGGGTACCACACAGACCTGCCATGCGCTGTAGCATGCTGGGCGTTTGCTGATCTCAGCTAATGACAGACAAGCGGCGGGGCTTATTGTCAGTCTTCCTTCTACAGTCGTCCCTTCCACTCCTGTGCTTCTAAAGGAGATAGAAATCATAAATGAGTGCGCCATTGGAAGGTGACTCCTCTAGAAAGTTCGGTCACATTCCTTCCATGTGGCAAAACAACTTCTCTGACTGCCCATAATTACAATCAGAATTTTCTTGATTAGGAAGAGCGCAGGAAATAGTTTAACCTGCATAGAATGGGTTAAAATGACAGGATCAGATAAAGTATTGTTCAAAGGAAAGAAAAACACAGACTCCTGGTCAGTGAGAGACACTGTCTCATATAAGGGAGCAATTGATGAAGACATGTGAAGTTGACCCCTGATCTCAGCATGCACACACTCTCACATACCCCATACACAAATGAACATATATATATATATATATATGTGTGTGTGTGTGTGTGTGTATGTATATATACATATATATACTTATATATACATATATATATTTATATGTATGTATATATATGTGTGTGTGTATATATACATATATATACTTATATATACATATATATTTATATGTATGTGTATATATGTGTGTGTATGTGTGTATATACACATATAAGTATACACACACACACACACACACACACACACACACATATACAAGCCCAAACAAAATACCAAGTAACTAATTTTAGCATTTATGAAGAATGAGACATAAAAACGTACACAAAGACCAGTATGGTCAGACAGGTCAACTCCATGGCTCTCCTAATCTTCTTAACAATAAAATTTCAAAAAGGCAACAAAATTATGCAATCTTAAAAGTACTAGTTAAATGCTAAGGGATAGAAACTTTAAATGTCATGCTAGTTGGCCTGAAACCAACCAAACTGGCAATTTTAAAACTGATTGAAGCACAGTACCTGAGTAGAGAAGACTCTTCAGAACAAAAAAGAGAATAAAAATTTCGAGTCGAGAAAGAATAGATGGAACCCGTTCTCAAATGGCCTAGAACACACGAGCACATGACGTGAATGATCACCTTTCAAACGCCTGAGTGCAGGGCGGGCGTACTTGGGAGTTCACCCTATTCCTCTGGCAAACTTTCTGAAAGCCTAAGGGTTTCGTTTTATATAAAGTTCAAAGTAGAAAACAGATAACTGGAAGTAATAAAACTCAGGGAACCAGTAAAGGAAATCAAACCATTTAAAAGAAAATGGATGACTTAAGGAGGATTAGTTACTGACAGGCACTTAAATTGTGTTGGCCAATGATTTAGTCAACAAGAAGAAGCTGATAAAAGAGCACAGGCTTTGCAGGTGAGGGAGCCTGTATGCAGGCTGCCTGGCTTCACCACTCCCTCCAGTCCTTTTCATGCCCCAAACACCTCTGGAGATAGGGTATCTTCACTGTAGGCTGAGGCAGGGGGATTGTAGTTCAAAGCCCATCTTCACCTGGGAACGATTCAAGAAGTAGTAACATTAAGAGCTGCGTGTTTCAGTGAAAATCAGGAGGACATGTTTGTACCTCTGTGTCTGAGAGGCCATGTTAAAATTGCTCTCAGATTTTATATATGCATGCATGTGTGTGTGTGTATATATGTAGGGGTATGAGATCTAGCCTAAAATAAAAAATATTAACTTAAAATGTTGTCATAAATTTGATACAAAAATTATACACACCATAAAGGCTTTGCCCTAAGGGTGTCAGGACTCAGAACACATTACACCAAAATATGATCCCTTGGAAACTAAGAAAACAATCGAAACAAAAGGCCACTCTCTCCTCTTCTTCTGTTGCTTCTTCTTCTTTTTCTTTCTCTATTTTCTCTTTCCCTTTCTTCTTTTCTGTACCCTGGGGCTTTTTCACCCACACCCCAGTTCCCGAATAACAACTCGGGAGCCTTTTTTATTTATGAATAGATGCCTAGGCCATAAGCTTTGGCTTATTTCCCAATAGCTTGTAGCTTACAAAACCCATTTAAAATACTCCGTGCTTTCCACAAGGATACTTACTCTCCTCAATTTCACGCGTCTAACTTCCTCAGAGTCCAGGGTGAATGTCCCACCTCTATCTCCCAGAGTTCCAGTCCCTCTACCGGAACTCCCACCTTCTACTTCCTGCCTGTTGCTAATAGGCCATCAGCTTTTGATTGACAGGTGATGCTTCCACACAGTGTATAAGAGATTATCCCTACCCCTTTCCCTTTTTTCTTTAATGAGATGTGGCCTCTAAGTCTTACACAGACCTTTCTATGGAACCCAGGCTTTGAACTACAATCCTCCTGCCTCTGCCTCATGAGTACAGGGATCACAGGCATATATCACCACACTTAGTGCTTCCCAGCTTTTCTGCCTGAGAATTGACTATAAACAGGCGGCCTGGCCTACCCCCTCCCTGGAAATAGATCATGACGTCCTCACATGGCAGTGTCCCATCCTGTACCTTGAACAAAGCAACACTACACTGAGAGCGAGGAAGTTGCTGGGCAGACCTTCAGCATCAGTTCATCCCAGTAGGTCCTACCCCATTTATCCAATCACACATCTATCATACTCATGACCGTACATCACTGAACCTAAGCATAAAAATGTAAGAATTCTCTTGTGTCTTTGGATCTGAAGTCTCCCATGTCTTAAAATTTAGTTAATTAAAAAAAATATTTATTTATTTAACTTATTTGTGAGTACACTGTGGCTGTCCTCAGACACACCAGAAGAGGGCATTGGAACCTATAACAGATGTTTGTGAGCCACCATGTGGTGGATGAGAATTGAACTCAAGAACTCTGGAAGAGCAATCCATCTCTCCAGCCCCCAGTTATGTAAAATTATTACACTTTTTTTCTTACTAATTTACCTTTTGTCATGGAGTTCAGTCAAGGCTCTTACCATAGGAGATGAAGTGTCCCCTACTCAAGGACAGCAAACAATGACTCCCTTCAACGTCCACTATTCCATTATCCACCCAATAACTAATGCAACCGTTTTATGTGACATTAATTAAATGCTTTCATTCCCTACTTGAAACTCTTTTATGGTGCCTCATTGTCTCTAAAATAAAGCAAACTCCTTAAACTTGCTGTCACACAATGCAGTACTGTACAATTGGTGACTTTAAAATACCTACATTTATTTTCTGATGACCCTGGACACAAGTTCAAAATCAAGGTGACATTGTGTAGTCAACCAGGGACCACCAGTCAACGTAGGTACCTTGAATGGGAGTTTGGAAATTAAAAGACAGGGACAAGAGGAGAATGGAGCCAAGGCAAAGTTCTGACCAAGGCTCAACTTTATGGCAAAGCAGCAGACTTATAAAGCCAAAAAACACAGACCCAACCCCTAGACGTGACTGATGATGTAAATCAACCCCTGCGGCCAGTCAGTGACATAGCTTTTCATTTCTCAGCACAGGTCTCTCTCTCTCTCTCTCTCTCTCTCTCTCTCTCTCTCTCTTTTTTTTTTTTTTTTTGGTTCTTTTTTTTAGAGCTGGGGGCCGACCCAGGGCCTTGCGCTTCTTAGGCAAGCGCTCTACCACTGAGCTAAATCCCCAACCCCAGCACAGGTCTCTCTTAAAGGTGCTGTGATAGCAAAAATTGCCCCTGCTATGCAGGTCAGAGTGATCTCCACAACATTGGACTCCATTCTTTCTGGGAGAGATGGACCTTTTCCAAGTGTCTGTCCTTGACTTGTCAATGGACATTACCTCATGGGACATTCTCTCTATGCCCAGCTCTCTGCCCCAAATCCCCATTTTCTATAGGAACTGAAGCAATACTGAATTAGATCCCACTCTAAGGACCACATGGTAACTTCGCTACCTATGCGAAGAGCCTACCTACAAATGAGGCCACATTTTACGGTCCTGGGGTTTGGATTCTAGCATCTCTTCCTAGGGGACACAATTCAGGCTGTAACAATGACCCCTCCTCACAAACATAGGTCCTCGTCAATCACCAGGCTCCCCTGGGCTCCATTCTTGCCACCCCCCCTTTTTTTTTTCATGTTTCCAATGTGTCTCCCATGTGACTGATATCAGCTGACCCTTAAGGGCTGCATGGTTGATCTTTCTAGGATGGCTTCCTTGACCATCAGTCAGTCTTGGCTTACCTCACCCTACAGCATCAGTCTACCTAGGAATAGTCTACTGTTTGTTTGTTTGTTTTTTTTTAAAGATTTATTTATTTATTATATTCACTGTAGCTGTCTTCAGATACACCAGAAGAGGGCATCAGATCTCATTACAAATGGTTGTGAGCCACCATGTGGTTGCTGGGATTTGAACTCAGGACCTCTGGAAGAGCAGTCACTGCTCTTAACCACTGAGCCATCTCTCCAGTCCTATTGTTTTCTTTTGTAGCCATATGCATGATTGATGCTTTCTTCTTCACTCAAATGCCGTTTTGTTGACCATAATGATCTAAATACTTATCACATAGGTCAACAAGTTTATTGGAATGAATGACTTGGATGAATGAATACATGAGCTTCATTCACCTAAATAGTATTATTTCTCTCCTCTGTCCATAGTTTCCCATTTTTGTATCCAACTTTCTTATCCTTGCTATGTATGTATTTTGATTATAAGCCTCTTTAGTTCCTTGATGTTGGAAACAGGCATAAAACGGATACAAATTATTAAGCCAATAAAATATTTCCTTCTTCAGTACTAGAACTTGAATGCAGGGCCTTGCATGTACTATGAAAGCCATCTACCATGCTACAGCTACAACCCAAAAAGGATAATTGCTTTAATCAAATGTTATAAAGAGTTTCTTAGGAGTTTAGAAAGCTGGATGAGGTGGCACAGGCCTTTAATCCCAGCACTTGAGGGGCAGAGGTAGGTGGATCTTTAAGTTGAGGCTAGCCTGGTCTACAGAGTGAGTTCCAGGACAGTCAGGGCAGAGAAATCATATCTCAAAAACAATAATAATAATAATAATAATAATAATAATAATAATAATGATAATGATAATAATAATGATAATAATAATAATAATGACAATAATAATTTAATAAACAGTTTAGGAATTCACACTACACACACACACACACACACTCACACACACACACACATATATATATATATATAGTGAAGATGTGTGGTACTTGAGTACTGAACCAGGATCATTGAGCTACATCTTGAACCACCCCCAAGATGCCCAGTCTGGGCTTGAGCTTGTGATCCTCCTTCCTCAACTTCAAAGTCAGTGGAACTGAAAAGAATAGGGAAATGATTGACAGCTACAAGATACATGTTAACTGATAAGGAGAGTTAGGAATTCTCAATGGCATTGTTCAATATGAGGTCCACTTAGTCTTTCTATAGAATTTTATAGAATTCATTAAAAACAAAGGATCTGTTTATTTGAAGCCCAGAGAGACTATACATTGCTATAATTCGGATAAGTGTCCCCCAAAGGCCTGTGTATTTAAGGTCTTGTCCCTAGCTGGGTACTTTAAGAAGGCAGTGCTAAGAGCATCACAGTACCCAGTGGGCACTCAGCCCTTCTTTCTTTCCTTCCGTTTTCTCATCCTGACTCATGACCAAGTGAGTAGTTTGAGCTCACCATATACTTCTGTCAAGATATTCTTCCTATGTGTGGAGGTTTGAATAAGAACGGCCACCATTTGTGTAAAGAAGAGATGGCCTCCTCCCTCCTCACCTCCTGCTACCTACAGCACTTGAGAGAGCAGGCCCTGCACCTCCCCTGGGTAGAACAATGGAGCTGGCCCTGCTGACATGGGTGTGGGTGGTTCTTTCCTCTGCCAGCTTCGGCACTGGTGAGCTAGGGAAGCCAGTGCTGCAGAGCTCGCCCTGTGGTGGGTGTGGGAGAGCAGGCAGCCTGACTAGCTCAGGCCCAGGTCCAGAGCTTTGAGTTGGCCGACCCCAACATCTACCCCATCGCTGAACTGCTGGAGTCCATGAAAGGGCCAGTTGTACAGATCCAAAGCTGCAGGATCTCCATGATACAGGCCAACAGCAGGATAGCCAAAGAAGTCCTGGTGAGGATCCAGTAGCAGAAGCCAGAGGCCTTGTACCAGACCAATGAGTCACACTGCATTGAAAATTTGCAAGCAAAGATGTGTGGACTGGGGGACGCACTGTGACATGCTACAGCTTCCACAATGAGATTTCTTTACTTTTGAGGGGGAGATGGCAAGAGCAACGGCAGGTAGGACCGGTAGAGGGAGATGAGCAGGATTCAGGTGCTCATTATAAATTAACAAAGAACCAATGAAAAGTTAAACAATAATTATTATTATTACTGTTATATTTGAATGCTCTTATCTTTGAAAGCTTAGTCACCGGGGAATGGCACTATTTGAAAGGATCAGGAGGTGTGGCCTTAATTGGAGGAATCGTTCACTGGAGGTGGACTTTGAGGTTTCAAATGTCCAAGCCAGGCCCAGTGGCGCTCTCTCCTGCTGCCTTCGGATCTGGATGCAGACGTCTAGCTCCTCCATTATCATGTCCTCCACTAGCATGTCTGCCTGCCTTCTGCCATGCTTCTTTCCATGGCTTTGGCCTGACTCTGAAACTGCAGGCAAGCCCCAATTAGATGCTTTGCTTTATATGAGTTGCCATGGTGACAGCATCTCTTCACAGCAATAGAACACTGACTTAGATACTAGGACAGACTCAAGAGCAGTGAGCTGACTGGTCACAGCTGACACCCCCAGACTGTGAGTCTGAGCTACTGATGGAGGTTGCTGATCTTTGGTGTTTGTTGAAGTCACACTGATCTAAAACAGCCGTCAACCTTACACTGTTCTCCCCACCCCCACCCCCACCCCCACCCCCACCGCCTTTCCTCTCCACTCTTCCTTTTTGCCTTTCAACAAATATCAGTTAGACACATTCTAAAATTCGGTTATCACATTAGACACCAAAGATTAAAAAGTGAAAAGGTCCGCGTCTTACCCTCAGAGTGTTCAGGCTTCATTTTTCTGATTTCTCACACCCACCCTTAGTCCCTGTTTTATGCACGTATCCTACTTCCAAGTTCAGAATCATTTCCTCTCAGGAAATGACTCCACTGTGCAGATGAGTTGCCCCTGGGGATGAATCCATACTTCTGTGCTTCCCTGTGCCCTTTATAAAGTTGAATGTTTCATGTTGTTGTATGACAGCCATTCTATTCCCTATAATAAGAAGGGAAGGGAAGAGGGAGGGAGGGCGGGCGGGAGAGAGGGAGGGAGGGAGGGAGGGAGGGAGGGAGGGAGTTCCAAGTAGAAGCAGAGATAAAGTCTCCTGTTCTCTTCAGGCTTGCTCTGAAGCAATGAAACTTGACCGAATTGCAAGAACCCTTCCCCATCAAAACCAACAAGTGATACTCTGTAACCTTCAGGAGGATTGGTTAACCATCTATGCTTCTTAGCAGAGGAAATAGCACTCCCCAGAGGTATGTATGACCTTTCCAGGGTGCAAGAGGTACCATCTTGACCAAACAACAAACAGACACTGTAGCATGTCTTAGTTACTTCATGCTACTTTGTGGGTTCTTTCTTTTCCCACACTTTATCACTGCCCCCCACCAGTTTCACTCCAGGAGGGATGGAGGGGAGAGAGAAAGAGATCCCTGAATCTAATTTCTTTTGTTTCTTCTTTGAGCACACTACTAACAAACCATGCCCAACCCCTGTGAATGACCAACACCCATAGGAGACCTAGCATTTACATACCCTCAGAAAAGTCCCCAGAATTTCAAATGTCACACAATCACAAGAAATTATTTGCAGTCATTCACTCACTCACTCTCTGGAGGAATTCGCTCTTTGTAGAGAAAGAGGAAGAGACACAGAGAGAACGAAGTCTCAACATCCAAATGAACTTTGCAGACCACGAGTATCCATTGATCCATTCGGTTTCTCTAATCAGCTTGAAAGGACATGCATAGCTCCCACTACCACTATGCAGCAGGTCGTTCTGTCACAACTACCTCAGAATAGCCACCATGAACATGCGGCCTCCAGTTTCATAGCAGACTGTATTCCCCCAAGCATTCGGATCTCCTCTGCCCCGGAAGGGTGGTGATGACAAGGGAACTGGGCAGTTCTTTCTACCTATTGTAGCTCACCAGCTCCATCTCCAGCTGAGGTGGCTATCCCCTCCCCCTAGGGCAGGGATTATTTGTCATTAAAATGCTAGGGCTGGCTCTGCCCTCTTTTTGCAGCCTGGATGCTGCCTACAGTGGGAGAAAGGTTTTTGAAGAAAGATTAGCAGGATTAAGAAAGGTTCACATATGTTCAGCCTTACTCTTGGTGTTCAAACTATCACAGCCTCCAACCACCCAGGAAGCATGAGAATATGGAGACCAGGAGGGCTGGGGTGAGAGAAAAGCTGTGTGGTTCTCCCTGGTCAGTACAGAGCTTAAAACAGACACCAATCTAGGCCTGTTTTAAACTGGGGAATTCCTGGGCAGCTTGCTAGAATATTTACTTCGAGCTGTATTTTCTTCTTCGCTCCTTGTATTAGTTACAACAAGGAAACATCTCGGGCAGCTGTTTTAGAAGGAGAAGCAATTTTACCTTCACACTTGTGTAAGTTCAAAGTTCAAATAGTGTAGCAGTTTTGGCAAGAACTGGGCCTTGACGGCAACACCTTACAGTTCAGATGATGAAGGGTGGGAAAAAGAGATTATGAGCTGGAGTCAGAGCAAGAGAGGAAGGGGAGTCCTGGAGTCCATGGGGCCTCCTGCAAGACACTCTCCTGCCCAATACTCCCGGTTCACTCTGTAGACCAAGCCTTCCATTTTAAAGCACCTTTGGGATGACACACAAACTGATCAATGGAACGACTCCCAATCCAGAGCATTGCTCACGTGATGGTGTCTTCTCTCGCTGAGGACCTTGCCAGCTATGGGAGGGGAAGTGTGGAAGACTGGACTCAGCAGTCTATCCTGGAGGCAGGTTCTAAGAATGACCTCCCTATCCAGCTACTGACCCATGGCTTCCCACAGTTGCTTTCCCTGATGGCTTTCTCAAAATCACAAAACAGACCTAGGGTTGTGACTCCAAGGATGAGTGGGAAAACCTCTCCCCAAGTTGGAATATTCCATTGACTTCAGCATCTAACCGACCCGAACAGATGTGTCAGCTGTTTCCTTGGTCTGCCAAGCAACACTGCCAGGTGACAACCGTAGCCATCCATGAGTGGAGGGGACACACCTAGAAACTCAAGCAATTCTTAACCCTCGAGAGAAAGAGCTTGGTTTTCTTGTTTTACAGTTACAAGTGGTAAAATGAACCACAGCCAGGAGAAGTCATAGCCCAGGTCAGCACCGATGGCTGTGCTTAGCAGAGCTATCTATCTCCTGAGCCTCCCAGTTAAATGCCAGGCCCTGACACCATGGTTTGGAGTTTGGGAGTATGGGATAGCCCAATGTGGTGCCAGCTGTCCCCAGGAGAACAGCCTCTACTCAACATAGATACCCTGGAACTTGGGCCTCTGCCTGACACAGACCCACCAGAACTTATAAAGGTAGGAACAAGAAGGGAGGAAGCGGTTCTCCACTCAGGTTTCTGTGCACAGTCCTCTACAGCTGGGGCACCACAGTAAGGGAATGTAAAGGACCCATTAGCATGTACATTCTGTAGATTGCAATCCTGGTCTATTGGTACAGCCATGATCCAGCACAAGACCATGCTGAACCTCAGCCCGTGAGTCCCTGAACAAAGATTCAGCTGATTCCCAAAGGTTCCCTCCATGGGGAAAACAATAATTAGTACCCAGCATCCTCTTGTCTTACCTTGGCACCAGCTCCTCACAGAGGCTGGAGGTGAGCATCCCTCCCCTAACCTCAGTCCACTCCAGTGTAGTGGGTACAACTGGATCCAATGCAGCTGTTACTTTTCTGTCAACTTGACACAAGCTAGGATCCTCTGGAAAGAGCGAGCATCAACTGAAAAAGTGTCTGTGGGCAAGTCTGTGGGAGCATTAAATTGATGTAGGAGGGGCCAGCCAACTATGGGTGGTGAACGTTCCTGGAGAGGTGGCCCTGAATTGTATAAAAAAAGCAAAAAAAAAAAAAAAAAAAAAAAAAAAAAAAAAAAAAAAAAAAAAAAAAAAAAAAAAAAAAAAAAAAAAAAAAAAAAAAAAAAAAAAAAAAAAAAAAAAAAAAAAAAAAAAAAAAAAAAAAAAAAAAAAAAAAAAAAAAAAAAAAAAAAAAAAAAAAAAAAAAAAAAAAAAAAAAAAAAAAAAAAAAAAAAAAAAAAAAAAAAAAAAAAAAAAAAAAAAAAAAAAAAAAAAAAAAAAAAAAAAAAAAAAAAAAAAAAAAAAAAAAAAAAAAAAAAAAAAAAAAAAAAAAAAAAAAAAAAAAAAAAAAAAAAAAAAAAAAAAAAAAAAAAAAAAAAAAAAAAAAAAAAAAAAAAAAAAAAAAAAAAAAAAAAAAAAAAAAAAAAAAAAAAAAAAAAAAAAAAAAAAAAAAAAAAAAAAAAAAAAAAAAAAAAAAAAAAAAAAAAAAAAAAAAAAAAAAAAAAAAAAAAGCTGGGCAAACCATGGGGAGCAAACCAATAAGCAACACCCCTTCATGCCTCTGCTTCAGTTCCTGCCTCCAGGTTCCTGTCCTGCTTGAGTTTATGATTTCCTTCAGTGATGACCTGTGATATAGAAGCCAAATAAACCCTCTCCTTCCCAAGTTGATCATTGTGTTTGTCAGAGCAACAGAAAGCTAACTATGACACCTCCCCAGGATGGATGTACAGTCTGGGGCTGGCCGCAGGTGTCTGACCAGTCTGAGCCAGTATATATTCTGAGGAGTCAGTTGTTTGGAGGTAAAACTCTCCAGTTTTAATGGTCAGGTGAGTGGGGCAGAAGCCTGGGGCAGAAGCCTTGCAAAACACCACCAAAAAAGCAGAGGGAGGAGCTCAGGGCGACACTCCAGCAAACAGACAGTGTGCACTAGAGTCTAGCCATACAGGAGAGAAAGCCCAGTTACCATCGCTTCTGCTGCCAAACTGCTCTTGCTTGAGTGGTTTCCAGAGGGCCAAGCATTACAGAAAAGATTAATCCAGGGTTTCTGCACGACAAGGTTGAGCTCTGACCACATTATCTTTTATATTCTTTAAAATCTTCGGGCTCCCTGTTGATAGGGACCAGGACGCCTCCTTCACCTGCAGGGTGGTCCATCAACTCCATCAGTCCGGGACACTGGACTTTATGCACCACATGGTATTTCTCCTTTGCACGAGGACACCAGGTACAATTGAGTGCCAAGGTCTTACTCCAAAATTCACAGTGTGAGCCCCCACCCTGAGCCCAGGAAATGTAGGTTGATGTCATTATGCAGGTGAAGGCAGGTACAGGATAGAACGAGACCTGTCATTAAATGAGAAGGAAGGATGGGTGGGAGAAAAGTTTGAGAGAGGCTGAGGAGGAGGCAACTGAGAGAACATGGCAGTGAATGTTAAGATTCCTCTCTGCACATATTACAGGTTGTTATGACTATTCTTAAGGGATAGATGTGTACAGGATTTTGTGTTGTCTAGATGGGCAGATTATATCGTATCTAGGTGGGCAGTCTATATCCTTATCAATTGGTTGTAAGTTTATTGTGTGGATGATGTTCAAAAGAACATATAAATAAATTTTTACAGGTTTTTTTCCCTAGAAGCTTACCAAATAATCTTGTAAAACATAACACCGAGAAGTGTGGATCTATGGCGATATTCAGATATCCCCTCGCTTTCCAGGAGCATGAAATAAAGGAAATGCTATAATAAACTTCCCAGTTGAGTTTCCATCACTTCCCATCAAAATTGGAATGCAACAATGATAAGGTCAGAGCCGTCATGGTCCACTCCCTCTCCCCAAAGCCCCGCCTCTGGTATAACCACATTAGGAGCCAACCCTGCTGGGCCTGAGCCAGGGCTGTACGTGGGACCGTCCCGGTCCTTCAGAGGAACTGCCCGGTATGTATGGAAGGCATATGCTTGCGGCGCTCCATAGAAAGGCATCATTACCATGCTCAGGTTGCCCGCGTCCCTCTCTGGATAATGAGTAAGCTATTTAGAATCTCGAACTGTTTATGTGACATTTCAATAAGTAATGCAGAGATTCAACAACATTTCCATATTCCTCTTTTAAAGCCCGATAGGCCCCTGCCTTAATCCCAGCTCTTTGGCATTTATTACTGTTTGTTACACTAACAAGTAAGATTACGGGAATCCTAATGAAGGCTTCCAGCGAAAAAGTCCGTGATTAAAATGCCATAATAACAGTTGTGTGCATTTACGTGCCTGATTACCATAATCTATTTAGCACAAGTAAACACACAAACAGAAGGAGAAAGCCCACTGACACTTCGGCTGGGGGGGCGGGGGATGCGAGGGAGACAATGTAAATATGTAAATGTCTTTGTGCATTCTTTTCATCTCTCTCCTTTCTCATCCCCGCTTTCTATTTCCCCCCTTCTTTTCTGTTTGCTAATGAGGAGACATGCCATCCCATGTGGTCCCTGCTCCATCAGGCTGAGGTACATTTTGGGGCCATCTGCTGGGGCCAGCATCCTACACAATGCCACCAAGAAAGTGCTCGATATATCTGCAGCCGCCTTTGACACCGAGGAATAGAAGAAATGAGATCTCCGATGACAGTCTTTGATGCGTTCGCTCTGAACACGTAATTCAGCTGCTACTCCATTAATACAAGACCCAGACAAGCACAGCCATCCTGTGCCCTGTTCCCCCCAGCCCTCCCCCCGCAAACACCACATTGTCAACAAATTAAAAGCAATCCGTCCAGGTTTCCAAATTAGCCTCCCTCCGTATCTCTGCCGGCTTCGTTATTTTTAATTCTTCATAAAATGCCAGGCTGGAGGCGGAATGCCTTCCCTCCCGGGTGGGGGATTGCAGAAAACTTTCCTGAAAAAGTGAAATGGAATTTTTCGGTATAAAACCAGGGGTGGGTGGGGGGACAGCCCTGCTTGGGCAATAACTCCAAAAAATTTGCTAGAATCCCCAAGTGCATTTCAATAAGGAAATGACTAAGGCACATTGAAGCTTTTTTTTGAAACACGAACAGGCAGGTAGCTGGCTTTACCCGAATAAAGACAAAAGAAGACCTGAGAAAATGCACTCTGGAGGAGAAAAACAAAATTAGTTGGATCAATAGAGAAACATCAAACTTTTGGGGTCAATACAGCTGAGGTCTGAGGCTAATCATATTAACAATTGTTTATAAATATATCTTTGCTTTTATTGTCCAACAACCATTTTAATTAGATTTTGTCTTGTGTGTGCCCGCACAAGTTTACGTGTCTTTACAGATGGGCAGACATGTGCACTACACTCACGTGGGGCCAGAGGTCAGCCTGGGGTGCCACTCAATTGCCATCACCTGCTTTCTGTGACAGCGTCTCTTAGTGGGACCCGGGACTCACAAATCAGTCTGGGCTGTCTAGCTGTCGAGCACAATGCCTCCTCCTCTCTGAACTGGGATTAGAAGTGCATGTGGCCCCTTCTGGATCTTTTACGAGGATTCTAGGGACCAAACCCAGGCCCTTACTTGCTCAGTAGGTGCTCTACCGGCTGCGCTCTCCCTCCCGCCTGCCCAACAACTTTGAGGCACATAAACACTAGTTCATAAGCAACGTGAACAAGCTACCTTATTTTATTTCTTTTAAGCTTTTGCTATGTTGCCAAAGCTTTCTATCCATGATTGTATTTGATCCTCTCGGTAAATCTACGAGGAAGATGCTGTGACCAACAAGGAAACCGTGACAGAGGCCAAGTGACATGCACAGTGACTAAAGTTTAAAAAGAGGAGAAGTCAGAGTTCTAATCCAGACAAACTGCAGAGTTTAAGGATCGTGTGTATGTTCTATGTTGTGTAGCTTGGTCTTCTGGTGGGACTCCTAACCATGGGAACAGGGGCTATACATCTCTGTTTTCTGCTTTTGGGACCCTCTTCTCCTCCTGGGTTGCCTCCTCCAGCCTTAATAGGAAAGGAGGTGCCTAGTCTTACTGCAACTTGATAACCAAGACTCCTTGATATCCATAGGAGACTTTCCCTTCTCTGAAGAGATTGGGAAGAGGAGTGGATGGGAGGGCTGGGGAGAGGTAGGAGGGAGGGAAAACTGGGATGGAATAAGTAAGCCAATCAATCAATCAATCAACCAACCAACCAATCAATCAATCAATATTTTTAAAAACGAATCATATGTCTTGGTGGGAAACTACTTCCGACGAGAAAGAACACAGCCTGGTATCTGACTCAAAGCTCTCGGCAGTGTGAGCTAATGCTCACTGTAACACATGACGGTAACGGTAACAATTGTATCCTTGTTCTTAGAAGAGGTCACTGTTTCCATTCCTGCACATGCTAGCATGGGTTACCAGGCATTTCTAAATAAAAACAAAAGTTGAAAATAAAAATAGGCCGCAGGGTATAAACGATGATGACCATTTGTGTATCCACCCTGTGCCACACTTTACCTGCACGTATGACGGGGGCTGCCAGCCAGCATTGCCAACCGCCATCTGCACCAAATCACCACAGGGGTGGGTTAAAGAGATAGCCATGCCCCTAATTCGACCAATTTGGCATTTGGGGAGCTGTCTGTTGGCTCCTGTCTTGGGAATTTTTAAACAATGGGTTGGGAGTGAGCTGAAGGGAGGCAGACAGCATTTTAGAACCAAGCTAATAAATGCGAACAGCTGTGGAGCAGACCGTCCGCACAGTAGTGATGGACCCTTCTCACTGATGAGCATAAACGTCCACCCCAGCAGGGCTCTGTCCTCAGCCAGCAGCTCCGTGGTGACTCCTCCTGCTCGCATAGTGATTTCCACTCGCACTAGTGTGCGGTTGTAGTGCGTAGTGCTCAATTTAGCACTCTGGCTGGAGGCTCTGGACAGCACCAATGGACACAGGACTGTCTTTCTCATGCACCTCTAACTCAACATACTCAGCGCCCTGCACCCCGTTTCTCTTCTCAGATGGAAATGCAGGTGGCTCCTTGTCCACGAAGCCCCTCAAGCTCAGACAACCAACAGAGCACTAAGCTACTCTATACCTGCCCTTGACCATGCGAAGCCACCAAGCCTTGTTGACTGGATCTCCCCACAGTGGCTTCTCCCTAACCCCTCATCTCTCCATGCCCGCCACTGCCCAAAGGCTCTGTCAGCCTGTGAGGGGTTGGTAAGCAAGTACCACAGGCTGAGTGGTTTAAATGACAGATGTTTGTTTCCTCATAATACATACAGTCAAGGTGTCAGGGGCAGGGGCCATCTTCCCCTGGCATGTTCTCCTTGGTTTGTAGATGTAGCTGGTTTGAAGGTTCACCTCCTTCACGTATCAGCCACCCTTACATGCATATGTCCGGATATCCAAACTGTTCTTAACATTTATTTCTTGATAATTTAATACATGAGTACTGTATTTACTACATTTTTTACCCCATATTCTTCCCTCCAGCTCACCTCATGCCCCCCAACTCCCTCTCAGCTTCATGACCTCTTGTTATTTTAGTTGTTATTATTACCCATGTTTGTGAATGTGAGTGCACGAGTGTGTGTGAGGGTGTGGACATGTGTGTGTATATGAGTGTGTATGTGAGGGTGTATATGTTTGCACAAGAGTGTATATGTGAGTGTATGTACATGTGTGTATATGCATGTGTGCTCGTGACTGGGTATGTGAGGGTGTGTATGTGTGTGTGTGTGTGTGTGTGTGTATGAGTGTGTAAACTGCTGAGCCCCCTTCAGTGCTGTTTATATGTACATGCATTAGGGCTGGCCTCAGCTGCCTTTTGTGAAAGTGAGATCCTATTGCTAAGCATAGGACAGCATATCCTTAGGTATTAGATAACCTAACTCGGGGCTTATCCTTGGAAGGGATTCTCTAATCAGGGATCCACTCTCTCTCTCTAAGCAGCCACTAATTGCCTATAGATCTTCATCTAGGGGTGAAGCCTTGAGAGATTTCTCCCATCCACTGGAATGTCAACCCATGTGGTTGTTATGCAGGTCTTGGTCTGGGTAGCCATATTAAGATTTGATAGGGGCAGCTTTCCCTGTCATAGCTAGAAGACAATCTTGTCCCAGATGCCCTAGTCCTCGGGTCTCCCAATCTTTCTGCTCCCACGTCTGCAAGACTCTCTGAGCTTGAGGTTGTATAATAGATGCGCCAGCTGGGAACAGGCACCCCACAATAAATTGTTCTCTGCCCTTCGAATGGTTGTGGCATTTTGTAATGGCCTCTGCGGCAAAGAGAAGCTTCTTTGATGAGGGGGAAGAGCCACGCTGAGCTGTGATAGAAGCACAGGTGGGTGCAGCTGAGAATTAGCCGGGTGTGGAAAAGCAGCAGTGGTAATGTATCCTCTAGGGTTCGTGATCTCTCCACCGTGCATAGTCCAGCTAGATGGCCGTTGGTTGTCCCCAAATACAAGAGCCTTTATTGCCACCTTGGTACAATGCCAAGCTGGTCACTGCTGTGGTCTGCAGGCCTGACAGAGGGGTGGGACTACTGACTGCTCTTCTCCCTGGCACCTTCAGAAACTCTAGAAGTTTTAGTCCCCGGGGAGGAGGTGTCCAGCTCAGTTCCCACGCAGTCCTCCAACACTGTGTCCAGAGGGTGTGGTGCCCTCAGCAGGAGAGTGTCACCTTCAAGTGCCCATCATCCTTGGTGTTCTTCACACCCCCCCATCTCCCTCTGTATTGGCCTCTTCCTCCACCCTCAGCTAAAGCTCCTCTCCCCCCACCCCCCGCAATGCGCCCTCATAGTGCCCGTGTCCTCTCTCTCCCTCTCTAGAGAAGCCTGTGGAAATCAGTGTGGGGGATTCTCAGAAATCTAAAAGTAGGTCTACCATAGGTTCCAGCCACTCCACGACTTGGGAGGTGCCCAAAGATGGTGACCTCCTGCTCCACAGGTGCTTCTCTGTCACAGCCCTTGCTGCTCTGTTCACAATAGATAGGAAATGGGGAAACGTAAGCGTCCCTCGGATGCTGGGTGGGTGGATAATGAAAACCTCCTGCACACATGAAGGAGTTTTATGAGGGCTGGAAAGAAAATCGGAACCGTAAAATTTGCAGGTAAATAGAGGGAAGTAGGGAATATTACACTCAGTGAGGTAACCCACACCCCAAAAGACAAATCCATGTTCTCTCTTACGTGAGGTTGGAGATATGTGTACATCATCTGAAGTAGTTGCAGACTCCAAGAAAGTAAAGGGACCGTGGCGGTGGGGAGGGACACCAACTTCCTCATAGAAAAGCAACGGTCAGGTTAGAGGAGGAGTTTTAACCTAAGGAAACATCGCGTCCACCCGTAATCATAAAGCTGATGTCGCTTCGGTGTACAAATGGTAGGGAGCTCAGTTGAGCCCTGCTCATCTCCCATATCAACAACGGCCAAGCCCTGAGTGTTGCACAACTTCTGTACAGTCCTGTGTTTTCCAAGCTACATAGCACCCATGCGTTACTCCTGATTGAAAAAACCTAATGCATGAATTCCTTTAAAAAAAAAAAATGACCAAGACCTTCTTTCAGCTCAACGCAGTCCCCTCGGGCGTCGTTCCGCAGCCAGCCTCTCTTCTGCTGCCTGTGGAACACTTGAGGTAACCGACTTTAAAAAGATCTAAGCTCATAGCTTGGGGGGCTCAAGTCTAAAACCAGGCAGCCTCGCCACTTTGGCTTCTAGAAAGGATAGCAAGGATGGGAACACATGCCAGAGAAAAGGGACGCCTCGGTGCCCTCCCCGAGAGGGTTTGGGCTCAGCTCCCACCCGTGTGCCCTGATCTTATGTTGGAAATAAAGAGGACCACCAGGATCTTTTCCAGAAATTTCTTCTTCGAGTTTCATCTGTCCTAATGCACAGAGTATCTTGTATATGGCCACAGCAACTGAGAGACACCATTGCTTAAAGTGACCCGAGCATCGGTGGCAACTGAAAGACTCTAATTCTTATTAGTGAAGTCTTAGTATGGCAGACACGGCTGATCTTCCCATCCCCCTTCAGCATAACCCTAGGATGGTGATAACTCGGCCTTGGTAGTAGGAAGGACTTGGGTTCAGTTGATGTAATGGTGACACTTGCTGCAGAGGTATAACCCCTTCAGGCGTTCCAAAGAGCTCTACTCAGCTCGCAGAACCCCTGCCTTGGGTTTCCATCAGGTTGAACTGCATCAGAAGACTCACAAAACTGAGGTTTACATGAAGTACAGGATACCCACTCTACCATCCAGACCCCTATGCTAAATAACCAGAGGATCTTGAATCTCACTCAGAAGGGAAATAATAGAGTCTTCAGAGGTGGAGGGAGGGAGGGCGCTGGGTAGGAGAAAGAATGTGGAGGGGAACAAGGAACGGGGCTTTTGGGGGATCAGGTGTAGGGAGAGGGCCAGGAGAATGAATGGAGATCAGTGATGGGGGAAGCGGGCATCTCTAGAATGTACCAGAAACATGGGATGGGGGAGGCTCCAGGGAGTCCCTGAGGGTGACTCTAGCTGAGACTCCTAGCAGAGGGGGACATGGAACTTGAATTGGCCACCTCCTATTGCCAGACAGAACTCCCAGTGCAAGGATAAGGACACCAACCCACCCACAAAACCCTAGACCCAAAATTGGTCCCGCCTACAAGAAGTGCGGGGATGAAGACGGAGCAGAGACTGAAGGAATGGCCAACCAATGACTGCCCAGCCTGAGACCCATCTCATGGGCAAGAATCCATCCCTGACACGATTAGTGATGCTCTGTTATGCTTGCAGACAGGAACCTTGCATAACTGTCCTGAGAGGCTCTACCCAGCAGCTGATGGAAACAGATGAAGAAACCCACAGACAAACATTAGATGGTGCCCAGGAGTCTGGTAGAAGAGTTGGGGGAAGGATTGAGGAACCAGAAGGGGACAGGTTCCCATCTGCAGAAAGACCAACAGAGTCAACTAACCTGGACCCCTTGGGGGAAGTACCAGAGACTGAACCACCATCCAAAGAGCAGACATGGGCTGGACCTAGGCTCCCCACACATGTGTAGCAGATGTGCAGCTTGGTCTTCGTGCAAGCCCTGCAATAACTGGGGCAGGGGCTTAGCCTGAGAACAGAGGACTCCTGAGTGACATTGTTGGGATCCTGTTCCCTTTCCTTCTCTTACTCTTTTATAGGTGGTTCCTAGCCTTATAACCCATGATGTTCTTCCGGCCCTGACTATCATGTCAGTATTTCAGCCAGCAGGTGAGAATGGAATGAAGGCTTGCTCCCTCTGCTGTCTGCCGGCCCTACTTCCATACATACCCTACTGTTCAGATGGCAGGTGGTTGGGAGACACAGTCCCTAAGCTGTTCATGTGCTCCATTAAGAGTCCTGTCCCATGCAGGAAGCACTACAGCTGTAGTACTGTTGACAGGAATTCCCCACTGCATTTGGCTTGGGGGCCAGGGACTTGCTCAGATTCCCTATTGGCTCTACTATATTGACCTCCTTCACACAGATTACTCTATTATCCTTAAACTCAAATTTGCTTACATTCTCAGGACAC
This sequence comes from Rattus rattus, assembly GCF_011064425.1. NCBI lineage: Eukaryota > Metazoa > Chordata > Mammalia > Rodentia > Muridae > Rattus > Rattus rattus. The sequence continues at coordinate 53,382,712 of NC_046157.1, read as the reverse complement.
TGGAATAATGGAGCCAGATTCTTAGCCAAAATACACAGGGTTGACTCCTAGCCCAGTTCCCAAGAGTTCTCATTGCCTCTGAAACTTTATATATCCAGGCCTTCATATTCCTCATTTCTCTCTGCATTCTGGTCTTCCAAGCTCCCACTAGAATACTTCACCAATCTCTCCTTACAGCATTCTAGGGCTTTGCTAGTCCAAAGTCAGAATTCTTCCATGCCCCTCCCACAAACCAGTTCCAAAGTTCTAAATACCACATAGTCAGGTTTATTACAGCAACAACCCTACTCCTGGTACCAACTTTTCTAAGTTTCTTTTCCTGTTGCTGTGATTAAAATATTCTAACAAAAGTAACTTAAGAAGAAAGACCTTGGAGCTCGAGCAATGGCTCAGTGATTAAGAACAAACACTGCCAGAGGTCCCGAGTTCAATTCCTAGCAACCACATGGTGGCTCACAACCATCTGTAATGGGATCTGATGCCCTCTTCTGGTGTGTCTCAAGACAGCGACAGTGTGCTCACATACCTAAAATAAGTAAATCTTTTCTAGGAGAAGAAAGCCCTTGTTTTGGCTACAGTTCTAGGGTCATGGTGGGGAAACCAAGGTGGTAGAGTACGAAGCAGATGAACACCTCTCAGGAAGCAAAGAAGAATGCACAAATCCTTATGCTCCGCTCCCTTTCTCCATCCAGGGAATGGCACTACCCCGGGTGCCAGGCTCCCCACCTCCGTCAAGATAACCCCCCACATACACCCTAGACCTTCCAGAGGCCCATGTCCCATGAGATTCTAGATCTTGTCAAGCTGTTAGTTGTAACACTAACCATTACAATACCTTAATTATCTTAAATGGATATCGAGGAGCAAAAATCGTGGTAATTTTAAGGTTTTTATTTGTTCATTTGTTTTGTTTCGTGGGGAGGGCACAGGCACATGCCTACAGAACTTACATGTGGGTCAGAGGACGACTCCAGGGAGCTGGTTCTCTCCTGCCACCTTGTGGCATCGAGGATGGGACTCAGGACATCAGACATGCACTTGAGTGTCTACCCAGGGAGCTACCTCCCTGGCCTTATACTGGGAGTCTTGATAGAGCATCTTTAATACAATATTTGCAAGTAAAGATGCTGTGTCTTTTGTTTCCTGTAGGAGTTATGGGGTGGTGTGTAACACAAAAGTTTAAATATCTGCTGGATTGTTTGCCTAAGACAAATACTCCTCAGCTAATAAAATGCCGCGACACACTTGTGTTACCCTGTCCAGCTACTTGGGAGAGCTATTAGTAAATCTAAGGGATTGGAAATTGTACCAGCTGTTGGATTCCGTTGTGCCAGGTGTGGAGGCCCATTATGATTCATAGCTCAGCGCTCTGAAGAAGTAAATTAACATTTTGTTCTTCTGCTCTGTGAAGTCACCGAAATCACCATTCAAATGGGAGATCACACTTTTTCTTGGAGTCAAAAAATAAAAATTGGGCATTGAAATTAGCCATCAGCCAGGCAACCTGCTTCATACACTAGGACATGAGCTGGGTCTGTACCAGTTAAGCGACAGTTTGTCAACAGCTATCAAAGTTACAAACACACAGACTGGGGTACAATAGTTACAAACGCACAGACTGGGGTACAATAGTTACAAATGCACAGACTGGGGTACAATCGTTACAAATGCATAGACTGGGCTACAATTGTTACAAACCCACAGACTGGGGTACAATAATTACAAACACACAGACTGGAGTACAGTAGTTACAAACACACAGACTGGGGTACAATAGTTACAAATGCACAGACTGAGGTACAATAGTTACAAACACACACACTGGGGTACAATAGTTACAAACACACAGACTGGGGTACAATAGTTACAAACACACAGACTGGGGTACAATAGTTACAAACGCACAGACTGGGGTACAATAGTTACAAACACACAGACTGGGGTACAATAGTTACAAACGCACAGACTGGGGTACAATAGTTACAAACGCACAGACTGGGGTACAATAGTTACAAACGCACAGACTGGTGTACAATGATAACTAGTTTATGAGGTAATGTGTTACTGCACTGTTTGTAATAGTAAAAAGTTGAAAGCCATCTAAATATGTATGTCTTTTGACATACAGATAAAATAAATGATGGTATAGACACATGACATAAAGGATTTTCTTTTTAAAAAGGAGGCATTAAGCACTGCTGAGAAGAAATAACTATTAACAGGTGGCGGACCGGGCGGGGGTGGGGAGGTGCTGCGCGGTGGGGTTAGGGATTTGTACCACATACATGCAGTGCCCATGAAATCCAGAAGAGGGCGCCAGATCTCCTGGGCTGGACCCTTGTTAGTTTCGTGGCTGCTGGGAATCAAACCCAGGTCCTCTGGAAAGGCAGCCAGTTCTCTTAATCACTGAGCATCTCTCCAGCTCCAAGAAGCAAATTTTTCATTGTTTTATGTTTTATGTTTTATGTTGTTGTTGTTGTTTTGTTGTTGAGACAAGGTCTTTATTATGTGGCACTGGTTCTATTTTAAATGTCAACAAATTTGGGGGGGGGTGGAGAGTCAGAGCACTGGCTGCTTTTCTAGAAGCCTAGATTTGGTTCCTAGCACCCACATTTAAGGTCACAACCACCTAAGTACAGTCCCGGGAGATCTGAAGCCCTCTTCTACTCTCTGTAGGCACGTGTGCATGTGACCTGGGACATCAGGCAAAACACCCATACAAACAAAACATTTTAATTAAAAAATGTATGTGGTATATGCATGCATGTATGTGTGTACTGTGTATGTGTGTATGTGTGTATGTGTGTGCATTTGCATGTGCGTGTGTTTGTGTGTTTGTATGTGTGTGTGTTCGTGTGTGTATATATGTGTTTGTATGTGTGTGTTTGTGTGTGCGTGTGTGCATGCGTGCATGTGTGTGTGTGTGCTGAAGTTCCAGGTATGCACTGCTACATCTGGCTTTATCTTTCATCTCAATGCTGAGGATCTGAAGTCCTCATGCTGTGCGGCAAGCATTTTACTGAATGAACCTTCTCCCCTGAGCAAAATTTGAATTTTGAACTATGAATAGTCACCTCTTCGAAAGCAAGCAAATCTAAAAGAACAATAACTAATTAACTTTATCTGGGTACACACACACACACACACACACACACACACACACACACACATGCCAACCACAGAAGAGAAGTGAAAGGCTTGGGTTCTTTTATTACAGTAGGAAAGATGGACACAGCTGGGGACTTCGGACAACATCTTGGAAAAGTGTAGCTGTGCCTCTGTCATCTGGGGCTCAAGTGGTCTCGATTCTCGGGGACACAGAAACAGAAGAAACATGGTCATAGCTTTGGGGGAAGAAGCTGTCCTCGTTTTCCCTGAGTGGATTTCCCGATTCCCTGCTCGCCCTGATGAGGACATTTGAAGAACATATATAATATTTCCAAATGTGCTGGGGTTGGGGATTGAGTGTGGGGGTGCTGTGTCACCGGGTCTTTCTGTGTGCTCATGGGCACATACAGAACTGGGTAAGATCAAAAGATCAGCCTGTTTACATACAGGACAGAGCAGAGACGGTGCCACTCCAAAGCTGAGAAACAAGAAAGATTTGAAAAATGCTACAAAATGCACAAAAAGCATTTCTGGAATCTTCGGGACACTAATTTAGGTGTCTATGCTGGCAGGGGAGAGGTCCATTGTCTTTACACAATTTCTTCCTTCCCAAACCTGCTAACTGCAACCTGCAGGTGCAGCCTACAAACAAAGCCTCTGCCTAAGGGCGTGGCTGTTCTTGTTGGAAATGGAAGGAGGAAGGGGATAAAACAGAATGTTTAAAACTCCCAATCTTCCAACAATCAAGGCATCAACACAAGTTGTGCCTTGGTCATCGACCCTGGGAAACATCTCCTGTTCTTAGACAGGTACTCACTCCTCCCATTAACCAACCCAGGTCATTTAAGCCTCATGGGATCAGCTTTCCAATCCCACTGAACATCACTTTAACAGATCTTCATGTGGTGGGTTCTAGAACTCTTCGGATGATTGGCTAGGGGTGAGAATCTTGACAGCCCCAGGATAGCCTGTGCCTAGATTTGGAAGACTGAAGGACCTTAGGAAAAAGTATGAAAAATCAGAATAGGGTTCTTCAAACTCCACTGTACTGAAGGGTCCACCTGGGATCCCCCTTAATGTAGAGCGTTTCTTTGGTCCTGAGTGGGGCTGTGACAGCACACACCCTTGTCCAAGGATCTCACACACCCTGAGAGGTGTGGGCTGCCTCAGAAGGCTCTCCTAAAACTCTCAGCTATCCCAAAGGGGCACGTTGCTAAAGTGAGGTAAAGTCAAATTCAAACTCAGGTACATGTGTTGGAGAGCAATGACCAACCGTGGAGAGGGGATGTTAGTAGGAAAAAAAACGACAAAGCCCAGCTTCGGTTCTCCCTGTTCCCTTCTGTGTAATTCTGGACTTCTGAGTACTGCTCAGTGACTCGTGGTTACCGCCAGCCCTCGGAAGCGAAGCTGCTGCTGACAGAGTACCTGGAGCAGCAACGTTTGTCTGTGGCCAGAATTCCACATGGCTCTAGGTTTGCACCATGGATTCCCATCCAGCCCGGTGTTCAGAACTTTACCTCAGTCATTCACTGGTCCTGTCCTGTACCATCACAGCTGCATCTTAGTCCTGTCCATTGTCATTGCCTCTACCCCCCACCCGAAAGCCCCCCCCCCACCGTGGTTCAGCATGGCCTGAAGCCCAGGGGCAGCAGCCCGAGCCTGTCTCTGCTTTCAAAGGAGACAGCAGGCTGTTCACTTCGCCTTGGGAGAGCCTGGTAGCTGCGCTCGGGGATCTGTCCTGGGGGTAATGGGGTGACCAGGCCTATTTGACTTGTGTTAAGGGAAGCTGCTCTAACTCCCCGCTTCAGTCCCCCAAGACCTGGGGGGCAACCTTAAACCCCATTAAATCTCTTGGGAACCAGGTTAATGAGATGGGGAAACCTAGTTAACGCTATTGTCTTTGTGGCGTGTGCATAAAACTCAGTGTGGCAGTCACTCCACTAACCCTCATTTGGAGTTACCGGTTTGCCTCTGTCCCAGGAATGCGGGATTCAGTGTGCTTCAGCCTGAAGAAGGAGCACAGAGAAGGAAGAAGGGGCAAGAGTGAGTGAGTGAGTGCTGGGTGACAGGAAGCTCAGGGACAACCAGGATTGGAGAGGGCTGGGCCCTGGAGGAAGGTGATGAGGGCACAAAGGGATAGGAGAAGTCTTTGTACAAAGATGAGAATAGAGCCTTGAACATTCTACTCTTGAGAATAGGTTTGTAGGAAAGGCCAGAAGCAAGGAAGACCAAGACCCCTTGGGCTGAAGTGCTCAAAGATGTGTTGCAACCAGCAGCTGGGTACAACAGTTGCCATGGTTAGTCGGGGTGGGTTTCTTCCCCACTCAGAAACCAGTTGCTTCTTATCCAGTCTGTTCTGGCTAAATCCACTTTACAGCTAAAAGGGTGCAAGGGATTGTCGGGGCGTCGGGGTGGGGGGATGCTTCCCTGTAGGCGCTTGGAGACCTGTACTCTCCCACCTAAACCTCCACACCCGCCTTGGAATGATTCTGATGCGGCAGGAGATTTGCTCTGGCACAGTGGACTAGTCCAGACTCTGGTCAAGGAAGCAGAGGCCAAGTGACTCCTGGACACCCAGCTGAGGCAGGAAAGAGAATGAAAATTCAGAGCAAAGCTGTGGAAGACTTGGAACCCAGCCCCCGCCTTGACCTCTACTCCCTGGAATCTGTAAAATGGGAACAATGACCCTTCCATCCCATCATCAACACCAGAGAGGCCGTTGGGGGAAACTGGGCAACCAGTTTGCGCGCTGAGCCCAACAGACGTTCATTTCCGTCCTTGCCCAGTCCCATCCAGATGTCATCTCACCAAGAACTTGGATCAGTACCGGGACGCATTTCGCTAACCAGGATCGTTAAGGACAGGTGGCTGGGACCTGGGAAAATAGCTCACATTTCTCCAAGACTCGGTTTTCTCTTTTGTAAAATGGGAACGATGCTCCACTTTAGGGCCAGCTAGAGAGTAACTTGAGGGGAGAGCCAGTCGAAACCCGCTAAGCGCGGGGCGCAGCTCAGAAAACCTTGAGACACTCACCGCCTCTGCCATTCTAAAGGCTCTCACAAACCCCACAATCCGGAGTCCAGAAATTACCGTTCATTGAACACATCAGTTAGATATACAACATATCTTTGCCTATAGATGCACTGTTTTGCTGTTGCTAGTCCTTCACAATTGCGTGAGTGAGCCTTTGGAAACATTCACCACGCGCACGCATGCCACCTGCCAGGCAGGCAGGCAGACTGTACAAAACCCTGGCGAGGCCGGGCTGGGGCCCCACGCTGAGTTTTGCCAAGCTCTGCCGAGTTTTGACTCCTGGAGTGTCTTACCGCACACGTTTGAGCCCCAAAGCTGCCATTCTACAGTCCTTCTGGCTTCCGGACCTCCAGCCCTCACCCTCACTCTCCAGTGCCAGGAGCCTTGCCTGCCACCGCCACCCCGGGAGGATTCTGCGCAAGGACACCGCTCTCCTTGGCAGCCGGGCAGAATCGCAGCCTGAATGCTAGTAGGAAGGAAGGAAGGGAAGGGGGAGAGCCAGAACCAAATAGGGAACCCGGGAGTCGGTGGGAGGTCTGCGCCCTGGAGCCCCGCGAGAGTCCGCCCCAGCCGGTTTGGCACTGGCTCCTCCTGGGCCGCCAGGCTGCGGAGCAAAGGCCGGCCCTTACACGCACCCGGCCTTTTGTGCGAAGGCAACACAAAGGAGAGGGAAAAACACGTCTTCCGTTTTGAAGGAGGACGCCAGGCAAGCCAGGAACTCCCGGAGCCCGGCTGGCTGATTAGCCTAGGCAAGTGAACTCTTGATTCCCAGGGAAGGCACATTGGTCCAGCTGTGTGTGCTGGTGGGAAACGCAGCTCTAGGGGCCACCCAGAACACACAGGCAGGAGCCAGATCCTGACAAGGATCTCTCGGACCAAAAAGGACAAGCGGGGGCTCACCCCGTCTAGTTTCCGATTGAGGAGAGTGAGCAAAGGAGACACACAGAAAAGTGTCCAGCCTCCGACTTGCCTCAGAGCCGGAGGAGACCGAGGGACACAGATGGCCCTCAGGCGGCAAGCAGCCTTGCGAAAGGAAGGCAGCTGAGGGGGAGAAGGAGACAGTTGGGAGCTGCCGGTCAAAGCTTCTGACTTAGGGAGTGAGTACCACGAGATGCCCGGAACTGCCAGGACAACCTAGTTAGCTAACTAGGCTGCGACACTGGTCACAGGGCTAGGGGAAGTGAAGAGGCTAGGGGGTACACCAGAGCCAGCAAGCGCTGCTCTCTTGTCTTCCGGCTCTTTTTCAGGATCGCCGCTGGAGAAAGGGTCCCCCAACTTTCGTCCCCGACTCCAACCCCAGCTACTGGACCAAGTGTAGAGCAGGTCAGGCAGTTCTCCCACAGGCTTGTGGACACAGGACAGACAAACCAGTAAAACCCAACAAAAGAAGGGACCTGGGCTCTTGGATGCTCACGGCAGTCACACTAGCCTGGGCGGCTGCCACCTAATCTCCCGCACATTGTACCGCCCGAGGTTTGTCGTAGGCAGGAGCAGAGCTCCACACCCCAGCTGGTGGCCCCACAGAGCTCACCCCCACGCACGCCCTCGCTGCGGTTCGCCGCTGAAGGCCCAAGAGCGGTCCTCACATGCCCAAGCTCCTAATCCCCACCACAACCCCCGTGTGACAGATTCTGCTAATTGAACGGTTATGGGTCATCCTCGTAACCGTTGGGCGACATTATCACCACGCTTCAATTCTTCATGTTTTAAATACATATTTAACGGATGGCTGCAGGGCCAGCTGGGAAACACGCGGATTGGAAAACAATGCCCCAGAAGGCACGAGACTGGGGCAAACGCGCCGGCCCACTGGACTCTCTAGGGTGGACCCCAGAGGGAGACTTAGCACAAAATGAAGGGCAATCACGTGAGTTTTCATGCCTCTTCTGACTTTGCTACAACAAAACCAATTATTATTTGTCTGCTTGCTTGTTAAAACTACATATGCGGATTCAAATACCAAGCGTTAGGAAGTAACCCGAGAAAAGACCGTTAAAACTCCGTGAGAAAGAATTGGCTCCTATGTTTGGGGACGGGGGAGAGGTAGCATTCGAAATCTGTAAAAAATAAATTCCCAAACAAACCAAAATACCACATTTGAGCTAGAAATATCTGGATGTGAGAAACAGTGGGGTTTGGGGAAGACGACCTGCTGCCCTTATGCTTAGGGACAGCCAGCTGCTTGCACCTATGGTAGGCAAGGGCCACCTGTATAGGCCTTGCGGTATTTTCTCTTGGAGGCTTGCTAGGTTTCTAGGTTTTCACTTCCATAAAATGGGTGAGGGTGTAGTTATCTCTAGACTACCCCAGGCAATTCTCCCGATCAGTCTTTCGGCTTTTTGTTTTGTGAGATACAGGGTGCTACTCGTAAAAGGCGTCCCAAGGCAGCTAGGAGTGTGGTTCAAGTATCAACTCCCGCCCACAGTCTAGGGCCTCAGATAATTCTTTGCGAGCAATGTCGCCTCTACTCCAATAAGTGAACGCCAAGATGCTGTTGGAAGTCCTGTGGCTGGGTTTCCCTGAAAATAAATGGGGTAGGGGTCTTTAACCCTCTACGCGTTGGCGCTTTGACTGTAATGAAAATAGCTTCCCTGAGCTTCTACACAACCCTCAACTTTATAATGAGTTCAGATTTCTTCCCAATGTGATAAGAACCTTTCTTTGGCTTCCTTGGCCTCCCAGTGCACTCCAAGGCCATGCCCCCACCTGGGGGCGCTACCGCCTGTCCTCGGAGCTGCAGCAACTGCCACTAAGTAGAAACAAGCTAAGGGAGTGGGGGGTTGGAGGGTGGTTCTAGGAGGCTAGTCTTTTCTAATGCAAACCCAAATGGCCACAGATTGCTGGGAATCACTCGAGAGAGACGGGCGGCGGGAAAACAGGCGGGGGCGGGAGGGCTAGCAAAGACTCCAGGTGTGGCAGGCAGCCTCCGTGCTCACCCTAAGACTTCGAACTGGTTGGCCATCGGTCGAGTTTGCGGAGTCCCCATTCCGCTCCTAGCCCTGGCCTGACGCTACAGTGACAATATTTTTATAGAAAGTTCAGGCGTCCCCTCTGCCCCAGGGTCCCCAGCCTTCTCTACCAGCCCCGCTAGCCCACCCGCTTCCTCCAGTTTGCCCTTTCCTCCCCCCCCCCCAGCCCAGGTCCCTCCTCCCATCCCTCCTAGCGAATCTCTCTACAGCGGGCGCCCATTGGCTGTGCGCTGAGAGGAGGCGTGTGCCAGGCCGGGCGGGTTTCATTGAGCGGAATTAGCCGGGTGACATCAGCTTCGCAGCCCCTCGGGCCGGCCCAGCTCATTGGCGCCGCTGCCCCTCCAGGAAAAGCACATTGTTCCCGCCCCCGCCCGGACCACCGCCACCGCCGTCGCCGCTGCCTCCACCCAGCTATAAAAACCAGCGGAACCCCGAAAGGTGTGGATGCTTATCACAGACCCGAGCCAACACCAGCGCCCAGAGCCAGGTTCTCTTTCGCAGCGAGCACCTCAAATCGAATTCACAGTAAGTGTCCCCGCCCCTTAACTGCCCAAGCCTAGACCCCGAAGACCGACTTTCCCAAGTCGGCTAGGACTTAGGATGCACCCTTGGGTGCTGGCCTGTTGGCCCGGATCCCGCCCCTGCGGCCTGGAAGCGGACACTCACCGCAGCACCCCGGGATCCAATAACTTGTCTTGCGGGTCCGCGGGCTAGCCGCGTGGGCGTAGAAGTAGCGTTTGGAATGTGAGCTCAGTGCGGGCTCTAGGTGCGTGTGTGAGCGCGTGCCCGTGTTTGCTGTGCAGCGTCGGTGGAGATAAGGCGGATGCGTTTGAGCAGGAGATCCTTCTCTATTTAGATCTCTGGCCCAAAGAAAAATCCTCATTTATTCCAGGCCGGACTGACGATATAAAACCTCTATAATGTTTCACATTGAGGGCCACCCCGGAGTGCCTGAAATGAAGTAACCCGTGGGTGAGCATGGGGAGGAGAGATTTATTAGGATCACTTGCAAGTCCCAGGCTGCTAGAAGGCCAGAATGCCGCGAGGTATACGCCAACCACCTTTGCGGTATCCTGAGCTGCTGTGCACGCAGGCGGGGGCAACAACAATTGTCTCACTTTCTCTCTCTCTCTCTCTCTCTCTCTCTCTCTCTCTCTCTCTCTCTCTCTCTCTCTCTCTCTCTCTCTCTCTCTGTGTGTGTATGTATGTATGTATCTGTCTGGTTCTCTCCTCTCAAGTTCGGAAGGTTGAAAAAGGAAGGATCCTTCGAAAGCCTAGATCGTCTCCAGGGCCATGGACTCGGACGCTAGCCTGGTGTCTAGTCGCCCGTCGTCGCCAGAACCCGATGATCTTTTTCTGCCGGCCCGGAGCAAGGGGGGAAGCAGCAGCGGCTTCACCGGAGGAACCGTGTCCTCATCCACGCCGAGCGACTGCCCGCCAGAGCTGAGCTCCGAGCTGCGAGGAGCCATGGGCACGGCGGGCGCGCATCCCGGGGACAAACTGGGCGGCGGTGGCTTCAAGTCTTCTTCCTCCAGCACCTCCTCGTCCACGTCGTCGGCCGCCACGTCTTCCACCAAGAAAGATAAGAAGCAGATGACTGAGCCCGAGCTGCAGCAGCTGCGCCTGAAGATCAACAGCCGCGAGCGCAAGCGCATGCACGACCTCAACATCGCCATGGACGGCCTGCGGGAGGTCATGCCATACGCGCACGGCCCGTCCGTGCGCAAGCTCTCCAAGATCGCCACGTTGCTGCTGGCGCGAAACTACATCCTGATGCTCACCAACTCGCTGGAGGAGATGAAGAGACTGGTGAGCGAGATCTACGGGGGTCACCACGCCGGCTTCCACCCGTCGGCCTGTGGCGGGTTGGCACACTCGACGCCTCTACCCACCGCCACGGCGCACCCTGCGGCCGCCGCGCACGCCGCGCACCACCCGGCCGTGCATCACCCCATCCTCCCTCCAGCAGCCGCGGCCGCAGCCGCCGCAGCCGCTGCTGCAGCGGTGTCCAGCGCTTCTCTACCGGGCTCCGGGCTGTCCTCAGTCGGATCCATCCGGCCTCCTCACGGCCTGCTCAAGTCTCCATCCGCAGCCGCGGCCGCCCCTCTCGGAGGCGGGGGTGGAGGCAGCGGTGGCAGCGGTGGCTTCCAGCACTGGGGTGGCATGCCGTGCCCCTGCAGCATGTGCCAGGTGCCGCCGCCACACCACCACGTGTCGGCTATGGGCGCCGGCACCTTGCCGCGCCTCACCTCCGACGCCAAGTGAGCGGGCCAGCAGGGGTGCGTTCTGGAGAGCCGAGGGCTGCAGAGCAACGCGGACAGGCCAGCGCTGGGCTCCCGGACTCTGTTGCCAGAAGGGGAGCTGAACCACTGGCTGAGCCTAGGGGGGATTACGGGGAGTCGCGTATTTGGGAACCGAAGTAGTGAGAGCACTTGGAGCGATGGAGAGGGGCGCATTCGCTCCAGAACCTGGTTAACTCTTTGGCTGAACGAACACTCCGTGGGTCCGGGAGGCGCCATTGTACAAAATGGCCACAACGCGCGGGTACATCCATCCCTGGAACTTCCTGCCTGCTACCCCAGGAAGTCTAAAAACTGACTTTCCGGTGTACAAAGATCGACTCCCCGTCTGGGCTTAGAAGAGACGCAGAGCACTGGGGGACTTGATTCTTTTTCCCCATTTTGGGCGGGGTAGGAGACTCCCAGGGACCGCACTGCAGAGACCGCTGGGCCTTACCCTGCAGGTTCATCCCTGGCCCAGGGCCAGGCACTAAGTTAATTGATGCTGGCGTGGGTGTCAGAAGCACTTAGGGTCCTGTGGTCTCAGAAGTGTGGCCTTCCCTCCTGTCTCTCCTGTTGATTTGTGGTTTCCTAACGAGTCTGTGAATGTTCCTTTTCAGACCACATGAGCAAGCTTTACAGACGCTTAAAATAGCAGCATTTGTGGAATGGAATAATCCCGAACTACCGATACGGGACTGGATGCTTTTTAGATCATATTTTTTAAATAGAACCCCCCACACACACGCACAAGCGCACGCACACGCATACACGCACATTCTAGGCACACGTAATTTGCTTTTTTACCCGACTGGGGACGCTGTTTTTAGCACCTGAGGGCTTGACAGAAGAACATCAAAAAGTTGCTGTGAATATAGTTTGAGTTATTTGGGAGGGGGTGTTCTGTTGGGTTTTAAATAATTTCTTGTGTGTGTAAATATAATATTAATGAAGTGCGCGATGCTAAGCTCTTTGTTCATGTGACACCCCCCCCCGCGCGCGCCTCTGTAGTCTAAGCCCGCTGTTTTCTTTCTGTGTCGTGGCCCCTACATACATACATACACACACACACACACACATACACACACACACACACACCCCTTTTACCACCGTTAACACGAGGGGCAAACCCCTTCATGGGCGCTCCCCGGCGCGACCTGCATCAGCGTGGGCTGTACTGCGCCCGCTTCCTAACTTTCCACCTCTCCCGCGCTGCCCCGCAGAGTGTATCTATCACCTGTTTTATTTTTGTAAAGAAAAAAGAAGTGCTAAATAATATTTATTACTTGTTTGGTTGCATAAAACGAAACAAACGATGGAGTGTTGAGATTTTAAATAAAATTTAAAGTAAGTCAGGTGTTTTCAGTCTGTGTGAGGGAGTTGGGGGAGGGACAAGGAGGCGCTAGGGACAGTGATTCCTCTGGGGAGGGATTTGTAGCTCGTTTTGCTGGCTTAGCGGTGGAGAAAGATGAGGGATTTTTACTATTCCCTCCTCCCCCAACACATGTTTTCTTTAAAAGGGCACGCTCTCCGGGTGTGTATCACAGCTTTCTTGTGCTTTTGACTTTTTCCTACCTAATCAGAAACTCCTTTTCCCTTCTACTGAAAATTGAGCTAGTTCAAAAATGAATTTTCCTTCCAGGAGTGAGGAACTTTGGACCTTCAGGGCCAGGGACCGAGCTGATATTCTGGGAAGTCTAAGGATGCCCCCTTCAGCCAAGGCTTTCTTTTCTCTATGCTCAGGAGCGTTCGTTGGGCCCCACGGTGCCCTTGGATTCAGTTGAGAGCCGGATTCTTGGGTCCCGGTGTCCCGCGAAGCCTGGGCATTTTGTACAAAGCTCTGCTGGGGCATTTGATGAGGACTCACCAACCCCTTCCATCCCTTCTCCATGCTTGCCCGCCGGCTGAGAACGCTGGGAACCTTACTAGCCTTAGGGGCGGCTCTCCGTGCAGTCCCGCAACCCTGTGGATTTTTTTCCACAGCCACCGAATGTCTTAGAATCCCAAAGTGCAGTGCAAATGTAGGGTTTTACTCTCAAGAGAGATTCTAAGCAGAAAAATTTAAAGCTTCAATTTCCCGGATAAAACTTGAGGCAGATCCGGTTCCAGTCGCCAGTCGGTAACACTGGTGGGGGGCAGGGGGGAGCATAATCTCTGAAATGTCAGCCTGATCCTTTAACAGATGACATCTTTGGTGACCAACGGCAGGCAGGCAGTATCTAGACTTGAAGATGGAGAGTTCCTTTTGTTGTTTTGGTTTTGTTTTGTTTCTTCCCTGGAGCCCGGCTCATTCAGGAGTCCATCACTAGGGCCTGAGTGAAGGTGGACCTTCCGTGGACCCATCAGCTGGCTCTGGGACAGGCACTTTTCCCAGAGAGTGGGTAATGTCTGTCTGCTGGCCAGAACTTCAGGCTCCGATGCCCCAGAGATGGAGTGCCATAGGCACTAGCTTATCACAAAGGCCTTTTTTTTTTCCCCTTGAGACTAGGAGGCATATGTAATTCCCCAGGGAATGGAGAAAGGAAAGAGAGGCACCCAAGAAAAGGCAGGGCTCACAGGGTCTAATCCTGTTTATTCCAAAATCCCAGTGAAAACAGAAGTTGTCCGGTGTTTGAAACTGAGTCCAGTTCCAGATTCGGACACAAAATTAGGAACGCTAGGAGATAGGAAATCCCCAGCTAGGAGCCCAGAGGGATGGCACCGTGTCTGAAGCTTGTTCACCCAGCGATGCTCTGCAAGCCTCTGCCCAGGCCTTATGCATAGATGGCAGTTGTGGCAAGGAAAGAAATCAGGTCTGCATTGCCATCTCAGTCCCAAAGTATCTTGGAGCGGCCATGCTCAGAACCTCTTCACCCCACAAACAAGGGAGTTAAGTCCAGCCAGGCTCTGTACCCTCCCCTGAGACTTGCAAAGCCCAGGGTTCCCAGCTTTCCTGGTCTTGGGGGAAAATGCTCACCATGAGGCAAAACAGACCTCCAAGCACAGCTGATAGCGCTTTCCCCAGTGGGGCTGTAGGCTGAGGGTCGGGGTAGATGTCTCAGGTCAGTGGCTGGTCTACCCTGAGAGGACAGGTCACATTGACTTTTGTGGGCCCTTAACTGCTGCTGGGAACTCTTCAAGGTCTTGTCAATGAGAGAATTTGCCACGCAGTTTGTCACAAGATTTTATTTTTTTCCCTCCAGTTCTGAGGTGCTCCTTAGCCTCTACTCAGCCATGCCCCTCTTCATGGCCTTAGTGACTCTTCAGTTCTCAGACAAGCACCTCCTCCTCCCCAGGACTCATCAGACACAAGACCTGAGAGACACTGGCTAAGGCTTAAGCCCAGAGCTCCAGTGGAGATGGAGTGGAGCACCCAGTAGAGGAGCAGAACTGCCTCCCCTACAGCTGTCCCCAGGTTCTCCACTCTCTCCATGGAAAGTCATAGAAAAGGGTCTGATTCCCCAGGCTCAGTGATGAAGGGTTTGCCTGAGCCACCCCTGATGGCACAGTTTCATATCTAAGTGACAGTGAACAGAGGGTAAAGCAAACTGGCAGACCATGTGGGTATGCCGGTGGAGGAGCACACTTAGGGTGCCCGGAGGGGTCACTCCCAGTGAGGACTTTAGTATACCAGGAACACCCTGACACCAGGTGCTCCTTCAGCCAAGCAGGCACGACCCTCCCCCTTTCCTTCATGGGGTAAGCGGTCCTCGTAGTTTGGTTTGGGTACCTGGGGTTGAATCGAGTGAATGATAGGCACTTGGCGCTACTGCTGTCCTATTCATTTACTTACTTATTAACTTATTTTGAGACAGGCTCATATTAACTTGCCCAAACTAGCCTTGAACTCATCTGTAACCCGGGCGGGGGCAGGCCTTGGGCATTCAATCTGTTTGAGCACCTTCCGTCCCCAGATGATATTCGCATGCACTCCATGGTAGAGAAATATCTGTTTCTTCTTAGGGCAGAATCAGTTTAGAACTCTGTCTGAATGCCATTAAATAAGCTCTCAGTGCTGGCCTCAAACTCATCTTAGGTCCCAGCGTCCTCCTTTTACCCCTGCAGACTTTTGCCTTGGTGGTCGCCCCTCCTCCCATTCAGTACCAGAAGGGACCAGAGGAGGTATTTACCGAGAGTCCTCCATCAAGGGTCACAAGACGTCTCGTGGGTAAGCAACGGTCTCTCAGTATCTCTGCAGACCTCTGATGGGAACCAGAATCAGGCCTGGCTGTTCACAGAATAAACAGTTGTCCCTACTAAATCCACCCACGCAGCTCGGGAGGCTCAATAACTTCAGGGTGAGCATGACCAGGGGTTAGAATCCCAGACTCCCAAACCAGGTAACTACTTCATTCTCTGTCAGAGTGTAGAGGCATGTGGAACAGAAGTAAGGGAGAAAGCATGGTTCTGGAGATACTCACTAGATAGAGATCATCACCCCAACACCCCCCACACACACACACACACACACACACACACACACACACACACACACACACACACACACACACACACCTCACTTCAGCTCTCCCAGGATCTGAGCTATTCATATTGTTGCATTGTCTGGCTGCAGGTTAATGAAAGCATGTGGGTGCAGTTAGGACCCTGAGCCGAGCTGGCAGTTCAGGCTATGGATAAAGACTGGGCTTCAAGCTCTGGATAAAGACTGGGCGAGGAGGCAGGCACATGTCTTGAAGGCTAGTGAGCAAAGTACCTTGTGTGTCAACTCATGGTTTTTTTCATGGTAACTCTGAGGAGGTGCTGTTGTCCCACATCCAGGCCAAGGATCTATGAGAGGGCAACTGACTGACACCACAGGAAAACTGACCAGAAACCCGGGCAGCAGGCTTGTCCTATGAGTCTGTCTGACCGAACCGTACCAGCCCTCGCCCCCACCAACCCCAGACTGGCTTAGCTTCAACAGGGAAACTCTCGAATCTGATGCCCCCCCTCCACATACACACCCTTAACCAGCCTTAGGGAAGCTCTTGGGTGCTCCCCTTAGGTGCTTGGACCCCATCTGTCCCTGACGCCTCCATCTGGGTAGCAGGCTGTGCCGACAGACTTTAGCAATTAGCGGGCTCCGATGGGCGCGCTGCAAGGGTGGAGGGAGGGCCGGAGCAGGTGAGCCGCGGAGACCGGCTCATTAGGGACTGTCGTTACTGCCAGGACAGCTGCGGGTCCGGTATCAGCCGGAATCCCAAGCCTCAACCCCTATAGGGTTGCGCTTTCCGCGCCTAGGGAACAATTCAGAAAGGGAAATTCACATTTGCGGGAGAGAGATCAGATAGACCCCAACCGGGTGCCGGTGCAGTGGGAACCTTTTGCTGGCAGTGTGCATTCACCTCTGCGGGGCTTCAGACCCGGTGTTACCACACCCTGAGCCGCCAGCTCAGATGCGCCAGGGGGGTCAAACTGGCCCTTGAAATTCCAGTCTGTGAGTTCTGAAGGTGGACAGCCTAGCAGAACACTCAACTAACTACCTTGGAAGCCACATTCTGATCTGGCTTCTCCAGCCACTGCTGTGTACCGTACCGGTAGGCTCACAGAGCGATTGCTTAGAAAATTCTCTCGGAAGGTGCTCGAGGGTCTGCTCCTCCCCTCCGCCTCCCAGATCTCACAGGTGGGTGCAGAGGGCTGCTGTTTCTTGCAGGATCACCCCAGGCTGCTGGGCGCTCTGCACAGGTTTTTGAATCCAGCAGCTGGCTTGTGCGGTGCAAAACCATCCATTAATGAGGCTGGTAACTGACAGTGTCTGGGTCCGTTGGTTGAAGGAAAGGTTGAAGGTCCCCTTCCGCGAAGCAGGACCACAGAACCAATCAAAAGCGCCTACTTTTGTGTGGGACCAAATAGGCTGCAGAAGGGTACATAGGCATCGGAGTCCTTGGACCCGGGTGTGAATGGCTTGTGAGCACAGAGAGAGGCTTATACACCTAAGTTCCCATCATAGGTCCTCCCACACCAGCGCTTGCACTGGCACTAGCTAAAGGCACGGACTACGAGCTGTTAGCTGGATGTTCTCCGGCTGAACAGCGACATTTGTAACCTTCTCCCAGACTGATTTGCGTGCTAGAGATCTCTACCGGCTCTGTGAGAGGGGCTTTCTTCTCTGTGTTCCTCCACTCTTTACCGCTCCACTCTTAGCCTGGACCGCACAGAAATTCCACCCTCAGACCGAAATTAGGCCACAAGTTATTTCTCCCTCTTTCATCTGGGAGCAAAAGACTGCCTTGGAGATTTTAGGGGCTTCCAGGAAGCTGTGTGATGCCAGATTCGAATCTGTTCCCGCCACTGTCGAATGGGGACAAGATGGGCATTCTCTAACATGCCCTGGGCAGATCGGGCTCTGCCCAGGCTATCAGAAGCCCCTGTGTCCCCTAGTGCAGAAGCCTTGGGAACTCTCAGCTGGCAGGAAGACAGTTAGGCCCTCTGTCTTTGCCCCTCGGATGACCAGTGCAGCATCATTCTGAAGTACAGCCAGAGGAGCCTCAGAGAGAGGAGACACCTGGGAACTGGGCTGGGGGCTCCCATCACCCCCAGCTCTCGCCTGTGCAACTATTCAGGCCAAGTCAATGGTAAGGAAGACACTGGGGTCCAGTATGGCTTAGCCAACACAGGAAGGAAATTACTTCAGCCAGCCCAGAGGGGCACTGGCAGGCAGCTTTCTCGCAGGGACAGGGAACCCAGGGCATCCAGAA
Source organism: Rattus rattus (assembly GCF_011064425.1). NCBI lineage: Eukaryota > Metazoa > Chordata > Mammalia > Rodentia > Muridae > Rattus > Rattus rattus. The sequence continues at coordinate 53,364,646 of NC_046157.1, read as the reverse complement.
GGCTGTCCATCTTCTCCAGCCCAACTCCAGCATCTGTGGATCAGCCCCCCCCCACCCTGGTCTTTCTCTCCTGACAGCTCTACTGGCTGGATCAGGGCTCCATCCATATTCACCCACCCAGAAACCCATTCCTTGCAGCCACCCACTCTTTGCCTGTTTTAATTAATTAAAAATAGCACCATCAGCTCCTTCTATCTTACCCCTTTCCTACTTGGATTAGGATAAAAGTGTCTTGGAGGTGAGTCTTACACTGGTCCTGATGCAAGTAAGAGATGGTCTGAAAGGATCAGTTAGGACCAAATCATTTCCTAAGGCTAAAATGGAACATTCCCCATGGTGAACAAAGGCCACTTTAAGCACAAGAAGACTTCAGACCTTGAGATGTAAGGCCAGTCTTCGTGTGGGATAGGTGTATGAGTGGACAGTTTGTCCTAATTCTTTGGAAGGCAAATCTTTGAACTAAAGAAAAAACTGTTCAGTTGGATGAGTCTAAATGTTAAAAGATTTCTTTATTTTATGTGTGAATGTTTTGTCTGCCTGCGTGTATGAGTACCACATGCTTGCCTGGTATCTGTAGAGGTCAAAAGAGCGTGTTGGGTGCCTTGGAACAGGACTTACAGATGGCTGTGAACCACCATTTGAGGTTTGCTTAGGACTGAACAGTGAATCTGGGTCCTCTGTAAGACCTACAAATAAACAAATACTCTTAACCACTGATCCACCTCTACAGCTTCCGAGTGTGTGTGTGTGTGTGTGTGTGTGTGTGTGTGTGTGTGTGTGTGTGTGTGTGTGTGTAACGAAGCCTGGAAGATGTGTTGGTGTAGGGGGGTACTAACTGTGCAAATCCAGTGATCCTGGAGAACCTAGTAAAAAGCCTGATACAGTGGCAGCCATGTAGAATCCCAGCACTCTCCCTCGGGGTGGGAGGTGGAGAGAGGAGACTCTGGACCCAGCTAGCCTGGAAAAGCTTACAGAGCAGCAGAAACAAGAGAGACTCTGACTCAGTCAGGTGAGAGACCCGACTGCTGAAAGCTGCCCGAGACCCATGTGCCCTGTGTGCCCTGTGTGCCCTGTGTGCCCTGTGTGCCCTGTGTGCCCTGTGTGCCCTGTGTGCCCTCACTTGCTCAGTCCACCCTCTCTGTCTCTCTCTCACACTCAAGCAATCATATTTTAAAATATCTTATGGTAAATTAGAGTCTCCTACCAACTATCTATGCCAATCTCACAAATAGCAATATTGTGCTGCTCTTCAATTCAGACAGCCAGAGTTTTCATTATGTATTCTTAAAAGACACACACACACACACACACACACACACAGAGAGAGAGAGAGAGAGAGAGAGAGAGAGAGAGAGAGAGAGAGGCTCAGTGGCTATATTATTCCAAATGCAAAACGTTTTTTGTTGAGTCTGCTGGACTGCCGAATACAGAATACACAGCTAGGAGAACAATGTTGAGTGTTCTGGTGCTTGTGTGTGTGTGTGTGTGTGTGTGTGTGTGTGTGTGTGTGTGTGTGTGTGTAGCTATGCATATGTCCTGTGCTGATGTGCTCATGCATTACAGGCCCCAGCAGTGGCTATGACAACAACCAGGTCTGCCCTGCCTAGGTCAGAACCCAGAGCTCAAAGTCTGTTTCCAACTCTGACCTATTCAAAAACAAAAACAAAAACAAACAAACAAACAAAAAAGCCCTGCTTGTCTTTGGAGAGGTGATGGCTGTTCTTGGAGGAAGGACATGCCCACCCTATCCAATCCAAAGGCAAACGTGGCAGGAACTAAAGACCAGAGGTTTTTTCTGTTAGACTGAAACATTTACATACAGTAGAGAGAGAGTTGGGAAGAAGGAGACTGGGATGGTCCAGTGTGCTAATGCGTGAGGGTTACTCATTTATTTAAGTCTCATGACTTAGACGTAGTGTGGTGAATGTTGCCCTGCTCTCTCTCCCTTTCACTCTGAAGAGTCTCCTTTATCCTTCTACCCACTGAAGTAAACTGGGAAGTTGACCCAAGTCGATACCAAAACTACATATGAGAGCACCAGGCAGGCCGTGAGGCTGAGCAGGGTGGGGTAAGGATAAACACCCCGGGCATGGGGCTTTTGGGGTAGAACCTGAGGCCATGGGTCTAGGAGAGATGGACACCAGGCCATGGGTCTGGGGGATAAATATCTCAATCAATAAAGTGATTGCCTTGCAGGGAGTTCAGTCCCCAGAACTTTCATGAAAAAAGGTAAGTGTGGTCCTTGGGGGGAAAATCCAGATGTGGCAGCATTCACTTGAATCTCAGCACTGGGAAACAGATGCAGATGGATCCCTGAGCCTCTGTGGCCAACCTGTTTATCCCTATTTGGTGAGTTCAGGCCGGTGAGAGACCTGGTCTCAACACAAAACAAAAGGCACCTGCTGTAGTCTGGTCTCCATATTCACGTGCACATACACGCAAAACCACACACCTATGTGCATGCACATATGCACATACACATACCTGGGCACACACTTAGCTACACACACACACACACACACACACACACACACACACACACACGCACGCACCAGGACTTCTGGCAGCTACAAAGACATGTTTCCAAGGAAATGTTCATCCTGCTTCCCTGCATCTGCAAAGCAGCAGCAAACACAGTAGTTCAGCCGCAGCTCATCCATCTGGAGGCAAAGGCTGCAGCAGATACAATTGAGCTCATAGCCCAAGGCACCCTTGTCCTAAGATGAATCTGGGCTCTGATGTCATCTTTAGTAATGAGTCACCCAGAGCCATGCCAAGCTGCCCACGAAGCCATGATCTCTGCTCCAGCTCACATCCCCGGGGCTGGGCAGTGCGGAGGAGAACAGGACACAGAATGTCAGTTTCCATCAATGCCATGGCAGAGGCACACAGACACCAGAAAGGACCATCAACCCCTCTACTCCAGAGGAGACACTCAGGTCTGTTACTGACCAGTGGCCTTCCAGACTGGTTAAGTCTCTCTGTTTTCATGGGACCCTTGGGAGTTCACATGAACCCCAACATCCCTACCTACCTGGGATGCGGTGTGTCCAAGTATCTCCAGAGAGAGCTCAAAATATCTTTTACTGGGGAAAGGGTTTAAGCCATTATCACAGTGAAATCAATAGATCATGGTTGATAAAAGGAAGATTGATAAAGAACCTCAAACCAGTGAATTTTACTTGAAAGGGAAACAAAGCAAAAAGAGAGCTTAAGACCACCAAGGCTGGTACTATATGTGACCAAAGTAGACATGGGGAAGGTCGTTTGAATTGCGTATTAGGCAGGACACAGGTAGACAGCCAGCTGCAAACCGGCAGCTTAGAGGAAGATGAAGTCTAGGGAGGTAGCTTGATATGTGGAAGCAGGAATACCTTCTCTCTGCCACCCTCAATGCATGGTCCCCATTCTGTGGTTGGGGTGACTATTCCAGACCTTCCAGCGTGCCCAGATTCTAGGAAGCAAGAGCAAGGAAGGCTGGGCTCCCTCCCCCTCAGGAGTTCAGAAGCAATGTCAGTCCACCCGGATTCCAGAACAGCACTGAGTCAAGTGGTCCCATCGAACTGCAAAGGCATTTGGAAACTAGAGGTGTGACTTCATGTTAATCAGGCTTGACTCTGTAAGGGCACATGTGGCTTGTGGTTACTGACTGAATGGTATATCTCTGTGCTGTGAGACAACAGGCCACTTGGTGGCCAGACCACAGTAAGTACACCCTCAGTCTTTCAGTCAGAGTGTTGGGTAGGCTGGGCTATGATGCTAGCCTATTGTCTTAGATGTCCACACTGAGTTGGCCAAGAATTCTACTCTTTGATTATCCTGAAGTCCGATGAACTGGACGGCCACTCAGGATTGTTCTTGTCAACAGAATCAGTGCCCATGAGACTTTACGGCACAGGACAGATTTTGAGGATCTCTGGGTCTGGCCTAGTAGTGTCAGATGCAGCAGAGGATACAGAATGACTGGTGACTGTTTCAGCTCTTTCCATATAGTACCCACTCTGTGAAGGGACAGTCAGTGATGGCAAGGACAAAAAAAATGCATGCATTTGCTATGAATCCTGTCAGATATTCCATTCCTATTTAAAGTTACCGTTAGTAACAGTCTTTTGTCCCCGGACTCCAAGATATGAAACTTGAGGAAGACATAGAATGTGTCAGACTTTTGTGGCTGTGAAAAAAATATCTACCACCAACGACTTAAAAGGAGAGATTCTTTATCTTGTCTCAGGATTCCAGGGATCTCAATCCATTGTCCTGGGCCCCTCTGCTTCTGGATCTGTGTCCGGTCAGAACACAGGGGCAGGAGGATCACGTAACAGAAGTCCAGTGAATAGATCATTGTGGAGAGGGAGCAGAGGGAGGGATACTAAGTGTGGAAGGCAGGGTAATGCCCCAAGGAGCTGCTTCTCCAGATAAGTCCCGTAGCCCAAGGTTTCCAGCACCTCCCACAACAGCACCTCCAGCTGAACACCTAGACTTCCACACATGGGCCTGGGGGACATTTCAAATGTAAGCTATAACTTGGTGATTTTGCTCAGACAGCTGTGGGACAGGTTGTATTGATTTCGTTGTTGTTTCTTTACCTTTATATTGAAAGAGACAGAGTCAGAGAGACACAGAGACAAGGACTTAGAGACACAGACAGGGAGATAAAGAGACAGAGACTCAGACAGGGAGACAAGAGAGAGGGCACAACTGTGGCTGATGGGTAGAGGTCAGAGGACACCTTACATCTGAGTCTCTACTCTATCATGTGGGTCCTGGAATCAAACTCAGGTCCTCAGGCTTGGAACAGATGTCTTTACCCCATTCATCTATTTTGATCAGGGTTATTTTGAAATAAAGAAAGGCCTGAAAATGTAAGGAACTTGATTCATTTGATTTCCCACGTGGGCCGTATTTACAGTAAAGAGATAGTCAATGTTTATCTACTGAACTCAGTGAAACCTTAGTGAGAAAACTTCACACTGCCACTAGGATTCTTCCAGTTGTACTGACTCAAGGTCTGTCTTTATTTCTAGTCACCCAGGAGAGAATAAAATCACAGTGACCACAAGGCAGCAAGTGGCAGCTTATAAAATGACACCGTGTTGACATGTCTGAGCACACGTGCTCTCTTCAATTTTCTCTTATTTAAAAATATTGCCAAGTGGGGTGGAACATATTTTGAAATCCCAGCAATTGGGCAGAGGTGGAGTTCGAGGTCAGCCTGGCCTACTTCATGAGTCCCAGGTCATTAATTTATTTTTTTTTTCACTTAGGAACATGTTTAGATTCACAGAAATGTTGCAATGAAAGTCAGACAAACGTGTAGATGCTTCCTTAAGACATTAACATAGTTATTGTGGGTTCTTTTTTTCTTTTTCTGGAGACAGTATCTCAGGTATCCTGGACTGACCTTAAACTTCTTGTGAAGCCAAGGATACCCCTGAACCCCAGATCCACCTGCCTCTACCTCCCAAGTGTTGGGACTACAAGTACAAGTACAAGCCAGCAATTGTCATTTATGTGGGACAGGAGATCAAATCCAGGGCTTCTGCATCCTAGGCGAGCGCTCTAACAAATAAGCTACATTCTCAACCCAGGTTATTATGGTTTAACTAAACCACAGGGGCTCATTACCTGGCTGGTGTCCTTTCTGCGCCGGAGAAGAGTGGCGTATTTAATTCAGGATGTCACATCGTGTTTAGCTTATGTCTCTCATTAGTGGTCTCCACCAAAGATTTGCTCTCCTCACGAGCTCACAGCAGTTTGTAAGCCGCCGCTGTAGAAGGCGCCACACACAGGCTGGCACTGGGAGAAGGAGTCGCAGAGAGAGCTAATCACCTGAGCTTTAAGGTCAGGTAGAGGGATTTCAGCGGATTAGAGAGAAGTCGGGTGAGCACGGTACACTGGGAGGAAAGGGGCTGTCGTCCCCTAAGGGACACTAATCACGGGGCAACCAATGATGATTCCTCTGGAAAAGGATGGAGCAAGGAAAAAGAAGCCACACAAAGAGGTGGGAAGGGTCTACAGTACAAAGTAGCCAGAGAAAAGGGAGTCCCCTTCCCTTGAAAGCTTCTGAGCAGGAGTCTGGCCATCGAGGGCTCGTGATGCTGGAAGGTTAAGGTCTTAGAAGGGAAGGAGCGAGGAGAAAAAAGATAGAGTCTTGGCAGGGTTGCCTCTGCGCGTAAGGGAGAGACAGTCCATCAGACCTGCCGATGAACCTGGTTGCTGCTAACCAAGCCATGTGCATATCTCGCTTCTGCCTGACTGGCTCGGGGCGGGGGGGCAAGGAATCGTCACCCACTGCCCAGCTGATTTGCCTCAAAACCCGAATTCTTTTGGAAATCAATGGTCAGGTGCCACATTCGAACACTCGGCTTGCCTCTCTCTCCAGAATTGTGAGCGCTGGCATTCTCTCTTAACACCATAAGCAGCATTTACTATGTGAGGTGTGGTGTGTGTGTGTGTGTGTGTGTGTGTGTATGTGGGTGTGTGTGTGCCTGTGTGTGTGAGTGCATGCACGTGCGCATGTGTGCTATTTTTACACCACAGGGATGAAGTCAGGAGTGTAATAAACAAGGAAATCTGATACAGAGGAATCAGGCTTTCTCCATCTGACATATGGCACTGGTCCCCCACTCTGGTCCCCAACATCCCAAACTCTACCTCTGCCTTTCCCCATTGTACTAATGTAACCTTTGTCATTTTGTTTTCTGGGACAAGATTGCTTAATAAATAGTGGGGGTGGGGGAGAAACATGACTGACCAGGACAGTGGCTGTTACGCAGTCTTCCCCGAATCAAAACAGAAAGCTACGGAAAACCTTTGTGATTTGAGGCACTTAGCATCATGTCGTGAAACAAATATAACCTTAACCTCCAGGCTAATAAAATCACAAGAAATACATGCCCAGGAGATTTGCATGAAGGTGACCGTGATGAATAAACTATGCCCTGCCCCACTGGAAAGAGAGCATGATGCTCACTGGGCTGAGGTGACAGTGAGCAGGGGGCATCGATTATCATGCTGAGATGACTCGGTGACCTGGTGGGACACCGGCTCAGAGAAGTCCAACTGGAGTCAGTACCCACAGCGTCCGGGCAGGAGCATACAAGGCTCTCCCAATGAGGTTCATGCCCTTCTCTCTGGGAGGACCAGCTAAAGAGATGGCAGGGCTGATGAGGACACTGAATAATGGCTGTTGTACATGGAAGAGACCCTCCCAGGTCCTGGGTGATTCCAGAGATGATAAGAGACTGGGCAGATGCAGTGCTCAAAAGTAGGGGCAGGCTAGAGGAAGGCTGAGAATTTAAATGGGTCCTAGAAGATGGATCAGGTGGGAACAAAGATTTGAGGAAAGCTAAATATCAGACCGCCCTTGGGTTCACTCTGCTTAGAGAGCCTTCTGACTAACGTAAGAGCAGAGTCTCAGCTCCTGGCTCACAAACCTGACTGTGCATCAAGACAGCTAGGAGGACACTGATAAGTAGCAGGGGAAGAAAGATGACTGACCAGGACAGCGGCCATTACAGTCTTCCCCAGATCAAAACAGAAAGCCACCAAAACCATTGTGATTTGAGCCATTTAGCATCGTGTCGTAGAACAAATATCACCTTAACCTCCAGGTTAATAAAATCACGGTACAGGCCCAGGAGATTTGCACAAAGGTGACCGCAAGGAAAAAACTCTGACCTGTCCCACTAGAAAGGAGTATGTCAGTCTGAACGCCTGTCTCTGACTCCATGACGGAGGATCAATGAGCTAATCTGATGTTATCGCCTCAGAGATAAAGAGAAAAAGGTTCAGAGGAAGGTCACCATAGTTACTTGTCTTACTGTTATAGCAGAACACCTGACAGAGCAGTTGGGTTGCTCATAATGGAGGGTGCTCTCCATCATGGCGGGAAGTCACGGTGTGGGAACCCTCATGGCTCGGCACAGTGCACCTGTGGTCAGGAAGCAGCGAGAGAAGAAGAATGCTGGTGCTAACCTTGTCCCTTTATCGAGTCCGTGCTCCACCCCACTTCCCCCCACTGAATGGTGAGACTCTCACTGAGGGTGAGCCTTTCCACCTCAACCTAATCTAGAAGCTCCTCAGGCTTGGCCAGAGGTTTGTCCGTAAGGCCACCGTAATCCCTTCAAGTTGACGTTTAAGATGAATTGTGAAATAATTGACTCACCAGGTGGATTTCCAACCTTTCTCCAGTCTGTCACCAACCCTGTGCTCCAAAACACAGGTGTTTCTCCAGGGTTGGCCATAGTCACTCAACCAAAAGATAAGGAAGTCACTGCTCCTTTTGCCCCTGAAGAAACCATTCATTCTTAGCGAGCGAGGGTAGTAGTAACTGAATTGCTGGCTAATAGTCTCACCATTTCTTACATTGCCTTTGGCCTCAGGCCCAGTTTTAGCATTCCTTCTAGACTGTCCCACAGTTACCTGGCAACAGGTAACAGGCCACAGGTGTGCCTGACTCACTGTGAAAGAGGTTGTTTGCCCTACTCACTCTCTTACCTCTACCCTCTTACTTTCTGACCCTCTCTGACTCTTCTCTCCCCATTCCCTTCCTCCCTCTCTCTCCACACGTTCCTGCCTCCCCCCTCCCCTCTGCCTTTCTTTCTCTATCTCTGCTCCATCCTCAACTCCCCTCCCCATGCCCTAAATAAACTCTATTCTATACCATTGTATGGCTGGTCCCTCATGGGGAAGGGGTGCCTCAGTGTGGGTGCACAGAGGTACCCCCTCCAGCTCACCATATCGCGCCTCTACCAGACATATCCTGACTCTTTTCTATAAAACACAACACTCAGGGTCTGCCCCAGTGTCCGTCACCCTGTCCCTGGGTAGATGTTTTCTTCCCCCTAACTTGAGGTTGTCTCTCAAGTCTAAATTTGCTTTCTCTTTCTTTAAAGGTTACTTTTCCTCCGTTTAATAACCAACCCATAAACACGCGTTATATACTTATGGATACCACGTAGTGCTTTGAGTCGTACATGCACTGCATAATGTCGAACCTGACTTTAACACCTTCTGTTTAAACCTTTCTCACTCCTGTTTATTGTAGCTTGAGTCCACCTGTCGACCTTTCTCTGTCTCTCCCTCCACACCACTATCTCCAGCCTTTGGCAGCTACTGTTCTACTCTTAACTTGTACAGAACTAACTTCTTAGTATCCCACACATGGATGAGCTCGTGTGTCCCACACGTGGATGAGCTCGTGTGGCTTTCGTTCTTCCGTGCCTGGCTTCTCTCATGCACCACAGTGATCTCTAGCTCCATCCATGTTGTCACAACTGACAGAGTATCTGGGTTTTTTTTTTTTCCTTTTTTTCATCCTTCTTTTTTTCAAGTCAGTTATGGACACTTAGATTTTTCCTATTTCGTAGCTATTGTGAATGGTGCTGCAGATACAGGAGGCTGTGCATGTCTTCTCTATCTGTGAAAGAATATTGTATGAGTCAGGGTTTACTACTGTGAACAGACACCATGACCAAGGCAAGTCTTAGAAGGACAACATTTAATTGGGGCTGGCTTACAGGTTAGAGGTTCAGTTCATAATCACTAAGGTGGGAGCAGGGCAGTGTCCAAGCAAACATGGTGCAGGAGGAGCTGAGAGTTCTACATCTTCACCTGAAGGCCGCTAGGAAAAGACCGACTTCCAGGCAGCTAGCTTGAAGGTCTTAAAGGCCACACCCACAGTGATACGCCTATTCCAATAAGGCCACACCCACTCCAACAAGGCCATGCCTCCTAATAGTGCCCCTCCCTTGGGCAAACATGAACAAACCACCACAAATAAGTATGAAGATTCATGAAAGTATGGACATAATCAATCAAAATAGACAAACAGAATCATATTCTCAAACTCTCTGGTGCCTCTCCCTACTGCTTTCACAATTTATTAATAGTTTTCTGTCTCCTTAGCTTCAACATTCAAAGATTTCATTAACTTCTGATTAAAAAAAAAACACATGTGAGGGAGAGCCTGGAGTTGGAGAGACTGGCGTTGTAGCTCTTCGATCGAATACTTGTCTGCTGTGCAGAAAACCACGTTCCGTCCCCAGTGCCCATCAACCAAGCATGGCTGTAATTCCAGGCTGATAATTCCAGCACTCAAGATGTAGAGCCTGTCTCCATGAGGCTCTGCTCCACGAGAAAAAGAAGAAAGGAAGAGAGAAGGAAGGAAAGATACTTTGGGGGAAAATTTACACAGATTATTATTATACTTTTTTTCTTTAAGTAGCACAACGTGACCATTGCTCACACCGCATCAGCACGGTATTAGATGTTGTCAGCATCTAGAGGTGATTAAAGGATATGAGATCATGTGCACAGATTATATACACTGCTTGCGATATTTGATACAAGGGAATTGAACACCTTGATCTCTTACTCAAGGGAGTCCTTGATTCAGTCACCCACAGTCAACAACCCTGTTCTACAACAGGTTTGTTTCTAGATGCCTTGGAATGACTAAGCCGGCCACTGCTTGTACCCCCTTGATGGAAAAGCCACAAGCTTGGGCCAGTGTTCTGCTGTTAGGATCTTGAAATTCTTGTTTTCCAACAAGGGATCCCTGATGCGTCTCAGCAGCATGGCTAGTGTCATGTCTTTTGTCCTGATCATAAGAGTATAAGGTAGAAGAAAGAAAATCACTTCATAGTTTTTGTTCTGAGAGAAATCCCAGCGTATCGTACAGCTCTGCAATCACACCTCTCTTAGGGAGAATTAAGGCTACTAATACGACTTATTACAGATACAGTAGTAACCACTGAAACCAGCCTTCTCAGAGTTCTCTTCTGTGGTGGCTTGTTCCCACCAGGGTGCCATTGGTACTCTCCCTCATGACAACTGGGAAAGGTGGGGACTCTTAGGAAACCCTAAGCTGCCCGTATGTAGTGGGTGCCAGGCTGAGAGGTGGTAGTTGGGGTGCTGGAATCCACACTAAGATTTGCCTGAACTCAATGTACTAAAATGCTTTCACAATTTAATTTTTTAGTTAAAAAAATTTTGGGGGGTCCCACTGACATTAAAGGAGGGATGCCAAGATTTAGCACAAGAAAAGCATCCCCTGCTTAAAGCGTTTTGCCTCCAGAATATGCTGGAAACCACCACCATGGCTGGAGTATGCCTTTTTTATGCAAATACTGCATAAAATACAGCTCCCACCCCAAAGTATATAATCTACTCATTAAAAGTATAAGAAAGTTATAGCAACACCGTCTAATGTGTTTACTGAGAGCTGGCTCTCACTCCTAGCCCACCACCATTCAAATGGACAAAATCCTTTCTGGAGACAGGATTCTTTGTTTTTGTTTTTTCTTTTTAAAGTTGAGTGCACAAGCTAAATCAATTCTAATATATTTCAAATATATTCATTATTGTCTATTAAAAACACACTAGCATTTCGTGGTTCTGTGAGAGCGTGACAGAGCCTGGTTTGTCACAGCCCAGGGCACAAGCAATCATTGTGTTGCTTCATTAGCTATTCCCTGAGCTAGTGTGAGGGACATATGTCTATTCTCTGTAACAAATGCAAGAGCGGCAGGCGCCTCCGCTCTATGCAGATAACGCAGCACAAGTGTGAACGCTCCCAAGGACCTGCGTCCCCAGCCACAGGCACAATCAGCCCACGGTCACCAATTGGTTCCAGTTTATTAACAGCCTATAAACTTCTCATCTGATCCAGGACTGGTTAGGACTGTCACCTGCAACTGTCAGCCCCCATTAGGCTCCTCCAGTCCTCAGAATTAGGATGGATCTGACTTTGCTGGCTTGGGCATACTGTATTCTCCAACACAAGAATCATATATTCTGACCGCTGTAAGTGTCAAGAATAGCAAAACAGAAATGTGTGCTTATTTCTAAACCAATAACTACACCACACAGTCAGGGATACAACAGTGAGTAGATCCAGACCTGGATAATTTTATTTATTCAATACACACACACACACACACACACACACAGAGAGAGAGAGAGAGAGAGAGAGAGAGAGAGAGAGAGAGACAGACAGACAGACAGACAGACAGACAGAGGCAGAGGCAGAGACAGAGAGACAGAGAGACACAGAAACTGAGACAGAGAGAGACAGAGACAGAGACAGAATGGAACTTAGCCCCTCACATATTCTAAGCATAAGATTTATTCCTGAACTATACACTAGTCCCTAGTGGGAGAGCGGCCCGTATATTTAAGGCTTTTGTTTTGTTTCCTGGAAACAGAACCAGAGCATATGCACACCAAGCAACAGGATGTACCTCTGAGTTGTACCCTCAACTCCATGACTTGGTCGATTTTAAGAGCTACTCAAATCCACATACTTTTGAATTTTAGATATATTCCAATTAATGGCAATGGGTGGGCATTGAGGACTGGGGACAAATCTTGGTCTACACATCACCTTCTCTTTGGAAAATTCAAAATATGTAAGTGGGGAGGAATACTAGATGTCTTGCTTTCTGAGTCTTCCAGAACCAAGGTCAGTGTGCGGGCCCCCACTCCCCTCTCAGGGCCACACAGAACTTCTTTCAGCTGCAAAGCACATTGACCAGGAGCTCTTCCCAGGTTCCTCTAGAAGCAAGTGCATACTCTGTGGACTATGGCTGCCATCGGCCGAGTGCCCTGACGGCAGGTGGGGATTGTCTCAGTTTGGATGCCAGAAGGAAACCTGAGGTTGAGGCAGTCTGCTCCTCCTGAGGACTGAGGGGCGGAGTCCTCTTCCTTGGTGTGCACAGTCTACCCTCCCTCTCCACATGTTCTGTGTCGGGATATCCCAGGTCAGGTTAGACCAACCATAATGACCTCACTGTAGCTTGATTGCCACCATAAAGACCCTATCCCCACAAAAGGTTTCACCTGAGGCATTGGGACTGGGACCCTAACAAATCTTTTGGAGGTGACATAATTCAAGCCTAGCACTACTTAAGAGACCTGATAGGAAAGCATGACTACTCTCGGTCCCCCTGCAGGCTGGTGCACTGTTAGAGTGCAGAGACACTGCGCTCACACTGTACAGAACAGACTCTGTAGAGAGCTGGTTTTGTAGGGACCTTGGCCAAACACAAAATCTGCTCTTTAAAGTGATTTGGAATTAACCAGTTTCAAGCTGGAGGGCTTTCTTTTCCTGCTGTGACTTACAGGCTACTCTGGTGGAATAGGAAAACCTAAGAATACCTAAACTCTGTTCCATCAAAAAGAACCACAATTTAAAAGACTCCAAGAAGAAGAGTTAAGGCCATTCGTACACAGGACCTGGGGGCAAACTAGGTCCTGTGGTCACCCAGTCAGCTAGGATCCATGCAGCATGCAGCCCCTTCTATGGTTGCAAAGAAGCAGCTAGAAGTGGTACCATTAAGAGAAAAACCCTCAGCTTAATGACACAGACACTAGGGCACTTTACGCTGTCCCAATCTCTAGAGGATCTCTACCAGACCTCCAGAGGGTAGCTTTGATCGTCAGCCCACATAAGCACAGCACACCAAGAGGGACAGCTCTGGGCTAGAGCTCAATCTGAGGTCTGGTGTTGTAGCTCTAAGTTCAAGGTCCAGAGAAACAGCTTAGACCTTCTTGGACTTAGGCAGAGCTGAATTTGAATGCCAGCACTCTCACCTGCCAACTTCCAACCTGGCACCCACTGCACACTTCTGGGACCTGTCTTAGTGGTCATGTGCATGAGCACCAACCATGCATTGCTTGGGAACGAGCCAGTGCAGAGACCTTTGAGAATGTCCTGTTTAGTGGGTCTTACTTTGCTAGCTAGCTTTATTAGCGACTACTTGCTGTTCTTGGGTAGAAATGCATTGGTTTTCTGATAGGCCTAGGATGGATTCTTGCTTTTATACATATAAAATGAAAACAAGCCGAGCCCAGCATGGCGGCAAACAGCTATAAGTTAAGCCCTCGGGACTTCAAAGACAATTTTGGCAACATAGTAAGAGTCTGTTGCAAGAAAGTAAGAGGCGAAGGAAACAAACTTTTCCACCTGCTTCCTCTCTGCCAGGGTCTGCTGTCTCCCAGGCTGGCCTCAAATCTCCACCCCGGGAGCTGAACCCTTAGCCTACTGTTGTGATTTTCTCTTATCCAAAATGATTCCAGAGACTAAATAGGAACTGGGAAGCATCTAAGAGTGTTTCTCTTCTCTGGAAAATCAATGCCGGTCAATGTAAACATCTTTCTCCAAATAGACTAATTAAATGATTAGCCTAGCTGGTGGCACACACCTGTTATCTTAGCACTTGAGAGGCTGAGGTGGACCAGCCTGGGCTACATAGTGAGGACCAGGCTAGAACACTACTGAAACACTACCTTTAAAAAGTCTTATGACATCTGTGAGGCAAGGATGCAGGTTTCCTATTCGTCTGTTGCTATGACGTCAGGGTGGCGTGACAGGTGGCTCTCTCCGATAGCGAGTGAGGAAATGACAAACTACAAGACCTATGGCATCAAAGATTCCCAAACAGCAGAGCAGAGTCAAACCCCTTTCCAGGTGTTCCCACCCTGCATGATCTGTGTCCCGAAGCCTAAACTGACTGCTGTTTTCAGGCTTGCAAAAATGTCTGAAACAGTGGTTCAGAGCCTAAGACCACCACCAGGAAACACAGATATTTACATTGTGATTTACCACAGTAGTGAAATTACAATTTCGAAGTAGCCGTGAAGTAATTTTATGGTTCAGATCACCATAACATGAGGAGCTGGATTAAAGGGTCACAGCACTAGGAAGGTTGAGAACCGCTGATCTAAAAGATCTAAGAAGTCCATTCCCATGAGTGTTAAGGAAGGTCTCCTGATGCCCGCTTTAAACCTCAACAATATAAAAGCAAAATGACTCTTTAAGTCTCTAAGATGTAAGAAAGGAAAGGGCCCCAGATGAGGTGAGGTGGGGCTAACCTGGACCCCTGCCTTCTCCTGCTTCCCAGATAGCTTTCCAAACACTTTATTTTCTTGGATGTCTCAAATAGTCACAGAGTTTAAATGCAAGCATTGGCAGAATAAAAAAAGTCAAGAACTCTTCTTAGCCACTTAGCACCACATGAAGGAGCAACTGCAGAATTTATAAGTCAGAAATGGCAGAAAGAGACCCAGGCAAACCCCATCTATACCTGGAGAAGTGGAAGCCTATGGAAGTTACGGAAAAACAAAACAAAACAGCAAAACAAAACAAAAAACCAGAGACCAACCATATCTTTACTTTTGGTTTGGTTCAGTTTTTAGAAAACAAATCTATTCTCTGGTTCTTTTTCTAGAAACAGGTGCAGACCCTGAGTTACCATCCCATCAGAGTTCAGGAGTTTTACCTTGTGTCCTCAAGGTTGATTTGTGGGTGAGACTGGTTGGAGACAAATCACTTCTCCGAGCCTCAACTCTCTCATCAGAGAAGGGAAGTCTCAGAACAGCAGCAACACCAGCCTCACACAGCTGTGATCAAAGTGGGATGGGACACTCCCTAGTTAGGCCAGGGCCATGGCTTCTATCTCCTGTGTTCTCCTGATTAAAGAGTGCCCCCCAGGTTCCACACTGGAATGCTCTGAACATGAAGGCAGAAGGCACGGGTGCAGTCTTTGGAGACTAGCTACTCAGCAGCTCACTCCTCCTTCTTGCCCCTTTTAAATAGACCTCCACCTCAGAGATGCACTGCCTCAGAGCAACATGGGAAAGATTGGATCTTCTGTGCCCTGGGACATTTCTTCTCGGCCAATGGGAGCATGGCCAATGAGCTGGTGTCCTCCAATCAGAGAGGAAAAGGTGTTCCCAATGCAAAAGTACAGGAAAGCCGTGGTATGCAAGGCCAAGAGCAGCCTTCGGAGGAGGTATGAGAGGAGAAACAGGACACTGTCTGGCCTCAAGGGACTCGAAGAGGGGACTTGGATTTGTCCAGTGGTATAGAATGGAGGTTCTGACCATCTGTGTGTAACAGTCTAGAGTTGGCCTCCCCTGAGCTTGCCAGCCAGTCATAAAGATGGCTGAACATAAGCACAGTTGACTATGACTCTGCAATGTCCCAGTAGAGGAAGGCAGCCATCAACAGGAGCTGCCCTCACATGAGAGCCCAGGCAGGGAAAGCAGGTCAGTTCCTGCAGGTTCTGGGGACATCTCATTCCCCAATAGCCACAGGTACAACTATGAAAGGATAGATGGCAAAGAACCCTCCTCATGGTAGGACGGATGCGATTAAGGTTCACTGAACAGCAGGACTTTATGGAGTCCCAGAAAGAGTTCTCGGCCCTAGGGACAGACACACTTATAATGACAGGCAGGGAGGGAAACTCGTGAGGAAAGAACGGAAGAGAGTGACTGTGGATCTGAGTCAGGATAGGCACCAGGATGAGATGACTGCAAAAGAAAGCTACAGCATTGGGACTGTGTGACCAGCAGGTGTTGAATGGTGACAAGAGCAACTGTGTGAGTCAGGGATGAGGCTGCCTGCTGCAGAAAGACCCGTGCAGGCTTGAGCCGATGACCTTGGGGCTAGGGCTGGAGCTGGGCTCTGGTGGTAGGATGAGAGGTCTAAGAGATACGTAGTTACTATCATATTGTTCTCAAGACATCTCTCTGTCTCTCTGCCTCTGTCTCTGTCTGTGTCTGTCTCTCTGTCTCTCTGTCTCTCTGTCTCTCTGTCTCTGTAGATCTCTGTCTCTTTCTCTCTCTGTCTCTTTCTCTCTCTGTCTCTCTGTCTCTGTTGATCTCTGTCTCTTTGTCTCTGTCTCTTTGTCTCTCTGTCTCTGTCTGTCTCTGTCTCTCTGTCTCTGTCTCTCCGTCTCTCTGTCTCTCTGTCTCTGTCTCTCCCTGTCTCCCCCCCCCACCTCTCTCTCTCTTTGTGGTCCCTTGAATGGTGTCCCCAAACTTCTAAAAGCCCTAAAGCTTTAGAGTCCATTGTGCAGAGTCTTCTGGGCCTTTGAATTGAGTTATAAACGTATTGGGGTGCTGCCAAAGCTTTTGGGTATAAAGGACCCCGTGTTTGAATTAAGAATTGTGGCTGGGGTTGTCTGCTGGAGGAAGCTGGCATGTTGGTCATCTGTCCAGGAGAAAGTAAAACCTAAGAAGCTCAGCTATACCTCATCATCGTGGAACTTAGAGCGAAGAGTTGAAACACGGGCTGTGTCTATCCCATGGCCTTTCCCTCTCTGGCACCTCTGTCTTGCGCGGCACCCACATAAGAAAAAAAGATGAGATCTTGATGGACACACTCCTTGCTCCTGAAGGTAGAGACAAGATGGTCAACACTCAAATGGAGTCTCTACAGAGTCAGCTCAGGGCATGGGCCAGAGAAGCTGGAACCATCAAATTTTGACTCGGGCCACCATGAGGATAATCAGTTAACTTCCTAGCACACAGCCTCCCCTATTTAGCACAGAGTATCTCATAGATGGGCAGCCATCAGCGGTGGCCTGAACCTGGGATAATTGTAACATCTACAGCATCCTGATACAGGGACGGAAAGAGCAGGACAGAGAGCAAGGAGAAAGACCACCCAGGAGCAGCTCACTCATCCTGTTCACACAGCAACCCTCAATCTTCTTACAGTGAGTTAGGAGAGCCCCCAGCCTGAGATCGCTGGAGACACACACATGGCTGCATCTCCAAGATCACGCTGCCTACCAACAGGTGAGAGACAACAGAAAAGAGTGTGTTGCCTAACAACGGGTAAATGAAAGGCCAAGGAAGAATGAGCACTCAGGGACACTGGCACAGGCATGAGAAGAGCACTGCGTGCAGTGGGCATATCTAGGGTGTTATCTAGCCCAGGCTACCCCATTTTCTCTATTATTAGCATGATAATATAAAGACTGGTCCATTCACCTAAAAGGCTCTTACAGGGAAAGCTCCGAATTCAACTAGAAGGTAGATCACAAGTCTCCTGGGTATGCTCAACAGACAGTTAAGTTTTCTGTGGTGGTTGAGTTCTGTTAAGTAGAGGATATCATTCATTTTCTGTCTGTGTCAGTATACTAGCTGGTTTTGTGTGTCAACTTGACACAAGCTTGAGTTATCACAGAGAAAGGAGCCTCCCTTGAGGAAATGCCTCCATGAGATCCAGTTGTAAGGCATTTTCTCAATTAGTGATCATGGGTGGGAGGCCAGCCCATTGTGGGTGGTGCCATCCCTAGGCTGGTAGTCCTGGGTTCTATAAGAAAGCAAGCTGAGCAATCCAATAAGTAGCACCCTCCATGGCCTCTGCATCAGCTCCTGCCTCCAGGTTCCTGCCCGGTGGTGTGAGTTCCTGTCCTGACTTCCTTTGGTGATGAACATCGATGTGGAAGTGTAAGCTGAATAAACCCTTTCCTCCCCAACTTGCTTCTTGGTCATGATGTTTTGTGCAGGAATACAAACTCTGACTAAGACAATCAGAATACCCAAGACCAGGACTATTAGAAAGCATAGAAGTTTGGGGGTTCATGGAGACTGAGAAGGCCAGGTACACACGATGTTAACATCTGGCAGGAGCCTTCTTGCTGCATCAAACATGGAAGAAGGCCATCAACACCACCACCAAGAGCAGGCAGGGTAGCTCAGGTCTTTGTTCCTGAGCCATAAATCCCAACATGGGAAACAGCCCCAGGACCCCGTTCAATCCCAGTTGCTTTCCAAAAGGTCTCTTCTCCAAATATCCTCAGCAGAGGCTCTTGGGGGAGCGTTCCCAATGCATGAGCTTTTGGGGACAAGGTCAGGTGGACCAGTTTTGGAGCAGCCTGGGTTGTGCTGAGTGACTGTGTGACACTGGAGATTGGAGATCGCTAACAGTGCTTGTGAGGCACAGTGCAGACCTTTTGCAGTCCAGGAAGACCACATCACTACAGGAGGCTCTAAGCAACAGGAAGAAGAGTGGATATGATAAACTACACCCCGGAGGGCCTCCCAGGGCCTCTCCCTGCCTTACTGGGTAACCTCAGCTCAAAGCTATCAGGGCCTGGAGCAGAGGAGTCCACAGAGATTTCAGTAATAATGTCCCAGCTTGCTAGAACCAGCCCAGAATCAATGTAGGGGAGAGTAGGAGCATGGATGGGCGTGTCCTATCTTCCCCAGAGGTGACGTTTCCATCCAGGCTAACCCAAATGTCCAATACTCTCAGTGCGCCAGTGCTCTGCAGAATGACAGGCACTGCAGCCCTTCCATTTGGCTGAGGGACACAAGCACCGCTTTCTTGGCAAGGATCTCATCCTACAAGCAAGTGTCGATAGAAACAATTGTTTTTTAAAATGTGTCCTGAGCACTCAGTATAATTCTAATAGGTCCACCGTTAAAATTGAGAAGAATAGACTGAGTTCATCACAGCGTTATTCCCATCCTAAGTGTTACTAACAACAATATAATACTTCCTGTCTCCCGCTCTGGAGTCAAGCAGCTGCCATGCGCCTGGAGGTCATAATAGGGATGAAGGAGCGTGAAATTGTCCCGACCTCAGACTCTGAGCAGTGTGGGAAGCAGTAGCAGTTGTCACAGCTGCCCTCTGCCCCCAACCCCCACGGCCAGGGGGACTAACAGAAAGCCATGCCCACTCTTGAGAAAGTCTAGAATATTCTGGCATAACAGTGTCATCAGGCTAGCCCAGTTCCCAACTGATCAGGGAAGCTTTGTCAATGGAACTCATGATTCTACAAACACAGAAGGAGGGAGTGGGTTTTGTTTTTCAGATACGAGAATTGCAAGCTTCCAGTCCTGACCGCATATGCACACATGCGGGCATCAAGAAAGGCAGAGTGTTAGCAGCATCAAGAATGATTCCTGTCTTACCCCAAGCTCTGCACCAGGGCAGTACTGGGCTGGGCCTCTAAGGCTCTCTGGGTCTTAGCTTCCATAGAGGTCGTGGAAGGTTCTAGTGAGATAAGAGATGAGAAAATGGTTTGTAAAACAATAAATGGGCCATTCATCTGCAGGAACAGCCCAGCCCCGTCACAGCTGGTGAGATGTGAGCACAGCCCAGGCAGAGCATGCACTGCCCACTGCAAACCCCGGGCCTTAAAGCCACCTCTTACAAGGAACTTGACTTGTGCAAGGCACTGTTGGGCGACTTAGGCTTACCATATTTCTGAAGCATGCTTTGCCTGATTGGCAGTCCAGAGGAAGGCTATGTCCCTGTATGTCGATCTTTCTATGAACTGCCGTTGAGAACAGAAGATGGCAGTAATCTAG
The DNA here is from genome assembly GCF_011064425.1 of Rattus rattus. Taxonomy (NCBI): domain Eukaryota; kingdom Metazoa; phylum Chordata; class Mammalia; order Rodentia; family Muridae; genus Rattus; species Rattus rattus. Next base: position 53,344,528 of record NC_046157.1, on the reverse strand, counting down.
GTCCTCCAGGCTGGGGTCATGGAGTTATTCATATTTTACCCATTCCTTCTGGCAACCTCCTTGTCTTCCTTCCACCCTGTTTCCAACTATAATGGCCTGACCTCTCCACTCCTGACCTCTGACCTGATCACAGACCTAGAGACCCCAGCTACTTTAACCGGTATGCTGAAACCTCAGTGTCCTCAAAACTGATCCCCAGATCATCATCATCATCATCATCATCATCATCATCATCATCATCATCATCATCATCACCACCACCACCACCATCACCACCACCATCATCACCATTAGCAGCAGCAGCAGCAGCAGCAGCAGCAGCCCTGCACGGATGTTGGCCTCTACCCAGCCAACCCTTTCAAAGGTACTTAAGTATATTCAAGGTAATTATGAACTTTGCTGTATACAACGATCAACTTGGGCACAGAGAGGCTAAGTAGCCCATCCATATTCACAAACCTTTAAATGGCCAAGCTGCATACGCTAAGCAGAGATGAGCTTGAGCATAGAAACTCTGACCACAGTGTCTGCCCAGTCAGTCGCCGCCTGGTGTAGGAGCCAGCTCTGGCTACTAAATCAATGTGCCACTGGTGTCTTCCAGAAGGGTCCAACCTTTGGACAGTGGGTTATGGCTCCACGTACAAAGTTCACACGCAAGAACCGTGCAATTGAGTGGGGGGAAAAACAGATAGCGTCTCGGCATCTGAGTAAGCTTACGGTTTTATGCTGTACGATTTTCCTACCCATTCTAGAGGCAGCAGGCTAGGCATTCCTGGTAGAACTCCACCATCTCACTGTTTGGGGAGGGAAGCAAAGTCTAAGAAAGATCAAGCTGCTGGTAGGATTGGCTTCTTCCCTTCTAAGGCAGGGGAATCAGTTCCCTGCCTCTACCCTAACTTCTGGTGGTCTGATGGCGATCTTCTCTGTCTCTTAGCTTTTTGTCTGAGTCTTTGCTTTTGACTTCATCTCTAAGGGTGTGTGTGTGTGTGTGTGTGTGTGTGAGAGAGAGAGAGAGAGAGAAAGAGTGTATGTGTGTGAGTGTGTGTGTGAGAGTATGTAAGTATGTGTGTGAGTGCGAATGTGTGTAAGAGTATGAGTGTGCATGTGTGTGAGTGTGCCTGTGTGAGTGTGTAAGAGTGTGTGAGTGTGTGAGAGTGTGCATGTGAGAGTGTGCATGTGTCTATGTGTATGAGAGTGTGCCTGTGTGTGAAAATGTGTGTGTGAGAGTGTGAATGTGTATGTGAGTGTCTGAGTGTGCGTGTGTAAGAGTGAGAGTGTGTGAGTGTGCATGTGTAAGAGTGAAAGTGTGAAGGACTAGAGAGATGGCTCAGTGGTTAAGAGCAATGACTGCTCTTCCAGAGGTCCTGAGTTCAATTCCTAGTGCTCACATGGTGGCTCACAACCATCTGTAATGCGATCTGGTGCCCTCTTCTGGTGTGTCTGAAGACAGCTACAGTGCACTCACATAAAATAAATAAACCTTAAAAAAAGCTAAAACAAACAAAGATTTATTTTTAAAAGGGCTGGAGAGATGGCTCAGCAGTTAAGAGCACTGACTGCTCTTCCAGAGGTCCTGAGTTCAAATCCCAGCAACCACATGGTGGCTCACAACCATCTGTAATGCGATCTGGTGCCTTCTTCTGGTGTGTCTGAAGACAACTACAATATGTTAATATGTAATAAATAACTCTCTAAAAAAAGAGTGAAAGTGTGTGTGTGTATGTGAGTGTGAGTGTGTGAGTGTGAGAGTGTGTGAATGTGTGTGTGTTTTCCCCTTTTCATAAGCATACCAGTCACATAAGATTATACCTGCTCTAGTGACCTCATCCCAGCTAATCCCATTTGCAGTGAGCCTGTGGGGGCCACTATTTGACACATTCTGAGGTTCTGGGGGTAGAATTTCAACACACATTTCAAGGGCACAGTGAAGCCATCACAGTTGTTCACAGAATGATAGCAACAGGAAGTGCTACCATGCTTTTTCTCCGTGCCTGGACATCAATCCACTCCATTTTCACCAATCCACTCCATTTTCACCAAGATCCTATAGACACGTTCAAGTCAATCGTCCCTAGCTCAGGAATATGCTAAGTCTCTTATTCCTAACTGCACAGCTAGTAAGCTAGGGGCCCAGCGTCAAAGCCAGGTGTCCATCTCAGAGTCCTCATAGCAGCCCTCTGCCTGTGTTTGGGCCCACATCGAGCTGACAGCCACACACCCTTCTTTGCACACTGTTGCTGCTTTGGTTTAGTGAGACCAGAACAGTGTTCCTAAAACACTCAAGGATGGGACATCTGGGGTGTGAGGCTGTATGCCAGGCGACAGAGCGCCCCAAATGCTTGCCACCGAGCAAATGCGTTCTTAAAGCAAGTTAACCTGGGATACTGCAGTTGTCGGAAGTAAAGTAATAACTGAAAAGTCTTAAGGACTGTTGGCTGAACAGTTTCTGCGTGCCAGGCTCTAGACAGGACATGCTATTTACATTTTTCCCAGTCCTTACCATACCTCGGAGACATAAATACTATTAGCCCTACTTTCAAGGAGAAAGACTTCCGTATGGCCAGCTTTTATCTCCTGCTCAGGGCTGAGGGCTCCACTCTGTAAGACACAAATGGGCCGAGCCTTTGAGCAGAAACTTCTCAGGATATCTGCACATTTATCCAATGTCTCCAGCTTCTGGGTTAATATTTCCAGGTCAGAGCGCCATGTGGCGAGGCAGGCAGAGGCTTTGGTCACCTCAACTGCACTCTGGGAAGCCTTTCACAGTCCTGCTCCTTCCGCTGGTGGTCTAATCTGGAGCCAGGTTCAGGCTCTGGCTCTGACTGGCATGTGGTGGCGGGGAAAGAACCAGGAGCCAACGGCAAACAACAGGTGAGCATGTGAACAGTCCCCTTCTGTACCCCAGGCAGGGTGTCTTGCCCAAGCAACTATGGGGGCCCACACTGACTTCCAGAGCCCTCTGCCTCTGCAGGTGTCTTAGCAACTTGGTCTCAGCGCTTCAGTGACCCATATTTGATTACCTTTCGGGTTTCTATAATTCTTCATTCAGTCCGGTCTGAAAACCTAGAATGAAGGTTTGGCAGCCCGAAGCCCCGCCCCTCTCCATTCTCTCCCCGAACACATCAGCCCGTTTGTTCCCTTGATCCCCCCTCTTCCTGTCGCATTCTGCCTGTTCAATGGGGGAAAGAGTGGAACCGGATGGCTGGACCCAGTGCAGGGAAGTGACTTCACACCACCTTTGTTTCTCCTCATTCCTTTGAGCACACTTGGCCCCGCGTCTCTATGAAAGGGCTTGTTTGAACCATTTGGAACATCCAGCGAGTGAGAGATGCTGCAGCCAGAACCCGCTCACATCTTTTCAGGCTGCCTGAGCCTCTGGGTGAGGCTGCCAAATTTTTGCAACAAAACTAACCATGACATTGGACATTGTGTTATAAATTAGCCGCAGCCTTCCAAGCAAATTGTATCTTTTCGTTGTCTCGCTGGAAGCCTTGGGAACATTTGGCTTCAGTTACTAATTTTTCAGAGAAGCTCAGAAAATATTTTTGCTCTGCCCTAAACCATCTAATTGCTTCAGATTAGGGGTGTGTGTGTGTGTGTGTGTGTGTGTGTGTGTGTGTGTGTGTGTGTGTGTGTGCGCGCGCGCGCGCGCGCTAACATACAAAGAGTTCACACGCCATGATTCCTACCTCATCTACCAAATGTACCTGATGCCCTGCATCCCACTGACCTGCTTTTGAAGTGGCAGAAAACATCTCCCACCGTCATTAAGAGAAAAACACTGTTTCACCTTTCACGAATCATTCCGAATAGTTCTTGGCTGTAGAGTGAGATGAACAGTGGTGTTTTTATACAGCCTACACGAACAAGGGAACTTTCACTGTTTTCACAGGAGCAAAGAACATCTACTTCTGCTAGGTCACTCTGAATTTCAAAAAAAAAAAAAATGGGGGAGGGCATGGGCCCATCTGCTTGAATTATGTCACCAATAGCTGAACCAAGCTTTTGTTAGTCTAGGGAACGCCCCCAAACACACAGATGCCCCTTAATTTATTTTTCTAGTTTCCCAAAATATGTCACATGATTATTTTTGGATTCAGAAATCATTTGAAGTAGTAAAATTTATTAAAATCAAGTGCCAATGGCTTTATGCAAAATAAAGTAATGGCTGGGGAGCCGCCTGTGAGGACACCGTGTGCTGTGCAGCAGGAGGGCCTGCATGTGACATCTCCAGCACCCAGGTAAGCCCAGGCGTAGCAGCACACATCTGTAACCCCAGTTCTGTGGCAAGGAAGACAAGCAGGTGGGGAGACAGGTGGATCCCCAGAGCTCACTAGCCAACCAATGAGAACCAGGTTCAGTGAGAGACAATCTCAAAACCAAGGTAGAGAAAGACAGAGGGATGCCATTAACCTTTGGTCTCTATATGTGGCACATGCATGTACACATGCCCACCCTCGAAATAAGATAAACTCTGTAATCTTCATAAAATATACCTATCTCTGGTAACCTCCAGTGTTATCACCACCAAAGAGAATAGCGTGTTTCTGCCTGTGCCCTGCACAGTGGAGGTAACTATATAGATTTTTAAAACATTATGGTCAGGCACCAGACATCACATTTGATTAACTGCACTGACTTTTGAAAATGGACTCCACTCATGGTCTTCAACATTGTTTCAGATGGAACCTTTATTTAAATAGTTATTTCTAAGAGGGATTTAAACTCTGGTGAGGTGGTTCAGAGTGTTTTTCTCCAGCCAGGAAGACACAGCGAAGAATATCTTTTTTTCTTTGATATTACTCTCCTCTCCCTCAAAAGAGAAATCCAGCATGAAGCTGTTCTCCCTGGCACTTTCCTGCCTCTTGTATTCCAGGCAAGTTAAATCTGGGGGCAACATGGGACCAGGCATCAGATGTGGCTGCCACTTTTCATACTGATGGTGTAAACTGCAACACTTGTAGAATAATTTAAACATTTCAAAGGTTTCCTTCTTCATGCTCTGGAAAACAAGTTCCATCATCTGCCAATCTTAACTCCAGCCAGTTTACGTATCACATTTTAGCACAAACCTCTGAACGCTTAGCTGGCTGCTTGTGAGAGGAACATGTCTTAAGAGAAAACAGAAGGCATCAAGCCATATTAGGTTTCAGTGTCACAGCCTGTCCTCGTGCTTAGAACTCTGTACGTCACCCAGCACCTGCCATTTCAGAGGCTCCACCCTCTCAGCCCAACACCAAGGTAGGCAGAGTAGCCTACGTTTCTATGTGAGGAAAAGGGAGCCTGAGATTCACATTCCATGGCTGGAATCCATCATGAATGTGAGCACATGTACACACACACACACACACACACACACACACACACACAGAGACAGAGAGAGAGAGAGACAGAGAGAGAGATACACACAGACACACAGATATACCCACACACACACACACACAGAGAGAGACAAAGAGAGACAGAGAGACAGAAAGGGACAGAGATACACGGAGAGAGAGAGAAAGACAGAGAGACAGAGAGAGAGAAAGACAGAGAGAGAGAGAGAGAGAGAGAGAGAGGAGAAACAGAGAGAGACAGAGATACATACACGCACACACACACACACACACAGAGAGAGAGAGAGAGAGAGAGAGAGAGAAACAGAGAGAGACAGAGATACATACACGCACGCACACACACACACACACACAGAGAGAGAGAGAGAGAGAGGAGAAGAGAGAGAGAGAGACAGAGATACATACATGCACGCACACACACACACACACACACACAGAGAGAGAGAGAGAGAGAGAGAGAGAGAGAGAACCATTTGGGTGAAGACAAGAGCGTTGTTAAGGCTGGTGCAACTTGTTCCCCAAGCATGTCCTGAATGTGGGAGGCCACAGCAGCTGCCTCCCCTTGAGACAGACTGCATGGGTCCCTGCCAGTGGCCACAATGCCTCACTGGCCTTTGCCAGCTGTCACGCTTTGCATGCTGTTGGAGCTCTGGGCCCGGCACAAGGGGCCATCCAAGTCACCAGCTCCAAAGAATGCCAAATCCTGTGCCCATGTTGGGACCGTACGGCCACCCGGAACTCTCTTCTGGGGCCCTCCACTGGAATACCTAAATGCAGGCTGACTACCGTTATTCTTCATGGTGGTGGCGGTGGGGACTTGTTTCTTCTCCAAGAAGGGGATGATGAAGTAAAGCCAAGGGTAAAAACTCCCTTCGGGAATACCCACAGCAAAAGTGTCTCCTGGAGGCAAGATTCTTGGTGCCCCTGCCTGTGGTTGGGAAACTTAGAGAGGACACTCTGGACCATTATGACTCAGTTCTGAGTTCTGTCTCCCTATTTCACTGCCTCAGATCCTGCCTAGGGACTGGGCAGAGAAGAAAGCCAGAGGGAGAGGTCACCAAAGCTTGCCTGATCTGGTACTTTGACTAAGGGGTCCAGAGGGAACATGCTGGACAGGGGCTGCCAAGGTGGTGCGGGCTTTCTGGAGATAGCGTCCCTATTCTTCCTGAGCATAGCTTGAACACATAACCTTGTCAGTGCTGGCTAGACTTTAGCTGGGCATTTGGTCCTTTTACCCACCCAGTGTGAAACCCTCTCCCTTACCACTCTCTCCTGGGCCTCCTGGAGCTTGGCCCAGGAGGAGGGTTTCTGAAAAGCCATTTGCTGATAGAAAAGTTTTGTCTTTCCTGTCTGAAGGCATTCAGTAGTCTAGCACTTCCTGAAAATCTCAGTTTTGACATGTTTAATGGGGATCAAAAATGCTCAGCTACTCAAACGCAGGTATCTGTGAAAACATTTCAAACAGACAGCTCTGCCTAAGGGTGACATGATTCGTGAAGTGTTGAATTCTCTGTTTCTTCATTGTCACTTTGCTTCCTGTCTGGTATGATTTTGCTTTTTGGTTCTTTTTTAACTCAGCTTCTTCTTCCAGCCGCCTCCTGTCCCCAAGTGGGGTCCCAGTGCGAGCGTCCTCCTCTCTGTAAACCTGCCCACACTCTTGAATGAGCACCTTCGGCAATTGTACATTTCCAGTGTATTATTGTGAGCTAGCGGTGATCTCAAACCCCCTTCACATCTCTTGGACACACAGGAGACGCAAAAGCACAGTACTGAGCTTCAGACAGATGTAGACGAGTGGGTGACTCCCTGCTCTGGAAACCATCCTGCCTGGACAAGAGAATATCCACACCTAAAACAATCAGGGCCGGAGCAATGGAGCCAGTGGTTGGTCAAAAATACGGAAAGAGGGCAGCTGGGACGTATCCCAGGCAGAGGAAAGCTCTGTTGAACCTGCACCAACACAGGATGTTACAAGTTCACTTGGAGCTTGGAAGCAGAGCCTCAAGTGGGCCCATGGGATGAATGTTGGCGAAAGAACATGGCTGTCTTGAAGTCAGCAAGCACACCGAGTGTGCTCACAGCAAACATCAGTTCTTATGGTGGACACTCCTGTCTTCTCCCTTGCCCAAGGGATCAAGGGAGAAGAGGTGCGTCTTCTGTTTCACGCTAGATCTGAACTTCCAGCCATGGGAGGAGTGTGCATATCTGCTGTTCTGCAGGTAACAAATATCCCTTTGTGCACCTGAGGCAACGAGTGTGCAACTGCAGACGCAGTTCTGAGCTTCGTTTATTAATGAATGTCCACTGACATGACCACCTGCCGCTACCCTATCGGACAGTCCAAGTTTAGATACCAAACAACCCTCCCTGGAGACATTTTGTGACTCTGACTAGCTGCAGGTGCGTGTACCACTTATGTGCAGGGACGCTAGCTTTCACTAGGAATCCTGTTGTACTTGAAGAGAAATATTTGGTGCCGCCCTCGATGGCTAGGAATGTAGGGTGTTATTTTCTTTCTGATCAGAGGCCAGAGTGGGGTTTGCTTAAGGAGGAGTCAAGTCACTGATAAAAAGAGCTTGCATCCCTTTGGGGAAAGAAGAGACAACTGTAACCCCAAAGACTCCTTCATCCCTGTAGACCTTTGGATCAGAGAGCTGAGGTGAGAGTAATGGAGAGTAGCCACCCTACTGCCCCTGTCAGGCAGCCACACATTTTGTTCTCCGAGCTGCTGGGAAGTTTTGTACTTAAATGTAAAACCAGAGTAGACCATATTCTTAGGAACATCGTCCTGATAGCTGTGAGGGTGAAGCTTCCCTCTGTGAGCTCAGGAAACATAAGACATCACTGTGAAGTACTATTTGGCTTTTTCAGCAGGAAGAACTGAGGCTGGAACTGAGTGGTTCTGTTGGTAGAGTGCTTGCCTGGTGTGCACAAAACTCTGGCTTCGGATCCACACCAGTGCGTAAACTGGGCACGGTCAATGCTTGTATTCCCAGCATCTGGGAGGTGGAGACAGGGGGATCTTAAGTTTAAAGATCTTTCAATAAATATGGAGTGGGGCCCAACCTTGGGCACAGGAGGAAAAGAATTGAGATGCATGCTATGTCTGACAGGGCTGAAGCCTGAAATCATGCTAAGTCGCCGAAATGAGCCAGCCACTAAAAGATAAACACCGTGTGCTGCTGCTTATATGGGATTCCCTGAGAAACCAAAGGCACGCAGACACCCCAGGGTGAAGGTTACCAAGGCAGAGAAGTGGCGCCTTGGTTGTCAAACGGACATATCTGGGAAGAGGGAACCTCAAACGAGAAAATTGACTTCCTCAGATCGGCCCAGTGGGTACCTCTTTGATGCGTTTTCTTTATTAATAATTGATGCGGGAGGGCCCAGCCCACTGTGAGTTGGCACCATTCCAGACAGGTGGGCCTGTGATGTCTAAGGTAGCCATCCCAGACCCTGGGAAGGAAGTCAGTAAGGGCTCCCCTTGGCGGGTGGGCTCGCTCTCAGTTCTTGCCTCTGTGCCTGCTTAAGTCCCTGAGCTGACTTCCCTCAGTGAGGAGCTGTGATTGGCAACTGTCAGACAAGAGGACCGAACCCTTCCTCCCCTAGTTACTAAGACAGGCAGAGAGGTTTTTCTTTTTTAATGGTTATCAAGAGATAGGGTTGTTTTGTTGTTTTAATGATTTAAGTTTTGCAAACGCTAACAAGTCCCGATCATCCGTGGCAAAATTCTGTGAACAGTCGGGTGTTTTAACGACTGAACTGCACACTCGGGAATGCTACGTTTCATGTTAGAAATATTTGACTTTTTTTTTTTTTTTTTTTTTTGTAACAATCAGCCTCTCACTCTGTAGCCCAGATTGGCCTGCTCTCCTTCCTGCTGCAGCAGTTCCCAGTGATAGTTACTGGCTGGATCACATTTTACAAGGACAAATGTAAATATTAAAAGGGGCGGGAACAGAGCTTGAGAGATAAAGAGAGGCAAAAGCCATTTTAGCCTGACCCGCTGAACTAGAACTCGAAGGAACCGTGTTGCGCCCTAAAGCTCCCTCCCTTACTCTCCCGGGGCGGGTACTGCGGCACCCGCGCAGGCGCGATAGCCATCTCTGGCAACTCTGGCTGTACCTCTGCACAGGCGGCCAATGAACACTCGCCTGTGACCAAGCTCGCACCTCTATTGGCTGCACCCCACCAACCGTGGTCCTCGCAGGTTCCCAAGCCGGGTTTAAAGGTGTCAGGCGCGCACTGCCCGTCTCTGTCGTTTGCCCGCGCGCAGGTCCGCGGGGAGGGCGATCCGCCGACCGGCCCACCCTCGGGCGTTAGTGAAGGGCGCCCTCGGTCGCCCCTACAGCCCCCGCCCCAGATGTACTATGCGGTTTCCCAGGCGCGTGTGAACGCGGCTCCCGCGACCATGTTGCGGCCACAGCGGCCCGGAGATGTGCAGCTCGGGGCTTCGTTGTACGAGCTGGTGGGTTACAGGCAGCCACCCATCTCGTCATCCTCCTCCACCTCCTCCTCCTCTACCGCGTCCCTTCTCCCTAAGCCTGCGCGTGAGAAGCCTGAAGCTCCGCTCGCTGAGCCTCGGGGACCAGCGCCGGAGTCCGGGGGCGCCCGGGCCGACGCCAAAGAGGAGCAGCAGCAGCAGCAGCTGAGGCGCAAGATCAACAGCCGCGAGCGGAAGCGCATGCAGGACCTGAACTTGGCCATGGACGCGCTGCGCGAAGTTATCCTGCCCTACTCGGCGGCGCACTGCCAGGGCGCGCCGGGCCGTAAGCTCTCCAAGATCGCCACGCTGCTGCTCGCCCGCAACTACATCCTGCTGCTGGGCAGCTCTCTGCAGGAGCTGCGCCGCGCGCTCGGCGACGGTGCGGGACCCGCCGCCCCGCGCCTGCTGCTTGCGGGCCTGCCCCTGCTGGCCGCCGCGCCGGGCTCTGTGCTGCTGGCACCGGGCGCCGTGGGACCCCCCGAAACGCTGCGCCCCACCAAGTACCTGTCTCTAGCGCTCGACGAGCCACCGTGCGGCCAGTTCGCTCTCCCCGCTGGTGGCGCGGGTAGCCCCGGCCTCTGCTCCTGTGCGGTGTGCAAGTTCCCGCATCTGGTCCCCGCCGGCCTGGGCTTGGCAGCGGTGCAGGCTCAGTTCTCCAAGTGAGGGCTGGCTGGGCCCGGGGCGGGGCGCGACCTCAGCCAATCTTCCCGCGCCCTCGCGTCCTGGATCTAGGGAGAGCTGGCCCCAGAAAGGAGGACATTTCCAGACTTCTCACCCAGACGACAGACTGTAGGGCGCCTTCTTCCCCGCCCCCACTCCTGGCAATTAAAGTGACCCAAGCGGGTGTTCCAAGGAGCGACGCAGTTGCTTGGGATTCTAGATGAATCCCACCAGTTTAGAGCCAGAAGTCATTGCCTCCCCACCATAAGCTCACCCAGTAGCGGAGGTGACACCTCCACCCGGTGGTCTGGTTTTGTACCCGCGAGCATCGCGGAGACCGGGAGGATGGTAGCCGGCGATGCGGTACAATGGGGTTGGGGTTGCCCTGGGTGCAGCGAAAGGCTGTCCCCGAGCTTGGTGCCCTGGCATCCGCCAGTTCCCTGGCCTAAGAGCTGCTCCCCAACAGTGTCCACTCAGAGGGGCCTCTTTCCTTGTCCGGGGCCTGAGCGCATAGGCTCCCTTGCTCCCACCAGCCAAGCCCATGCGGATCTAGGAGGTCTAGAAAGCCCAGGCCACGAGTACAAACATCAAGGGTGTTGCGGATGGGCCGCTCCGAAAAGCCCAGAGTCCGGTGTCCCGTGAGTGCGCGTGGTGACAGCGCCTCGGTCGTTGGGTTTCGGAGTGGAGAAGTTCCTCTGGCTGGCCTCACAGTTCTGTCTTTCAGGCTCGCACACCCAGGTGTTTTGTTGCAATTTACACTCCTTAGTCTCTGCTTCCCCTAAAGGTAGCTTAACCAACATTTGAGCTTGCTTGAAAACAAAATTCCAACCACGTTCCACGCCATCGGTGTTCTGGACTTACTAAAATAGATAGCAAGGCATGTCGTAGCGTAGGCTTGTGAAGCTCGGTAATTAACGTTCTCACTAAAGTAAGCGGAGGCGGGCGAGGATCCCAAACCGCCGGTGGCTGGACAAACCCAGCTCCGCTGGCTGCAGGCAGGAAGACGCTGGTTGTTAACCACAGCAACGCAGCTGAAGAACTCCGTGGACCGGTGCACGCGTCGATGCCGCGTCTTGGCTTGTGATTAGCGTTAGCAAATTACCCAAGATTATTGCATAATCTCCACCAGCTTGCTTTGATTTTTTTTTTTTATGTTGGAAATTTTGGGTTGTTGACAGTAGCCGAATTTAACTGGCGTTTTATTTGACCTCTAACTCTGTCCCCCTGAACTGTACAGAAACCACAAAATAAAACGTCAACAGTCGAAGTTTTACGTTTTTCGTCTGTTTGTTAAAAAAGAATGCTCTTGTACTCTGTTAGAGTCACGAGGCAAGGGCGAAGTCACAAGGACTGGGCTTCCACATTTTAAAACTTGAATTCCTGAACTGAAAGATAATCCAATGGAGAGGCGACTGTGATTCAAATTTAGGCATCAGCTGCACGTGGAGGGGCAGGGACAGGGGGTGAGCTAGTTAGACGGGGCGAGGAAAAATTCAAAAGTCCAGGGTTTGGCCAAACTCAGGAGATAGACGCTCCTTCCCAGGGACATTCCCAGGTGAATTAAGCCATGCACCTTACACTTTGGTTCGACATTTTCCTTTGAAATACATTTTTCCGTCTTGTAGTAAACAGACTCTTAAACATGTGTGCGGCCCCTCCCATCTGCAGGAGGTTGGTTGTTTTTTAAGTAGAGTTGGTCGCCATGAGACAGGAAAACACTCAACAGAGGAAAGCATTGGGGTCCCTCGAATTGATTTTAGGAATTAGGAGATTGGGGTGCCCAATTGGAGTGCTGACTCTGTTTAAATGCCCCCTCCCCTGCCCCTCTGCCTCTTCCTTGCTTCTCTGCCCCTCCCCTACCTCCCCTCCCTTAGCTGAGGGAAGTTCAAGAAAACTGAGGTGAAATGTTATGTGCATGGCCACGCCCGGAGCAGAGCAGGGGAACCTTCGCTTTGAGTTCACAAAGAGAAAGGCTGGAGCAATGGAATTGCTGTCCTCCTGCGCTGGAAAGTCTTGTCCTGAGGGAACCCAGACCCACAAAAGAGAGTAGCTCTGAATGCCAGCCAGGCAAGGAGTCCTAGGGCTCATCCTCCAGACTCTGCCACTGGGGATTGATTTATTTAAATTTTAGCGGTTTTGTTGTTGTTGTTATTGCTGCTGCTGCTGCTGCTGCTGCTGCTTTTGTTTTGATGTTGGTTGATTTTTTTTTTCTTACCTCACAACCTGATGAGGGGCTGGAAGAGAAAACAATCAGATGTTAAACCTGAAGAAAAGCTCGGGACCACGATGCTGGATTAGGAACGTCTTTTCCAGTTCCACTGTTATCCCAGAGTCACCTGTAAGAGCCAACCTCCAGAGTAGAAACAGTCTATGACTACAAGTACCTGCCTTATCTCCTTTCTCCCGTTGTAACTAGGACAACCCCCCCCATGCCTTATTGGAAAACTCAGTGCTGTGTGATTTCAAACAGAAATTGAACCCTTGAACTGCCAAAGACCATGAGTGAATTCAACCAGGGTGCAGTGTTGGTTTGGGGTGACACCTTTGTGGTTTCTATTTGTGTGGCAAAACACCGTGACCTAAATCAACTTGGGGAGGAAAGGGTGTTCATCGTACAACTGTCAGGTCACTGCGGGGAAGTCAGAGCAAGAACCCCAGGTAGGACCTGGAGCAGAGGCCACAGAGGAAGGCTGCTTACTAACTTGCTCCCTAGGACTTTCTTGGCCTCATTCCTTATACTACCCAGGACTACCTGCCCAAGGTGGCCCCACCCACAATGCACCGAGATCGCCACCCAGCAATCTTTAATCAAGAAAATGTGTATGGTTTTGCTCACAGGACAGTCTTGTGGGAGCATTTCTCAATTGGGGTTTGTTCCCCTTTCTCAAATGATGCTAACTTATATCAAATTGGCAAGATAATAATAATAATAATAATAATAATAATAATAGCAATAAACAACACCAACCATCGCGGGATCCTATCAAAATCTTTACATTATCTACTTGCGCAGAACATCTCATCAACCATGTGATGATAGAGGTTACTAGGGCAACACCTTGTTAGTTCACGTTCTAAGCTGGCTCAGCAGGCATTCAGGAGCCCACTGGGTATATCAGAGGTCGTCGTATACAGAAGAGTATATACAGAATACATATATAAACGAGTCGTATACACACAAGTGCAAAGGTGGATCTCCTGGCAGCCCTGTGGCAGTACACCCTTTACACTTACATGGATACTTTATAGAACAGAGTCACCTTTGAACTCTCCATCGCTCCATCTTGTTAGCAAGAGAATGTGTTGAATTCTCACCTCCTTTGATGTCAGATGGAGTGGTCTCAGGCAACAGTTTAAGCTAAGCTTTGAAGGGGTAAGAAAGCAGGGAGGTCTTTGACAGGGTCTTTGAGACAGAAAAGCAACATGTGGCTTGGTGCTTAGAGAAAGGCCTCTGTACCCAGTCACGCCATCAGTGTGCAATCCCAGCAGCCCTAGAGAACAGAATTGGAGCGGGGAAAGCACACAGGCCGAGAAAAGTTGGCTTATGTGTCGGAGGTCAGTGGGCAGTCAGAAACAGAGCAGGTGAAAATCATGGGATTCCGCTGACGCAGCAATGTCTACTGACCCGCCATGTTCCCTAAGGAAAAGCAATTGCGCCCGGTATGGTCGTGCTGCTTTATGAAATATTTAATTTAATAGGTCCACCAATAAAAAGGCTTCACCTTGAACATGCACAAGGCTGTGCTTCCCTCCCGTTTAGAATCTCAGCCACAGGTCTTGCATGTTGCCCATGGATGTACAATTTAATTTGCGTGTGCTTCAGGGCGGGGCTACGTATTCAGAGCAAAGGTTGGTACCAGCGTCTTCCTCAGCCGCTCTCCATCTTGCATGTTGATGTGGAGTCTCTTGGTTGAACTCAGGGCTCACAAGTCCAGCTAGGCGAGCCAGCTTTCCCAGGGGATCCCCTCTTCTTGCCTCTCGGGTGCTGGGGTCACAGCACCGCATGCCCTCCTACCTGACTTTTATGGGGTGCTTGATCTACAGACCAGGGTTCTCACAGCAAGTACTTCCTCTCCTGTTGTTTTCCCAGCCCCAAGTTTAGGTATTTTGTTATTGTTGTTGTTTTAGAATTATTTATTTTTAAAGTTTGTTTAATCTTTTTTTTAATTTATGTGTATGAGCATTTGCCTGTATATATGCCTGTAGGACACCTGTAGGACAGTGCCCTGAAGAACAAGAAAAGGGCATCAGATCCCCTGGGACTGGAGTTACACCCAGTTATGAGCCACCCTGTGGTTGCTGGGAATTGAATCTGGTTCTTTGAAGCTGGAGTGACAAGTGATTACCAGTCACCCAAGGTGGTGCTAGGAATTGAACTTGGGTACTCTGTGAGTGACGCACAGGTTCTTGACCTCTGAGCTGTCTCTCTGGCCTCTTGTGGGTTGGCTTTTTTTTTCCCCTTTCAATCTTTACTAGTTGCCCACATGCACAACTGAGGCTGGAAACCACTGCTTAGAACTTCCGTTTGCTCCTCAAGAGCCTAGAACATTCTGTGGTTGGTTATGGAAGCCATCTGGAAGAAGGGCTTTCCATCGGCCACACTAGGTTATTTTATGGACAGAACAGGTGATAGTTGGAAAGAGTTATGAAGTGGAAGCTCTGACCCTCCATGGCAGACAGGAATAGTATACACCCTTCAACAAGCACGTTCTTGCTTGTTCGTAGACTTTGTCTCCTCCACAACCAGAAGTCAGTAAAATTACCCGCATTCATCAAAGACACTCATAAAGCTTCAGCTTGGAAAAAATGTAGCTTTCCTTCGACAGGAATTGATTTTCAATAAGCAGAATTTAGTAGTAGGGAGACCATGTGATATTATTATCTTCAAAAGGATTCCAGGGATGGGAGTGTAGCTCAGTGGTAGAGTTCTGGCCTAGCACGGGTAAGACCCTGAGTTCAATCCCCAGCACAGACGGAAGGGAGAAAGGCAGTGTTTGTTTTCACAAGATACAAGGCTTGAAAATAGAAGACCAAAGCATTGCTTGAGGTTACAGACATTCGTATCATTGCACAGATGGAGATGCTGGTGACTTTTTGTCAGGCTGACATACACCCAAAGGCTTCTGGGAAGAGGGAATCCCTCATGAGGGACTGTCACTGTTGTCTTCCATTGTC
This sequence comes from Rattus rattus, assembly GCF_011064425.1. Classification (NCBI taxonomy): domain Eukaryota; kingdom Metazoa; phylum Chordata; class Mammalia; order Rodentia; family Muridae; genus Rattus; species Rattus rattus. The sequence goes on along the minus strand of NC_046157.1, from coordinate 53,328,868 downwards.
TTCATCAGTTGGCTTTTGGGTGTTCTGATTGTTTGTTGACACAGGAGGGCCCATCCCACTGGTGGGCAGGGGAGCCTATGATGTGTAAGAAAGGAAGCAGATCGAGCCAGGGCCCAAGACAGTAAGCACTGTTTCTCCATGGTTCCTGCTTCAGTTAAGGCCTCCAGGTTCCTGCCTTGAGCTCCTGCCCTGGTTTTCTCTAGGAACTAAATGGACCGTTTCCCTCCTGTTTGCTTTTGGTCAGTGTTTTAGTGTAGCCACAGAGATGCCAACTAGGACAGACATGTGGAAGATTAGTTTTTAAAGCAGGTCCATCTGTCCACCATCTTAAGCTAACCCAAGGAGAAAATTGAAATGCCGGACTGAAAACCAAGGTATCCTTTCTGTTCCCATGCAATTAGCCCTTTCCGTCTGGAAACTTCTTCGCTTTCCACTGCTGTGTCATGACAGCTCGGGATAACCGGCTCAAGGATTTCAAGGCCAAAGACATTGGAAATGTTTGGGGTTGGTGCTTGGGTTAAATAGAAGTGGGGTACCCTTCTCCTTTACGGTTAGCGTTCCCCATTGCCTCAGAAGATGAAGTGGGAATATGAACCCCAGCCCAGGTCAAAGGATACAAGGGCCAATCCACTCCCTGAACCCTATAGACCTGGGTTCCCCAAACCTCCTGTTCTCCTCTCCCCTACTGACTAGAGTCACAGGTGATCAAGAGATGCTAACTAGGACAGACCTGTTTCTGGCAAGGCAAAAGTTTCTTCCTTGGTTTTTCCCTGTAGGTGAAGGGAAAAGGGACCCAGGTTATCGGCTCCCACCCCAGGATGAACACATTGTTCTTGATTCTCTGGAAACAATCTGCTCAGGACCCTAAGAACAACTTCTCAGCACAAACGATTGATTTGCCCCAGAGGGACAAAGGGCAGGGAATAAGAGACAAAAACAGGAGACAGAGGATGAGGGAGAAGGGGAAGGGAACAGGGGAGAGGGTGAGGGGTATTTGTCCTAGAGGGATAAAGGACTGCCTCTGGACAGAGAAAAAACAGATGGCCATTTTTTTTTGGGGGGGGGGGAGAAACCCAATGTTTGGATAAGGTGTTTAATGTTTAATTTTAATTGTTAGGTGAGCAAAGGGAGCTTTTGATTGCTCCACTCCCATACTTTGATAGCTGGGCCTTGGTGGTCAGCCTCAGGAGGAAGGAGTGGGCAAATAAAGGAACCGACCTTAGAGGCTAGCTTCAGGAGTATAACCTAACTGGTTTTAGCAAGATAGATACCTGGGGAGAAGGGCAAGGCCTGTCAGAGATATGTTTGCCAGGTCCTGGCTGGTTAGAGTCCTTTCATCTCTGACCTCTGACCTTTTCCAGCCTCTCCATGCAGCCGTTGGTCTGGCCTCCAGAGTGGTATCCATGACCCCGCCTCAGGGCCAATCCCTTGCCAGCCAACCTGGCTGCAGTTGAATCACCTGGACTTTCTGTGACAGCCTTGTTCCCGGTCCCCAGGGAGACCCAGATTAGTGACAGGGAGTGGCAAGCCCTGGGAGAGGCTCTGATGGTACATGTTTGTCATTGAGGTTTCAGAAAGCAACTTTAGGAAGCAAAGCAGCAGTCAGCTGGCAGCCAGGACAGCAGGGAAGGAAGGGAGCGGCCATCGGGCTCAGGCCAAGGACTCTTCTTTAATGGCTCCCTTTCTGGGCTTTCATTGTGCTGACCCAGATAGGGACCATCTTCTCAGCACAGTGGGCTTCTCTTGTCACATGTTTCTCGCAAACAAGAGGAACTCTCCAAGAGGCTCCTCCATAGCGGGAAGCCCTGGCTGCAGCCAGTCCTCCAGGAACAGAGGCCAGATATGCCTGAGCTACACCCGGACCTGGACCTGGCACACAAGTCACAGGTGAGCAGGGGCCCAGGGAAAAGTTGAGCCCTAGGGCCCAAGAAAGACTACTGGGTCCCCAAAGCTGCTAGGCAATGTGGATAACTTTAAATTCTATAATACAGAGATTTGGAAGTGGCAAGATTGAAAAGACTCTTCCTTGAGTTCAGAAAGAGAGAGATGGAGGAAAACAGGAAGAGGGGAGGAGAAGGGAGAGGGGAAGGAGGGAGGGAGGGAGAGGAAGCAAGGAAGGAACCAGCTCACCTGGAGACGAGCAGACAAGGAGGAAGAGGATGATGGGGTGGGGCTGGGGGAGAGAATGGTTGGCTTCAGTTCTGAGATACTAGGAATGCAATGGATGGAAGGGGAACGAGCATCCTCTGCTCCTTGGAAGGCGTACATATTCCTGACCCTACAAAGACCTGAGGCAGTGGTTCTCAACCTGTGGGACACTACCCCTCTTGGGGGGCTTGAACGACCCTTTCACGGGGATCGCCTAAGATCATGGAAAAACACAAATATTTACACTAGCATTCATAACAGTAGCAAACTTACAATTATGAAGTACCAATGAAATCATTTTTATGATTGGGGGGTGACTACCATGATAGAGCCATGGTGGTGTTGCAGCTTTAGGATAGTTCAGAGCCACTGCTCTAAGCAAAGAGCCAAACACGAAATTGAGCTCTCAGGAGGGGATCATTAGATGCGTCCAACCCAAGTTCTTAAAAATCACATCAAGCAGATGAAGATCGGTGAAGGCTGTTTGGTTGGGTGATATTTTTCTCTACCCTGATCAATAACCAAAAGGACCTTGTACTGTCTTGTCTGCTGGCTCCTGGTGGAGTTAGTTGTGGGACCCCTCTGCAGTCCCGGGAGCTGCCTGTTAGGCAGAGGGAACAGTGAGCAACCCTCTGACTGCACCGGAGGGAGAAACATAAATCAGGCGTTTCAGCGCCCGTATTCATAGACCAGGGATTTCCCAGTGTTGGCGATGGTTTGTGTGAGGGACTGTGACGGCCCGGAGAGGCGCCTTTTGCATTTTGTCTTCATGATAACTATATTGTCAAGCAGATACACGTCGGTGGTTGATCATGAACTATTCCCCTGGAGGGTTTGAGGGAAGTTGTGCCCAGTGGGAGGACCCGATGGTACTCAAGAAAGAGAGGTGGGGGAGCTTCATGGGTTCCCACATGCCTTCACATTCTCTGCCCCATGAACCTGCGATTGTTTCTGAGCTCCACTGGAGACCACGTCCATCTCCCACGCTCCTTCTTGCTGTCTCCCTCTGCCACCTTGCTGTGCCGAGCTTGCCTTGATGACTGAGCATTGGCTCTCTTACTCCCTCTGCTCAGGAGGAGTGAGCTCAGACAGGCTACGAACTCTGGAGACTTAGCTGCTGTCCCAGGTAGGAACCCTGACAGGACCCAGCTCAGCCCTTGTTGGGGCATCTTGTCACAACACACAGATTTTTTTTTTCCCATTAGACAGAACGGAAACAAATGCATGGCTCTGTGTGCTGTGATGATCAGTCGCTAAGGAACAGCGTGGTACTCTGCATTTGCATCTGTTCTTGCCCATGTGCAGGGCCCACGTCAGCACCCAAGGGTGCCAAGCAAAGATCCGTTCGTACCAATTAAGTGTATAAAGTCCAGTTGGGTTGCTTGAGGGTTCTCTTTAAAAACTCCATGTGAGGCTCTGCCCTGTTCTCCTGGATTCCTGCTGACTGTATCTGAAGCCAAGCGCTTCTCTGAGGTGGCTGGAGACAGACTGTAGAAACCCCTCCTCCCCACGGTGACAGCCCCCCCCTCCTCCCCCTCCCCCTCCTCTGGGTGGGCCCACAAAACAATAGGTTCTTCAGAAGCCATCTGTTTGGCTACAAGCTGATCCTATGTCATTCTCTACCAGCAGAGCTCAGGACAGCACCAAACAGTCTCTACCGGTTTGTGGCAAGTGACACAAACACCAGGCGGGTGGCTGAAATCATTGCCTGAGTCATCTGCACATGGAGGATGAATGGGAGTCAGTCAGCTCAGGAGAATTCTGGCTGAGGGAGCTGGGGCTCGTCCCTGCCAGTGAGTCCAGGCAACCCCACTCAAGAGCCATGCCTTTGGCCAGCTCTCAGTGAGGGTCCCACACTTGGTGCCAGCACATGAAATCTCCAAGCAGGGATATATGTGGTCATGGAAGTCCATGAGTGGAACTCTACATGGTTTCCTCCACAGAACAAAGGAGGGAAGGAAAATGAGGTGGAGAGAGGAATGTGTTAAGCTTCAGACTTGGGAGTAGACCTGGCCTCCATGTTCTCCCAGCATTCCTGCCCCCAACCCTGAACTTTCCAACCCAGGGGCTGGGCTGCCCTTTCTCCAGAGGCTCTTCTGTATATAATCCAGACATTTTGGAAGTATCATTAAACTCCTCTCCCTCTCCTTCCTTTCCCTTTCTCTTCCTCTCTCTGTGCATGCTTTCTCTCTCTTTCTCTTTCCATCCCCTCTGTCTCCCTCCCTCCTAGATAGGTAGGTAGGTAGACAGACAGACAGACAGACAGACAGATAGATAGATCTGTCTTAGGTTGGATCATCTCACAGACAGAGAAATAACTTATCAGGATGGAAGGGTGAAGGAAGCAAGAAGGAGGAAGAACTTCAACATGGAAATATTAAGTTACTCAGGGTTGGGAGATGGCTCAGTGGGTAAGAATGCTTGCTATTCGTGCACAAGGATCTGAATTTGGATCCCCAGCATCCTCCAAAAACAAGGCCTGGCCATGTGTTGTAACTGGTGGGTGGGGACAGGCAGACACCGAGAGTTCACCACCTACCAAGCCTAGCCAACTGTAAGGCTCAGGCTAAGTGACACCTTATCTCAAGGAAATACAGTGAGCAATGATGGAGGAAGACGCCCGGTCCTCTGGCTTTTAGATATGTGCCCACATATCACACACACACACACACACACACACACACACACACACACACACACACACACACACACACACACACCACACCACACACACACACACCCACACCACACACATACACACACCACACACACACACACACACACCGCACACATACACACACACATACACACACACACACCACACACACACACACCCACCCACACACACCACACACACACACATACACACACACACCATACCATACCACACACACACCATACAACACACAATACACAATACACACACCACACCACACGCACACATATACCACACAACACACACAACACACAATACACACAACACAACACACAATACACACAACGCAACACACACATACACTACATGCAGACCACAGATTTTATTTTGACTTTATTGTACTATTATGATTTTATTACACATTTCATAATTTATTTAAAACAGCCAAGCCTAGTAAAGGAGGAAGAAAAGATAGAAATACGGGAAGCAAAGAAATATGTCACAAAACTTTTAATAGAAATTTACCAGAAGGAAAAAGGTAGCCAGGAAAAAGGTCTCTGTTTTGCTCAGCAACCTCCCCCTGCAGGGAGAGTTCAGTGGCTGGAACTCAAGATGAGTTTCAGCTGAAGTTGCCTCCACAGATCCTCCAACCCAAGGCCTTGTGCTCGCTAGAAGTGTTCTCCCTCCCACTTGCTAAATCCCTGATGCCTCTTTTGCTTGGGTTTGCAGAGTTGTTTTGTTTTGGTTCAGACTCATGAATTAAGTGAGCATTTCACCCTGACAAACAGAATGGAGTCAGAAAAGCATTGTGCTAAGTTAAATGTCCCCAGAGTCACACAGTTGGATGAGACCTGCTTGTGTTCTTTGGGTGTTAGCCAGAAACCAGGGCATGGGTTACGGAGTGTAGCATTTCTTTGGATACAAAACTGAAGAGATCTCCCCCAAAGCCATTTGTCATAATAAATATTTTATGGTGTTTAAGATAAAAATTGACACAAAAATATGTATGGGAAAAATATCAGAACTTTTCATATAGACAGTTGCTGATTTTTTTCCAAGACTCCTACGTGGACTTAACTGAAGGCAAGCCCCCCAAGCCTGCCTTCCCAACTTACCAAGGCCATTGCCAAGTCACCCATGAGGCCACTTCTTTCCCACTGGCCCTCTCCAACATTGGCCATGTAGGGCTGGATTTCTGGAGGCTAAAAGTATCTCCGAAATAAAAATTAGCCCCTGGTCAAGTTCAGATACCAGCAGATATTGTCCTTTCAGTCTGATGGCCAGTGTGGCGACCCCACCCTTGCAAGTATAGCTTCGTGCTTAGCAGTTTCCTTTGTAAGGAGGCCCAGGAAGGGCATTTAGCCAGCTGATTAGAGCTTCCAGGACACTGTTACTGTGGATGTGCTGGGAGCAAGCCCTTTGCTCATCGGCGTAGTGCATAGTGCAGGCTACATTGTAGCAGTCCTCTGTAAGGGAGACGGTCCCCTCACATTCAGCTCTTTCTTTTAGAGATCGACCTGGAGGGTCTTCTTGAGGAATGTGGAACCCAGTTATTTTCTGTGCATACTCCTCTTTAATCTAGAGGCAACAGAGGCTCCCACTGCCATCAAACATCTCCATGAACTGCTGTTTAGCCCCAGGTATCTGTTATTTATTGTAGGGCTGTTAAGCTCTTCCCTCTTTCTTCCATTCCTAGACAGTGTGGGATCACCTGGGTCTGACTGCCTGTGATGGGAGGCAATGTGAGTCTGGGAGGTTTTACATTTGAAATTTAGTTGCAGTGAGCCCTGAAAGCCCGCCCTGCCTCACCTACTTTGGGTGAAATAAGAGTTTTGTTTTCTTCCAGCAGCGTCCCTACTCCCATTTACTCTGCCCCAATCCTTGATCTCAGGGAGATGTGTCACCCAGATGGGGAGCAAAGGGTCCGTATTTAGTGGGGCTGTCTTCCGAAAGTTTCTGGGATGTGCTAATTGCCCTGCTTTTTTCTGATTTTTAAACTACTCTGTGAAAATAGCTTTTGATGGGCATTTAAAAAGGCATGCCTGGGCTGGAGAGGTGGCTCCATATTCAACAGTGGGTAATGTCCTTCTGGAGGACCTGAGTTCAAATCCCAGCACCTTCTTCAGGAGTTCAGGCTCACAACCACCCACATTCCCAGCTCCAGGGGATCTAACACCTCTGCTCTCTGATGGCGCCTGCACGAATGCGCACACGCCCACACAGAGATACAAACTCCTAAAAGTAATAAAAACAAATAAATAACAAACAACAAAACCAAAAGACATGCTTGGTGTGAGAATCTACCAATTCAGAAGATGAGATGCCTCCTCCTGGGAATGTTTTGTGCCCTTTCCAAGGAAAGATATTTATTAAGCTTGGTTTTGAAAGTTTCATTCATTTCATTGTGATTTTTACATTCACTTAGTGTGTATGTGCGTGAATGTGAGTGTGAGTGTGAGTGTGAGTGTGTGTGTCTGTGTGTGTGTGTGTGTGTGTGCGCGCGTGTTTAGGGTATTTAGAGTATGCATGTGGAGGTGAAAGGACAGCTTGCTGAAGTGGGTTCTCTCCTGCCACTGTGGGGGTCCCTGTGGAACCCTCTCTGTTGTCCTGCTTTGCAGCTCGCACCTCGACCCACTAAGCCCTTCTGCTGGTTCATCCCAGGTTCACATTTAAATGCATATAATCTTCAGAGAACTGATAAGGATATATAAATTGTACCCAGACATTGTAGGTCAAGCACCCTGTAGGACTCTCAGTGATTGGGAAATGTCACTCAGTCATAAGCTGGGACCTGGCCCCATCCTCCTCAGCCTCCCAGATAGGCAGCCTGTGGACAGCTGCCCTGAGAGGGCTGGCTGTTGGGTTTTGGATCTGTTGCTGAAGGAAACAGGGAGGTTCCAAAGACACTTCTTAATTTATTTTTGTCTTTTGAGATGGGGTCTCATGTACTCCAGGGATTGTGAACTGGTCCTCCAGTCTCTACTCCCAGCATGCACTACCAGGCTGTGTTGACACAGAGTTGCAGGTTGAATGCATGTTACAAAAGCGCTATACAAACTAAGTTACAGCCCTGGCCCCTGATAGTAGTTTTTTTGTTTTGTTTTAAAGAAATGCCTTCATTATTGTTTGAACATTTAAAATGATTAATTTTATTCATTGTAAAATAAATTAGACCATTTCAAAACAAATACAAGAAAGGAAAAAATACAGAAATGGTGTATAATTTTGGTGTTGTGAAAGGCCCTTGCTAACACGTATCATTTCCAGCCTCTTCCTCATCTTTATATAGATATAGTTAAGTACGATCAGCCCTCCGTATTCAGAGGTCCTCTACTCATAGACTCAAACAAACCCAGATACAGGATGCCTCGGATTGCGTCTGTGTTAAATCCACACACCTTTCTAGCCATTCACAAACAACACAGCACACAACTTGGCCAGTGCTCCAATTGGTAACAAACATTTTAGCATTTTGGAAGCCAGTGTGGTGTCCGCAAAGTACCAGCCAGCCCAGGAGTAATTTTTTTTTTTAAATGTAAAGATGGTTTATTGAGAAAAGGAAAGTACTTTTTTTTTTTTTTTTTTTTTTTCGGAGCTGGGGACCGAACCCAGGGCCTTGAGTTTGCTAGGCAAGCGCTCTACCACTGAGCTAAATCCCCAACCCTCCTGGCCACATGAAAATCAACTGTCACCCCGACAACTGAAGTCCAAGTTTCTGTCAGGGACTCTGGCTGGTAGGGGTGGTCATCAGCTGTGGCCACAGCAGACTCAGGTGGTCACTTGTGGAGGGGAATACTTGCCATGGGTGGTGGCAATTTTCCAAGCCACCGTCCAGGTGGGGCGGCAGCTGGTATCCAGTGGTGATGGCAGACTTTCAGCGGTGTCCAAAGTAGACTTTTCCAGAGCAGGATTTGAGACCAGTTCTTCCGTCTCCTTGTTGATTTGATGAGCTAATCAATCCCCCTCCATCAACTTCCTTTCTGCCAGCTGTACTAGAGCGAAGGACCACACCAAACGTTCACCTCTGACAATCAGGTGGGTTGCTGAGTTACATCCAAGGATGGGACCATCCCCCTGCAGCCCCTGCAGGTGAAAGAGTAGGTCTCAAAGAAGAGGCCACTTTACTAACAGGGACTGTCAAAATTGAAAGCCTGGACTCGCTTACATGTGGCTCTAAGTCCGTGGTAGCTCAGTTCCTGGAGGTCAGAGTTAGGACAACCTGCTGTCCGTGATTTTAATGGAGTGCTGATCAGCCTTAAAACTGAGAGAATGTTGTTATGTGTTCTAATAGAGAAGAGCCTTAAGGACCTCCACTGAGACAAGGAAAGATACTAACTGACAAACACTAAGGGTTTCTATTTGTTTGAGAGAGCCAGAGTAGACTGATCGAGAGGCAGCCAGCAGAACAGTGCCTGCTGGGAGCAGGGGGAGAGGAAACGAGCTGTTCCTGACCACAGCCCTGTGAGATGAGAATACTGAGGTGGATGGTGGTGTCCGGGATCCTTCCATCTGCATCTCCTCCATGCCACCGAGCTGTCCATTCAGACAGCAGTGACAATGGCAAGGTTCTGCGAAATTTATAACAAACCAATCTGAGTGCTATTCCTTTGAGGTGGTGATTGTGAGAGTTGGGACTTATTTTTCAGTCCATTGGCCATTAGTGCCCTGACCAGAGGCGGCCCTGACCAGAGGCAGCCCTGACCAGTCACTGAACACATTTGTAACATGACCCATTTTAAAAGAGAATTTAACTTTTTTTTATCCTGGGAGGGGTTTTTTGCATTAAAAAACTTCCTCTTTTTCCTCTCTTTAAAACTACACCAAAGCCATTGACTACAGCATTATTTCATATGTAAATTGTACACTCACAAAGTATTTTTTTTAAATAAAAAAACTATAAAAATAATTCAAATTTAAGAGTAATCACCACACAGGGGTTACTAAAATATCTTTTAGCATGTAGGAAAAAGGCACACCAAGAAATTTCTTCCCTTTTGACATCTAAATCTATATCTTATCTTTACTAATAGGTTGGCAGCTGAATTTCTCTAAATTGATAATAATATTAATCAACTGTGTTAAAGAATTTTAAAGAAAAACAAGATTGTATTTTGCAAACTCCTTGCTGCCTTACATCTAATAATAGCACTCGAAAACCTCAGCAACAGATGGACTTAGTAAAGCAAAGAAAAAAAATGTAAAAGATGCTAAGTTTCACGTTATGGATATTTTGTCAAAATAATAATAATTTAAACAAATCAGACACATCTAGTTCTTACTCCCAAAGAAGTTCTCTTTGGGGTGGAATCCAGGCTTAAATATAGTTTTTAAAACAACAGAGGCTCTATCCTGAGAGTGACTGTGCAAGTGTGGATCGACGAATTCATGAAGGTTTAATTTCAAAGACATACGTCTAAGGCACTCACTCTACCCCAGTGGTTCTCAACCTTCTTCCAACTGCCTCCACCCTTTAATGCAGTTCCTCCTGTTCTGGTGACCCCCGCCCCTCACCCCACAACCACAAAATTAGTTTTGTTGCTACTTTGTAACTGTAATTTTGCTAGTGTTATGAATTGTAATGTAAAAATCTGTGTTTTCAGAGGATCTTCAGCAACCCCTATGGTGGGGGGGGGTTTGCAACTCACAGGTTGAGAAACGCTGCTCTGTTCCCCCTGCCTCCAGGGCAGGGGTAGCCTGCAGGGTGTAGGCAGCTTGCCGGGGAGTGCTGTTGGTTTTAAATAAATTCACTGGCTACATATGATCGTATGATCGTTGGGAAACTACCTGAAAATTCAGATATGGAGGTTCTCTGGCAAAATGAGAAGATAAGCCGCAGAAGCTAGGTTCTGCACGGCAGGGGCAATTTCTGCTGCTCCGAAAAATCCCCTGAGGGCACAGTCTGCACTTCTCCACTCTCTTTTCTCCCTACCCCTTACCCATGTCAATAGCATTCGAGATCATTGGGCTCCTCATTCATACAACATATGAACAAGCAGGCCTGGGCGGGAACACCCGCTCTTCAGCCATATTTGTCTTATGTATATAGAGACGTACTGATGACCAAATAGAAAGACAGAACAGATATGTGAGCAGAGGTAATAAAAACAAACAATAATAAAAAAGCATTCTGCTATTCTCCTTCGACTTCCGGTCGCAGAACGACTTCAACTCCATCCAATGGGTGAAAGTCAAAACTCCTTTCTAGTTTTGGAGCATAGCGGGGATTTGTCCTGGAGTACCCTGGCGGGGCCGGGAGCATCTGAGCCCCAGCACGGGCGATATTTGATGGTACCCTTCCCTTTCACATTAAAGCATTTCTGATTATTTTAGCTGTTTAGGTAAAAAGAGGAGAAAATGAGGGCAAAGCGGGGCAGCAAGGACACGAGTACTGATTTTCTACTTTCTCAGTTGCTTCTCTCATAGCTTGGGTCCAGTTGCCTTCCTGGCTCACCCAGAGACAAAGTCTGAAAGCCCCAACCTGAGTCTGTGGATTTTAAACCAACATGGCCCCCAATCTTCTCTCTGGGCTTCCTAAGATCAGCACCACTCACAGCTAACCTGTGGAATATTCAGGAAACACTCATTACCTCTCTCTGATCCAATCTCCTATCACTTAGGCTGCCAGATGGGGAAGTCCCACGAGCCCACCCCAGGCTCCCAGTGGGTCCGGCTGCAACAGCTTCTTTAGACAAAGCATGCGTATTTATATCACAAAAGCAGACTGGATTGTGCAATGTCATTTCAACAACATAAACAGGCTCAGGATAGCACAACGTTGTCTTTTCAAAATAAGCCTGTGGCCCAGGAGTCTCATCCCCACGAGGAATTCTTTCTTTTTTTTAATTCCCAGATGTGCAGGACAAGGACGCTAAGGCTTCGAGAGTGCAAGCTGGTCTATTCCCCCATCTTTCTCTGACAGTTTGAGACTCCTCAAATGCAAGCCTACTACCCAGCGTGAGGGCTGCTCTCTGGTGAACTGAAAAGCACTTATCAGTTTGATAAGCCAAACCTCTGAGGACAGAGTGCCCCAAATAGCCCCACCCACTCCCTTGGCCTGTCACTCGAGGCTCCCTGTTCTGCTGTTCTTCAGGTGTCTGCCAGCCGGAAGTTCCACCTTCTTGGCCACTAGTGTTTCTCTTCCTCCCACCAGCCAGTCTGCCTCACCCACCGCTTACCTCATGCGTCCACTGTCATGAAACACACCCTTCAAGATTTCACTCAACTGCCAATTCCTGCCTCAGGCCTCACTGGGCACTGGGGGCAGAAGGACCTTTCTCTCCTTTTTACAGAGAAGAGCCCACAGGTAGCAAAATGGTTGACTAGACAGGAACTACTAGTCAATTCTTCAAGGCCATGGTGAGCATTTGGTAACCTCTGAGAATCAAGTTTTTACCACTGTCCCGCCATAAGTGCAGTGACCCTTGGGTTGACTGGTGGCTTTTTTCTTTAAATAATTTTGGAAAACAATTTTCAGGCATGGCACAAACAGGGTGACCTCAGTCAAAGCCATACATCTGTCCCTGAAGATATTATCCCTGAGACAATAATAAAACATATTACTTATCTCTTTATAACAGGAAAAATGAATACACACTAGAAAAAGAGCTTATATCAGTAATAAAAAGGCTTGAAACATTTGATGCATATTAGTTTGTTTAAGCCCGTGCATTGAGTGTGGATGTGTGCAGCAACTGTGCCATAGAATTAGCATAATGGTCAGAGGACAAATTTCAGGAACTGAACCCTTCACAGTCAGGGTTCCTCTTGCTCCAGCCTCTCTTGAAATATCAGATACTCTAAACACGAGATAAGGTTACATAGTTGGGATTATGTCATAGACTAGAATATGTGTAATTCTTGGGGAAATTTGTAAGAACATTAAATATTTTGGAAAAATGAACGAGGTGTAGGTGAAGTAGCCATGACCCCGTAGGGGGTTCCCGCCATGCCTGCAACTTGCTAATGGTCACATCTGTGTGACTATGCGACGGTTCTACTCACTGATTTCTTCCAGTGCATAGCTTCCAAATTTTCTGCAGTGAGAATGTATTCATATACATTTTAAAAGACAGCTAGAAACCCTGGTGCTGGGAATCGGTTTGCCCTTCAAATCTCCCTTGCAAAGACCCGGCCTGGTCTGATGCTCCCAGAATGTTAGCAGTGAGCCCCACCAGTAGGCACTGCCACAGACTGGAGTGGTGCGAGCCTGGGTACAGCCTCTCCCTGTCATGTGACTTCTAGGACGATGACCTGTCTGGCGACAGCTTTCCAATTAGACACTCTCAGCGCTTTGTAAGAATCTAACATGTTCCGCGGTCCCACTCATTCCCCTTTGAAAAGGTATAAATATTTAATGACATAGGAAAATATGTATTTCTGTGACAAAAGAACCTGATTGAGTGACTGCATCTACCTACATGTATTTTTTAATGCTGTATTTCTTAGTTGTGACAAATATCTTGTAATTACATAAGATGTTTAAAAAAAAAGCCAACAATATTCATGCTGGCAAGATGGCTCAGTAGGGAAAATGCTTGCCACCAAGCCTGGTCATCTGTGGTTCATCCTTGGAATCCACATAATGGGAAGAGGACTCTCCCACATGCACACACAGAACACACACATGCACACACACACACACACACACACACACACACCTGCACATACACAGGTGTACACACCCACACATGCACACATACCACACATACATGCACTGGCACACACATATACACCACACATATATACCACACATGCACACATGCATACACATGTGCACATACACATACATAGGTATGCAACACGCACATGCACACATGCACACACACTGTGGCAAACTGCAGCCCCTGCCAAAACAAGTGACTGAATGGACACAAGCAAATGTTTTAAACGTAAAGAAAAAAGCAACATTGAGTGACAGGCACATGCAAGCTCTCCGTCCCGTCTGCGTAGCTTTTTTATAAATCTGAAATTATTCCAAATAGAATAAAATTACATCCTTTAAATATTGCTTTAAAGTAGAACAAATACTAATCTTTAAAGTCATGTTTCTCAGTACCACTTATACCTGAGACTAATATAATAAATATTTTATAATATGTATATAATAAAATTCTTTGTACATTATGTTTTTATATTAATTTTCTATTAATGTGACTCGGCGTGTTCCTGTTGGTTAAACAGGGAAAGTGTATCTAGAAAATACACAGAAAGGGTTGGAGCTTTGTCAGAAATTCATGATGTTTTGGGTTTCATTTTTTTTTCCTATAGTTTTTCCGGGCTCTTAAGATTTTTCTGGCTGATTTAGTCAGTGGTAGAGCGCTTACCTAGGAAGCGCAAGGCCCTGGGTTCGGTCCCCAGTCTCAAAAAAAAAAAAAAAAAAAAAAAAGATTTTTCTATGGTACTGTAAGTCGGTGTTTACCTTAGCACATCCTGTATAAAGATAAGGTTAAATAAGATTGTTTCTAAAATCCTATAAGGAAGTTTAAACAGGCCACACAGATTTTCCAGGAGCTCCAATAACAGGCAGGAGGCTATGACTGCACAAAGCCCGGCTGAGCTCGAGATGCAGCTATGACTGCGTTCAGCTACTGTAGAAATTCTAGGTTCTATATGTGGTTAATGTGAATTAGATAGAAACAACTAATTATGCTCCAGGAGCCGAGAGTCAAATTGATAATGATAGCAGTCCTAATTTACCGTGATGGAAAGCTCAGTAAGCAAGGCCCATCTAATGAGAGGGTAACAGAAAGGGAAGCCCGTGTCTTTGTGAAGCTAAACATTAAAATTAGCCGTATCTATTACCGTAGGTGCAGAGTGTGGAGCTGGGAGGCGTTCGCTCAGCTGCTGCTCTCCTTGGAGAGCTCTTGCTAGGCCTGGGCAGCACTTACTGCAGAGAACAGGTGGAGGAGCCACCGTCAGAAACATTTTTTGAGACAGAAATCAAAAAGAAAAGAGTAATTTCGTATCTTAAAGCAACCAAAAAAAAAAAAAAGTGGCTCTCAGAGTTAAATCCCCCAGAGAAATAACAGTACAGACCAGCACAGACGAGGGCATCGTCATGGCAAGAGCAGTTGGCCCAGCTTCCGCAGCGATTGTGGAACAAGCAAGACAGACTCCCTGAGTCCTCAGACTTTGCCTAGAAACAAAATATTTAGTGCGTCGTTGTTTCTGTGGCAGGGTTTTCAGTGGAAAAGTAGTCCCGCTTGTCAATCAGCTAAGTTCCAGGGGCTAATAGATTCCGGTGTTTGGGGTTGGGGAGGGGGTGTCAACACAGAATTTAATTTAACATCTCACAATACATCCACATGCCCAGAAAATGTGGACAGCTTCATAGGGCGCAGTGAGGCAAAGAAGCAAGGCCCAAACGGGGCAGTAATGTATAGGAGAGAATAGTTGTAATCAGCCCTTGTGAATTGGACAGAGGGCTTGGAGATGAAGCAATTACCAGCCATCGGGGATTAATAGTGAAGTGTGAATGCCAAGCTGTATATGTTAGGGGCAGAATATGTTGCCTATAGAAAACAACAAAGGACGTTTCTTACTATTAAGTGAGATTAAACGTAATGGCCTGATTTAATCACAAAGACAGAATTAAATTCAGATGGCGACTTCAAAGTGGACACATGAGCACAGGCCACAGCTTGCATTTACATATAGCTGGTATGGCTTGGCCTGCCACACAATAGGATAAAGTTTCTTTGGCCACTTAAACAATTTTCTATTCTTCACTTTTCTTTCTCCTCCTTGAACACTCACTGTATTTATTCCCCGGTGGTGTTTAGCCGGTGAGAAGGAGCTGGGAGTTATTTTTATTCACGGATGCTATAATTTTTAATTCTTTCCAAGTATGAAAAAAGTCTGAAGAGGTCAATGAGATCAGAGTAGTTTATAATCAGATTGGTACCCAAAGAATCAAAGAGTGAAGTGTGAGGGGAGAGACAGAGACAGGGAGAGAGACAGAGAGAGACAGAGAGAGAGGCAGAGGAAGAGGGGAGGAGGGAGAATAAAGAGGGGAAGGCGGAGGGAGGGAGGGAAGGGTGGGGGAAGGGCAGTGAGAGAACGCAGTAGCCAAATTGTATCCCACACAAGCATGAGAACCTGAGTTCGGATCCCAGCACTCGTGGAAAAGCCAACTGTGCACACAGTTATAACCCCAACACCGGGTGGGCGATGGTGGTGATGGGGACAGTGGGGTAAGTTTGCTGACCAGTCAGGAATCTGAAATCATTTGAAGCAATCGCAAATAATGTTCTAGAGCTTCAGGTTAGGCAGAGAAAGACACTGTGGCAGGTTCAGAGATCACATGGGAAACATCCTCTCAAGTAGAGGATTGGATCTAAGTCTAGGTGTATGTGGAGTCTGGGACGGAAGGAGGGAGGGAGGGTGTTTTAGAAACCACTGGCTGCTTATCTCTGGATAGCAGTGGGCAGTGGGGATTTATCGAGGTGTATGTGTGTGTGTGTGTGTGTGTGTGTGTGTGTGTGTGTGTGTGTGTGTGTCTGTGCGTGCATATAAGCTTTGATTTTTCAAAACCTACTTTAATAAGAATTCTTACATGCTTCAACCTCCCTTCTAGCCCGCTGACCACAGGTAGGGGAGAGTAAAGGTTAATAGGAAACAGAGGATATAGGCCTGTTTAGAAATAGTTCTTTGGGGGTGATGCCAAACAGGAATCAGTAGCAGCAGTTCAGTCCTATCAGCAAACACCTCACCTCAAGGCTCCATAGAACCAGCCGGAGTCTGCGGAAGCATTGAGGAGCAGCTGGAATACCACCGGAAGTTCTTCAGCACTTTTCTCTCTATGACGTCACCACAAGAAAAGACCAGTGAAGACCAGCAAGGTGTTGCAAGTGGAACTAGTGCAAAAGCACCATACACTGTCTGCTGGGTTATACTAGTACTCTTTCCATACACCATGTGCCCTGTCACACGTCTGCCTCAGCAAAACTCCTCTCATAAGGCAGCTTCCAGGAAAACATTACACAACACAACTGGGCCTCCAAAGAAACCAGAAATTTCCACTCCATGTATGTGTGTATATGTGTATATACACATGTGTATACATGCATGTACATGTGTGTGTATATATGTGTGTGTGCATACATGGGTGTGCACAGGGGTCTATGTGCATGTGTAAATGTGTATGTGTGTGTTCCTGTGTACCAGTGTGTGTGCATGGGTGCATACATGCAAGGCAGGTCAACCACAGCATTCCATAAGAACCCTCCACTTCGGTTTTTTGAGACAAGGTCTCTCATAGAGACCTGGTTCTTGCCAATTAGGCCTGGTTGCCTGGACAACAAGCCTCAGGGATACTCCTGCCTCCTCTTTCAGGGCTGGGACACAAACACACATCACCACACCCAGCTTTGTATATGGATGGATACTTAGACTCTACTCTGGCCAAGCACATTACTGAGAGAACATCTCCCAAGCCCTGTGTTCACTCCCCTTCAAGATACCTAACTGATTTCTTATAACTAAGAAGAATCTATTTTCTAATCAGAAAAGAAAAATAGTTTTTTGTTTTTTGTTTTTTTAGCAATAGAAGATGAGTTCTTCTGAGGTCAGGATAAGACCCACCACCACCCTCAATCCTTCTATTTGTGGGCACTCTAATGTGTAATTACTTCAACCCTCAATCCTTTTATTTTATAATGTATAATTACTTCAATTATGAAGGGAGGGGAAGCCTCAAAAAGTCAGCACTTACAGGACATAATCAGAATGATACCAAAAGAATGAAGAGAGGAGATGGGATTGGGGAGGGGACAGAGAGAAGGAACAGAGAAGAAAAGAGAGGGAAGACACAGGGCAGGGGGAGAAGATGACCTCAGAGAGAAGAAGCAAAGAAAAAGATAGATGAGTAGAGGGGAGTAAAGAAAAGAACAAACTTTGTATGGAAATGTTGCACCAGAGAAAAGGGAAAATAAAAGATCACAGAGTTGGAAAATGACTCAGTGGGCAGTGTTCATCTTGCAAACGTGACGATTCGAGTGTACTCTCCGGAATCCACAGAAACATTCCAAGTTTGGGAAGGCCAGATTTGTAAGCCCTGCCCTCAGAAGGCAGAGATGAGTGGGTCCCTGGAACTCATTGGGTGCCCAACCTGGGGAAGGGGAAGGAGGAGAAAAGGGAGGGGGGAGACAGAAAGACAGAGAGATTGAGACAGTTTGGGTTTCCAGATAAAAACCAACATAGAAGTTAATCATGCCAAGATTTCTTTCTAAAGCAGGGGCCATGGAGAAACCCTGCTCATTGGCTTGTTCTTCGTCATGACGACAGGGCAAGCTGATATCTCAGTTGTGCTTCCTTTTCCCTAGTATGAGTCAAGTTGATTAAAAAAACTAACATTCCAGCCCCTAAGACGGGGCCAGCCAAGTTAAAGTTAGGCAAAGCTAGATCCCGAAGATGGAGTTGTGAGCGGTGGAAATGGTCCACCATCATCGCGCCTAAATCACCGAGGGCCTGCTGTGAATGTCGAGCTGCAGTAACGAATTCAAGGGACGCGCTTCTGTCCTCATGGGCTCATATCTTACCAATGTCTGAGGGCTGCGGGCGGGACAGATAGTAAGCAAAAAAAAAAAAAACCAATGGGGAGCATGAAAATCAGGAAGTGTTGGCATGGTCTGGGGTGCTGCTGTAGGGAGACTGTCACACAGAAGGTGAAGAACAATCAGTAGGTGTCAACCAAATGAAGTGCAGGCGCATGCCCTGTGGTGTGGGGAAGCCCCGCCTGGTCTAAGACGATGCCAGTGAGGGAGCTGGCACCGTGCACTGCAGGATCAGCTAAGGACACGCCTCTCTGATCCAGGAACTGTTGGGACCACAGTGGCGAAGCCAGACTCCAGCTGGTCCTCTGAAGACTCTGGTCTTGGGAACTGTGACACAAAGAGTGTCTTATTTAGCTCAATGTCATTTTAGTATGGATTGCACAACCCGAGGAGCCACTCCAACATTATCTCAGCGATCTGTAGGTTTGAGGCAGAGGTTGGAGCTCACCTTGCATATGCCCAGTGCTGAGGAAAGCGGTACGCAAGGCTCCCCAGCTGTGGTTCACCGGACACAGGAGGTCTGAAATCCTTGCACCTTGGACTCACTCCAGACCAACCAATCACCCTTTGGGACTTTGTGAGAGGAGAACGAGGAATGGGGAAGGGGAGGCAGCAATCAGGTAGTGAATTAAAAACAAAATCTGCTAAAGTGCAGCCAAGTTCCCGGAGGGCAGAGGGCGGGCCCAAAGCCCCCTGGGAGTTCTCTGTTCCTCCAAGCCAGAAAGGCAGCAATGACAACCCCACCAAAGGCTTTCCTTTAGCCAGAGAAGGGAGAAGCAGGCAGAGAGGATGATATCCAAATACCATGTGAAAAAAAGGGGGGGGGGGGACTACAAAATGCAGACGGGACCTGGAAATTCCTAAGCCCACCAATGTTTCAGGTTTAGTGATTTTTTTCCCCAAAAAGTATTTGAAACAAACCCAGCCTCAAGGCAAACAGACCCCTCTCCCATCCCCCACTTTATCTATGTTCCGGGTGAATACCCATGGTCATTCAGGATGGGTGGGGGAGATTTCTCCTCCTCCTCCTCCTCCTCCTCCTCCTCCTCCTCCCTCCTCCTCCTCCTCCTCCTCCTCCTCCTCTTTCTCTCTCTCTCTCTCTCTCTCCTCCTCCCTCCTCCTGGTCCTCAATCTTGCACCAGCAGGTAGTTTTGGTGTATGTGTAGATCCCACTTCCTGACATCTGGTCAAGCAGTGCCCCCTCTGCCTGACTCCTCTGCCCTCTGTCCCTCCCTTCCCCACCCCTCTCTTGTTCTGGGCGGTAGGGTCAGAAGTGCTCCACAATTCAACGTGGGAAGTCTCCCCAGGAAGTGCAGGCTCATAAATCTCACCCAACAAGAGGCGCCCTTCAACCTCTGGCTTGTTAGGAAAACTCCTCACTGCTAATTGCTGGTGGGCAGTGCTGGGGAGGCCAGGGTGCAGGTGGGCAAAAGCTGGGGTGGGAGCAGAGCATTTGGAGCCCCTCTTGTGCAGTGTCTCAACTGCATGCTTGGGTGGCTCGGTCTTTCTTAATTGCTCAGCTACATGACAGCCCTTGGATGCTCACCCTGTCCTTGTGAGCAAAATCCACGCCCAAGGACACATTTGGGAGGGGACGGTAGTGATTCTCATTGCTTTGGTAGCATGTGTCAAGCCCCATCTGGATGGTCTAACCCTGGAGTTCAGGCCATATGTTCATGAGAGGCAATGTTTGGGTAAATACCAGGATGTAAACAGTACTGTGTTAAGTATCTTGCCATCTGAGTGTGACTTTGCTATCTAGCAAAATCAGACAGCTAAAAGCTACGGACCAGGGTTCTTAGCCTGGATCTTACTGTGTGACCCTGAACCAGTCACTTGGCATCTCTGACCTTCACTGCCCACCATGGAGTAGGGTTTTTAGACAGACAGGGTAGGTGTGGCTCTAAGTCTTTACATGTTCATAGCATGCTCTGCTCGTAGCCTTCAAGCCCCACCCTGTGCAGCAGCAAAGCAGATGGCGGAAGAAGGGCCTCACTGGTCTTTGTCCTGCCAGATTTGCCCAAGGAGCCAATTGATAGTAAGGCTTGGCTGGAAAACCTAAGGAACTCAGCCCAGATCTAGAAAAAGAGGCTGTCCAGTTCTACCATGCCTGCCTGCTGAAGTTGCTCTGCACCCAGGGGTTTGAAGACTGATGAGGACAGTTGTAACCATGTATCTGCCACACAGGTTCCTTTAATGGCGACCGGCTGGGTAACAATGTATCCACACAGGTTCCTGTACATCCATTAACTTGATCTCACAGCCTCCGAGGTGGGTCCTCTCTTACAGATGGGTGAACTGAATGGCCGGAAGGTTTAGTCTTTTACCTATGATCACATGACTGTCAAAAAGCAGAGAAGTGAGGTGAGAGGTGTCCCACACTGGTAAATTGCTTGCCTAGCATGTGTCCCCCCAACACTGCTAAAAATACAGGGAGCCATCCCCGTCAAAAAAGTGTCCCCCTTGTAAACAAGAGGACCAGAGTTCAAATCCCAGAACCCAGGTGGGAAGGGAGAACTGAGTCTCCAGAGCTATACTCTGGCCTCTGTGCATGCCCGACACACACACACACACACACACACACACACACACACACACACACACACCTGCACAATATGCACACACAGCAAATAAATAGTTTTGTTTGTCTTTAAAGCTGAACATGGTAGTAAGAATTTGCAGTTCCAGGGTCACAGAGGTAGAGACAGACAGATCTCTGGGGTTCACTGGGCAGCCTGACCTTATCTGTGAGTCTCCAATGAAACACCCTGTCTCAAAAGACAACAGGAGTGACACCTGAAGAATGACAAGTGGAACTCTCCCTGTGCACATCCAGCACATACACATTCATACACACAGATGCAAACACACTACACATTCTCACACACACTCCAAAATCACAAGAGACTTGAACCCCCACGTGTGTGCTCCAAGCAGTGCTCAGAAAGGCAGAGTGTGGACTTCCCCATGTAAGGGAGACTGGGGACGGTCGAGACATCAGGGGGAGCAGCAAGCCCAGAGCAAAGGGCAGGAAGGGACAACAGGCAGGACAAGGGGCCCAGGCAGCTGGCATTGTGGCCCTAGAAGAGCTGATGTGCCTCTCTGGGGCGTTCTGTCTCCCTTGAGCTTGACTCAGATTTTCCACTATGTCCCAGACGAATCCTCCTTGGACAGCTTTGGAACCTCTCAGGGGCTGCGCTCCACCTAGTGACTCTAGGTTGTATAGGGTGTCAACCCGACAAAGTTCACCCCTCAGAACACAATCCACCTAATAGGCCTGAATCATTTGCAACAAACGTAGACCCGGGTCTCAGCGTCCCCACCCGACCCCTGCCAAGGTGCACAGATGGTTTTCTGTCAAAAACAAAGAGCTCTTGAAAGAGATGTGATATTCAGATGGCACATTGTGGGGTTTTGATGGATGCCCTTTGCCTGAAATGCTTGCACACTGGGGGCACGCAGAGGAGGAAATGATTCTTTGAGATGACTGTGGGGAGAATTGTCCCAGAGGCTCCAGGGCATGTCACCTCAGCCATGGTTTCTGCTTTGAGCGTATTTTGTGTTTGTCTCAACCACTTTGAGGAAAAAAGGCTTTCTGTGGGCTCATGTGCTTAAAAAGGTTCTTGGCCAAGTGTGACTGCACAGGTCATTGCTATGTTTGGGTGAGCCTCTAGCTCTGTCTTCCACACCAAACTCTGCTTCCCCCACCCCCATTTGTCTGTCTGTCTGTCTGACCTCTGGCTAGATTATACCCCTTGTCTCGTCAAGGTTAGCTGCTATTCCCACGCCTGAAGCACATGCATTCAAGAGGGGGCAAAAAAAAATCTGCCTGCATGGCTGGGCAATTGAGTGGGTTGATTGGAGCCCATTGCTCCGGATGGGTAACTTAAGACTCCTCCAATCCATGAACACTTAGACACCCCCTTGCCTGCATAATGAGTCAGGGGAGGGCTGGCTTGAGTCCTTGTCTCCCGGCTGGAGTGTGGGTCCATGTAGTTACAATATTTTTCTGAGGATATTTTTCTCATAGGATAACGCACACACACACACACACACACACACACACACACACACACACACACACACACACACACACACAGTGTATAAGGGCTGCTGCTCTCTGGGAAGAAAGACATCAAGATTGCATGGCCTCAATACCAAACTGGTGCAGATCCAAATTTTCCCCAATGAACAGGCAAAGTTTTGAATTCCCTTTGGCTACTGCTGAAAACCTCCTCTCTTCCTGGGGACTGCAGGAGGCTCAGAAGGGGTGGCTGGGGCAGAGCACTGGGCACTAAACTTCATCCTGGCTTTGCATAAAGGAAGAAACCCCAAAATGCAGGGGGGGGCGACTAAATTTAATTGGCTAGCAAGCAGGATTCCTGGGGCCTCCTTTCCCAGCTTCCAGAGAAGGATTTAAGAAGGGACTCTTCCCCGCCCCCAGCACCAAGAAGAAAGGGTGTGGGGGGTGGTAATCCAGGTTTGGTCTGGCCCAGACAAATGACACGCAGAACATACAGTCGCTTTGCACACGGCTTCCATGTGCTTCCTTGGAAGTGGAAGGGGAGAGAAGAAGGCGGGTAAGGGGGTGTAGAAAGGGGGCACCAAAAACAACTTGCTGTTTGCATATGGTCGGGCGAAATCTGTTTTGTCCCCGTCACTGTGCAGAATGTCAGTAGTGGGCACCGTGTCGTGACAAGTTTCTTTCTTTCCTTCTTTCTTTCTTTTTTTTCTTAAGTTAAGCTAAGCTCACCCCAAGCCTCGGCCCCCCGAGGTCCTGCAGCTTTAATTGTGTTCAGTATGATCTGACGAACAATATGTCTTGATAAATGTGAATGGAGATCCAGCGCGCGGCTCCCCTTGGCACTGCCGCAAAGCCAGGCCTCGCTTTAGTGAACCCGTTCAGGAATGTGGGTTAATTCGGCCGACCCTTTTTACCCCCACAGCTCTGTTTTTGTGAGGTTGGCAGAAACTGACACGTTTTCTTTTGCTTAATTAAGTTGTTCAGTAGAAGGCTGGTCAAACAGTTGCATCTACGTGGGGAGTCTGGGGATGCGCAGAAAGCCGTGGGCGTTTCCAACATAAAAAGGGGGATTCTGTTATTGTTTGGGTGTAGACGGTCATTTTTTCAAAGTTACTGCTGCCTGAGTGACCACAACCTTGTGCAGAGCCCTGAAAGGACGTTAAAGCTGCTTAAACACAACCACCTTGGGTTCCAAAGTGTATTTCTAAAGAGAGAGAGAGAGAGAGAGAGAGAGAGAGAGAGAGAGAGAGTGCAGGGCACTAGAAGAGAAAGAACCAGGGCGAAACGAAGCAGTGGCGTTTGTGTGAAACTTTATTCCATTCCAGACTTTATTTTATTTGCGGCAAAGCAGGGGCCCATTTAAATAAAGATCCTAGGGCCGGGTAAGGCACAAACTCTCCCCTTTTAGTCAAATAAGACTGGTAGCCAAGGGGCTTGCCTTGGCACTGAGCAGAAAAGTGGCTCTAGCCACCTTGTACCAGGCACCAGGGCTGGTGAAATCCATCCCCGAGCTCAGCCAGTGACATTCCTGCCTTCGTTCCTTGTTGATGTTATGACAACCACAGACAATATGGGTCATGGGTATTCAGGGTTACTGGGGATCCGATTCCAGGCAGGCTCCCACCTACTCCTCTTGCCGTTTGGAAGCCTCTAATGCATCTAATTCAAATTAACTTTATCATCCGCATGCAGCAGGTCTCAAACCCATGTTCTGCAGGTATTAGTTGGTGGCTAGAGTTTTCCTTATAGCACATGCTATGTGATGCCATTAAGAAAAGGCATGTGCCTAAGAAATGGGTTCTATTGCAAAGTGACTGAGATCTACTCTATGACCTTGGGTGAGTTCTTTTCAATGCCTTTGTGCCTCAGTTTACCCATAGCAGCAGCTGTCTGATGGTGTTTATAGAGCTTGTTCCCTGTCTCCCTCGGTGCGTCTAAAAGTCCCACAGATTTCACAAGCATTGATCACAAGCATTATATTGATCAGCGATGCAATTTTCAAGTTATGAGCCCCTTTTCTCACCGAGAACTGCACATCTGAGTTGGGGCTCTCAGCTGAGGCCATTCTGCCCGCTATGGAGCAGTACGCACTGACTTTTCCTCCTGGAGCTGGAGAAGACCACATAATAAGATGTCTTCGGATAGTTTCCCTATGATA
This sequence comes from Rattus rattus, assembly GCF_011064425.1. NCBI lineage: Eukaryota > Metazoa > Chordata > Mammalia > Rodentia > Muridae > Rattus > Rattus rattus. The sequence goes on along the minus strand of NC_046157.1, from coordinate 53,304,329 downwards.
CATCACTTCTTTTTAACATACAAGGAGGAGTGAGCTGATCATTTGATGGATTTAAACTGTACAGATGGTAAAAGGGTCTTTACACCAAAAATCATTTATTTTGAGCTGTAGCCCAGCCCCTAGAGTGTTGACTATAAGTAATATCAGACATTTACCAGATACCGCCAGACATTGCCAGAGCTCTTCCTATGCCCAGAATGTTCAGGTTCCCACCCTCCAAAGCATTCACACACACATGCATGCACATACATTCACACACATACATATATGCACACACATATACACACACATTCATACAATACGTGTATGCACACACATACACACATACACACATTCACACATTTTCACACACACATGCATGTACTCACATATACACATTCACATGCATGCACACACACATGCATACACATGTACACACATACACATTCACACATATTCATACACATGCATGCACACACATGTACACACATACACATTCACACATTTTCACACACACATGCACACACATATACACATTCACACATTTTCACACACACATGCACACACATATACACATTCACACATTTTCACACATGCACACATATACACATTCACACATTTCACACATGCACACACATATACACATTCACACATTTTCACACACATGCATACACACATGCACACACATATACACATTCACATATATTGACACACATGTGTGCACACACATACACACACATATACACACTCACACATACTCACACATGCACACATGCACGCATGCACACATAATGCTAACAAATGCATGCAAACACACATTCATACACAGTTGCATGTGCACACTCATGTTCCAAGGTCCTCCCAGTCTGTCTATGGAAGGCTGGAGTTAGAAATTCTGGTGTTGTGTGTAAGAGCTCTAGACAATCTCGGGTGCCAGTCCTCACCATTCACTTTGACACTGTGCCCCTCTTTTGCTATCTGCCCTTGCATGACCCAGGCTAGCTGGCCCACAGGCTATTCTGTCTACAGTTCACAATAGGGTCTAGCCTGAGGCTATGGACAAGCTACTGTGTAGTGCTTATTTGGTCTGCAGGGATTTGAATCCTGGCCCCAGTGCTTGTGTGGCAGCACTTTCTCCACTGAGCCATCTCCCGGGATCCCAGAAATTCTGTTCTGCATAACCATTCCCAAAATGACTTGCTCTAGAGAACCAAAGCCCAGCCACGCAAAAAGTTACAAGTGCTCTCTCCAGATCTGGTGGCTAACATTAAGGGTCTGTAGGATGCTGATCTCTGATACTCTCCCCTCAGCAAGGACTAAAGGAAGAAGGCACTGGAATCCAGGTTTGTTCCAGTCTATGGCTGTAGGACCGTGATGATGATGTTGCCTGACTTATCTTCAAAAAGGCAACACTGAACCTACACACCCTCACATAGAACTCAGAAGGAACAGCTGTCCGACCAGTGCCAGTGTCTCTTAGAGGACCGTGAGAGGCCAGTGAAGGCCTGAGCAGATGGGAGCTGAGATGGCGACCGGCAAGTGTCTGCGAGAGTCCTGCCACCTGGCACTCTTCCCACAGTCTGGAGGTGGTGTGTGCGGCTGGTGATCTGATTCCCACTCGAGGCAGCAGGCCCTCTCCTCATCTCGGATTCTCTGACAGCCCGGGCAGATCTCTTGCTTTGGCTTTTTAAAATCCAGGACACATTTTCCCTCAAAGTCACCAACTTCCAGCTGCCAGGGAGCTGGCCGTTCCCTCTGCTGCCCCACCGCTACCATTATGTCTCCACATCCAGAGAAACAGAAGGCCTTCCTCCGTGTGGGCAAGCCCACAAGAGTTCGGAGTCTGCATTTGGGTCTTGGGACAGAGGGGAGGATTCACAAGAGCTGGCCAGGAGCCATGCCACTATCCCGGCACTTGCGGCACCACACGGAGCTGTGCGGCTCCTAGGGACAAAGAGGGGTGTTTTCACCAGTCCAACGTTCTGCTGACAAATGCATAATAAACTGACAGAAAGCAGCATTTCAAACCCCCCAGTTACAGGGGAGGCCAAGCCTGAGTGGAGATGGTCACTTTCTGCAGGTGTCAGGCCAGTGTCCCCGCATTTGCATGCATTTGCATAGACTGTCAAGCAGTTGGCTGCCTGAGAGTCTGAGGAGGTCTGGACACAGCCCAAACCTGTCAGTGGCTTTCTCCTTGCCAGTCAAGGTTGGCTTTAGCTGCAATTAAAACAGGAAATGAATACTTCTGACATTGCAATAGACCCAGCCACAGCTGGGCCGAGTTAAATGGAAAAGTGTGCTCTGTTTAGAAAGAGAAGGTGTGCGCTCAAACAAAAGAAGAAGAAAAAAAGAAGTGACTGGTAGTGGTAAATGCTGAGAACGACACCAAACACAGTTTTTCCAAGAAAGACCAACATGTCGCAATTCCCCCAAGCCTCTCTGTTACGGTCAGGGGTGTGTGGGCTGCTCACCGCCTGATGGATACTGAGTTGCCAAGCAAGAAAACCGTTCTAGACACTGCACCTCCTTTATACAAAGCACTGGGAAGAAGCCACTCCTGCAAGTGAATTTCCACAGCACGCACACTGCGCTGCTTGGAGTTGAGGGGGTGAGAAAATTGAGGAGCCTGTTGTTCCCCCACTGCACGGGCACAAGGATTACAGATCATATTAGCATACGGACTGTGGTGGGAAAGAAACAAAAAAAAAAAAATCAGGGCTTCCACTACTGTAAGTGTGAATGGCCTCTCAGGATGGAGGGCGGCGAGGGAAGAAAGCCGGTTGAGAGGCAGCAGTTCCTTTTAAGAATATGTGGGATTTCTAGTTTCTGAGGTGCTGTGTTATAGCAGCTTTAAGCAAGACCTAACAATTTGTTAAATACTTCATCTCCAAACAGCGGTGGGCACTACAGTTTCATGGGCAGCAGATAATAGATTCTGTTTATTTGCCAACAATACCAACACTGTTCAGTCCCGGACTGCAAGTGGCTGAGCCATCTGGCTCACATCTCCACAGTAAAACATTGTCCGTGACACAAAAAATGACTACATCCCCAGGACAAACTAGTGTGACCTCTAAATAAAGCCTTCCTCTGAAGCTATGATATCACACTGCACAGGGGACACCGGCACAATTGAATCTGGTCACCAAAAGCCCAAGCGAAATAGGACTATGTAAATGGGATTTCATAGGAGACGTTTTGTCCTCCGTGGCGAACCATCGAGATCCGTCCACAGCACTGAAACATCTTTTTCATTCACCCTGAGGACAACAGTGCGGTTCTTTCTGGGGGGTTGGCAGTCCTCTTTCTCCGGCCCCAGGCCGAGGAAGCACACATCCGTGTCCCAGAGGCGGCACCTGCAGTCAGTCTCTGCTTCCAACAACATGTCACTGAAGGCCCCACCTGCACCAGCCCTTTAGCCGATATTTCCCGAACAAACAAGCCTTTCTCTAGCCTGCCAGGGAGAGAGCCCAAGTTTGCCAGATTCTTCACAGATAGCTGAACAAGTCACCAGCAGCCTTGAGCCACCTGAATGCCCACACTTCATGAGGCAAACAAGTGTGTGTGTGCGCGCACACACACACACACACACACACACACACACACACACACACACTAGCGAGAAGGGCTGTCTCAATGGAAGAAGTGTCATTCTCCAGAAAAATCTAATTTCTACCACCAACACTTTTGTGTTGATGTGATGGGGAGTTTTCATTATAGAAATGGGAAATGTCGAACAGACCCAAAAGCTGCCTCCGCTTATACGCCTAGCTCTGTTTGCACTGTTTTGAGTTTTAGGGGCAAATACACGAAGACATAAAACAACTTATACAAGGGCTGTCTCATCAAAGAGCATCTCTAAATACTTTCTCTATGCAAAACGGGCCATTTCACAGCCAGAGCCATCTAAGGTGACAACAGGAACAAAAGCATCATGTTTGGGCTGGACAGAGGAGGGTTGAAATCTCCTCCTCCTCCTCCTCCTCCTCATCATCATCATCATCATCATCATCCTCTCCCTCCTCCTCCTCCTCCTCCTCCTCATCATCATCCTCTCCCTCCTCTTCCTCCTTCCTCTTCCTCCTCCTCCTCTTCCTCTTCTTCCTTCCTCTTCCTTCCTCTTCCTCCTCCTCGTCCTCTTTTTATTTACTTATTCATTCCATGTGTGCATATGCAAGCACACATGTACACGTGCACGAGCTCCATACATGAGACCATGTTGAGATCAGAAGTCAACTTGCAGGACGTGGTTGGTTCTTTTCTCCCACCACGTGTAACTCAGGCTGTCAGTCTTGGTAGCCAAGGCTTTTGCGCTGTCCAAGGTGTCCACTGTGCTGGTCCGAGGATTGAATGATTATGTGAGATTTTGCCACCTGCATCGTCTTGGGAAAATCACGTCGTGACTATTAGCATTAAAAAGGGATAACACTTATTTATTTCACACATCTAGAAAATGGGTCTCAACAAATGCCTGACCAAATAGTAAGAGTTTAAGAAATGGTCACTAACAAGAATTATGACTTTCAACGTTTTAGTAAAAAAAAAAAAAAAAAAAAAAACCTAATGGGAACTCGTCATGCATTTAAACGCACATTGACCTTTCAGAATAATAGATGCGTTCACGCTGTTAAAACTTAGTATAAAGCCAAATTGTTTGGCATTAGATCAGAAATTTGACTTGTGTCCAGCTTTATTTCTGTTGGAGGAATTTATATTAGCATGAAGCAGAAGCTGGCTACATTTTCTACCAAGTTGTTCTTACGACTGCTGGGTTGGTTTTTCTTTTATTAATGAGATGTTGTGCACACAGTTGCTACCTTAGGTATACATCCATCTGTACAGTTTGAACTCTTAAAAGGGGGCATTGGCTTGAGTGCCAACTGGCCTCAGGGTCCTGACTAGCAAGCATTTCCGTTCTGTACCCGTGACAGGCTGTTCTGTAGAAATACTGCTTTGGGTTTTAGGATTTTGTTATTTCTGTTTCTGGTTTTGTTTTTGAGGACTGAAATTTGAAAATGGATTTTTTCCCCCTAACCCATGATCTGATTGTGAGATCATGATCAAACCTAAGACATGAGGAATAATTCTTTGTAGAAAAAAATGTGCACAGATGCTGTGTTTGGCTAATTGTACACTGAGTTCTGGCCCTTCCCTGCTCGAACTTTCTAACAGATTATATATATAAAATTTGTCATAGCCTAGTGGCTTTGGCTCCCACCTAAACACTCCTGTTGACATGTTTGGTAGAAATTTAAAAAGTATACCTGGAATATTGAAGCTAATAGAAATTTCCATGTGGTACTGTAAGAAGAAACCTGGATATTTTGTACATGAAGTGCTCACCATAAATGGACAGATCCTACTTTGTAGGTAGGTCTGGGTGATGTTTGGTAACTGTTTCGATACTTAAATTGGAAACAGTTGCACACATCACACTGTGTTTATGAACTCTGATTGATATGGATGGGGAACTGTTTTCCAGGTAGCGGTCATCAGATAAAACACTCCTGACCCTGGATCCTGGGACCCACGGCGAGTGCAGCCAAGGATGGGCATGAATGGAATTATATTTAGAAAGACATCTGGAATAGGAAGGCATAAGTGACTCTCCTACTATGCTGGTGGCGGTGTGAATTGTAACAGTCTGCCTACACAGTAAGTTGGTAGTTTCTAGCAACATGTGTAACATTTGCACCCAGTGACCTAGACACTACCCCCCTGAGACTGTCTCCTAAGGAGGGCATCCTTCAAGTATGCAAAGAAGGGAGGTAAATGGGAACACATTACAGCACTCTTTACAGGAGAGAGATACCCTAAATGCCCATCTGTAAGGGATGCCTACAGCCCAGGACCCTGAAGTTGTGCCTCTGGGGCAGGATCCTACTAAGCTAGCCCTTCAAGGGGTACAAGGGGCCAGAGACACAGCTCAGCATTAAAAGTGCTGGTTGCTCTTCCAAATGACCCAGGTCCCATTGCCAGCACCCACATGCTGACTCACATAAATCCAGCTCTGAGGGATCCGAAATCGTCTTCTAGACTCCAATGGCTCTATATACTCCGTGTGTGTGTGTGTGTGTGTGTAAATTCATGACCTGGACAGTTCAGGATAAGAATACTCGCTGTTCTTTTCAGAGGACGCTCATGTCCTCCACGGGCATCTGTACTGACCTGTGCACACCCACATGCAGACATACATATGTATACCCAATTGTAAAATAATAAAAAATTATTTTCTATGTATGTGAATGTTTTCTCTGCCAAGCCAGGCCCTGTGTGAGAGCAAGCACTCTTAACCTCGGAGCCATCTCTCCAGGTCCTTTTATTTTTTTAATAGAAAAGAATGCAGGCACACGCATACAAGGGTTTGATTAGATTATTTGCAGGAATGAAAAACTGACGATCACCTAAATTTCCAGCAAGAGGGGACTAAATAACCCGCAGCGTATTCGATGAAAAGAAAGCTGAGGCTCTGTTTGTACAGCATCTTCTATACATAAAATGGTCTCGGCCGGCAAGAGACCATTCTCGGTGGTGGAAGCTTTTGATCCCAGCACGTGCGAGGCAGAGGCAGGAGGATCTCTGTGACTTCGAGGCTAGCCTGGTCTACATAGAGAGACTCTTCTTTTTTTAAAGGGGTGGGGAGTGTCTAGAAGAATCTATGCCTAGTTATCCAGAAAATTGAAAAGAACCACTCTTTATTTTTACAGCTTGCTTTAAGTTGGCATTTTAATTTTTTAAACCAAAACACACAATCCCTTTTTGTACTTGAAGAAGTAATGCAGATTCAAATAACATGTTCCCCAGTTCATCACCAAGCTGCAGATACCCTCGGCATAGGCTACGTGAACTTTATAAGGGAGAGGAGAGGGAGAGATGGCCAGCCAACTTCCTGGATGTCCATTGCGAAAAGGGTGGATCCAATGGCTGAGTGCAGTACAGCCAAGGTGTGTGTGTGGGGGGAGGGGTTACCTCAGCCCTTTCCCTGAGCAATTTACTGTGGTGTAATAAATCTGTGGCTTGAAATATAGTTCAAATGAACTGAGTGCCTTGACTTTGCCATCCAAAGACTTTTGATGATGTGATTAGTTTTGCAAAAGTAATGTAGGTGGTTTGACACTGTGTTCAATGCCTGGGCCTAGGGCAAGGTGTGCCTACCTCGACTATTGTGGTCTTTGCTGCCATCTCTGGGCCTTGGTTTCCTGGGATAACAGTCCTGTTTGCTCTGCAGATTTAATGACATGCATTTGATGCAAAGCCTAGTATGAACCATGTCCTGGGCATGCACCATAGAGTCAAGCCCTTTGAATCTAGTCATTGCTATGTTGGTTGCTATAGTGACCTCTATTATAGCTAATCTGTGTAGCTAGTCACTTCCCTTATCCCAGAATGGAGGATTTTGATATGTTTGTAACTCTGAGGGCACACTAACCCATAACCCACTACTAGGTAAAAATGTGTGTGACTCCATCCACAGAGAGACTTAAATTGCCCACATCGGTGTGTAGCTCACCTGGAACAAGGGCACATCCCTTGCCCAAGAAGTCTGAAGAATAAAAGCACCACCAGACTTAAAACTGTGTGACCCTGGCCCATAGGAATGTATTCTATAAACATACTATTAAACATACGGGGATTCCCCATTTGTGGTGAAACGGAACTAGGTCTAGTGACTAGAAACTCTGTGTCCTCCCTTCTTCCACATCGGTCGTCCTCATCTAAGCCTGAAGATGTCTGTCTGGGATACCCCCCTTAAGCTCTTTGAACAAAAGTAACGTCAGAATGGAAAGCAAAAGGAGTAGAAATCCAGTTACCTCATGGGACTGAGGGACTGTATCTACATGCACCGGCACCCACTGAGGCTGTCTCTTCTGTTTTCCTCTGGGTCTTTGCTCCATCCTTCTGCCTTCTTCCCTGCTACTTACACTTGGCCCTTACTGGCCACCATACCCTGCTCTCTTTTCTGCTTCTCCTGATGCCCTCACTTGAGAAATTCGCTCTCTCCATGTTCTAGCGCCCACCAGAAACAAAAAAAGGGATAACAAGAATGAATAACAAGGCATGACTGATGCTTCTAGTCAACAGTGAGACCCAGAGAAGAGGCTTTCCTACTTCTGATTGGCCAGCACTGTTTCAGCAGGCCGTGAGCTCACAGGGGCCAGGGCAACCCTGGCCGGGCATCTTGTAATCAAACTAGAATGACTGTGGTTGGACAAGGTGGTGCGTGCCTACGGTCACGCCTGAAAGGCGGAGGCTAAAGGCCCAGAGTTGAGGCCAACCTGAGCTCTGAAGCAAAACCTTGTATTAAGTAATTGACTGTTTGAATATTTGTGGTCTGGGAATCGCTTTTTAATATTTGTTTTAATTTGTGTATGGTGTTTTGCCTGCATATGCGTGTGTAGACCACATACATGCCTCAGGGGTCCTAAGAGGGCTGCCTGGAGTCACAGGAGGTTGAGAGCCACTATGTGGGTACTGGGAATTGAACCCGTGTTCTCTGAAAGAGTGGGAAATGCTCTTAATCACTGAGCCATCTTCTCTCCCATCCCGGAAAGCACATTTTTGCCATAACTCTATGATAAGGTGTTCTCCCAACAAGAGTGCCCGAGCCATCTCATCCGGCTGGTATTGTGAATATGAAGTCTTTATGGGAATCCGCAGCTATCCTTTGAAAACTGTTTTCTCACCTGCTAATCTGGGTTTAAAATAAAAAAGGTGAGGGGTGTTTTACTATCTTCACTCTCTAAAGAGGAGACAGTGTTCTACTGAGAGGACAGCTTTGCTCAAGGTCACAGACCTGGAAAAACTGAGAGTGAGTTCAAGTCCAGCCTCTCAAGCCTTTAGGTCAGTCTTCCCCTCATGCTTCCGAGTGTTTCATGGATGCTCGGAGGGCTCTAACCCTCACTTCTCCCTCCTCTTGATCTCGATTACCATTTAGAAAAAAATATTTTTGCCTAAGGGCCAAAATCGTAGATAAACTCAATCAAACAAAACAAAACCTTTGACCAATGCAAAAACGAAATGTCACAAAGACAGGAAAAAGTTGAGGACTTGTATATGACCTGCCAAAGAAGCAATGTCTCACAGGATGACCTGGCAAGGAGCAAAATGTGAAGAGTCCCTGTGGAGTCTCCTCGCCGATCACCATGGCAGCAAGGACACAGACCATGCATGCTTCCTTGGTAACAGTCTCAAACAGAAAAGCACGTGGTACCCACCTCTCCCAGCATCCACGTCTTCCAGTCCTCTCCGGTCGTGGTTGGGTCCCTTGGAGGACAGTGAAGCATCGTTTCTTCGAGTATCCCCTATGTACACACCCCAGTCCATGAGGGCGTCCTCGAAGACTCCCACATTTACCACAAGTCCTTCTGGTCATCGCTTCTGATTCTCAAAGACAAGATGCCATTTTTAAAAAAGAGATGAGGGGTTGGGGATTTAGCTCAGTGGTAGAGCGCTTGCCTAGCAAGTGCAAGGCCCTGGGTTCGGTCCCCAGCTCCGGAAAAAAAAAATAATACAAATAAAAAAGAGATGAATAGAAATCACCACCTCCTTGGGCTGTTCCACGAAACCTCGGGGACGGCCATTTCTAGTGCCCTCCCCACAATCAACTTAAGCTGACTAACACCTCACTGAGTTCTGGGGATATCCATTTAATATGGCCGGACAAGCAGCCAACTGCTGTTTTCAAAAGACAATCTGACAGATTCTATTCACTTTCAAAGTAGCTCTCCCTGGCTGGAATAATTATCTTTCATTTCTCTCGCTCTGACCTCTTTCAATGATTTGTTGACATCTGGAGAGTTATGGGCGAGCTCAGAAGGGCCAGCTGGACTTTCTATCCCTGGAGATACACAGGAGAGATTCCCTTGCAGCATCAGAAATAACTCTAATTTTTGCAAAAGGGGGCAGCCTGATCTACATAGTAATAAGTCACTCTCATCTTAACTAAAAGTTCAAAGAAAGGAGACTGCAGCCTTGCAACTCATTCACTGGCAGCTCTGGAAAGTTCACTTCTCCCTCCAAACCAGAGTTCCCTCACTGGACTCACTACACACACACACACACACACACACACACACACACACACACACACACACACACACACAAAAAGAGAGAGAGAGAGACAGAGAGAGAGAGAGCGCGCAAATAGCCCCACATTTTCAAACATGTTTGATTCAGTCCTCCACTGAGGGAGAGAGAGAAACCCAAGCAATCAGCAGGAGGCCCCACCGTTTCATCTGCCACCAGAGGAGGAGTTTGGGGTAAACGTTGCTACTACGAGGCCGTCTGTTAATAATTCGCATACATGCTCTAAGGATGTACCTCGGTGGCTGAGTGCTTTCCTAGAATGCAGTGTTCAAGCCCAAGTACTGCATACATAGGGTGGGATCCTGGACTCCTGCGATCCTAACACAATCGAAGCGGAGGCAGGAGGCTCAGAGAGTCAAGATCATCCTTAGCTACAGAGTGAATATGAAGCAAGCCTGGCCGCGTGAGATCTTGCCTCGATAATAATAAGTATTATTATTATTAGTTAATAAATTATTACTTGTGTTTATACAGCCGGCTCTTCGCTGCAGGCACCTCTAAGGGCCTTTCTTTTATGAGCACAGGCCCTGGGTGCAGCGCCATTTACATGTTTTCTAAAACCCAGGCTAAATGGACGCCATGTTCTTAAGGGGCTGCATGTGACCCGATAATATTCAATTCAACTAGAGAGTCCATCACAAGTGACATTCAGTTCAGCATCTCAAAATTCTGTTTTCTTTTTCCTTTCTCAAGGACAGCCCGCCAACACACACACACACACACACACACACACACACACACACACACACACACACACACACTTGGGGACTTTAGCGAACAATTTAGTAATCTGTCAACCATAGCACTTGGTCGATTTAGTATAGGTCCCTGCCCAGGAGCATTAGACATCGAGGGTATTTACATAGACTTTTTGCTTCATTTTGCTTTCTTTGGTTTTTGTGGGTTGTGTGTTTTCTTTGGCTTTAGTTTTGTTTTGAGGAGAGAGAAAAAGAACATAAAGTTGGAAGGGTAGAGGGATTCAGGATCTGGGAGGGGTTGAGGGGGAGGAAAAAAACATAATCAAAATATATTTGCCATTTTTTTAAAAGAGGAAAAGGAAAGAAACAAAATCAACAAAACAAAACAAAAATGAAGACCCAAGATATACCACACGGGAGGCGGAAGGCCCTCGGGCGGCAGGAGGAACCCCTCGGACAGGAAGCCTGCCCCAGGGACGGGCTTCCTTTCAGAGACTGCACAGGTGGAGTGAGGCTCTGCTCTGAGGCCTCCAGCGCCCCCCAGCAAAAAGCCGCTGTGCGCGGGCAACACCCACTGGTTCTTTCGATCAACAGCGCCCCTTACTGGCTAGTGCATTACAAACTCACGGAGTTCTTGGACTCCCATCACAGCTAACAGAGGAGTTCCTGTCTTCACTGAACTTCAAACATGCAGATCTTAGGATCCGAGCTCGAGGGTCCTAGCCACACCTCTGCCTTATCGATCTCAGCAGAGCCAGGTTTCCCTTTGGGAGACTGGTCCTCAAAGGAGGAGCCGTGTCTCCTGGGAGACCAACAAACCACAGATAACACTGTGATCATAGCAGATCCAGAGTCAGGGAGATCCAGTATCCCAGAAGGAAAATCCGCTCCTCTGTGAGCCAGAGGGACTTGAATTCTAAGTATTGCACGGGGCAGTAACTAAAAAACAGACGCATTAGCCTTTTCCAAATCCTTTTCTGGAGCTTCCCATGAAACCCCTTTATTCGTGTGCACAGGAGCGCAGTCCTGGCTGGCTACAGGTCGAGTTTGAGTTATTTTAGGTGAGGGGGTGTCGCAGAGGGAGACAGACTTGGAGGTAGAGGGAGTTTATTTCGGTAGAGGCACTTTATTTTGCTTTCTTGCCTGGGAGGATGTGTCTCCCTCGGGTAATTTAAAGTTTGTTAAGAACCTTGGAATTCCTTGGAGGGAGGAACACCATTGCAAATAAAATAAAAAGGTCACGGCAGAGAGATGGAGACAAAGGTGACCCCACGCAGTGCCTCTAGGCTCTGGGTGTTTGACCATAGGCTAAGGTCTTTAGGCTAAGGAAGCTGCCTCTCTTAACCTAGTTCTTGTTCCAACTTTTGTTCTGTGCCTGGGTGTCTGATATTTCTTGTCCCCAGCACTGTGCTAGAATTTTTCCATGTGTTGGTTGATACATTTTATCTTCACACAACCACCAGAAGACTAATTTTGAATCCAAACCACGTGTGTCTAATTAAAAGAATCGTATCACGCTCACCCCAGCCTTCCCCTTCCCGTTGGAAAATGAGTTAGACAAATTGACTGAGTCAAGCTTCCTAGACTTGGGGCTGTGGTCAATATATTGACCGCTAGTCTCAAGTCAGTGCTGTCTGTTCCATCAGGGTGGTTTCCTTTGCCTTGCTCAGAAAGTCTCTGTGACGCTCTACCCCTCTTCTTCCTGACACTGTCTTGCCTCTCAAACACACGGACAACCCGAACTGTCATCTTGGTGTCCTTGGCAGGAAGGAACCCTCACTCTATATTTAAAGGCTCCTGATATAGTCTAGGTAAACACCCAGAACAGTGTAGGCTGTGCACACCATATCTTTGGACTATGACATCACCGGCATGTTCAGATCTCCAGGCCCACACTCTTAGATCGTAATGTCTAGATTTTTAGCGAGCCCTTTCTGTTCACATACATTCAAGACAGAAGAGAATGGATGTCTGTTATTACAAGTCCCTCTAACCCTTGGCACTAGGGCAAAGCACACCTTCTTTTTAATGCCACTGTGAGTACCCTGGATCCTCCTATGCTCTGGGGGATACAGTTTCATATGATCCATTCTCTTACTATGAGTTTGGGACACCGATTCTGAAGTGGCACATCAATGCATATGTTTTTAGAAGATGTTAATCTGTCAGTCATTTCAAGAACAGGAAAGTTGCAAGCTAACACGATGAACTTTAAAAAAGAGAGAGGTAAGTGGCCCACATGTTATTCCACCCATGCTGGAGCTTTCTGTCAAGGCCAAATGAGCTAAGGCCATCAGGGAAGAGGGAACCTTAACTGAGAAAATGTCTCCATCAGATCGGCCCATGGGCAAGCCTGTGCACCATTTTCTTGATTGATTGACGTAAGAGGGTCCAGGCCACCTTGGGCATTGCCACCTCTGAGCAGGTGGTTCTGAGCTATAGAGAAAAGCAAGCTGGGCAAGCCATAGGTGCAAGCCAGTAAGCAGCACTCCCCCACAGTCTCTGCCTCAATCCCTTCTCAATGGACTGTAAGCCGCAAGAAGAAATAAATCCTTTCTTCTTCAAGATACTTTTGGTCATGGTTTTTGTCACAGCAGTAGAATGCAAATTAGAACACTATCACTTTCAAATACTGGAGTATGTAGCTTCTAAGGAACCCTCTGTCACAACCAAGACACATCTGTCAAAAAATGAAGAAATTAGCATTGGTGCCCATGGCCATTTAACCTCCAAATGCCACCCAGCTGCTTAGGTGAAGCCTTTAACAGCAGACGCGCCAATCCAGGGTGGCTCCTTCCCTCTTGTCATCTCATACCTTCAGACTCCTCTGGTTGGTCCATAACGGTTTTAATTTCCATGACCTAGACACTTGGTAATCAGGAGGCAATTATCCCGTAGGCCTCCCACAGGCTGGGCTTTCCACACAATTCTTCATCACTGGATCCAAGTGTGCATCTGTGGCAGAGGTAATGTCACAGACATGATGCTTCTTTGGGAGTCAAGGGAGCATGACTTTAATATTCTCCAGTGGTGACTACATAACCAAGATGAAGAAGGTGATGTTTCCATGTTTCCACTTGATTTGCATGTATCAGGGGTTCAGATCCCAGAGAGTCATGCAAATGCCAACCTGGTGTGGTAACCACATGCAGGAGGCAGAGACAGGTAACCTTCTAGGCAAACTGGCTCACTAGGCCAGCCAGAATTGGCAAGTCCATGTTCAGCAAGAGGCATTGCCTCAATATATAAAGTACAGAGTAATTGAAGAAGACACACGACATCCATGTCAGACCTTTATATTCAAGTGCACACACATGCACATGTGTACACACACGATCACATACATGCAAACACATCTGTACATACACTTGCAGAAAAAAGAAAAGGACAAGGGGCGAAAAAGCAAGATGGACAGTGCCTAAGTAATGAATCACCTCTGGCTTCCACATACACACATATGCACAAACACAAGTACACATGTATCTATATACACAAATCAAGCACATGCACATACATACACATAAATACACAAATACAAAAGTGTAGCTACCATCTGACCTAACAAATTTACTTCTGAGTATAGTATATGTCCTCAGGGAATTAAAAGCAGAAATTTAGGGCTGAGGAGCTCATTCAGTGGTTAAAGTGAAAGAGTGAGAACCAGAGTTCGCATCCCCAGAACCCATGGAAATGTCTGCTGGCTGTGGTAATTGACCTGCTGTTTCATCCTTGGGAGGCAAGGACAGAGGCCCAGAGCAGGCTGACCAGAAGACTAATCTCATCAGTGAGCCTTGGGTTTGACTGACAAACCTGCCTCAATGAATGAAGTGTACGATGGTCCTTGACAGCAGCTTCTACGTGCACCAGGTACATATCCCATAACCACCCAGATACACGAGTATAGAAACACATGTATACATATACACATGCACACATGCACACATACACACATGCACACATACATACACACATACATGTATGCACACATACACATATACATGCATGCACACATGCACACATACACACATGCACATATGCACACATACATACATTCACACACACATATACACATGTACATATGCACACATGCACACATACACACATGCATAAATGCACACATGCACACATACACACATGCACACATAAAAGTGGAAAAGAGAGACATCAAAGAGGCTTTTGTGTTTATAGCAGCATCCTCCATAAAGAACAGACGCTTAGGACAACCTAAGTGTCCACCAACAGAGGAATGCATCCACACAATAGGGTCCGTGCAGGTAACGGGGCATTATCTAGCCTGGGGGAAGGAAGCCAGATGTGGGGAGGGCTTGGAGACACTGTGCTAAGTGGATGAAGTCAGGCACAAAGAGGCAAGCGTTTTACAGTCATGTTTACAGGAGTGTCAAAGGTAGTCACCAAGATAGAGATTAAGGTACAGTGGCAGCTGTCAGAATCTTTGGGCATTGGGAGGGGGCAGGGCTACTGTTCTGTGGGTACTGAGTTTCAACTTCCCCAAAGGACAAGCATTCTGCAGATGAAGGAGGTGGCAGTCACATGACAATACACTTGCCCTTAATACCATCAAAGTATGCACTTAGACGTGACTAATACGGGAAGGTTCATATTTTGAGTTTTTTGGGTTTTTTTTTTTTGTCATAATTTGAAAACTACCAAGATTAGCTCTTCTACGAAAGGCAAGTGAATGAGGATGTACGCAGCCTCTGTGCTTGCTAAATGCTTCACAGATACCAATATTACGGCTTTACAGAGCTATGCCTTGCACCCCCTCCAAGGAAAGCCTCTGGATATTCTGTGATGAGGGACAGAGGGCAATAGCTCACAAGAGTGTTTGTGTGGCAGTGACCAAAGGACGGACAGAGCTCACGGCTGACGCATTGCAAAGGGACATTCCCACACCTTAAATTCAGTCCATTTGAATCATACCTCTGACAAGGGCCCTGGGTCCAGAAAGCCTGCTGTAGAAGACTCATGCCAACCTATGAGAAGAGTCCATTGGCTTCCTCATCCAACTCGGCAAGGGGTGTGGCTGCATTGTCTTGACATCATCCGGCAGGAAGCAAGAATGCTGTCACAGGAAATGGACTTCGGGGTAGGGATTAGCCTGGGCTTAGGAGATATGCTCAGGGGACCTCTTCCACGGCACCCACTCTGAGGACATCCACAAAACATGCCTCTCCCGAGACACACATGTCTGGTTGATTCTTATCACAGCTTTACAAGGTGGTGGACATCAGCACGGCTTTTTGCAGACAGAAGGAAACCTGAGGCAGGCAAGCGGCCTTCACTGAGTGTGAAACAGTGGCTGACCAGGAGTCAACTCTAGAGTGGAGTTCCCAGAGGCCGTTGTTTGCACAGCCTGTCTCTGCCTGAGTCTCACTGAAAGCTGTAAGAGCTTGTCTGGGGCCAGCAAGATGGTTCAGCATGTAAAAGTGCCCAGCGCACAAGCCCGGTGATGTGAGTATGACCCCGGGAACCCATGTTCAGAGCCAGGTGAGGTAGTAGGCATCGGAAAACTTTAGCACTCCTACAGTGAGGTGGGAGCTGGAGATGGGGGAATCACTGTGAAGCTATTTAACCAGCCAGCCTGGAGTACATAGCATGGCGCCTGGGTGATGTGATGATGATAATGATGGTGATGATGATGATGATGATGATGACGACGACGATATAATAAAAATTAAAATAAAGAACCAATTCCTAAAATTTATTCTCTCACCTCCATACTTTTGCCATGGAACACAAGAGCCCTCCCACAGTGATGATGGTGGTGGTGGTGGTGGTGAGAATTCTCATTCCTATTATCATAACATCTACTACCATAGCAAGCTAGACACTGTTTTTGTTCTCTTGCATTTCCGTTTAATGCTGGCTTTTTGTCTGTTTGTTTTTACATAGGGTCTTCTATAGCCCAGGCTAGACTCAAACTTACTATAAATCAAAGAATGACCTTGAACTTTTAACATCAAAAATGTGATTCCGTGGAAAATTCATGAAATACCCCTGACCTACTAACGGCTGTAGTGTACCCTCAACACGCTATGGACTCGGCTGTCCCTGTCATGATCACGTGGCTAACGGTGAGCTTCAGATCCTGCCACTACCCACCATGGAGAAAGAATTGTTCATGTATGGTTGGCTAAGGAAAGGATCAAAGTTAAAAACTTGCGGTTTGCTTTCTATGAAGTGGGAATTACTTCACACATCAAAGGGGAAAGTGCACGATATCTTGAAGGGTTTGGTCTGCTGCATCTTGGTCTGGAGCTCTAGATAACCGGAAGACGCCTTTATTGGTAACCTTAGCTCGTTGTATTGCTCTGAAATTACTGAGCAGGACATTCTACACCACTCATGTCCTTAGAGGAGGTCTTGGGGTTCATCAGCTTCCTGTTTGTGCACATGGATATGCACATAAACAACCTTCTCCTTTTCCATTGGGGAGCACAAACTAGAAATTTCTTGTGAGTTTGGATAACAGACTCCCAGAGAGGAGACAGGAGCAAAAATATTAAGAACTGTCTTTGCAGAAGTGGGTGCTGGGTCAGATGGGTGGAGGCAGGCTGCTCTCTGCTTCTCTGAGTGAGACTGAGGCACGGGGGGGAGGGGTGCCCATGCCCGCCTCTCCTCAGCTGACCTCAGACAGGCCTGCCATAGCTGAGTACACATGGGGAGCCATCAACACTGAACACATTTCACCGGCGAACAGAATGCTCCTAGCAGCGGTATTTATACAATTCCGAAGTGAAGAATTCTGCCTGTTAGACCTTTGGGTGTGTCTTACGTGGTTGACACCGAAGAAAGAAGCCGTTTCTAACTATAGGCCGTGAAGTCTGTGTCTGCGGCACATCATTGATCCACGATGTTATTTTGTAGCCCTACATGCAACTCCGGAGTTGCCACTCAGAGTCACCGGCTGCAGAACACAAAAGACTCCACCAAATGTCATTGCACCTCTGGCTGCACCTCATTACCGTGTGGTAGCTCCTTTTGTGCAAACAGCCGCTGGTTTCTAGCATAACAAGGAGACCCGTGGTGTCTGTATCGAACATATTCCTCGGAGAATGAGAAATCTCCGACCAGGGAAGGGGAGAGCCTTGTTAGGCGCTGGAAAGAGGCTGGAATGCGCATGCGCGTCGCCTTCCAGTACTGCCTAATTGCCCATAAATGTCATTAAGTTGAGAAATGTTTTCCACCAAATTAGCTTCAACTCATGATGTCTAATTATCTGGGGAAGCTGGAAGATAACTTATCAGCCTGCGTTTGAGAAAACATGTTTAACGGGTGCAGCCACGATGGGGAGGCAGGTCTGTTATCTGTGGAAGCCAAGCCTGAGCCCAGCATGTAAGCAGTGTCTCCTTTTCCGGTGCCAAGAATCTTACAACTCCCTCCCAGATTTTTTTTTTAAGCCAGAGAGCGTGAGGGCCTCCCTGGAATTCATTGTAAGCCTACAGCATAAGGGTAGCGTGTTGGGGTGGGGCGTCAGTAATTAACGGGGTCATTTTGGTAGAAAGTTAACAGGCAACTCAGTTGAAAGGGTGATTCAACGTTTAGTCTTTCTCAACACTCATCAAGTAAGCTCTCCCCTGTAATGAAGAGTAGAGAATGCTCACACACAGCCGGGATTCCCAGCAACCCCTTACCTAAGTAGCTGCCGTGCCCAGATTCTTTGACTAAAAGGTGAGGAGACCCAGAGGGCCAGACATTCCCATAGATGCATAGCCAGCCTGTGCTGAGGGGAAATCTGGACCCAGCTCGGAACCCTGGAACCCTGGGTCTGCGACTTGTTCATAGTGAGCAACCAGGCCCCTCAGACTAAGAAATCTCACCTTGGTCTTCATCTCTAACTGAAAACTTGAATTCTGAGCAAGTGCCTTCCTCGATGTTCAGAACTGCTGGCGTTTTCACACCAAGACCCACCATGAATACTGTCCACAGCCACCATTGTTACCGAGAAACAGTCAAGCTTGCTGGCAGAACTTGCTTGCTACTCAATGTGTCTTCAAAGAGCTACGTATGACTGTTATCATAGACGTTTTTAACATAGTTGTGTTTGACCATACTTGGTTTCTTTAGACTTTTTGTATTTAAAAGTATAATTCCATGGATAAAGAAAAAGTGCATATCCGTAGTGGAACTGTGTTCAGTCACGAGGAGTAAAATTATGGTATTTATAGGAAAATGGATGAACCTGGAAGTCGTTGTGCTAAGCAAAGTAAATTGGGCTCAGAAAGGTACAGAGCGCACCTTCTCTCCTATGCTGGGGTTGGGGGGGAAGATGGAATGTGAGAGGAAAGAGAATTAAGTGGGGAAGTGATAGAGGCATAAAAGCAGAGAGATCACATTTGGGAGGAGAAAAAGATCAGCAAGGGAAAGAACAGGGAGATGGGGGAGCTGTGGGAAAAGAAAGGAATGAAAATAAAGATTAATGGCATATTTGTACAAAAACATCCTAACAGAGCCCATTGCTAACTTTACATTTTAATTTACGGACTAGAAAGATAGCTCAGCAGGTAAGGTGTTCATGCGCATGCACACGCGCGCGTGTGCGCACACACACACACATACACATGCATGTGTGCACACATGCACACATATACACACATGCATACACATGCACACACATACACATATATACAAGTACACACACGTGCACACACATACACAGAAATTTATTTTGAAAATTTACTTTTAAAATATGATTCTGAAGGATGCTCTAAAGCCTTGGTCAGACGACACCTGCCCCTAAGACTGGGAATCCACCTTAGCAATTGTGTTCTTGGGGACCACAGTCACCTAAGCACTTTTTAGCTCTGAGCTAGGTTGGACCTCTGCTCTGAGACCTGAGCATGTGCCCCAACTTCCTGTTATAAGGGGACAGCTGGGCATCTTCTATATGCTCAGGTAGTCCCCAGACACCCAGCACAGCTCTCCTCCACCAGTGCACTGTCTCCCAGGTCAGTTTAACTGTGAGCTACGTGGAAGCATTCAGCAGTAGAGGTACAGCTCTGCTCCCCAGAGTTAGCATTGTATGTACCCATGAAAGAAAGCAACACTAGAGAGGGTGCTTGGTGACACCCAACATGCACCCACAAAGCCCTGGCTGCTTAGCACCTCTCACTCACAGTGTGATGGCAGAGGTGACTAGTATTTGGATTCGATATGAGAAACCTTCCTATCATCCTCCAGACAGGCTTGGGAGGCACTTAAGGATCCATGGCCCAAGAGGGTTTGGAGAGCACAGGATGAGCAGTCAGAGCCATTCTGTTGCCCTGCAAAGGATGCTGGGTACGTGTAAGCCAGGGAGCCTGGCCAGCCCTGAGGTGGACTGGCAGTTTATCCCAGAGGTAAGAGCAGACATTGCTGGATCCATCTAATTTAATGGCCTCAAGACAGGAAGGGCCTTCCATAGTAAGTGTTGGCCACTGTCACTGAGAGGACCTGGGGGACCACTAAAATGTGAGGTGTGTGAAAGCCACAGAACATGGGTTCTTTTACTGTATCAGGCATGTGCAGAGAAAATGTCCCTCTAGCTGGCTTCCCCTGCAGCTTCCCCAAGCCGCATGGTGACCAACAGACAGCTACATTTTCCACCAGGGCCAGACCAATTACATGGACACCCCTGCCCAACCTACAAGACAACATGTTCCAAAGACCAAGACGTAAGATTGAGTCATCCAACTGCAAAGCCAGGAAGACATTTGAGGTCCCACTCAAATCCATCCCCAAGGCCATGTGCTTTACATACAGAATGTCTTCTTTGGTGACAAAGGCAGGGGAGGCTGTCAGGGCAGTGGGTCACTGAAGCTCTGAGCACTGAGAAGAGGAGAGACCACCTCATGCTCAGGGCACCAGGACACAAAACCCACCCTTCTCTGGGCCGGAAGCTGAAGTTACACACGTAGGAGCTGCAGTTCATGTGCATTCAGTTTCTCCAAGGGAGGCTGCAACATCTCAAATGACAGTTGCCGAAATTGAAACCCAATCTCCAACCAGACCAGGGGAATGCCGTCCCACTGCCTGGGCTTGCAGTGGAGGAGAGGGGACTCTGTCCATCAGAGTGGGAAAGAACACAAATGTCTGTGTGACTCTGATTCACGGTTTTGTTTTATTCCTCTTTGGGGACAAGGAATTGTCACTATTCCCTGACGTAAGGCAGTGAAGATTTGGGCACTAATTTTGATTGATGCTTTCCAGATAAGAGGATGCTGACAGGTGGATCAGCCCACGGATGCTGGTGCTGTCTAATTTAGGAATAAAGCCAATATAATACATGAGTGGGTATTAACACAAAGAATGAGTCCTTGTCTATCAGGCTAAACTAGTGATACTATAAAGCCATCGTGTAAAACGACTCGTTGGGTACAAGTGACAGTCCCAGGGCATCCCATTTTGCTAGGGCCCCATCACTCTCCACCCTGTGACTTCCCCTGGAGGAAACTGGCCATCGGAACTTACAGAGTATACATACATTCAAGGATAGATGAGTGGGAATCCCATCTACTTACGATCTTCCCTCCCCTGGAGAAACAGTGAAGAGAAACCATCATGAAATCTCTATAACAATGACCTGGCCATTTGATTGGTTAGGGTAGAGAGGACAGAGGTAGGTGTGTCAGCCTGCCATGTTTGAGTGATGAACCAAAACTTCAGGGTCTTAACACAACTACTGAACTCACACACTTGTCTACATGCCTTGGGTTGGCTGGGGTTGCCTGACATGCCTTGTCCTCATAGACCTCCGGCATGCTTGTCAGACACACCCTTTACTCTGCATTGACAGAGACACAAGCCTGGCAAGTCCTACTTGCATCTTGGATCACTTCCAGTCTACTCATGTCCCACTGCCTCAAATTGCAGGGCTACCCAAGGCTCCATATCTACTCCTAAAGTCACGTGGGGGGAGGGGCTATACAGGCGGAAGCATAAGAGGTTTTCATGGGGCCTTTGGGAGCAGGGCCCCTAGGAAGTGCAGTAGCTATTTTTCTCCTTGTAGTGACAAAATACTCAACAAGGGACTGCTTAAGGAACGAAGGGTTTGTTTTGGTTCACCATGTGAGAGTGCATCCCTTCATGGTGAGAAACCATGGCAACAGGAGTGGAAGCAACTGGTCCCATTGCATCCATAGTCAGGAAGCAAAGAGGGATGAAGCCACCACACTTTCTCTACTTTAATCAGTCCAGGATCACAGCTCATGGAAGGGTGCCACCCACGCTTTGGGGGGGAATCTCTCCACCTTAATTAACCTCAATTAACACCATCTAGAAAGTCCCTCTCAGACATGCCCAGAAATGTGCATCTAAGATGATGCTAGATTCAAGCTGACAGCCACATAAAATACCACTGGAGACAGAGTCAGGCATCGTGGGCATGGAATCTTCATCAGAAGATGGGGTGTCCAAGAGGACAAGCTTGCTTTCTCTCACCATGTGGTGCTCTAGCCTACCTTAGGACTCTGTAGAGAGTTCAGCAAAAAGATTCTTCAGATGAGCCAGGCACTGTGCTCGGTCACGATTCCACATGGCTCTGTCCTCTCACAGAGCCCGGTTAAACCCACAAGCTGAATGTCTCAGCAGTCCAATTTGTCATTTGAAGGCCCAGAAGATTCCTGGAGAGCTGCTGACTTCTATGTTGAAAGCCCAAAGAAATTGGTTCTAATATTGGCGAAGGAATGCTGAAGCAACAGAGCAGATGAACTTGCCAGCAAGAGTGAAGGCGAGCAGGCAAAAGGCAGAGTTCCTTCTACCTCCTTTCCTCTGAAAGCAGAAGGCACCACCCAGATTTAGGGTGGGGTGAGACAAACTAACTTTTTAGAGAAATTGTGTAGAAAAAGGCTTTAGTTAGCACAAAGATCTGGAGGGCCAAGGGCTTGGCGCCAGCATTAGATCTGCTCTAACAGGAGTCTCAGTCAAGATTGAGAGAAGTGAGATTGCATCACTGCACAGCTCCCTGTCTTAGTTAGGATTTTACTACTGTGAACAGACACCATGACCAAGGCAACTCTTATAAAAACAACATTTTATCGGGGCTGGCTTACAGGTTCAGAGGTTCAGTCCACTGTCATCAAGGCAGGAACATGGCAGCATCCAGACAGGCATGGTGCAGGAGAAGCTGAGTACTACATTTTCATCTGAAGGCTTCTAAGCAGAATACTGGCCACCAGGCAGCTAGGATGAGCGTCTCAAAGCCCAGACCTACAGTGACACACCTATTCCAACAAGGCCACACCTTCTGATAGTGCCACTCCTGAGCATATTCAAACCATGACAGAGTCCACAACAAAACCACACCTTCAGTGACCTCCTGTGGAGCTTCAACCCCACTTACCAACATCACAGCAGCCTATGAGTCCTCAGTGACAAACAGCATGGAGCCACAGAAGACCCTGAGGCCACACTTGGCTCGAGTGTGCAGCAAATATGGATGTGCTAAACTATTAGACATTTTTGGACAGTGAGTAGGAGCTCACCTTCCTTGCCCCTGGCTGCTCTTCACTGACCCTCAGAGAACACTGAGTTCTCCTGGCTATGACTAAGTTGATACCCCACTTTTCAACCTGCCTTTTGCCTCTCCTGCATGGGTTATCCCCTACAGTGTTTCCCAGAATTGCCTCCCTAATAACATCCTTTGCCTTGGAATCTTTGTTTCAACATCACTTCTAGAAGAATCCAGATGGCAACATCAGGATTCTTAGAGTGTGATGTCTCAATAGACTTATCTGGGTCCTGCTCTTCTGTTCCATAAGATGCGTTCTTACAAGGCCATCTTTTCCTCTTGCTAAGGGGAGATATTAGATGCCACCAGCCCTGGGATAAAGACATTCAGCTCTCAGTTGGCTTGGGACATATCAGCTGCCTCTGTGAAAGATGAGATAGATTTCCACAGAGCTTCCAAAAGGACATAGAGCCATTGTGGAATGGAGTCTTGCCCAAAATCAGAATAGGAGAAAAGAATAGACAGTTGAGAAGGAAAGAGAGAAGGGGAGGAAGAAGGCAATAAAATCTGTGCCCCTGTAATGTCACAGATCAACAGTAGTAGACACTGCCGGACTGCCCTTGAAGGACAAGGAGGAGGTCTGAGGATACAGTGTTCAAGAAAGGACATGGACAGCTTCTGCATGGGATTTAAAGAACCTTCCCTTTCCCAGGCCACAGAGCTACAATGTAACATAAAGCTAATGGGCTAACTAGAGCTGATGTAGAAAGTTAGCAAACTTCTCCCTCTACAAGGGAGATCCCTTAATACATTTGTTGTTGTAACAACAAAGTTAGGAAAAGGACAAAGCATTCAATTCAATATTCCTCGGGTGACGGAGAGACGGGGGAAGCTGCACGGTGCTCCCTGGTGGCTTCCTGATTTTCCCCATTATTTCTGGGCTCTTTCGCCTGCCACATACGGTGTGTAATATTATCCAAACACCATCACACATGGACAAAGGGAGAGCCACATCCTAGTCTTGGCTCCGTGCCTCATTTTAAAGCATTGGACCATATATTTTTGTGCCTCAAGAGAAGGCTGAGGGGTGCAGGGGCAGGAAGAGATCGCAAAGAACCTGCCTCAATCGCACCTCTAACCCATATATTCATCATAATCAGGGGCTGTGCACAGCACAAACCATCACCCCGAAAGGGCATATGTCGCCTGTATTGTTCTCACATCAATAAGACGAGGAGTGTACAGCCAGCTCGATTCCTAGGAAAAACCTATGTGGTACAGCTTGCTCCGTTGCGTGTCAAACTCATCCAGTGAGCTGTTTAGAACCGAGGAATCAAAACCGTTAGGTTCTTATGTCTGCTTCCCACTGTGCCAACACTTCACTTTTTAAGCCTCTTTCTCCCCCCCTCCTCTCTTTCCCCTCCTCCCCTCTCTTCTCTCTCTCTCTCTCTCTCTCTCTCTCTCTCTCTCTCTCAAAAAGCACACATAAAGCTAAACAAGTTTCCATTCCACATAAATTCAGATGATGAATTTACACAAAGCCCCCCAGGAGATTTGCAATGGAAATGTCCCCTGGCTCTTAGCTCCGGAGCCCAAGGCGCAGCGTTATTACAGTATCTGATTTGGAATTCAAATTCTCCCCCAAGACGGCAGACCTTTTTTACATTTCTGACACTCATCGCCTTCTGGCTGGCCACAGCCCACGGACCACATATCCTTGGAGCTATTCTAACTCCTCACTGAAAGACATCGAGGTGACTGGTCAAAGGGAACCACCCAAAGACACAGAACTGACACTCAGCTCCCACCCCAGGCTCCCACTCCCACATCTGCTAACCTCTGTGGCTACTACACCAGTCTCCTTCCGAACCGGAAGGGCCATCTCTGTGGCTGCACCAAATACCTGTTGGCCAGCCTCTCTTCCCCACCCCCTCCAGCACAAACCCTCACTGCTGGCCATGACACATGCTTCCTGGCTCATCTGGGTGGCCCAGGCTCATTAGGAAGGGATTTGGTGCCTGTTAGTTAATTGAGGCCCATTCCTGCCACCTGCCACACTCTGGCCTCATCTGCGCACTAACTGTTCCTAATTGTCATCATACGGTAGATCCCCGCAACAACTTGAGAACAGGTCCTCAGAAATCCGCTCAGGCCCCATGACGTTGTGGGAATCAGGGTTGTGAGAGCATGGGGTGTAGTGACAGTTTATCAGAGGCCAGAGGTTTGGAGAAGAAAGGCACCTTGGGCTAACCTCAGTCACGCTTTATGAATCAGGGACACAAAGCCTTCCTCAGATCCAGACAAACTCTGAGCCCAGACTACACAGCCTGTGGATGTGGTTTGCTATCTGTGTAAGATTTGCAGCCCATGAGTGTGTTTAAGCATAAACGGCTGGGACATCAGTGCAGTATCCTTGTTGTTAGGCTAGAGAAGGAAGGAAGCAGAGGGGGAAACTTCTGGGAAGTCAAACACACGGTAAATAAAAAGACTGGGGGAGGGGGCGTGAGAAGGACCATTGGACTGGAGTTAGGAAGAATTTTGATGTTAATACCCAATGCCTATCTGGTAAGAAACAGATGTCAGCTCTGAGTTACAGAGTGTCAGGACCTACAGAAAGGGAGAGAGTGGGCTCTGGGGGGAAGAAGAAAGACTGTGGTAGAAGAAACTGAGGGACTTAGAGGCTCAGGAACCATGTCTGGACGAACCCCCAAAAACCGGGTTGTAGCAAGTGGAGTGAGGGTAAGTGGTGTGGCTTTGGGTGCCAGCTGACTGTATTTTTTGACTATAAACACACTTCCCTGGGACTCTGTACAACACTTTTGGAACACTCCACAACCAGGGAACTGTGTGGTCTCTCCACCCGGAACTGGAAAGTGGGGTTTCTGATTCACCACTCCCTCCACACCGAATGGGGAAAAAACACTAAACAGGAAAAGCCCAAGTGACTCGGGAAGAGGGACGATAAGAAAGGAAAGAAAGGAGGAAGAAAGAAAGCCAAAGAGAAGGAGGGAGGAACGAAGGAACGAAGAAGAAAGGGGAGGAGGTATGGAGGGGGGACAGGGCCAATTGTAGAAGCCCCAACATGGGACAAACCAGAAGTTTCTGCTGTTATTGACCAGACCCATATCACCAGCTCTAAAAAGCTCCTGTCCCACCAGCTCCCCACAAACAGATCTGAGGGGAGGGCGATTGTACACAGGAGAACAAAGGACCCTTCTGCCCTGACACACACACACACACACACACACACACACACACACACACACACACACATTCTTAGGCTTTGTTGCACAGTATAACACCCAACACCACCAGTTTTCTTTGAGGTTTCTTTAAGGAAGTCTTCCTGTCCCCAGGGAGCTCCTGTGCACACTCCCTGGCCACACTGCCAAGCGTTAGCATGTCCTGTGTATCTCGGAGCCCAGTTCTGCCCGAAAACAAACACCAAAGCCTCTCTTCTCACACCTTGCCCAGAGGCTCCTGACTATCTGAATCCCCCTCCTCCCTGGAAGTCACTCACTACCTTTCCTGCTCTCTCCCTCCAGCCTGGGAACCCAAGGGGCCTGGTCTAGGCTGATTCCAAGAGCTGGCAGATTTCAAAGCAAAAAAAAAGGAGAGAGTGGCAGTTTGACACCGCACTGTCACAGTTAAAATGGGCCCGGCGCATGACCCGGGCTCGGACACTGATGCCTCGTGCCCAATCACAGCTGAGCTTGCATCTGCCACGGTTCACGGCCGCTGCTCCATGCTGGGGGACCAGATGCCTCTGTTGAAGCTGCTCTCTTCCAGGTCTGCCGGACACGCGGCCACAAGACACAGCCCGGCCACCCGTCACTGGGCATCATCTGCCTCTGCAGCCTGTCCTTTCTACACAATCCTCCCTCCTTCCCTCTGCGTCCCCACACCTCCCCACATGCAGAGGAGATAGTTCTCGTCTTAAAGTTTGACCTGAAGGAGCCAAGTAGAATAAAAGGCTAACAAGTGGGACTTTGATTCCTGCCACCCGGAAAATAACACAGAGTGCTCAAAGACGGGGCCAGGAGGCCAGCGGAACCCTGCTCTGTGTCCCCACAAGACTCCTGTTCAAATGTCACTGTGGCTGTTAAGAATATTGACATTAGAGAACAAGTTTAAACACCACGCACTTAACCTCCTTAGAGGAGTTGACCTGTTTTGTTGGAAGTTTGGAGGCAGGGGGAAGGTGGAGTGGCACAGACAGCAGCTCAGTGTCATCAGCGTGGCCTCAAAATGGACTTGGGTTTTGTATTTTAAGTAAATCTTCCTGGAAACAGCATCTTTTCTCACACTAGCCCCTAGACAGCTGCCTTGTCAGGAGACCTCACAGAGAACTGGTTCCGCCCATCATTTTAAACCCCTCCCACTGTTCTTTGGCTCCGCCCACCACTCTGCCTGCCATTCTGTGACTTCCAAGTAGCACACATTTGACCAGAAAATGGGATGAGGGGAAATGTTCCCTGGGTGTCCAGGTGACAGTTACCCTTCACATGCCACTGGCTGTTCTTGCTGGTGACTCCTGTGACACCACAACTCCTTGGCACTGTCTCGATCCTGATTCATAAAGCATGACTTCTCATTTCCCCATCCCTCCTTTCACATGGACAGTTACTGAACAAATCTCTGTCCAAACTGGAGCCTCAGAATGAGGCTCTGCCTAGATCCTTATTTCAGCCCCATTCCTGTTCAAGCAGAACAGGATCCACCAGCTGAGCCTGAAGCTGCAGATAGACCTATAGACGATATGTTCCCTAAGCATGAGATATGAAATAAGGTTCAGCTGGTGAATTAGATACCATGAAAAGGCAATGATAACTCACAGCAAACTATAGCGGTTGTAATGGTAAGAGTTATTTCAAACTTAGGAATTGCTGATTAATGGAATTTCCCATCTATGTTCTTTGACCATAGTTGGCCATGGGTCGCTGACACTGCAGAAGCTAAAGCCATGGGCCAGAGGACTTCTGTGCCCACAGCAGTGGGTTCTCCAAGCTACAGATCTCAACATAGGTGATGCTCCCTTCTAGACCGGCCCAGAGCTGGACCAAGCATGCTGGGAAGGTTGTTAAAGTGGACGGGCAAGCGGCTGGCTCACACAATGGCAGGAGAATCTTCATCAGTCACTGCAATTCACCGTGCTAATGGTGTAGGAGGAAACCGATTAAATATTCGTTATCATACTAACATTAAACATTTTGGAGTGCGGTTGCTGAGGAGGGAGCAGGAGATTGGGACTGTGGTCTAGCATGAGTTACT
Source organism: Rattus rattus (assembly GCF_011064425.1). NCBI lineage: Eukaryota > Metazoa > Chordata > Mammalia > Rodentia > Muridae > Rattus > Rattus rattus. The sequence continues at coordinate 53,275,847 of NC_046157.1, read as the reverse complement.
GAAGGTGTTCTATTTGAGCCAGAGGAACTCGGAGAAGCACCAGAGGTGAGAGGGGGGAGAGGGACCTGTAAAGAGGGAAGTTCATTCTCTTCACCACTGAGCACACCACAAGCCACACATGGCACTAGGTAACAGAGACACAAAACTGAAGATGACTCCCCCTGTGTCCCTGAGTGTGATGACATTTTTATTGAGAAATTTGCAGTAGAAGCCTCATGGTGATTTAACAAATGAGGTTTCAAAGTGGAACGCATTTATAATCTGGCAGTTCCCTAAATATAAATATCAAATATACTTGGTTCTATTTAGTCCTTCACGGTTCCCTGGGGCCAGAGTGTTTGCCACAAGATTCGAGGGGAGTTCTACTATCAACGCTCTAAATCTAGAAGTAATATTCATCACTCCTCGGGTACATAAAAAGCACCCACTAAGTGCTCTGGGTGACTTAATAAAAAGCATTTGAGTTAGTAGATTTGAGTTTATACAAACCTATATAATATGAAATGGTATATGTGATGGTTCAGTGCCGTATGGCAGATGATACATTGCTCTCCATGCTTATGGAATGTTTCCTGAGGAAGACCATGTTAATAGTAATAACCTTTATCACCCAGAAGGCCTATCCAGTGCTTTCCCTTTTGAAATGACTTAAAATCTGAGTCAAAGCTCCGTGTAGATGCTGACATAAGGTGACTCCAAAACGGGACATGCGTAGACTGGTTAACCCCACGTCAACACCAGAAGCCTTGGGATTTTCCTGACACTGCCTGTCCCCGGGCTGCACGGTAGCATTGCTGTGTTTGTTTTTAATAATTCTTGTTCTTTCTGGGCTGCCTCTGCTCAGACATCCCCCATGTGTGTCTCCAAACACAGGACAATCAACAACACAAGAATTCAATCAGTCTGGGTGTCCCTCTCCAAAGCAGGGAAGTTTAGAATACACTGCCCGTGGTTCAGCACCAAGGACACCTCCCACGCTACAGGTCGATCAGCGTGAGGCTGGATCAACCTGGTGAGGTTGACTCATCGCGTAAAGGTGCTTGCTACCAAGCCTGACAGGCTGAGTTCAAATCCCAGGCACCCACATAGCAGAAGAAGAGAACTGACTCCCGCAAGTTGTCCTCTGAACGCCCATACATTTGCACAAATATATAGGTAATAAAATATGAAGCAGACCACCAAGAAACATAATTTCAGTAACTTTTAAGCAAAAAAATGGTTGTTATTATATTAATTAATGTTTAATATCTGATTACATCACACTGGAAATCCAGGAATAATCTGTTTAAGTTCTGTATCCCAAAGATAAGCCACAAAAGACTGGCCAGAATGTTTTCAGTTATAATACAAATGAAAGGCACTGATGACCCGATTGTGGGACCTCCAGGGACAGCTGACTACGGACACTCATTTGACAGATGATCAAGCCAAGCCTGGAGACCTGCCTGCAACTCATGGGGCAGGCACTCTGTGCTAGTGACCACGCTCTCCCAAGTTGTGCTCACACTAAGAAGCCAGATTTATACCTAGACCCACTCCACTGCTAAGACATTTCCCCCAGTTGATAAATGTCTTATTCAGCTGGCTTTTGAAAGAGCATCTCTTTGGAGGATTTAGTATAAATGATCAGCTTTCAGGACATTCTCCCGTTCTTCTTCACAAGATCCGTATCTTCTATTCTTGTCAGGTCTCTGGTGCTGGGGGCTCCTTGGGGCCCTTTCCACATCATTGTGCAGTAAGGGGTGACTGGTAAGCTTGGTTTTCATCCATGATGAAGTAAAGATGTCAACAGCCAAGTTCCTACCCAAAGATACACAGCTATCAGAAGCAGAGAGACTCCCACTTGTTCTGGTTGCTGAACCCTTGGTACTTGTCCATCACCTGCTACGAACCGTTGGCTCTGTAGAGCTCAGCCCCGAAAGGGCAAGCTATGTACAGAAAAGTGGGATGTCCATTTTCTAGATCTGTTGTTTATTCATGTTATAACTTGAGTACAAAATGTTCCCCACCTGGCTCCTTGCTGGTGGTACTGTTTTGGAAGATTCTAGAGTTTTTAGAAAGTGACATGTATCTATGGAGAAAGGGCTAATAGACGGTAGCCTGGTTCCAGTCCTGGCCGTTCTCTGCTTCCTGGATTTTTCCAGTGTGATGTAATCAGCTGCCCTCTGCCATGGCTGCTGCAGCTAGACTCCCTCAGCAGTTCTTCCTCACCATGGTAGACTGCATCCCCTCAGAGCACGAGTATAACGCCCACCTTACGGTGTTTCTGTAAGAGATCTGGTGATGGCAAGGAGAGAAATAACTGTATAAAATGTGGCTAGAGGGGGTTGGGGATTTGGCTCAGTGGTAGAGCGTTTGCCTAGCAAGCGGAAGGCTCTGGGTTCGGTCCCCAGCTCCGAAAAAAAAAAAAATGTGGCCAGAGAGGCAAATCCGCAGTTAAAAGCACATACTGCTCTTACAGAGGACCTGGGGACCAGAGGAGGGCTCCCGGAACCCATGTCAGACCACAGCTCCAGGGAATCCAGCACCTTCTTCTTTCTGGCTTCTGTGGGCAACTGCATCATGTGCACATTCCCCACACATGGTCACACATGCATACATATAATTAAAAATAAAGCAAATCTTGAAAATATGCTCAACGAATCTATTCATTGTTATAAGTTACCAGAGTCATGTGTGTCTCCAGGTTTCCTCTGAGTTGACACAAAAGCTCAGAGTGTCATTGGGAGAAATAACCAAAGGCTGGCAGAGATGGATGGGACCCCTACCAGAAGAAAGAACCAGGAAGCAGGAGCTGGGCAACAAGGGGAAGAGGATGTCCAGCACGAATTTTCCCAAAATGGACATGAACACTTCCAGAATATTGTCACCCTCTATCAAGAGGCATGATGTAGAAACAGACAGTCCGAATTTGGGCAGGACTCTGAATGCCTCTCTGAGCAAAACACAGATGTGTGGTAGAAGTCAGGCCCAAATGCCCTGAAGTCAGGTAGTAAGATGTTAGTAACACAGCCTTTGCCCGACTCAGTGTCAGAGCCCAGGCCACATGGAGCCGTCCAGCCAGCTGACAGACCAGCTACAACTGCAAACCTGTGAGGGGGCGGGCACTCTGGAAACTAGATTGTTTTTGCATGGACCCTGTTCCTTGGAGACATCCAGACCAAGCAAGGCAAAGTAAAAAAGCCCTGCACATGCCCTTCTAGAGCCTGGAATGTCGGGGCTGCTGTGGCTTGGACAAGGCTGATCCCCTTCTAAGCCTATTCTGAGCTTGAATTTCTTGGTACATCATGCTGGGAGGTGAGGTCTGGTGGGAGATGGAGTGTACATTACGTAGTCATGAACCGGACCCCTCAGAGCTCTCAGGGACTAAACCACCAACCAAGAGTCTACATGGTGGATCCATGGCTCCAGTTGTATATGTAGCAGAGGATGGCCTTAGCTGGCATCAATGGGAGGGAGGCCCTTGGTCCTATGGAGGCTTGACACCCCAGAGTAGGGGGATGCTAGAGGGGTAAGGAGGGAGTGGGTACATGGGTGGGAGAGCATCCTCTTAGAGACCAAGGGGAGAGGGAGGGGAGGGGGGTTGCAGAGGGGAGACTAGGAATGGGGACAACATAAAATAACCAGTACATTTAAAAAGAAGAAGGGGAGGAGGTGGGAAGAGGAGGGGGGAAGGGGAAGGGGGAAAGAGGAAGAGGGGGAAAGAGGAAGAGGAGGAGGAAGAGGAGGAGGGGGAAGAGGAAGAGGAGGAGGGGGAAGAGGAAGAGGAGGAGGGGGGAAGAGGAAGAGGAAGAGGAGGAGGAAGAGGAAGGGGAGGAGGAGGAACCAGAATAAGAGTCAGCTCCTCTCCTTTGTTTTGCATGAAGCTATTTTTGCCTTTCCACCCCACACCATGTATAGAGCACCATGAAGCCCTCATGAGCTCAGAACTTCTCAGCCAAAAGCAACACCTCTTCTGGATCAGTTATCCAATTTCAGGTTCTCTGCTATAGCAACAAAAACAAAGAAAGTATCTTTTCTATTTATTTCCATTTGAGTAAAATATACTCAAAATGACTGCAGCAATCCATGGTCTAACACACGAAAACTTCCCTGTCTGAGTTCAAGACTAAGATAAGACGCTATTCCCATCATTCTTTGCAGCTCACCAGACACTTGTAGTCCTCACTGCTTGTCCAGAAAGAGTTGGAAGGAACTGCTGTGAATTTTACAGAAGTCACTGCGTTGTGACAAAGTTCACGGCTCCCTGCACCACCTGCCTCGGATTCCCACCAGAAGCCATCATTCCTGATTAAAGCAAACACTGTCAATTCGGCCATGGCCCTGGGCCATTCTGGTCCCCTCTGAAAACGTTGCCAAACAGCTCCCTGATTGGGGCACGTTAGGTCACAGTATCCACGGGTGGACAAAATGTAGTAAAAATTTTATGGGCCACTTGAGACCTATTGGATAGGCAAGGAACAAGCTAGGTCCAAAAGAGCGCAGTTGGATCTAAGTCTTTTCAGAAAGTACTCACATATGGACACTTCCCTAAGACTTCTCTGGCCCCTCAGCAGCCTGTGTCTCCACCCCCATCACTCTTCCTGTCAGCCCGGCCAGTGTGCTATTCTCTTTCAGCTCCTGTGAACAAAGAAAATTTCAGAGCCCAGTCTCTCTCTTTTGTTGCAATTCTAGAGAGCTCTTCAGGGAACAGGGTGGAATTGGGGGTGGGAGCCTATGGCCTGTCCAGAGGGCATTATCTTTGCCAAATGCCTATAGGCCTCCAGCAGAGCTGGCTTAACTTTGAGAAGTGGTATGTACATTTGTGTGTGTGTGCGCGCACACACACACACACACACACACACACACACACACACACAGATCCCACCAGGGAGGGCCCCAAGCATCCTGCACATTTAGATCTGTTCTTGCTGGTGCTGAGGAGCCACCGAAGGTCTCCAGGAAGAAAGTAAATGGTCCTCAGCTCTGAAGAGCTTCAGGATCAACGCCAACATCCAAGACTCACAAGAGTCCCAAGGACCCATCGCAATCCTTGAGGGTTCCACTCCCATCGGGATCCCTGGGAACATTTCAGTTGAGAAACCACAAATGCAGGCTCCTGATTAGTCTTGTTATATGCTAAACTCTGAAGGTCTTTCCATAGCCTCAGTTTCTACATCTACAAAATGGGAAGAAAAGTTTGTTATGTCTGCATCTATTCACCAGGCAATGTTGTCAAGCAATAGCAAAAGGAGCAGGACTTTATGGTTATCCCTCAAAATCGCTTGACAGGTTTATGAAGAGAGAACCCTGAGCTCCAAGGTCATAAAGGAAAGCATTCAATTCCTCGAGACTGGTCAAAAGAAAGGCAGTTCCTCTCAACACTGACAGACCGACCAGCTGAATAACTTCCTTTCCTTTTCTTTTAGCCATGGAGGTTCTCACTTAGTCCAGGCTGGACCAAGCCCACTATGTAGCTAAGAATGACTTGGAATTTCTGATCCTCCTGCCTCAATTTGCTAAGTGCTGTGGATTATAAGCATGGACAGCCAGAAACCTTCTGTTTCTAAAGTAACGTTCTGATTTTGGATGTGGAATATATGGTATCCATAGTCACATATAACTATACATAACACATAACTATTCACATATATAATTATTTACATGTGTACATATAGTATGCTATTATGGACCTATGTGTAATTGCCACAGATGGCCATGGGGATGTCTTCCCCCACACCTAATCTTCTATAATGGGACTCATTCTTCTTCAATTGAGAGTCTGCCTTGAGGCTACCTTGAGTTTAGGCAGATGTTGAATTCACCTGCAACTAACAGTCTAAGATGGGAGTGAGTTGCAGGACTGTAAAATTCTGGGACATTTGTACAGTCCCAGAAATTCCATACCCTGAAAGGTCTGGGAGGCAGCTGTGCTGTAAGGAAGCTGTCACAACTAGTCTTATGTCAACTTGACACACTCTACAGTCAGCTTGGAAGAGGGAGCCTCAGTGGAGAAAATGTCCCACCAGAGTGGCCTGTGGCCATTTTTGGTTGATGGTTGAGGTGGGAGATGAAGCTCACTGTGGGCAGTGCTTTTCTCAGGGCAGGACAGTACTCAGGTAGTCCTGAGTGTTATCGGAAAGCAGGCTGAGCAAGCCATGGGAAACAAGGCAGTAACTGATGCCCTCCATGTCTCTGCTTCAGTTCCTGCCTCCCTGTCCCCGCCCTGAGTTCCAGTCCTAGCTTCCCCCGGGGGACAGACCTACATGCTGTAATCTGAAATAAATCATTTCCTCCCCAAGTTGCTTATGATCATTGTGTCTTACCACAGCAGTAGAAACCCTAACTGAGGCAGATGCCCAAACAATCCCACGTAAAAAGATCTCCTGGAAAGATACAGGGACACACACAAAGAAAAAGGGCAGCGACCAGCTTCTGTAGACCCGGGTCTCCAGTTTCCGGTTCTGAACACCATCTGACTGCAGTTATGTGAGAGACCCCCCAAGACTTAACCCTCAGCTCAGAGTTTCCTGAATCAAAGTTTCACAGAGGAGATAAAGCAGCGGTTGCTTAGGCCCACCATCTCACTCTGGTGTGTAGTGGGTAGATAAGAAAGCAGTCGAGTAGCGAGAATCAGAGCTGCTCAATAAGGTTCCGGGCATGGTGCTGAGCTGTCTTGCTCTCCTCAAAACAGCCATCAGCAGTTTGGTGGGTGACATGTGCACCCATAAAGGTTTTACACGCCAAACCCTAAGAACAGCCTGGCCTGTCAGTCCCCTGGCTTCTCTAACAGCAGTCTCAGTGGTGACTTTGACCTCTTTCTTTGCCTCTGTTTCCCCCCACCCCCATCTCCTGCCTCTAGGAGTCCCCTTGACAAACCACTGACACCCAAGCCCTTGTCTCAGGCTCTGCAGACAAGAGGACCCAACTGAGACTCTAGGATGAGCTAGGTCAAGGAGCTGTGTTTGCCCTGCACAAAAGAGGAAAGACTCTCCCAGCTCTGCGGCCAATTAAGGGAGAGCCACCGGAAACCGGAAACCGGAAACCGGAAACAGAACCAACCCCGACCCCTCTCTCCTCTGCCCTCTGCCCCTACCTACCTGTCAGCAGGGTTAAAGAGCAGGATTTACCTAGGCCTGTGACGACTAGCTTGGGGCTCCGTGATAAGGGCAGGATCATCTCGAGGGAGGGCAGGGAGGTGGGGAGGCTTGGCTGGTCTGGGGGCAGGGAGGTGGGAAAGCTGGAGCAGCACAAAGTATGGGAACAGATGGGGCTTCTTGTGCACCAGGGCTAATTAAGACAGCAGCTCAGGGCCTGGGCCCCAGATACTGTCCACAGCCTCCAGGGGCTGAGCACACAGAGCTGCACACTGGCTCCCCAGGCCGGCAATCTAAGCTAAAGGTCTCAGTCCTGAGAGAAGGCTGGAGGGAGAGATGTCATCCCAGGACCACCATCTCTCCATCCTAGGCCCAGAAACCACCATCAAAGAGCAGCAGCTTCTAATCCTTTCTGAGTGGTCATGCTGCAAGGTCCAGGGCCCTAAGGGGGAGCCAAGGAAAAGGGGGCAGGAAATGAAGGAAAGGCTCTGTGTAAGCAGAAGGCTGCCACCACCAACTGAGGTAATGGGGCTGATCCTAGATGATACGTGTGAAACTCTCAGACTGACGTGTGTGTATGTGTGTGTGTGTGTGCACGCGTGCACGCGCATGTGTGTGCACATGTATATGTATGTGTGAAAGAGAGTGTATTTGAGAACATTGTGAGAGTGTGTGTGAGTGTATATACATGATCTGTGCACAAGTGTGTGTATGAGAAAGTATGTGTGTGAGTATGCTTGCATGTAAGTGTGCAGGTGTGTGCGAGTGTGTATGGGTTATGTGGGCATATGAGTGTGAGAGTATGCATGTGTGAGTGTATATGTGTGTGTGAGTATAACTATGTGTATTTGTGTGTGCAAATATATGTGTCTTTAAAGCACAATGTGTATGGGTGTCTGTATATGTTTGTTTGTGTTGTGTGTGTGTCTGTCTTTAAGACCAATGGTGATTTGGTGATGGTTTTTTTTTTTTAATGTGTCAGTGTGTTTGCCTATGTGTGTTTAGGTGCAGATGTCCTTGGGTGCTGGGTGTCCTGAAACTGGAGTTACAGGCAAGTATAAGCTTCTGATATGAGTCCTGGAAAGAGACCCTCTACAGGGCAGTCCCCACTCTCACACTCTACAAGGGCAGTCCTCACTCTCACCCTCTACAGGGCAGTCCCCACTCTCACACTCTACAAGGGCATTCCCCACTCTCACCCCTACAAGAGCAGTCCCCACTCTCACACCCCCACAAGGGCAGTCCCCACTCACCCCTACAAGGGCAGTCCCACTCACACCTACAAGGGCAGTCCCCAAAGAGTGCACACCTCACCCCCTACAAGGGCAGTCCCCACTCTCACCCCCTACAAGAGCAGTCCCCACTCTCACACTCTACAAGGGCAGTCCCCACTCTCACCCTCTACAAGGGCAGTCCCCACTCTCACCCTCTACAAGAGCGGTCCCCACTCTCACACTCTACAAGGGCCGTCCCCACTCTCACCCTCTACAAGAGCGGTCCCCACTCTTACCCGCACACACATCTTTCTAGCCCCTATTGCTGCTATATTTTATGCACCTTTCTCTCATTTTCTAAGTTGTATGGTTGAAAAAATATAAACCATTTGCTTCAAAATACTCCTCGGGCCTGCCCATACAAACACATCATGGCACTTGCCCACACACATGCAAACACATGTGCATACATGCATGCCATGTGCACATCCAATGCACATACACGTACGGAGAGAAAGAACATCTCTGATGTTTGCATTTGTAGAATCCTGAACTTTGACCGATTCTAAAGCTCCCTGTTCTGTGTCATCCACATACAGGTTGGAAATCCAGATGTAAAAATGATTTAGAGCCCTTGGGTTTTAACTCATGTTTCCACATTCAAAGATATCCAAGTTCCTAAGTATTTACTATCTAAATGATATTCCAGGAAGCTATATTCTTCTGAACATAACTTGAGTCAGAGTATTTGGACATTTTACTGGGTTCCCTAGTGCCAATCAGAGAGCAGATTGTCCCATCAAAGAGATCATCAGTAGGTGACCAAAGGGAGCACACCACATTGTAACCATTGTCCCCAACCTGGGATTTGAGCAAGCAAAACCATAAATGCTGAGGCTGTATTTCCAGGTGACCTTGTAAACTCAGTGCGATGAACTGAGAGCAATTTTGAAGGGGATCAGCTGGACTCAGGAGAAAACAGCACTTGCATGTGTTTTATCACTGAGACAGATGTGTAAGGGAAGAGAGGGCTCAACTCCAGCGATGGACCTAAGACCTAAACCTCTCCATTACTCCCTTCTATTAATTGTCAGATATATATAGATATAGATATAGATAGATATATAGATATAGAAACAGCTACAGATAGATATAGATATAGATAAAGATATATACGCATATATCTAAAGATAGATAGATAGATAGATAGATAGATAGATAGATAGATAGATAGGTCTCACCATCATTCCACCTTTTAAAAAGGACATTGGCTGGGCAGGGTGACAAAAGCCTTTAATGCCAGCCCTCGGGAGGCAGAAGCAGGCAGTACCTATGAATTCAAAACCTCCTTGGTCTACCTAGCAAGGTCTAGGCCAGCCAGGGCCATATAGTACAACGCATGTGTTAAAAATGTGTAATATACAGCTGCCTGCAAAAATGTGGCTATTTGAGCTACCTGGAACAATTCAGACATTCCTAGAAAAATAAACCACGTGATGCCACAAAGCAGAGAACAGTACAGTGGTCTTGCAGAGCCAGAGGTTCACAGAGCAAGAACTTGTGGTTCCAAGATGAACCCATCCCAGAGCCCTCATCACAACACTGTGACATCAAGAATAACAAAATAAATACCCACAATTGCTGAGGACACGTCTTTACTGTCCTCATCCTCACACACACAAAGTAACTCTGTATCCTGAGTTAACTCCGGAAATCACTTCCTACAACCCGCGCGTGCAATGCTGCTGCTCTACCCTGAGTTTGCATCAGCTGCTGTTGCCCATGGGACGGGTCTCAGGGCTCTCCACAGATGCAGCTTGGCCGCCTGGAAGATTAAAGCCAAGGGGAGTTAGAGAGGTGCCTCCGAGGTTAAGGGTATTGGCTACTCTTCCAGACGACATGGTTTGATTCCTAGCCCCCGCATGGTAGATCACGAACACCTACAACTCCAGTTCCAAGGAATCTGACACCTTCTGGACTCTGTGGACACTGCACACCCTTGGTACAGACACACGTGCAGGCAAAACCTCATACATGCAAAATAAAAATGCTTAGGAAATTAAAGCCAGGACTCACAGTGGGAGGTTCTGATGGGCTGTTTTCGAATAAAGGAAAAGCAACCAGCTCATTTGTGAATGTGCAGACAGGTTCTGACATTGTAACCAGGTTCTGACATTGTAACCATAACTGAAATCTTGCCCAGGTCAGCCAGGGTCAGCCAGCACTGTGGAGGCATCACTGGCTCCACCCTCTCTCAACCGGAACTGCTCTCTTAGATGATCCTACATTTTTTTTTCTTTTTTTCAGAGCTGGCCTACATTTTAAATAGACAGAAATATGACTACTTCTCATGTTCCACTGACCCCTCCATTGGGGCCACTGCTGTGGTCCTCACAGTGGCCTTGCTAGGTCTCAAGCCTCCCCATGAAGTTCTTTTAAGCCAGCAGCAAACCAGTCCTCTCAAAGCCTAAGTCAGACCATGCCTGCTGCCCTCTGTCCCCAGCTGTCCAGAAGCCCTTCCCCCCCGAGCTCACCAGGAAAGGCCAAGTTTTAACTGTGCTCCATGGCCCTGTAGGATTGGCCCTCACCATACCCTACATCCTACACCCTCTAGTGGACTCCCTCGGACCTAGTGTTTCCTCTTTAGCTGCTTCTACTCCAGGTACTTCCTCATGCCCTTCAAATAGGCATGAACTTTACATTAACACCCTCCACACACAGACACCCCGCTCCCTGCCATCCTCTTCCTGTGATACAGGACTTGTATACTAGGCAAGTGCACTAAACTAAGCTATATTCTCTCTCTCACACACACACACCCCTATTTTGAGAAAGGGTCTCACAAAGTTGCACAGACTGGCCTTAAACTCACACCATAGCATATGGCCTCTTGAGTAACTGGATGGCCGGGCTTCTAGACCTGGTTATACACTCAGGTTCTCACTACTCCCCTCACCACCCACACCTCCTCATCCCCGTCTATGAAGTCTTCAGATGTTACCTTCTCAACGAGCTCAGCTCGAGCTAGGCTTAAAAACTAACCTCCTCCACCAGCGCTCCCTTAACCCTGTACCATTCTACCCTGTGATATTTCCCAGCTTGCTACCTATAAATATCAGTAACCTATTTTGTTTTGTTTCAATATAGGATCGTTCATGCGTATTGCATTCAGACATGCCCCTCTCACCTCCAATCCATGGTGGGTAACAAACAGTGAGGCAGAAATGTTTCAATCCCCCAGAGGGTTGGCACCAGACTGTGGCAGCCACGGTGTGAGTAAATTAATAAGTAGGTGAATGAATGAAAGGTTGGAAAACGCACAAGCTAAATTTCAGCTTTTCAAGAATCTCTCCCGTCCCACATCTTTATGAGAAAGAAGTTGATGTGAGAGAATAAAAGGGCCCTGACACAGTGCATGGAAGTCATAAGTCAACAATGAAAGTAGACTTCAGTCAAGGATGTTCCCTGTCGTTAGCACAGGGAGAAAGATTTTTTTCCTGCCTCAGTTTCCCCGAAGTTCTGAGTTCTTAGGAATTTAGAGGCATGTGACTTGGATGGGGTTTTTGGGGTTTGGGGGGGTGTTTTTTGTCTTGTGTGTGTTTGTATGTGTTTGTGTGTGTGTGTGTGTGTGTGTGTGTGTGTGTGTGTGTGTGTGAGAGAGAGAGAGAGAGAGAGAGAGAGAGAGAGAGAGAGAGCTTCCTGATACCAACTGGTGTCCTGCAACACTTGCCACCAAACTGAGCCCAGACCACGTGAAAGGCTCGGTCTTCCACCAGACTGCAGATACCAAACGCCTGCCCCTCTTACTGGCTGACTGTATATTCAAGGTTCCCATGAGCAGTAGCAAGGGTCAAACATCATGACGTCACATGTGCAAAAGGCAGAACTTTGGTGCCCTTTTGCCACAAACTCCAGGTACGTCACCTTCAGGCACATCAATATGACCACAGACCAGAAACTCCCTAAGTCCTGGGGCCCACGGTTTCCTTCCAGTGACGTGATGAATTGCATCATTGGCCATGTGACTGAGCTCTCAAGCATCCTCAGGACTTCATAGGGCAAGCTGCCACAAAACCCTGATCCTTTGATCCCAGAGCTGGTCTATTGGGTGAGCAACTCCTATCCTAGGTCATTTCATCCTTAAAATAAAATGTGGGGCATCTAAGCAGTTCAAGAATAACAAAGATCGGATTGTTGGGAAGCCCCAAGGTTTTATTATCCAAAGAACCAGCAATAAAGCTCACTAAATTCTTTCCTATGCCATGGTAACCTCACCCAAACACCTCCAAGGCCCAACCTAGCTGCCAGGGAGACTCCTCAGTTCATCTGAGGTCTTGTGAGGACTTCCCTGACCCATGTTGGCGTTGTTGACTGGCATGGTTTTATTCAGGTCTTGTGCAGATAACTGCAGCTGTTGGGAGAGCATGGAGAGCATGGCTGCCATGCCCCCGTCATTGCCCGAAATGTATAGCAGCACTCCTCCTGAGTCTCTGGCTCCTGCAATCTTTCCAGTGTGGTCCTGAGCCTCAGGTATAGAGGTTGGTTCTAGATGTCCCCTTTGGGGATAGACACTCGACAGTCAGGTAGTCTGAGGGTTTGAACAGTCGTGGCCCTCTACATTAGTCTGTTTACTTCATGGATACAGGATAAGACCTAGGCTTATCTATGTGTAAGGAAAAGGTGGTAAAGGAGGCAGTTGGGTGTTGTATCAATTTAGTAAAATGATAGTTGTGTGTTCTCCTCCAGGATATGTGCTCTCTCCAGCCATGGGTCTTGAGGTAGTACCAGAAATTGCAATACCAGAAATGAGTTCCCTCCTATTGGCAGGTCTCACACTGTTACACACTGACATTCTGTTGGTTACATAGAAGATACTGTTGCCACTATTGTAGCATTTGCTCCCTGGCATTGTTGTAATCAGCAGGATTTACAGCTGGACAGGACCGTTGGTAACCTTCCTTCCCCAGAAGTTTTCAGAACACCTTATAACACTATGAAAGCCAGTCATCAGAGAGGAGACACCCAAGTCAGTACAGCTTGATCTCTCTGAGTCCTGTGACCGAGGTGTGTGGTGACTTTAGCAGTAGAGTCTTACCTGCAAGTTCAACCAAGAGCAGCAGCGATAGCCTACAGTGCTTTCAGAATCTCTGAGGTGACTTCTGGTCTAATACCCGGAAAGGAGGCTCCTGGGCTTTGTGTGTGGTCTTCTGTGGCTTCTGGGTAGGGAAGGAACATTATCCCCTTGTGTGAGGTAAGATAAAAATATTAAAGAGGTCCCTATAAAACAAACACACTGGCATCAGCCACCTACATCTTGTGTTTACAGTGTACAGACTGTGCATTTACATTAATATAGACAGTTATTTTTGGCATTGCCAAGGAAACAGTCTGGAGTCACCACTATCCTCCTCCCCCCGCCCCCTGTAGCCTCCCCTTCCAGTGTAGAACGTGGGGAATCTGTAAAGCGGCTGTTGTCAGGGAAAGAAACACCGTGGAGGATATTGTTCTGCTATAGCAAACGACCTGAGGCTGAGCAGAGTATAAACGACATATATTTATTCTCCATAGTTCTGGAGGCTGAACAGTCTGTGATCAAGGCGTCCACCCACTAGGGCTTGGTCTCTCTTCTTCCAAGATCAACATACCACATGCTGTTTCCTAAGGAGGAAGGAATAACATGTCCTCAAGTGACAAAAGGCAGAGGTCGAAGGGGACAAAGTCCCTGCTTCAAGTGTTCAGCTTGGGTGCCCAACCCTCTCCAAGAAGCTCCCCACTTGTGTTATTTGTGTAGCCAGAGTTTCCAGTACTGTTACACTGAGATGATGACATTTCAATGAAAACCTCAGAAGGGACACAAAAACTCAAGTTAGAGCAGGATAGAAACATGGTTTCTCTTTGACAAAATGGCTGTAATTGAGTAGCTCAGTGGTGGTGATGAAGAATGGGCATCTTGGCAGGTGTACTGGCTTCCACTTTACCCTCTGCCCCAGGGCAGAGGGGCAGGCAGATCTCCATGTTTGAGACCCTCAAGTTCCAAGCCAGTCAAGGCTGCATAGCAAGACCTTGTCTCAAACACTATATATGTTATATATTATTTTATTATATATGTGTGTTCAGGTTCAAAGCTAAGTGTTGCTAAAATATATTGTTCAACTTAGGATAATTTGTTGAGCCATATCTGTCTGAGGGATCTGTTTCAGAGCTTCACCAAATGTCCCAAGGTCTGTTTCCCATTGACCGACCCAGGTCTACATCCCTGAAGAACCCTGAACTGAGTCCAAAGCAGGGCACCACCACTGCCAACACTGAGCTGTCTCCAGTCAGCTTTGTGTCCCTCCTTTGACCACACCCTTGGATGTTACTCATGTGTTCTCCACTAGGTGCTGGGCCCTAAGATCTACACTTCCATGTCAATCATGCCAGCCTTCCTGTGTCTCTGGTATTTATCTGTCTCAAAGTCACTGTGATAACCATGAAGAGAAGGAACACAGGTATACGGGCCACGTGGGAGATTGAGAATGGCCCAGCTGTTGACCAGTCTGAGCTTCAACTTCTCCTCTCTACAGTGGGTACCACTCACTGGGGATGCTGTGTTTGTGACCGGGCTCTCTTTCACAGCTGGTATCACTCCATGGCTTCTGCACACATGTGTATGTGTTGCTGACAGGCTGTCCTCCCTCCATCTAGCTGAGCTGGAAGCTAGGTAGAAGGGCATTTGCTCATTGTCAGTATTTGACATCAGATGAAGAGTTTGGTCATAGTCTCAGAGCCGAGAGTACGGTGGGCAGTGAGGCTCTCGAAGGAAAGCACTGAGCTCTACTGGCCTCTGGGAGGAGCTTTGGAAGGCAGAGCAGGGCCAAATGGCCTGTATGTTTTCTCTTCTCTCCAGAGGGGAGAAAAGACGGTCATTACCTTCTGCACAAATTAACATATGGAAAGGGCTGGGCCCCAGATAGAAGGCTGGCACCAGCTTCCTCACCCAGGAGCTAGAACCACTGAGGCAGAAACTCTACAATTTCCTCTCGCGCTTTGCCAGAGGCAAAGCGCACAAGTTAAAATAATTACCTGTGGATGACTGTGTATGTTTCTCTCATCTAATTAGGTAATCTGCCCAGGTGTTTAGCACCAAGCACTTGGTGCTTTAATTGGAAAAAAGTTAAGGACAGAAGCTAATTAGCAGCCATAATCCAAACCAGAAGCGTAATGATATTAACCACAAGTCACCATGGCTATCAGGAGCCTACCTGTCTTCACTCACCTTTAAGACAGAGGAAAGTGGTTGTAAGCTGGTAAATGCTGACGGACACTCAACCACCAATACCAGGCAACTTCAAGTCACGGTGTCAAAGAAATGTAAAACATTGTGAGTGCGAGGCAGTGCAGAACCGTAACTGAACAACCCAACATGCAGGCCTCCTTCTCCCTTGTGGGTGTGCATGCGTGCTTGTGTGTGCACGTGTGCTCGGGTGTGTCTTGTGGGCATGTGTGGTTGGTTGTTCATGCACATGTGCGTGAATGTGGAGGTTAGAGGATGACCCTGATTGTCCCCAGGAGCCTGCCTCCTTGCTTTGTAAAGCAAGGTCTCTCCCTGGCTTGGACATTACTGAGTAGGCCAGCCCGGGTGGGCACAGATCCCCAAGGCCCCTCCCGCCTCTGCCTCCTCAGCTTCTGCTTCTTAGAGTGTGTTCCGGGGACTGAGCTCCAGTTCCCTGAGCTTGCAAAGCAAACGCTTTACCAACTGAGCCACCTCCCTGTTTCCTCAACTTATTTATTTATTTACTTATTTACTTATTCATTTATCCGTTTATTGTGAGTACGTGTTTGTGGACACCTGCATGCCACAGCTCCAATGTGGAGGTCAGAAAACAACTGCGGGAGTCCATGTCTCCTTTTTAAAGGCAGCGTCTCCCTTGCTCCGGGCTCCAGACCCCAGGCTAGCTGGCCTTCAAGCCCAGTTCTCTTTCTGCCTCATCCCTCGGGGTCAGAGAGCTGGGGTTACAGGTGTGCTTCTGGGTTTTTATTTCAGATCCAGGGATTGAACTCAGAGTGAGAGGTTTACACAGCTGCCACAGTTATCTGAAGAGCCCCCTCCCCCTATCCATCCCCCATCCCCCATCCCCCATTCTGAAGAGAGGATGTTGCTTTGTAGCTCAGGCAGTCTGGTCTTGGACTCATTGTGTATCTCGGACTGACTTCAAACTCTTGATTCCCCCTGCCTCAGCCTCCTGGAGAGCTGAGGCTAGGGATGTGTGCCCCAACACTGGGCTCCAGGCTAGGTGGAAATCAAGACACAGTTAAATACCATCTCAAGTCGGTTCTGTTCACTGTTCTTGGGCAGGATCCATGGGAACCTGAAACTTGCAAAGAAGTAAACTGGTTTTTATAACCTGAAAAATCTTCTACTGTTTTCCCTCAGGACATTCTAGCTTTCCTATCAAAGTAGACTCTCCCTCACCTCTCTCTCTCTCTCTGTCTCTCTCTCTCTCTCTCTCTCTCTCTCTCACGCACACACACACACACACACACACACACACACGCACACACACACACACAAAATCCTAATTCCAAAATGGCTGCTGAATGGTTGGCTAACAAATCCAAGGGCCTAGTGTTTTTATTGGAGACTTTCTAGAACCTTCCCTTTCTGTGGCATTTGTTTCAGAAAACTGGCAGCAGGAAAACACAGACAAAAACGGGAGCACACAGTACAGAAACCGAGCACGCAGTACAGAAACCGAGCACGCAGTACAGAAACCGAGCACGCAGTACTGACCAGCTCCGTTTTGTTATTCAATGCTGTAAAACAGCACTAGATGACTTTGGCTCTCTGGCAATCCGACATTTTAAACAACTAATTAGTGGGATGTGAAAGTAGATTCTGGGAAGCCAGAATTAGGTTCCAGAGAAAGACAAAAAGACACTCTCCATTGAGGACCAGGAAGCGCAGACATCTTCCCCTGGCTAGCTCCAGCTTGTCGGTGTGGCCTCAAAGTTACGGCCAACTCACTTAAACCTGAGCTCCACAAGTAAACGATCTTGACCTGTTGTTTTGAGCTCCAATTCACCTCTTATTTTCTATTCCTTATCCCCTGTCAACTCCCTCAAAAATAAACAAATGTTTAAGCAAAACTTTTCAAAGGGGAAAAAAATGGAACCGTTTGCATAAACCAAAAGAAGAAAATAAATAACTGGAGAAAAAAATATTTATATTCCCTCCCCTAGAATGTAGAGGGACTCTGCCTCGTGAGGACATACCTGTGTCCCCAGGACTGGGCCCTGAGAGGCTGTGACTTGGAAACCAGAGCGAGTAAATAAACCCTGTGTATATGCAATGCCTCGAGATGGTCTGGTCTGGCTTGTTTATGTATTTTCCCCATGCTCTCTTTGTTTGACACTGGGCTTTTTCTAGCTAGCTATCAAACATTGCTCGTGTTTAAGGGTTAAAATAATGGGGTCATTATGGGCCTATTCTGGAGAAACAGGCCAAAGAGACCCACAGCGGACTCACGGCAGCTGTCGGGAGCCACCGCCAGCCCCTGGGGAATTCGCTTATTTCTCTATCACACAATCCCACCTTGATACCAGGGACGAAAACACACCCACTGCATTTGGGCCCTGTGCTAAGAATAATTGTCACCAATATTGATTGGCCCTTGGGGACTCGGCTGAATTTAAAAACTGCAGACTGTGAAATCCCAGCTGGGGTAGCCTCCCTGAGATTGGGGCTTATTTGTGACATGTTCCTATGTTTAAACTTATCTGTGAAAACTGCGAAATTAATAACCTCCCGTTGAGTACAATATGGTTACCCGCCCTGCCGCAGTACACAGCTATTTTTGTTCTTATTGTTTTCAGGCTGGGCTGGAGTCTCCACCCTGGAAACTCTGAAAATGAAGCCCGAACGTATTCGTTACCTGGCGTCTTGCGTTCCCATGGTTTTCCGAGATGGCGCTAAAGCGATAGGGGGGAAGGGGATGTTGGTTTCTCGCCTCCTTTTGTGGACATTGGTTTTTCAAGCTGGTCTGGGACCTCAGCTGTCTCTTGGGCAGCCTCAGCTTTGGGTGTGGACCGATTTCAGCTGTCAGCTCCGTTCTGCCTTCTGAGGTTTCAAGCTTAACAGCTTTCATTCGGACGCAAATCAGCGAGGGAAGTGTGCTGACTTGGGCTGCAAAGTTCACGCATCTCAGAGATAAAAATTCCGAACGTGCGTGAGATCAGTCACAGCTGAAAGAGAGGTGCGAATCCCCACTCAGACTCAAGTCTCTAGGAAGGGCGTTTTTAAGTCACACACACACACACACACACACACACACACACACACACACACACACACACACAAATGTGCATTTCTGCTGATGAAGCTTCCTGGGAGTCCCGGGTTGATTCCCTGGCATGATTAAAAACTGCTTAAGACAATTTCAATTCTGTCTCTCTGGCGCCCCGAAATTCTTTGTGAGGGGCATTGGTGTCACGGTCAGGTCCTTTTTCAAAAGCTGTCCTTGGGATTTAGCTCAGCGGTCTTGCCTAGGAAGGCAAGGTCCTGGTTCGATCCCCAGGTCTCTGGAAAAAAAAAAAAAAAAAAAGAAAAAAAAAAAAAAGCTTCCTTCCTCCGGATCTGGTTCCTCCTCCCTCGCGATAATTTTAAGAACTAAGCCATCTCCCCCCCCCAAAAAAGTAGTATGTTTTTAAAGATGTATAAGGAGAAAAAAAGCAGTAAGATAGACAGTGCCAGCTATGTGGGGTTTTTGTTTGTTTGTTTGTTTTGTTTTGTTTTGTTTCTTTGTTTTTTTTGTTTTTTTTTTTTTTTCGGAGCTGGGGACCCAACCCCCCAGGGCCTTGGGCTTGGTAGGCAAGCGCTCTACCACTGAGTTAAATCCCCAACCCCCCAGCTATGTGTATTACTGCCTCTCACTTTTATATGCTCTGGCTTATCTCCGGGCCAAAAATCTGCAAGTGGAGTACACAGCTAGGTTTGCTAACAAGAATTAAAATCAGGATTGTTGGTTTGTTGTTTTTTTTTTCTTTTTAATTCAGCTGCTAAAAATAAACGGCAGGCTTCTCTCCCTCTCCTGTAAATTATACACACAATTCCCCTTGTATCTTAAAGTGGAAACTCAATAAACAAACAAAACATAATGTCCCCACTAACATTCACCTACGTATTTAATGCTTCAAGAATTCACTTTCCGGCCCAGTTCTTTCAAGTTCTTTTTAACACCTCCTGGGGGCAGAGGGGAATTCAAATCCAGCTGCTCTGGTTTCTTGCTAGCCTGTACTTCGAAAGGAGGAATTACTCATACGATTTGTCAACAGTATCATTGTTGAGAATTTACTTTATTGTTGCCTGAGGTTTCTAAGGAGCCCATACGTAATAGAAATATAAATCATAACTAGCGAACGAGTTCATATGTAGGGTTAAGGAATGCAAGTACAACATACACTGTAATTTGCTTCATTACCCGAAATTTCAAAATAGTCCCTAAAGTTTTGACCCCACTAATTGAGTAAATATTGGAGCAGAACAGAGCAGAAAAGCAGCCCAAAGACTCTGAGCCACCATTTAATTGACAGAGCAACTTACCGTGTCTTTGGAAGGCTGCCTTGCGTTTTACAGAAGGTGAGTCCTAAGAAACAAAGATAGTGTGGCTGATGGCCTGGGAATAAAGTTGTCTGTGGCCGGGATGTGTTAGGATTGATGTATTTGGGAATGTTTGGTCTTCAGACGTGAGAACAGTGCAGTGACTCTGGCTAACAGCAGTGTGTCCTACCCTGAGGTTTGCTGAGAAAGTGTGTCTTAGGAACGCCACGCCCCTGCCAAATAAAGTTTCACATAGAAGAAAAACTGGTGGCTGGTGAGATGATATGTTTGTTTATTGGGTAGATTCACAGTGTGCATGTGAACCAGAATATGTCCACATTTCAGAACCTGAAGGGTATGGCATTTTTGCCAATTGTTCTTCAATAAAGAGTTTTTTTAAAAAAAATTAATGAAAAATAAACAGTTTCAAAACTTAAATTGGTGTGTGTGTGTGTGTGTGTGTGTGTGTGTGTGTGTGTGTGTGATTGTTTGTTTAGGGGTATGGTAGGGTTTTTTTTTGTTGTTGTTGTTGACTTGTTGTTTGTTTAGTTTTATGTTTTCGGCAAGATCTCACTCGGTAGCTCGGGCTACCCTGGGGCTCTCTGCATAGCCTAGGTTAGCATGGAAGTCAGGTGACCCTCCTACATGGCCTCTCCAGGGTTGGGATTACAGGAGTGAGCCACACCCCAGGCCTGAGAAGAACTGGCTCAAGCTGTGAACACAGTGCTGACTTGTGATTTTTTTTTTTCCGCAGAAGTTATTTTCTTACCCTAAAACACGGGCCATGCTTTTGCTGCAGGAACTACAGCTGTGACAGCAGGCTGCCCGTCTCTGCTGCCACCAGAGCCACACAGGGAGGTCCCCAGACATTAAAGAGGACACTGGATCCCTTAAAGCCAACTGCGACAACCTTCCATTGGGGTATCTTGTTTGCGGTCACCTCTTGCTTAGGTATCACCGGTGTTTGTAATACGCCATTGCAGGCGTTTGAGAGCAGACGGGAAGTTGGCGGACTTACCTACATGATGACTTTAGCAGACATCCGGTACGTTAAAGCCATCATTTCTCCAGTCAGAAAACACAAAGACAAATGTTCTAGAACATTCTGCTAAGCCTGGGAGCTACAACTAGAAAAGACACACTAGGCACACCGTTTCCCAGGGTGCGACACACGGGATCCTCACAGTACTTTGCACACCTGGAGGTCTTCTCAGCTGTGTTTTTAAACTAGAAAGGGCTTTCTAGGGTTATTTAGGAGATGGTTGTCAAGTATGGAAGGTGGGCGCACAGGAGCAGAATGTAGACATCTCCCGTGGAGAAAGGTACGGAGGCCACAGGCAGCCACTGGCTCTGATACTACCTCCCGCAGCCACCAAGAAGGGGAAGAAATAGTTTCTCCCTCTGAAATTATTCCCTTCAGAGTGGCCTAGTGCAGGAGCCCTGGTCACACAGGAGTTCACTAGATAAAACGCAGCAGACTTATCTAAGTCTAATTCCAGAGAAACAGTGACTCTCTTAGTATAAATACATGCTGCATTGGGCATACTCACACAACGTATTTCAGAAAGCGTCAATTCTGACAAATCTCCCTTAGCGCTGAAGGAAAACAATATGAGACCAACAGCAAACCACCTCTGTGGGATAAACACGGGGCTGAGAGGCTGTGGTGCCGCCAGCATCTTCAGAAAGGCTCTCAGGACAGCACAGGTGCCAGGCCCATCCTTTGGTGACCTGGGCTTCTCCAAGACAGCCTCCACACCCCACTCACTGCATTCTGACCCCCTCCACCGAGAGAGAGTAGAGCCGTTCCTAATCCGGTGCACAGCACCTCCTGAAATGAATAAAATCCACTTACTCTGGAAACCCCAGTTTGCTTTCTGCAGATGTGAGAAAACACCATGACCAAAAGCAGCTTGGAGAGAAGAGAATATATTTAGCTTACACACCACCGCCACAGCCTATCACTGAGGGAAGCTAGGGCCGGAACTCCAGGCAGAAACCTGGAGCAGGAGCTGATGCAGAGGCCATGGAGGGTGCTGCTTACTGGATTGCTTCTCCTGGCTTTCTTAGCCTGCTTTCCTATAGAATCCAAGACTGCCAGCCATGGCCACAGCACCCACAGTGAGCTGGGCCCTCCCACATCGGTCACTAATTAAGAAAAACACCCGACCGACATGTCCACAGGGCAATGTGTGGAGGCATCGTCTCTTCCCAGATGACTCTAACTTGTAACCTAACAAGTACATGAGAGTAAAATCCCCATAAACGATGAGGAGTTCAGACTCTGCTCGTGTCCATGCTGTCCTACAGTGGGCTTCACTACGTGAAGAGCAGAGGTCCAAGACGGTTGTCTTCGGGCCGTAGGGCCATTTCTGTCACCAGGCCTGCTACCCATGGGCCCCTTCTAAAGCCCGTATGCCACCTTATGTGTGAGCATCTACACAGAATTTTTAACTCTCTTGACTTTACCTACATTTTAACGATGACAGCACAGTGTTCCATGCCATCTGTAGTGATTATTTTTCTTCATTTAAATGCGCAGAGATATGAGGGTTATCCATTAAATCACACATATATTAAAATTCTACTTCTAGCACATTGTGGCTTGAATGCGACTTGTAATTGAGACTAATAGGCTTCGAATACAGGCGGGGAGTTCATCGACTTAATCATTTTGAAATATCACCAGTGTATCACATGATCCACTCTGTTTCCAAGTTGTTTGGTTGGTATGTGGTGTGTGTGCGTGTGCGTGTGCATGTGCGTGTGTGTGTGTGTGTGTGTGTGAGAGAGAGAGAGAGAGAGAGAGAGAGAGAGAGAGAGAGAGAGAGAGAGAGAGAGAACAGCACATTTAGGAACAGAATAAACGGGTTGGGGATTTAGCTCAGTGGTAGAGCGCTTGCCTAGCAAACGCAAGGCCCTGGGTTTGGTCCCCAGCTCCGAAAAAAAGAAAAAGGAAAAAAAAAAAAAAAAGGAACAGAATAAACCCTCATTGCAGGGAGAATTTATGTGTGCAGAAAATTTATGCCTCTTTGTTGGGAACCTGTCGTGTGACTTTGTGCAGCCGTGTTTTGTTTTGTGCTTTGCTTTTTAACCTCTGGGTCTCTCGGTCTCGCCCTGACAGCCCCAGCACCTGTTGCAGACACTTACACTGCCCACATCCTCAGAGCAGATTTTTCTGGCTTCCGCCTTTTTCCTTGAGAAACAGCGCCACCTTCTGGCTATGGTGGTCATAGCATCTGCCTGTGGAGAACCCGACTAATAGACTAGTAGCTTCCGGCTACACAAGATAAGGTTTGGGAAGAGGGAACCTCAACTGAGGAATTGTTTACATCATCTGGGCCTATAGGCAAGTCTATGGGGACATTTTTAAAATCTTAATCGATAATTGATCTGGGAATGTCAAGTGAGTAATAACTAACCAGCCCTGGGTAGGTGGTCCTGGGTTGTATGAGAAAGCCAACTGAACAAGTCATGGGGAACAAACTGCCATGGCTTACGCTTCAATTCATGACTCCAGCTTCATCCTTGCCTTGAACTCCTGCCTTTGGAACCCCCTTATGATGGGGTGTATCTTATAAGCCAAGTAAACATTTCCTCACCAAGATACTTGGGGTAGTGTTGTTAATATTATGGCAACAGGACCAGTCCAAAATTGTTTTATTGAAATATTACAACGTTCCCTGGGAGTGAATTTCCACACTTTTCAGTAATAGGGACCTGGCACGCTGGCCGAGACTCAGCAGAGCTCAGCCAAGCTTGTGCAGGCCACCCATAGATGCTCCCCTCTGCAGACAGACGGTAGCATCTGGAAAAGGTGAGGGCTGCTCTCAGCACAGTGTTGCTGTCAGCATTTGGGAGGCAGCGCTGGGTGGAGCGCTCCGGGGACCATCTGAAGTAAGAGCCACACATGGAAAGCAGCCTTTTCTTTGCCAGCCCCATGAGTCACTGGCCAATGCTGTGGGGTGTAGGGGTTTGATACTAGGTGGCGCTGAGTCTGAGGAATGACTCCTCCTGCTCAGAGAACATGTATAACTCCCCCCTTCTATGTCACTCCAAACTCAGGCTTGCTTGGTAGGAAAGGGAGCTCACGAAGTCCATGGAGGAATGCCCAATATAAAAATGGCATCGTTTCCTGCCCACCAGTGAGGGAAGAAGGTGGCATCTCTTGTCCATGCTGGAGGGCTTAGGAAGTCTGTTTCACATTTATGACCACACATACTTGGGTAATCTGGGAAAGAAATGGGGCTTCTGTTCTTTGTTTCCTCTATTCCATTCTACATAATTCTGGCACATAAATGTGAAATAACATGTGTGTGCACGCGCGCGCACACACACACATGCATGCATGCACACACTTATAAAGAGAACGTGGTGCTGGGCCCGGCATAGCAACCTGCCAAGCATTAAGTGCTCACCGGTGCGCTAACTGCATGCCTGTAATGAGGAGACCAACTACTCTCTGAGTGCATTTAAGTCCTGTTTCACAGAATGAAATTCCATGTCGAGAACTGTAACCCTGGTCAGAGGTCCATGGCTAGAGAGGCCACAGGGAGGAACCCATTCATTGATATTTTACTAAATGTTCGTATTGTCAAGTCGCCTTCTGAGTATTTATGATTGCATCCACACACACTAATGCTCTCAACCTTGGTCAGGGAAGCTTGTTTTTGCAGCAGTCAATGGAGAGATGCATAACTGGTCGAATGCTGAGAATAATAAACTGGGTATTTAGCCTTAAATGAGATACTTAGATCCACCACCCCCTCACACACCAAGGTTCAGGAAACATCTCAAAAGAAGATAGAAAGACTGCAAGAGTTTGAGGTTGGGGAGGAGAACTGTAAAATGCTGTCATCTAGACATAACTGCAGTGTGTAGTTTAAAAACAAAAACAATAAACAATAAAAAAAAAAAGAAAACCATGCTAAATCTGGCTATTCACTGGAACAGCGGTCTCGCCCACCCCCCACGGCTGTCTTGCTCTAGTCCCCAGGCTAGCTTGCTAAGCTAGTCAAACCAGTTTAGCCTGAAATACCTGGAGCAGGCAGGCCATCCTCTGTGGCTGGGCTGCAGAAGCCTGCTACCTCACTCAGCTCCTCTCAGCCCCCAAACCACTAGAGACTTTTATACCAGCCAGATTTATAATGGTAAATCTCCAACCACAGAATGCCCGTGCGAAAAACACGCAACTCAATAATATAATTACAAGCTGCACACTCAGATTGGACAAACACCACGTCTCCACTCTACTGTCCATTCATGAAATCCATGGCTACTTGCAGCTCCGCCAGGCCAATGGTTCCACTCCGTCTTCTCCCTCGGTTGTCTGTCTTCTCTTCTTCCTCTCTCCCCTCTTAAGCTTTCGGCTCTGCCTTTTCCTTCCACTGCCCAATCACAGTCTCTAGCCTTATCTGACCAATAAAGATTTCACCTGTCCTCGCCTGAGTGTGACCTACTCCTCGTTGGGACACCCCTCTTGAGGGAGCAGAAAATACAAACAGCAATGCACAACGCATGACATTGCTGTCAAACTCATGGACGTGTACAGCTACAGTTGTCTGAAAGATCAAGCCAGCCAAACTTCCAGCACAGGGGGAGTCATGGATACAGTTTCTATCGCATCAATGAAACACTGTGACCAGCCCAGGGCACTTGAAGAGGAAAGGTTTACACTGTGACCTTTTATCTGGCTGAACCATCCTGAACCACAGTCTACTGAGAGAAGCCAAGGTAGAGACTCACACAGGGCAGGCAGAAAACTGGAGGCAGGAGCTGATGCAGAACCCATGGAGGGGTGCTGCTTACTGGCTTGCTCCTCGTAGCTTGCTCAGCCTGCTTTCTTATATGTCCTAAGACAACCAGTCTGAGTGGCACTGCCCCCCAGATCTCTCACATCTATCACCAACCAAGAGGAAGCACCACAGGTTTGCCTCCAGGTCACTCTGGTGGGGACATTGAGGTCTCTTCCTATAAAATTATTCTCAAGTTGATATAAAATTAGCCAACATACACATGCACATACACATACACACGCTGTATGTTTACATAAAGCCTATGTTTAATATAATACATATATATACACATACACTTTATGTAAACAAATATTTATATACAGATATATAATGTAATATGGTCTCCACTCCCATTTCTTCTGTTTCCCCCAACTATTCCCACTTCTGATTTTAGTTTGTTTGTTTTTTAACCCGCCAGGTCCGGTTATCTCTGCACGCATGTGCATGGGCATGGAGAGCTACCGATGTCCACCCACCATGGTCTCTGCATCAGCTCCTGCCTTGTTTGAGATCCTGTCCTGATTTTCCTTAGGGATGGGCTGTAATGTAGAACTGAAAGCTAAAATAAACCCTGCCTCCCCAGGTTACTGTTCTTCATGGTTTTATTACAGCAATAGAAGCAATAGAAGAATTCATTCTTCACACATAACACAGGGACTTCATAAGTTTGGAGTATAGACACATCAGAGACGACAGCTAGGTTACTCTGGGACAAACCCCTCTCAAAGAGACTGCTCACAATGAGGAAGCACTGGAGACCTTTGTAGAGACAGGAAAAGACCAGATTGAACAAGATACCAGGATGACTTGACTCTTTGGGGAAGGAGAAGTTAAGATATTACATGTGAACCACAAGGCAGATGGCAGAGGACAAAAATAATAACACATTGCATAAGGCTGGGAACATAGCTCAGTGGGTTAAGTGTTTGTCTGGTAAGTGTGAAGCCTTTTAACTAATCCCCAGCTCCCCATAAACCAGGAATGGTGGCACTCTACCGCAATCCCAGCACTCAGTAGGCAGAGGCAGGAGGATCAAAAGTTCAAGGCCATTATGGCTACACAGAAACCTGCAGGCCATCCCAGGCTACATGGGACCCTGACTCGAAATGACGAAGCTGGTGTCAATTACGACAAATACGGTGACGGTATATCACATGAAGTGATAAGTGTCTCGATTGCAAGCATTTTTATACTCAGAGGAAAACGTTGTTTGCTCAAGGCTGGACAATGGCTGAACGGCAACTAACCCAGATCTCAGGGAGAAACTCTCGGCCGTTGCTAGCCAGTTCTGTACATCGTCAGAACTGGTGTGTCAGCTCTGTGGTATCGCAGAGACAGACGGAATGAGAAGAGGGAAGGAAAGAGAGACACCCTGGCCGCCCCACAGCGACCATCACAGGTGCAGAGCAGAAAGCAGAACCATCTACACACGTCCTTTCTCAAGCCCAGTAATGATGATGTTCAGTTCGCAGGGCCTGTGGTGAAGCCACCGTGTGTCTCTACATCACTGGTTGTTTCTCTTCGTCCTTCCTCTCTTCCTCTCTTCCTTCCCTACCTTCAACTAGCTGTGCCTCCCTCTTGCAGTGTCTAACCTGTAGGAGGCTAGAACAGCACAACAACAAGCCGTCATTGTTGTGCGTGAAGTAAGAGTCAGGAAGCTGCGACTGCACACTGAGTGGTTCTGGTGTCAAGAGCAAAGCCCGCCACGCACTGCTCTCTGAAAGTGTCTGCTCCCATTCTTGGTGGGGTGTTCTCAGAAGGGGCATCCAGAGTTGAGACCGTAGACTCACTCAACTACACATTTTCTTGAAAGCAGACGAGGTGTTTAACTGGATCCAAAGGATTTAAAAGCTCATGCATCCTTTAAGACCCGTTAAGACCTTGCACAGCCAGGGTCATCACTCTCTTCAGACTTAGCACATAGTAGGCATGCAAGGAAAAATGTAGTTGAGAAGGGACTGTGAGCTCCAGTCCCCTGTCATGTCCCTGCATGTAGCATGATGGCCTTTTCGAATTCGTGTGTTAATGAGACGTTCAGATCAACAGCCTAGACAGAGTCCTGGAGGCCAAGGATGGACAGACTGACTCCTGTACAGACAGCCCCGGAGGCAGAGGTTAGACAGACTAACCCCTCATTGCTTCAGTCAGATTCCTCTTGTGCGACCAGGAAAGGGATATTCTTTGCTTTCTCTACAAAACTGTGCCACACCTAACGCAGACCGAGAGACAGGAGCAGGCCTTCTGTGAAGGTCGTTGGGGACAGTTGAATGACTTGCACATCTAGAATCCATCTGTGAGAGGTTCCCTTTCATCACTATTTACTAAAAAAAGAAGGCTGGAGGGGCTCGTCAAGCCAAGAGGCTACGTTTTCAGTTTTCACCAGAAGGCTTTGGAAAATAAATGGCTTGGTTGCACGAGGTTGAAGTTGGAGGGAGGTTTAGCCTTCCGTGTGGAACACGCTAGAGTTTGGCTCTTAGTTTTGTCTGTGGCCTTGATGGGCCCTGACCTTCAGGGGCCCAGGGAAGGATATGTGTTGGTGACGATAAGACACAGTCAGACAGCGTTTTCTGTTTGGAAAACCCAGCACTTACAGACTATCCCTTGGAGCAGCAGACAAGGTTAAAGTCTGTAGTTTTACAAGAAGGTATTCGGAGAGCGTTTTGTTTGCAGGAGGCTGTGGGTAGGCTCTCGTGGAGGTCAGAGGTCAATGTCAGGTGACTTCCCCCATCCACTCCTCTTCATACCTTGGACACAGGGTCTCTTGGTGGATCTAGAACTCAGTCCTTTGCTTAGACTGCCCAGTCAGTGAGCTCCAGGGATCTGTCCTGCCTCCCAGCTCTGGGGTCACCGATGTGTGCTGCCAGCCAAGTTTTCCCAGGGGTACTGGGGCTCCGAACTCAGATCCTCACACTCCCACGGCAAGCGCTTCGCACTGCCCGTCTCCCCAGCCCAGACGTATTTCTTTTCAAATAGGTTCTGTCTGTGATTTGTTCAATGGGTCATGAAGAACCCAGAGGAAGAGGAGCGACCGTACTTTAACACCTGACTGAAGGTGAGTAAACTGCTGGGCCCAGTGGCGCGGGCCTTCACGAGGATTTGAAGTTGAGGCCAGCTTGGACTACGTAGAAGCTCCAGGCTACAAAGACCAGCCTGTCTCAAAAAAAAAAGATAAGGGAACATAAAAATAATTCCATAAAAATTTATATAGTTTATGCATGTCTCATAAAGAATTCTGTGGGGGCTGGGGATTTAGCTCAGTGGTAGAGCGCTTACCTAGGAAGCGCAAGGCCCTGGGTTCGGTCCCCAGCTCCGAAAAAAAGAACCAAAAAAAAAAAGAATTCTGTGACGTACATCTAACTATGCCCCCCCCCATTCCCCACAGTTCTTAGATGAATTTCATTAGTTTTGAGTCAGTACCATAAATGACCAGCAGAGAGCACTGTTCTCTAATAGAAAAGGTGCTACGGGCCCCCCTAGATGACCACCACCAGACGATTTTCCTAGGGCTGCCTTACTTTAGCAAAGAGCCCCAGGCTGGATGGCTCTCACAATCCGGGACTGAAACTCTAGAACTAATGAATGTGCGGGGTTGTTTTCTTAACCTAAGGCCTCTCGTTTCATTGGCTAGTGGCTGGAGTCTTCCTACGACTTCACATGGTCCTTCTTCTGTGTCCCTACCTGGCTACCAATTCCCAGCGCCTACAGAGGGGCTAAATATTCTGTAGCTCTGGTTCCAGGGGACCCAACGCCCTCTTTCAGCCTCAGGGGACACCACGCAGGTCATGGTACACATATACAGGCGAAACATACATGCATGTACCATCAAAATAAGCAGTTTTATTTAAAAAGTCATATTAGAGCCCAAACA
Source organism: Rattus rattus (assembly GCF_011064425.1). Lineage (NCBI taxonomy): Eukaryota > Metazoa > Chordata > Mammalia > Rodentia > Muridae > Rattus > Rattus rattus. The sequence continues at coordinate 53,246,316 of NC_046157.1, read as the reverse complement.
AATGACCTCATTTAACCTCTTCAAAGATTATACATCCAGATAAGTCGTATTCTGAGAACACAGCAGGTGGTGATATCACAGATGAATGGGGGTTCAGGGCATGGCTCACCGCATAGAAGCTCTTCTGTTCTGTGTTGCTAACTTTTTAAAAGGCACGGACAAACAGCCCCTGTGTCGCAGTGGTTCGATTTGAGGCAGTCTGGCACTGCAAGAAAACAACCCTGAGAGACTGTACCGCAGATCTTGTTTCTGACTCTTCCTAGGCTATCAGTGTGTCGTCTAATTCTCTGTCCATGCTTCTGGACGGTGTCAGCAACCACAGCTTCCAGCAAGCCTGGTGGTCAAGAGGTGAGCCACTGACTGCAAGGTTAGGGTGTTCAGTGGGTCGACAGGTTAGTCACGGTCAACACATTTCCTTCCTGCCTCCTGTATTTACAACATACGATGAACTTCGCAAAAAACATCTGCGTGACAAAGCATTTTTACAGACTGGTTCTTTTTTGTATGATGTGTATGGTGTGTGTGTGTGTGTGTGTGTGTGTGTGTGTGTGTGTGTGTGTCTGTGTCTGTGTGTGTGTGGTGTGTCTGTGTGTGTGTGTTTGTATGTCTGTGTGTGTGGTATGTCTGTGTGTCTGTGTGTGTGTGGTGTGTCTGTGTGGGTGTTTGGGTGTGTGGTGTGTGTGTATGTGGTGTGTGTGTGTCTATGTGTGTGTCTGTGTGTGTGTGTGTGTGTGTGTGTGTGTGTGTGTGTGTGTGTGTACTGGTATGTGTAGCAGCCAGAAGTCAACCTTGCCTATTGGCTTTTTGGGTTTTCTGGCAGTTGATTTCTTGGTTTGTTGATAGAACCTCTCCCTGGCCTGAGGTTCTCAGTTAACAACAAGCCCAGGAGGACTGCTCGTCTGTACCCTCACAGCTTCAGGGTGACGCCTGCATGGTCAGCACTTTGTAGGCTAAGGATCACCCAGACACATTTTATTGACTGCATGGTTTTGCATCTTGCAATGATTCAATGATGTACCGGCTTTTCCCCACCAGTATACTGACTTCCATCCCGTGTATTCAGAGGGATAGGAAGTGAGATTTGGGGTCCTTTTGTGAGACCTTGTGAGATGACCTACCTAAAGCTACAGGAGGAAGTCTGTAAGGCAGGGCAGAAACAGGTGGCTGCAACCCTCTGCAGAGGCCCAGAGGCTATTGAGACACCAAATGGAGGTGTTGAAGGTGTTAAGACTAAAATAGTAAGAGTTAAAACAGGCTTCATGAACCTTACAGAATATCTTCCCGGTATTCTCTCATTCTCTCTCTCTCTCTCCCTCTCTCCCTCTCTCCCTCTCTCTCTTCCTCCCTCCCTCCTTCCCTCCCTCCCTTTATCCCACCCCCAACACACACACAAGTTAGGGCAATCCTTGAAGGTGGCTGGCCTGTGTCTGCACAAGAGATAACTGCTGGGGGACAGTGAAGCTGATTCCAGGAGGGGGAGGGGGAGCCAGGAAAGAGATGGGAAGCATGGAATTTGTTGCAGAGACTAAAGGCAGGGATGTTGTGGTGTGACTGTCATAAAGAATGCAAAGCAGGAAGCTTGTGCAAGAGCAGCAGCCCTGAGGGTCTTAGTGGGAATCTGTGTTATTCTGAGTTCCGTGGGAGCCTGGGGAAGTTTGAGCAAGAGCACGTGCACTAGGAAGCCGCTCTGCTTGGCATGTGGAAAGTGGGTAAAAACAGGGTTTTAAAGCCTCTGCAGGCTTGGCATGGCCCGTAGGAAGCCAAGCACATAACAGCACAAACAAACACAGGCCCACAGTCCACGTGGAATGAAGCCTTCCCATTGCTGTGGCTAATATGAAGGTTGGCTAGTTGCCATGGTAAGAGCTTGGTCCTCAGGATGGAGCTGTTACAGATGGTAGGAGGGTGTGCCCTCTGACAAGTCCTAAGGTCACTGAGGCCCTGGAAGGAGATGGTGGGATCCCAGTCTCCTCTCCCTCTTGCTCTGGACTGCACTTTGCTCCCCCACATACATTTGCCATGACGTGCTAGCCAGAGCTCCAAGGCCATGGAGGCTCCAGAGCCCTGAGTCTAAATAAACCTGTCCTCATCAAGACTGCTGCCTGTCACCGGCATTTCACCATAGCGATGGAACACAGAGACCTCGTGCCTTCTCTAAAGAAAAGGACGCAATGGCGCAGTGATAAAATAAATTAAAAAAAATAAATTAGGAGGCTGAATAAATTAGAGGGCTCCACAGTTAGGAGCACTGGCTGCTCTTGAGGGGACCCAGGTCCAGTTCCTAGCACCAACTCGCTAGCTCACAACTACCTACAGCTGTAGTTCCAGGGAACCCAACACTGTCCTGGCCTCTGAGGGTACTTGTGTGTATGTGCACATACACACAGACACTCAGTAATACAAGTAAAATCTTTAAGAAATAAGCCAAACTAGGTAGAGTTTTGCAAAGAGCTAGGGGTCCTGGAGATGATGTTCCGCTAGCCTCGGAGTGAGCTGCTTCCTATCACAGCATTGGTGATAGCAATTACCTACCTATCTACACACACACACACACACACACACACACACACACACACACACACCATCCACACTCATTCACACATACTAGCATACCACACACACACACTCATACACACCATCCACACATACTAACACACCACACACACACATTCACACATATTAACACACACCACACACATTCACATACACACACACACACACACACACACACATCACCACCACCACCACCACCACAAACCGAGACACACACAGCTGTCAGGAGCCCCAGGAGACAGAGCTGTTGACTAAATTCTAAGGCGTATCCCTCTTAGAGAACAGAGCCATGGCTGATATTTTATGCCACACAAAAATGATGATGATGATAATGATGATGATGATGATGATGATAACAATAACAACAACAACAATAATAATAATAATTAGAGCATGTATCAATTGAAACAAAGTCAGGCTATGAAGTAAAGAAGGCGAAACAGAGAATATATGCTTTAGATTTAAACATAGAGGGGTTGTCTAAGTGTCTTAACGATATTTTGTGGCTTTTGAAACTACACTGCCCCAACATGTACAACCAAAAGTTCAAAAGCTAAGCAAAACTGTAAATTAAGTAATACGTACGATAATGAATATAGCTGCCTTACTTACATCTCTTACTAAATTTCCTTTTTTTTTCTTTTTTTCAGAGCTGGGAACCGAACCCAGGGCCTTGCGCTTGCTAGGCAAGTGCTCTACCACTGAGCTAAATCCCCAACCCCAAATTTCCTTTTGTAAATGAAGTTGCCAGGTCGGTTACAAAGCCATTGCTCAGGTACAGGGCTGAGGCAGGAAGGCCAGCAAGGTCAAAGGTCACAGACCCACAGCCCCTCAGCTTCAGGCTGTGTTTCTCTTGCCTTTGCACTTTCCCCATTAAAGCCTGGAAAGGTTGTGCTGTTGTTCTGTTGCAGGCAATAGTCACACTTTCCTGGCTGTTGGCTGCATTGATGCTCTCCAGACTCAGGCAGCAAAGAAATTCAAACCAGAAGGGAGGGGCTTCTTTTCCTTCCTGGGTCCCTCAATTTTCCCTTTCCATTCTGTCTTACACACCACACGCACACACACACACACACACACACACACACACACACACACACACCACCCCACACACACACATACACACACATACCACGCATACATGCACGCACACTACACAAATACCCCATAGACACATTCTCCCTATGACAAGCATGCATACTACATAGCACAAAACAGACACACACACACTCAGCTCTTACCTACCACATACACAGCGCACAGACTCAAAGCAAGCCCTCAAGGGTCTCACATGATTTTGTTCCCCCTGCCCCCTACATCTGAGGCTCACTAAATTGGTTTCATGGTCTGGAGCAGAGGTTTGGAAAACACAGACTTCGAGGGAGACAGAGGAAACCCACACACAGGCCTCTGTGAAGGGGATCTTCGGTCTGTGCTCTGTCCTTGGCTGATAAGCAGAGAATGCTCCTGGGTGGAGCCCTGGCTATGGCAGAAGGCGTCCTCACACTGGCAGCTGCCAAGAGTTGAGTCGGGCAACCTGCCAGTGAGCCTGCAGGAGGGGCCCTCGAAAGTATGCACTTTCTTTCCGGGAAGGCCCCTCACAATTTCTGTCACCTCTTCATTTCACAATACATTGTGTTTCCAGATCATTTTCCAAACTTCAGCTGAGTCATGAACCCTATTTAGTCAGCATCTACTGACTTCAAATCCCTCGAGTTAACCAATCCTAGACAGGAGATAGTCGAGAAAAATATGGGGCGTGTTCTAAACATGAACGGATGGTCCTTGCCATTGCTCCCTGCAGAGCACAGTAGAGCAAGGACTGACGTAGCATCTACAGGGTATTGGGCATTGGAAGTGATCTAGAGGCCGCTTAAATATGAGAAGAGGGGTGTGCATTCTGCAGGAATAATCTGTCACTTTGTATCAAGAGCTTAGACATCGGTGGGTCAGTTCGCCACAGATCCTGGGAGATTATTGTAGTGAATTTCAGACAGCTTTAGGAGGAGGAAGGAAATGAGGCGGGATCTAGAGGAGAGGGGCAGAGCTGAGTATAACAGAGCTCTCACAGGAAGGCTACGTGCCGATATGGCAGAGGTAGGGATGGATCGGATTGTAACTTTTCTTCAGCCAGGAAGCCAGCACTAAAAGGATGAAGCTGGAAACACAGGGCAGAGAATAGGTCACGTTCATGGCTCGGCCACTGAATGGAGCAATCCCAGAAATCACCGAGTGAGAGAGAGAAAGGAAAGTCAACAGCCCAAGGTCAACAGCAGACCCTACTGGGCCAAGGAATTTATCAGCATTGCTTTTCTGGGCTCACATCCAGCCAGGCAACCCTTCCCTACTATTGCAAGCAGCTCCGTTCTTTTTCATAGAGCTGAGGCCTCGGTCATGGCTAATTTTCTCTGAGAGATTTAGTTCATGCCCCGGAGAGGATAGGAAGTCAGGAGTTTACAGGCTGGAGAGCCAGGGAAGACGCCGGCTGCAGCTGGAGTCTGAAGGCAACTGGGGGCAGAATTCCCACACCTGTAACAGAACACAACCTGTCTTCCTCAAGGAGTGCTGTCCTACATGTCAATCAGCTAAACATGACCGTCACAGCAACACATAGATTGGTGTTTGTCCGAGTATGTCCCAGACAAGCAGACAGGTGAGGTTAGCCATCACACATTCTACCTATCTTGTTCCGTTCCTACAGCTGTGAGGAAATTCACAGAAAAGGCAACTTGGGGAGGAGAGGGTTTAGTTGACTCACAAATCCAAGCTCAGTCCATCACTTTAGTCAAGGTAGGTAAACGTCACATCTGAAGACAAGAGCAGAGAGAAGAGAGGCTCTACCTATCTATCATCTATCTATCTACCTATCTATCTATCTATCTATCTATCTATCTGCCTACCTATTTATCTACCTACCTACCTATTTCTCTATCTATGTATTATGTATCTATGTGTCTATGTATCGATGTATCATCTATCTATTTACCTACCTACCTATCTATGTATCTATGTATCTATCTACCTACCTATCTATTATCTATCTATCTATCTATCTATCTATCTATCTATCTATCTGTGTATTTATCTATGTATCTAACTATGTATCTATTATCTATGTATTATGTCTCTATGTGTCTATGTATCTATGTATGTATATATTATGCATCTATCTAATCTATCTGTCCATCCATCCATCCATCCATCCATCCATCCATCTATCTTGTCTGCTAGCTTTCTTCACTGTTACGGTTCAAGGCCCAGACTAGGGAATGGTGCTACCCACAGTGGGCTGGATCCTCCTACATCAATAAACAAGCTAGGCAATGCCCCCATGCCCCCAAGACATGCCTAAGACCAACCTGAACTAGAAAATCCCTCATTGGGGTTGGGGATTTAGCTCAGTGGTAGAGCGCTTGCCTAGCAAGCGCAAGGCCCTGGGTTCAATCCCCAGCTCCAAAAAAAAAAAAAAAAAAAATCCCTCATTAACATTCTCTTCCCAGGTGATTCAACTAGCCGTTCACCATCTTAGGGAACAGTACCAATTAAACCTTAAGTCTAACTTAAATCTTATCCGCTATTAACAGATACCTAACCCAGGATGCTGAGGATTAAGTTTGTTTCCTTACATAGCCTTTGCTGAATGGCCAACCTAGCACTAAGTTCTGATCATTAACTTCCTACCCATTTCTAGCCCATCTGCACTGCTCTGGCTCTGGTTCAGAGATGGTCAGAGGTTCTGCCTGGGAGCAGTCACTCCCAGGGGACATTATAGAAAGCTGGGGGAGGGGGTACTGGTCACATGAAGATGGGCTGAGTACCACCAGCATTTGATGAACAGAGGCCAAGGATGCTGAACCACTCCATCATCTAACTGCTGTTGTCCATGATGTATCTTTGAAGATGAAATCCCTGTTTGTACTTAAGCTTAGACCCTATTTCTATCTGACACTTATGTAATTTTTGGTACTCCACTACACTGTCATAGTCCAATGTATACAATGTATACTTGTATCCAGATTCTTATGTCTCTTTCTCAATCCTGAATGTAATTCTCCCTAAGGAGACCTCTGTTCTGAAGTTTACATCCCACCACTAGGCCTCCTTCCATCCCTAACTCCAAGTGATAGCAGACCCCCCTCTAATCACGTATCTCATTGCTTTGGCCGTGACGTCCCACCCACTCCACCCCACCCCCGTGTTGTTGCCACAGCCGATCCACCCCAACCATTCATCTCAAACCCCTCTCCACAAAGCCAGCGTTCTTATTGACTCCCATCCCCAGTGGGAATATTTCTAACCCCAGGGGTGTTTCTCCCTTCCACATCCCCAGTGAGCAGTCCTTCTTACTCTCTGATCAATCAATTAATCAAGATTCTGAGCTCAAAACTATCGTTTGCAGACAAAAACGCAGTCCTCACTTTTCCTGACTATGCTGCTCAAGAGATAGAAAGGATCTATGTGGACAGCGACAAAACTGTCCTGGAGATTGTTCGACATGCTGCCCGCCTACCCAGAGAAAGCACTGGGACACCAAGTCTAGGTTCTTTCCTTGCTAGCACTACAACTCCCATGAGTCCCCAGAGCTAATGCTGTACAGCCATGCAGTTTTGTAGGGTATCTTAGTTAGGGTTTTACTGCTGTGAACAGACACCATGACCAAGGCAAGTCTTATAAAGGACAACATTTAATTGGGGCTGGCTTACAGGTTCAGAGGTTCAGTCCATTATCAAGGTGGGAGCATGGCAGCATCCAGGCAGATGTGGGGCTGGAGGAGCTGAATGTCTACCTCTTGTTCTGAAGGCAAACAGAAGACTGGCTTCCATGTGGTTAGGAGAAGGGTCTTATTGCCCACCCCACTCCACATAGTGGTACACCTATCCCAACAAGGCCACACCTACTCCATAAAGGCCATACCTACAAATAGTGCCCCACTCGCTGGGCCAAGTTCAAACCACCACATAGGGGTTCCCCAAAGCCTGCCTCTACAGGTTCTGCAACCACAAACCCAACCAAGCTTCTATTTAAATATTCAGCGAGGAGACTGGGGAGAGGGTACAATGGATAAAGCATTTGCCATACAAGTGCAGAGACCAGAATTCACCCTCCCAGGCCCTGAGGGATGGGCCTTGATGGTCAGAGTCCAGCCCTACTTCCAGTCAAGCTCTCTGCTTCTTGGCTCCCCGCAGGCCGCCACCAACACTGCCGGGTCATCCTGAGTATGAGGAACTGGAATCTCCCTGAGCATCATAACATCGTCTCTTTAGAATTTAGAATACTCTTCTAAGGCCCTGTCAGTCCAGTAGCCTTCTCTGGGGCTCTGACACATACTTCAATCCCAACACGAGGGAGGCAGAGACAGGAGGGTCCCTGCAGCTGGCTGGCCAGCCCTTCCTACCTAGTTGGTGACTTCGAGGCCAATAAGAGAGACCCTGTCACAAAGTCTGTATCCAAAGGATGGCAGAAGGTGATGCCCAGGGTTGTCCTCTGACCTCTACTCACACATTCACATACATGTATACATGTGTGCACTCATATGCGCACGAACAGACACAAGTAGGTAATTATAAAAGAATTTGGAGTAGTATGTAGAACGGTGGGGGTATAGCAGAATAGAGGAAAAGAGGAGAGAGCACCTCCTAGGGGAAACTGAGCCACAGCTCTCCTGCGGAAGACACTGTTTAGATAAAGCCTCTAATCATGAGGGCAACACCATAGGCTCATAGATTGACCTGCTCTGCTACAAGAGTCCTGGTCCCATGAAAATATGGCTGGCAGGTGAGGGCACAGAGCCCCAGAGAGTGGTACTGACTGAAAAGCACCGAAAAAAAGGAAATGAGTCATTTGAAGACTCTGAGGTAGCGAAAGGTCATGTGCATGGTAGCCGAGATCTTAGGTTGAGGTTGGGACGCTGGTGGCAGTTTCCTCTTGCTCAGTCAGGCAAGGCAGAGAGCTTTGCTCACCACAACCTCAACACCCTGTGAGCAGAAGATCTCCCATAACCTCTGCTCCACTTCCTGCATCTGCCAGGTTCAGGCTGCAGGTGGTCAAGTGGGGCTTGGGATTCTAAGCCTAGAGACTGAGGAACTGGCCCTCACCCACCTCACATGTGCAGGTTTGAGGGAAGTTCACGGCCCACCAGGGCCTCAAGCATCTGGAATGTCGGCCAGGACCTGCCAAGAGAATGCTACGGTCCCGAAATATAACTTTGACTCGGGTGTGTTCACAGCTAGCCTCAGGACTAGACCCAGTTCTCCAGACAAGTTGTTTGTGTCTCTCTCCACCTCCCTGGATGAATAGGAAGTGCTGTGAATGAGGTTTTATGGCCAGGAAGCCCAGACCCACACCGCTGCAGTTCAGAGAATTTTACTGACTTCCCTTCCGTGAAACCTCTGTCACACACATGCATCCCATATCTAGAATGTTCTTTCTCCATAAATCTCTTTCATGGTTCTTATTACAGGCCTCCTTCTCTGCAAGAGACCACTGCCACACACTTCCTGAGAAAAGCAGAAGCTGTCACCAGGGACTCTCTGGCCTTCTTCCTCCAAATATGCATACCGTCCGCCTTCATTTCCTCTATCGCAAACCCTGCTTCTCCAGAGAGACAACCCTTCTCTGTGTTCCTGGTCTCTACTCTTGCCTGTCTCTAGGGTCATTCTTGATAGACTATGATCATTCCCAACAACACGTCATCTTCAAAACACATCTTCTAGAGGAGTTGTGGTGTGGAGTTTTCCTTGGGAGATGCAACACATATACTACCCACCCCAGATAGGGAGCTCATGGCAGATATAAGGATATAAATACCACCAAAGTCCACTTTGGTAAGCCAATGAGTTTTATTGAGATTATTTACAGGAACATGGGCAAGGGGTTACTTATAGGAGCAGAAGTGACTCAAACACAATAGCAAAGCCCACCTCAGTATGAATGAAGAGAACTCACAAACGCTGGGAACCTGGAGCACACCGCACAGCCTGTAGGCACGTTGGAGGGTATCCTTTCCAGGTGGTTCAGCTGAGCCTCTTCCAAGCAGCTTGACTGGTTTCTGCTACTTCCAAGCTGCCACACTGGACTTGGAGTTTCTTTGCAGTTTGGCTTTCCCGAGAGCAATTCTCAACAGTCTCAACAGTTTACTGTAGAGGAGCCTAGTGAATCTTGTCAGTTTCAGGGACTTCCTGAAACTGTGTTGAATTATTTGCTTTCTGTCTTAAGGGGCTTCCTGAAGGATACAAAGTTTCAGTCTAGGAGAAAACTGTCACATAACAGTGGCTAAAAGCTAACACTGCTAACAAGTGCTGGCAAGGATGGAGGACGACAGGGACTTTCATTCTTTGCTGGTGGGAATACAAAATAACACAGCCACTTTAGGAGATAACTTGGTAGTTTCCTCTACAACTGACTATATCATACCATGTGATCTTTCAAATATGCTCCCAAGTATTCACCCAAGTGAGTTAAAGAAAGCAAGCACTTGGATAAGAGCATGCATTGCTCTTGCAGAGGACCTGGATAAGTTCCTAGAACCCACATGGTGGCTCATAACCCTGCCTAACCGCAGTTCTATGGGATCTGATTCTCTCTTCTGATTTCTGTTGTTATTCCACACAGGTGGTGCACGTACATGCAGGCAGGCAAAAATACTCACACTTATAAAATAAAGCAAATAAATCTTAAAACATTTTAAGCAGATGTTTTAAACCTTAAAGTCCATTTTTTTTCTTACAAAGATCATAGTTTTTGGTGCATCTAACAAGACTTCACCCAACCCAAAGTCATTGGGATTTTCATTGATGTTACCTAGTACGACTCCTCAAGGTTTGTGTTTTATGTTGAGTGCTAGGGTCTACTTTTGAGTTAGTTTTTGAGAAAAGTGTAAAACTCTGTATCTAGCTTCACCCTTTTGCATATTGAGTTTGTATCAAACAGCTTTCTGCTACTGTAACAAATACCCAAGGTAATCAGTATAACAAGAGAAAAGGTTTATTTAGGCTTACACGGCTTTTAAAGTTTGGACCCATGATTAACTATCTCCATTGTCTTGAGTGTCCATAGTAAAGCAATGAATCAAAGCAGGGAGCACAAGGAAGTGAGAGAGGAAAAAGGAAGAGGTCAGACTCCCACAATCCCCTTCAAGAGCACACTAATGGCCAGGGTCTCTCAGCAGGCTCTGCTTCTTAAAGGCCCCATGGCTTTCCAAGAGAACCACCATGAGAGCCAAATCTTTAACCCATGCACCCTTGGGATACATCATTCAAACTGTAGTAGTGCCGTTGGTTGTAAAGACTGTCTTCCTTCTAGAGAGCAGTCACTGTGTCAAAGACCACGTGACTGCACTTGTGTGGTGTGTTTACTAGGTTTCCGGGTGTAATTGATCTGTTTGACTTAAAAGTGAGACTGAATGCTCAAATGCAATTAATCATATTAACATTTTGAGTTTCGGGGGGTTTTGTTTTTAATGATCAGGACAATAATTCTTCCACAAGGGCATAAATGGAAATTTCAACAATTGTGTGTGTGTGTGTGTGTGTGCGTTGTGTGTGTTATGTGTGTTGTGTGTGTTGTGTTTGTGTGTATGTTGTGAGTGTGTATTGTGTTGTGTGTGTTGCTTGTATGTTGTGTGTGTGCATGTGTTGTGTGTGTGCATGTGTTGTGTGTGTGCATGTGTCGTGGGGTGTGTGTGTGTGTGTGTGCGCGTGTGCCCCATTATACTTATTTCTGTGCTCTCATTCTTCCCTGGTCACCCCCTCCCCTCTTGCTGTTCTCTTCTTCCTCCCAAGTACTGCGCCCCTGGATTCTGCTCTCATGACTTGAATGGCTGATTCGATCTCTGGTTCTACCTCCCCTCTTGGACCTCGTCCTGTACTTTCAGGTTTTCTGTCTACTTTCATTGCCTATATGTACATTTGCATGTATATTTAAGTCTACATTCCACATATGTATGGTTTATGTTGCTGAGCATAAAAATCTCCTGTCCCGGGGCTGGAGAGATGGCTCAGCGGTTAAGAGCACCGACTGCTCTTCCAGAGGTCCTGAGTTCAAATCCCAGCAACCACATGGTGGCTCACAACCATCTGTAATGGGATCTGATGCCCTCTTCTGGTGTGTCTGAAGACAGCTACAGTGTACTCATATATAAGAATCTCCTGTCCCACACTCCTTCTTCAGCATGTCTATTTTTAATGTGCATGTTTATATAGAAGGGGGCACACAGAACACAGTTCTGTATCATCGTTACCCCACTTGCCGGAGCTATTTCTACAACTTCTTTGAAACTGTGGCTGCAAAAATTTCAATACTGAACGTCTTCTGTAGAGAACCAGTATCCCAGGTAAGAGTCTTTCAAATCTATGGGACTGGTAGGAATTCTGCCAGGGTGACCTAAGAGGCGGAGGCCTCTTCACCATCATCAGCCCAGGAAGAGGGGCTCAGCAACTGTCAGTCCTGGTGGATGTCGATGTTCTCTTAAACTGAGCAGGGTGGCTCTGAATCACCATTCCAGCATTTGGTGGGTGTGACAGGGAGATCGAAAGTTCCAGGCCAGAGGGATACACAAAGAGCTTGCCTTTGTGGGGGGGCGTGTTTTTATGGGGAAAAAAAATTCCTTCACAAAAACTGTGAACTACCCTCCCCTTCTCTTCCCTCAGAGATCTGAAAGTGGGATTCCAGGCTCACAATAGACTTTGCCGCACCTCCTCTTACAGACTTCCGTTAGCGTTTCCACCTTGGCAAGGCTCATATTCAGACTGTGCATACGCTGCTGAAAGTTCCCTCGTATTCCATTTTGGAAGACAAAGGATGTCAGTACGGAAGTAGGTAGGGAAGGATTGTTTCTCCTTACTCTAAAATAGTTTGGTCTGGAGGGAGGGTGCTGAGGATTAAGCCAAGACCCAAGAAGAAGCAGGCAGTGAGTTGTGGCGCTCATAGTTTTGCTTGTGTCCTGAGTAGAAAGTTATAATCAGAGAAGCTTAAAAAACAAGTACGCACTGGACCAGAGAGGAGGAGGGGGAGGGGAAAAGACGGGGGGGGGGGGAGAACGCAATTGACTGGACCAAGGGTCTAGCCCATGATTGGCAAGTGTTCTGACACTCAGTTACACCCAGCTCCCTCCTCCTTTGTATTTTGAGTCAGGGTGCCCCTATATTGCTCAGGTTGGCCTTGATTTTGCTCTGTATCCCAGATAGGCATTGAATTCGAGATCATCCTGCCTTGGCCTTCCTGGAAGACGGGAGTACACACCTGCATCACCATGCCTGGCATCCAACCCATTCGTATCCAGTTATTTCTAGGGCTCAAGCACTACCTAGTCCCCCGAAGAGGTCGCGTTAACTAAAGGGCTCCCCAATCCGTTATCTCTGGCTCCCTGAACTGTACTTGAAGTGGGTGGGGAGGTAATGGGCGTGAAAATGTCCTTTTGTCGCCTGCTCCTGGGCTCGCTCCGCCCCTGGTCCCGCCTCCAGCCTCCTTCTCAGTTCGCGGCCGGCCTGGGGGCTGGGAACCCTTGGCCTCCTGGCGCCTGCGTGGTCAAGCCCAGAACAGGGGAAACCTTGTGGCGAGTGGAGACCCTTCGGGTAGGGGTGCGCTGGCCACCACCCCGCCGTCTCTCCCGCCTTCGGCCTGGGGCGGCTCCCGCTTGCTCACCAGCCGTGCGCAGCTGCGCCTGGTGCCCAGAGCAGCTCGGCGGTCGCCCCAGGACATCCCAGAGAGGGATCCTAGAGACCCGGCCGTTCAGGTACTGTACTACGGGGACCACAGGAACGTGAGTGGGTGTCGTGGACAGTAGGGCAGAACCGCCACCCCTCTGCCAGTTCCCAGAATCCCCTTTTCATTTCTCCTCTTCGGGACTCCGCCTCTTCCTGCCTTTCTTCCCTGGAGGTCCTGGGGACTCTGGCTAATGTGACCCCGCGCCCCACGGGCTGCGTCTGTGGCCCCTGCATGGGCTGCTTCTTTTCATCGCTCCCTGCGGTGAACTTTGTGTTTATGTGGGCTCCTCCTCTGCCTTACCCCACCGTCGCCGTACCGAGGGTACATGGAACACCTCAGCACTAGCCACCACCAGATCCTAGAGGGTCCACATTCCTAAGATAGCCTTGCCAAGTTGGTTATCATCTCCAGTTTCTGGGTCCTGTTCTGCATCCTGACACCCCTCCTCTCTCTCTCTCTCTCTCTCTCTCTCTCTCTCTCTCTCTCTCTCTCTCTCCTCTCCCTCCCTCCCTCCCACCCCCCCCCCCCGCGCCCTGAAACATCCCAGGATCATTTGTTCACGCCCCTACGAGGTCACTGAAGGGTAGCAGGTGCTGGAGTGTCCTACATCTCGATTGATGCACCCCTGAGAAAGTGGAAGTCAGCCACTAGGAGTCGTGACCCACAGTAGGTGGGCAGGGATGGGACACTGGAAAGGCACTGGGTTTATTGGTAACTTGCATTTCTATTCCAAGCAAGTCAATAGTTGCATGAGGTGAACTGTTGGCCTCATCGACCCATGTATTTAGTTAGCATGGCTTTATTGGAAAACTTTGACAACCTATGGACTTTTGTGTTTTAATGTTTGTTTGATGTCCCTGTTTTGTTAGACAAGAGAGCTTAGAAAATAGCTAAGTGTCGTCTAAGAAAAGTGCTGAGGTTGAGACCAGAAACCGAGTCTGCCCCACTGTCCCCTGTCCCTTGCCTGTCAGTCCTTCTGTGCAGCCTTAGGACAGTAATGAGGTAACAGAGCTCACACCACATATGGCTTCACTGAAATAATTGAATTCATCAACACACTAACGAGTTGGGCATCTCTAACGAGGTTCATCAGTTTGGCTCAGGAAGTGGCTGCTGTTCAAAGGTGGTTTTTTTCAAATTTAAGTCATTAAAAGAAAAACCCGGACGTGACTCTTCATTCTAAAGTTCCCCCCCACACACCCCATATTTATTTAAACATTAAAAGGGAGCTGAAGATGTAAGTTAGCGATAGAGCTCTTTCCTCGTATTCTTGAAAGTCCTGACTTGGATTTCCTGGGGGATTCTCGGGGCCGAACGTTTTAATTAATTAGTTAATGTCAAAAGATCTCTCTGAGGTTTGGTTTGAGTTAGTCATCAACGTGCCCAAAATAAATCTAGGAAGACCATAGCCTAAGAGGTATTGTTTTAGAAGTGAAACTATTTTTTGTTGTTGTTGTTGGTGGTGGTGGTGGTGGTGGTGGTGGAACCATACTAGATTGCACTCAGCTGCCGTAGCTGCCAAGCTTCGTTCCCAGACCAGACTTAAAATGTACAGACCTATATCTACAGCGTGACCAGTAATCTCACTTAAAACTCAAGAGACTAAGGCAAAAGGATTTTGTGTTAGAGGCAGGTGTGCGCTGCTTGGTGAGATCTTATCTCAAACAAAGAAAAAAAAAAAAAAAAACGAGACCACTCTCAAATTCCTGAGTGAATATTCTATTACTCCTGCCTGTCCCCACAAAGCCTCCATGGACTCATTTTCCTGTTACATCTCTAGACATTCACACTGTTGAAGAAGTCAGCGACACAAATACAGCCTCTGATTACTGGTCCTCATATTTTATCTAACCTATCACCCGTATCAAAATGCATTGACTTTAAGAAGTCCTTTAAAACGTGTCACCAAGTGAGATGAGCCATTCCTGCTGCCATGCCTGGTTCCAGAAATGTCAAAAGTGTGTTGGGGCAGAGCCTCTGTGTGCGTGTGTGTGTGTGTGTGTGTGTGTGTGTGTGTGTGTGTGTGTGTGTGTGCGTGTGTGTGTTCATGACTGCGGGCTGAGGCACTGAGTGTGTATGGCCTGTTTTTATGCCCTTATCCCCCACACAGAAGAATGTGAATGAGATAGACCACCATTGGCCTACTCGCCAGTTGATGAGCTGTCAGAGAAGAGTTAGGAGGACTTGGTCACTGGGGTTGGACTTTGAGGTTTCAAAAGCCCACTCCAGGTCCAGAGTTTCTATTCTCTTGCCTGTGGATCAGGATGTAGCTCTCAGATTCTGCCCCAGACCACGCATGTCCACCATGCTTCCTGCCACGATGGTAATGGACTAAACCTCTGAAAGTGTAATCAAGACCCCAATTAAATGTTTCCTTTGACATAAGACTTGTCTTGGTCAGGGTGTCTCTGCACAGCAATAGTGACTGAGACACGGTGTAACAGCTGGGTATTCTGAGTAATATGGAGATGAATTACTTTATGTGAGAGGATGTATGCTCTGTGCAAATACCCTGCGACTTCTATAAAGGACTTGAGGACCCTTGATTCTGAGGGTAAGGCTCCTGGCACCAACTCTCGAGGTATATTCAAAGACCACTGTCCTGTTCCATGAGGTATCTTTAAATATAGTTGGGGCTGGAGAGATGGCTCCGTTCTGAAAATGAGAGGACCTGAGTTCAAATCCCCAGCTCCCGGAACAGCCAGGAAGTTATAGAGGAAAGACTGATGAGTCTAACTATGTCTGGCCTTAGCTTACTTGTGCATTAGGACACACACCCAAACATACACCCAACCCACACATGTGCACACAAAGAATGAAACTAGAATTTCATTCTTTGGGGATTCTCAAAGAATTAAGCCTTTAATCTCTGGACTGAGGTACCCAAGAAAAAAGGATTTATGTAAGTTCAAGGCCAGTCTGGTTATCTCTGGATAACCCCAGGTTATCCCATGCCATCTGGGGCTACATAGTAAGAGTCTATCTCCAAAGAAACAAACTACCAAAAAAGAATTAAGCTAGTTTGCAATTTCTAATTCCAAATGGCAAGCATCTCCTGCTGAGGGGAGGTCGGCTGACATAGGACCAGTGGGAGGCAGAGAACGGGGTTCATAGACCAAGACATAAGGACTTGCGGTGGGGATGGGGTGCAGGAAGGGGTAGAAATCATTGGAAAGTTTTTTGTTTTTGTTTTTCTGGGGCCAACAGGAAGATGCACACACTAGTTAGCCTAGAAACCTGTCTACAGACTGGATAGCTTTAAACCTTGCCTTCGTTCGTTCATTTTTAATTCTGAGATTCTTTTTTTTTTTTGGTTCTTTTTTTTTCCGGAGCTGGGGACCGAACCCAGGGCCTTGCGCTTCCTAGGCAAGCGCTCTACCACTGAGCTAAATCCCCAACCCCTAATTCTGAGATTCTTAAAAGACACCTTTTAAAATTTAACTGTGCTCCGAGCGTTAGAAACTGTTCTACAGGTCCACAGAAGCCTTGAACATTTTTTTAAAAAAATAGTCATCGGGAAAGAAGCAAATGGCCAAGTGTACCCTTTTCTTTTTCTCAGAGGAGCAGTGTGCCTTTGTGTGAGCAGAGGCCCTTGAGAGGGGACAGTGCTCCAAGTATCTGCCGCCCGCTGAGGAGCAATCCAAGACAAAGGGTTGACTCCACTTGCGTCTCCCCCATGGGCAGCGAGCAGCATGCCGGATACCAAAGTCTCTGTGGAGAAAGCAAGCCCAGGGGTTGGCACAGGCTGTGCTCATGTTCTTGTGTGTCACATCCCCAGACTGTAGAATGAGCTCCTCCTCACTCTCCTCACAAAGCAGCAGCCATGGAAACCATCCAAGTACAGCTTTGTGGAGTGGGAGGCAGGGAAGGACACTAGGAGTCTTTAAAATAAGAAAGTCAGGCTGTCCCTCTCTTGGTAGAGTGCTTGACTAGCGTGTAAGAGGCCTGCTAGGTTTGGTCCTGTATACATACAGGAGAGAAGATGACAGGATAAATAAATATATTTAATTTTTAAAATTTTAGATATATTTTATTTATGTGCGAGTGTTTTGCCTGTGCGTGTGTGTTGCGCTGTGTGCATGGTTAGTGTTCAGTAGTGGCCACAGGAGACCATCAGAGCCCCTAGAACTGGAGCTACAGATGGTTGTGAGCCACCATGTGGGTGCTGGGAATAGAACCTGGGTCCTCTAGCAAGAGCAGTAAGGCCTCTCCACCGCTGAGCCATCTCTCCAGCCCCAAATGAAAATATTCTAACGGCACAAAGGCTTGTTTTTAAGCCCAAAGCAGTGGAAAGACACAGATTAAATTAGTTAGAAGGGTCCCCTGGGGAAGGCAGACAAACTACAACCAAGTGTTTAGTATCGTCGGACTCTGTTGTGCAGCAGAACCCCCAGGTACAGCAGAAAATGCACAAATGCACACCAAAACACGACAAAAGAAACATCCCTGAGATGAAAAGGGTGGGTGGGTGGGGACAGGCTGGGTGGCCTAAAAAATTAATTATAATTAATAATATTAATAATAATGATATTAAGTCATTAATGATGGCATGAATGCTCAGCCCCGAGAGATCGTAAATGATTTCAGTTCATGGAAAAGAATGAGTAGAAGAAAAGGTTCTGGGGAGAAGAAAAGGTTAAGGAGGAAAAACAAATCAACAAATCCAAAAACAACAACGAAAATCCGAGCCGACCCCAGCCTTGGCCAGAGTCAGTGATTCTGAGCCTTGTCTGCCCAGCACGCCATTCAAGTTGGAAGACGTTGGTCGGATTTCTCATCTATGACAGGCCAGGGGTGAGGGCTGTGGCCGAGGGGACGACTAGAAAATAAGATCCCAGAAGCAACTAATTATCCTGAACAAGGTGAGAGGACAAGGTTGTGCAGCTTTATCTTGGTGCAGAATAGATTCCGGCTCGGGAACTTAGGGGCTTAGAAGCCAGATGAGGACTTTATGGGGCCCAGGGTCAGGGCCCTGTAACCAAGCACAGGGGAAGGAGGGTACAGGATCACGTCTGCGGTTGGAAACTGACACAAACCAAGGTGGTCCTCAGTCAAAACGTTCAGGGCAGAAAGCAAAAACTCACGCTGGGGAGATGGCTCAGTGGGTAAAGAGCTTGCTATACAAGCAGGAGGTCGTGTGTTCGATCCCTTAGAACCCCATAAAAGAGGCTGGGCAGGGGTAACACACGCCTGCAATCCCAGCTCTGCAATGGAAGATATTCCCGGTGCATCCAATCTGTGGGTTCCAGGTTCAGTAAGAGACCCTGCCTCAAAAACTAAGGGGTGGGTGCACTTAGGCACTGAAGCCCAAGGAGCCTGCCACCCCTGTGAAGTGTGTCTGTCTCTTTAAGTGAAATTCCTTGTCGATTTGCTAAAAATAAATAAGGTGAAGCGTGATGAATGAAGACACCTAACACCGACCTCTGACCTCCACATGCCCGGTCATCTGAATAAACAAACTTGCAAGCTTGAACAACAACAAAACCGCAACAACAACACACACACACACACACACACACACACACACACACACACACACACACACCACCACACATGCACACACACACACACACACACACATACATACTCACACACACACACACACACACACACACACACACACACATACATACTCACTTACACACATGCACACACACAAATTCACTCACACATACACACACACCACACACACAGACACACACACTACACATGCACACCCACTTACACACACACTCACACATACATACTCACACACACACACACACTCACACTCACACACTCACACACACACTCGCACACACACACACACACAACACACACACATACACACACACACTCACACATACATACTCACTTACACACACACACACTCACCACACATGCACACACACATACACACTCACACATACACTCACACACACACGCACACCACATACACACACACACACACACACCTGCACACACACCACACACACTCACACATACACACCACACACACACACCACACAAACACACACACACACCACACACACACACACCACATACACACAAAACAAATGAAAGAGCAAAAGAGGTGAAAACCTGTCATTCCAGTATTTCTCAAACCTTAGAAGGCATTGTTAGACTCCTGAAAATGGTTTGTTCCGGAAGATTGTTACTGCTGGAAATAATATCTGGATCTGGGTAGCAACTTAACATCTGCTGGAAAAATCTTCCAGGTTTGAAGAAGAATGCTTGGTCTCTTTGTGACTGTTTCAGTAGCCATTTGATATTTTCCTTGTCAAAAGATGCCAAGAGGATCTTGGGGGTTGGGCGGTGCTGATCCCCGCTGGTGTGTGAGGCTCTTGACCTTTAGGGCTGACCTGCTAAGGCTCCTACCCCCATTCGCTCCCTCATTCCCTTTTCTAAGGACCTGCCCATCCTGTAGCATACTGTCTGTATCTAAGTATCTGTAAATCTCTGTTTCAATCTGCTAGTGCCTTGGGGCGCGAGGGACTTACAGACTTGTGAACCAGACCCCAACTCCAGCAAGTTTCCCATTATAAAAGAACCAGTGGTTCCAGTCCAATGCAGGGCTGAAGCACCCAATCATGACCTCCCAGCACTTGCACCAGAAGGGCTTTAGAGGCACAATGAGGTTCTGCTGGCGTGACCTAGTTGGTACCCATGCAGCCAAAGCACTCTTGAGTCCTGGTTAGCCCATCTTGCTGGGGGAAGAGAAAGTAGCTCAAATATGAGCTGGTGCCTTGAGCCCAGGATGTGCCACCATCCCATCAGAAGGTGCTAGCAAACCAGAGGCAAAGATGACTTGGGAATTTTGAGGCAGGAGAATGCGAAAGTAAGTCCTTCAATAGACAAGGCCCTGGGACTCAGAGGGCCTGACTCCAGAGACAGTAAGAGCTCTGTTTTAAGAAGGCAGAGCTGTTTGGGGTCAGGGAGACTTTTAAGGGTCTCTGTTAAGAATTCAGGCAGGACTCCAAAACTGGAAACTAGATTCGACAAACAAGAGTTTACTCCGAGGACATCTTGTATGCAATGGAGCCTCATTTTGCCTAGAACAAAGCAAGGGGAGGAAATATTCTTGGCCCAGAGGAGAATAATAGGGTGGTGTGTGTGTGTGTGTGTGTGTGTGTGTGTGTGTGTGTGTCCATGTTCCCACTACTGAAGCAAGTGAGTCTTGCTGCAAATACATCGTGAGTGCAAAGTTCTCTCACTAGCAGAAGAAAGCGGAGGCCCCAGGGTTCAGGTCAGGCGTTGGAACGTGAGTGAGTTATCTCAGGTGTCATCATGGCAGGTGTGCCTGTGTCCAGGCAGGTTTCTAGCCATGCAGCCTCTCTTCCGTGGAGCTGTGGTGGGAGCTGACGACACACATCACAAGGCTATCCCAGAAGAGGCTTCCTCGGGAAAGCAGGGTTATGAGATAGATAAGTTATGGAGAAGGTGATTGGCTATCTCTGCAGAAGGAATGTGAGTTTTAACCTGGAATCTCCTAAATCACTCCAGAAGATTCCGTGGATGAGACCTGCCACCTTGCAGTCAAGGGGAATTTTAAAGTGAATTTGTTTGTAGCTTAAGCTGAGTCAGCCATTTCCTGGTCCTCTTTCTTTATTATTTCCTTCTCATATGGTTTTATTTGTGGGTGGGGTGGGAGCAAAGAATCTCTCTTTGACCTCTAAAACTTCAGTAAGAGAGAAGTAAGACCTGCTGAAGCTCCTTTAAACTTACAAATCCCCATCTCACCTTGGAATGGGGAATACGGTCTAAAACTCAAACCCCAGAAGCTGAGAAAATAGTCATTCCTTGGTAACCTGGGGGTTGGTTCCAGAGTCTCTTGGGATATCAAACCCCTTATCCATGTCGTCGTCACATCTGCAGGTAGCCCAGCCTCCCTGGGCAAGGTGGTGTACAGCTATCATCACAGCGCTCAGGTAAGCAAGAGGATCATTCCAAATTCAAGGCCAGCCCAATCTACATGGTGAGATCTTGTCTCAGAAGACGAAAAATTAAAAACGTAAAGATCAGGGCTGGCATTGCGTCTGAAGTGGTAGAATGCCTGTCTGTCATATGTGGGTTTGGGTTGCACCCCCAGCACCTCATCAAACCAGTTTCGATGGCAGACTTCTTATGAAGTAGAGGGAGAGGACCAAAAATTCAAGGTCATTCTCTGTTACAGAGCAGGTTCAAGGCCAGAATATAGGAGATGCTGTTCTGAAGAAAACAAGAATTGTTGCCTAGTTTATTGTCTGGTTGTAGAGGCTGGAGAGATGGCTCAGCGATTAAGAGCACTGACTGCTCTTCCTAAAGGTTCTGAGTTCAATTCCCAGCAACCACATGGTGGCTCACATCCATCTGTGCTGGGATCCGACGCCCTCTTCTAGTGTGTCTGAAGACAGCCACAGTATTGTCTGGTTGTTATTTAAATCATGTCCCAATTGCATGCAATACCTAGTGTAACACAATTGATACATAAACAGTTATATTGTATCATTTAGGAACTAATGAAAATGAAAACAATCACCTAAACCAATGTGATATAGGTACAGTTCTTTTGTTTGTATACAAAGTCTTGTACAAAGCTGGTCTAATCCTCTAAACGCAGAATCCCCAGATAAGGAGAAACAACTGGACCTTCCATATGGAAGAGTAAAACACACACACACACACACACACACACACACACACACACACACACACACACACACACACACACACACACACACACACACACACACACACACACACACACACACACACACACACACACACAAACACACACACACACACACACACACACACACACACACACACACACACACATACACACACACACACACACACACACACACACACACACACACACACACACACACACACACACACACAGACACACACACATACACACACATACACACAGACACACACACACACACACCAAATGCAAGTAATCAATCCAAAGGCAGGCAGAGAAGGCACAAGAAAAAAAAAAGATGTATATCCGGAAGGGCCAGTTTCCCTCATACTTAAAAAAAAAAAGTCCCTGCCAAAACAAGGAGAGAGAACGATAGGGAGAGAATGAGTAGTTGACAGAAAAAGAATCCTACAGTTGCATATCTGGCATCCAAGGCCCTTGGTGACATGATGTGGTGTCTAACTGTCTTGAATAGCCCTGCCTCTCTAGGTCTGCTGTGGTGCAGATAGATGCCCTTCTCCTTGAACCAGCCCCAACTTGCCACCTGCAGCTTCCTTGGTGGACACCCTGCGTTTTGACATCTCTGGTAACCCAGGGTCTCCATTGCAGTGTGGGTTTTACCTGCCCAGCTTTACACAGCCTATTCTTTCGGGAGCTTCCTGAAACATTGGTGTAAGAATCCCTTAATCTACTCGCTCTTGTGTCTCGCACTCCTGCAAAGCCAGCACCACACAGAACACCAAGACTCTGCTGTCCATTTGAGATGTAGCCTGGCTTCCCTGGACAGCGACTGCTGCTCTGGGCAGAGGTTTTCCTTAGGGGGAGAGGGGTACCATTGTCTTCTACCTCGTCGGTTGCTCTCTTTTCCTATGAAATGTATTGTTCACCTGGAATTCCCAATGGGTGGCATCTTACCTGCAAGATGGCTTTTCTTGTGATCCTAGTGCAAAGTCCCTGGTTTCTTTTTAGTCTTCTAACATCTGTAACGTCCTTCACCATACAAATTAATCCATTACTTCCCTCTCACCCTGCTCGGATTCTCAGGACACAGGCAGATCCTTTTGCCCGAGGATAGCACAAATGACCTTTAGCCAACTTCCTAATCGAGTTGTTCCTCTCTGAAGCTATAGAGGACAGTCTACTGCCTCTATGTCTGGGAACGCTGTTTTGGTCTTTAACGCTTTAGGCACCTTATCAGCACGTAAAAGCTTCTATAACTAACGGCTCCAAAATCTTCCACATTCCTCCTGAAAACCATTCCTAAGGCTTAGGAACCACACGGTCAAGTTTGTAACAGCAAAAGCTACACTTGTTGCAAGCTTTCTATATTAGTTACTTTTCCCCTTGTTGTAACCAAATACCCAACCGGAAGCAACTCAAAGGAGAGAGTCACCTGTCTCACAGTTTGAACAGTTCTAATCCATCGTGGCGGGAAGGCATGGCCTTGTCAGAGGTGGCTACAGTAATGTCATAAGTGTTTGCATGTCCACAGTCATGCTGGGCAGCTATGTGAAAAAGCAAGAAGATTTTCTTTGGTTGGAAGGCTTCTCAAATTTATTAGGCAGCAGAAGAGTTCAGTAGAGCAGGACTGTATAGTCTACCTCTTGTCTAAAATAATCGAGAAATACGTTTGGCCAGAACGGTGGTGTCTGTATGTAGTCCTAGCATTTGGGGAGCTGAGGCAGGAGGCTTTCTCAGGTTCAAGCCAGCCTGGGTTATGTAGCCTATGTCACATAACTATAATGGAGAGACGGCTGAGCAGCTGAGGGCTGCTACTCTCACTGAGGGTTCACTTCTCCACACCATGCAGGGTAGCCCGTAATTATCCATAAGACTTTTTTTTTTCTTTTTTTCAGAGCTGGGGACTGAACCCAGGGCCTTGCGCTTCCTAGGCAAGCGCTCTACCACTGAGCTAAATCCCCAACCCCAAGACTTTTTTTTTTAAGTATTATTTATTTTATGCATATGAGGTACACTGCTGCCATTTTCAGACACCAGAAGAGTGCATCCGATTCCATTACAGATGGTTGTGAGCCACCATGTGGTTGCTGGGAATTGAACTCAGGACCTCTGGAAGAGCAGTCAGTGCTCTTAACCACTGAGCCATCTCTGCATCCCCCGTAATTATAATTCCTCTGACCGCTTAGGCACCCACAGGCAGCAGTGCACACAGAGATACATAGTTGACTTTTTTTAGATTTAATTATTTAATAATTAAGTTAACCAAATGCCTATTGCCTGTTCAACATTTAAGCTAAAAAAAAAAAAAAAAGAAAGTCTTCTTAACTAGGGATTGATACCACAGCCGAGAGAAGGTGAGCTGAGAAAGTCCCAAGGAATAAGGAAGGACTGGAACCAGGAATTTGGCTACTTTTTAAAATTTTTTTAAAGGCAGAGTGGCTCCTCCTTCTAACTCGATATGTAGCTGAGGATGACCTTGAACGTCTGATCCTTCCCCGCCTCTCTGCTTAGAGGACAGATGTGCACTCTCACACTAAGCTCCTGCAAGTTTAACTGCAATTGTAACCAATCCAGGGCTACAACGGGGCAACATCTGCAGCTAAATCTGGCTAATTCCTACTCATCTCTCACTAGCATATATATGTACATCATATATAGTGTGATTTAATTGGGTACTTCTGAGTTTTGATCGCCTCAATATTGATCTCTTTCAGGTGTGAGAGCAGAAAAGAACTTCCAGACTGAGCAGGATGCTTTCAAAGGGCACCGGCTCTGCCGTTGGTCTCCTTAGCTTGTATCTTGTGGGTAAGTGCTGCTTTTTCAGCACAGCTGTTAGAGGAGAAAGCCTGTGTCCCTGTCATCACAGAGAGCCCTGGTGTGGAGCAGCAAATCGATGTCCATATCTGGAGGACCCAGATCAGCGAGGCCAGCATCAGGCATCCATGGGCGTCTGTCTGCCCCTCGATTTTAGCTAAATCAGAATGCTACCAACTACACTCATACTCCGGAGACTACCTCATTTATAATTCAAAGGGCAGCTGCTCCACATACCCTGAATCTCACCCACAGTGGGGCTTAGAAGGTGACCGTCCCTTATCTCTCCCCATGGAGACTAAATTGAAAATCGATCCCTAAACTTCAATTTATGTATTTCCTTTCTTTTTAGCCCTCATCTTTTCTACAGTTGGATTTCTTCATATCCTTTCTTCTCCTCCCTCTTAACTGCTTTAATTCCACAATGTCATCTCTTCCATGCATTGACTTTAGGGGATCCAGGAGTATGACAAATGTCTCAGTGTAGGTATACATGGATAATGTGCCCCACCCACTCCCTGTAAGTCATTGCAAGATCGGGAAATAAATGACCCCTCTTGCCCGTACCTACTCCAAGGGGACAGCACTCACTAATTCCAATCTCAAATACCCTCTCTTCGCCTGCTGTTCTTGTTAGATATCTTTACTTCAAATGTATTAATTATCAGCATGCTTATTTATACTCTAGGAAATGTGTCATACAGCTGCTTCTCAGACACTCCCTCAACCCATCCGACCCCTGCTCTTTGTGTCAAGTCTCAGAGGTCTCACTTTACGTCTGCCCCAAATGCCACCTTCAGATCACACATGTGTCGGCCAAACCATGTTAGCCAAGAGCACCCATGTTCTCCGCAGTATCTGTGTTAGCACGAGAAAATCTCAACATTAAGTAGCATGTGTATGTCAAAGAGCCTTACACTTAGAGTAATGTTGATAGTCCGGGCCCAGAACAAACCTTGTTGTAATCTGTTTTGCTTCCTCCTAGTGTGTGTGAGCCTACAGTCTAACTCATCGTTTGCTTTTGAAGGTAAGAACTGTTCTGAGCTTGACTAAATTTGATGTAAGAGTCAAAGTGTCTGGCTAACAGAGAGGAAAGGGGGAAGTGTGATTTCTGACCCCAGATACGCTGGCCAGTTTATTGGAGTCCTTTCTAGGCTGAAGAGCAGAGGGTTTTTCATTATTTGTGTCACAAACTATCATAGAGGGGAAAAGAGAAAACCCAGAAAACCACTAGTGATCACTAGGAGGAACCAAAGCTTTTAGTCTCATTAATAAAAGAATGAAGAGACAGACTAATTTCTCTTTCATGTCTAATCTTCTACATATTGGTTTCAGGTAAAGGAAAATAAATTTCTCTAACTGAAATTCTTTCTCCTTTGTATGAGCAGGGGAATAAAAGTGCAGTGGATTTGAGACTGGGGAGGGACGGAGGGGGAGGGGGAAGGAGTGAGGGAAGAGACCTCAGGAGGGAGGGAGGGAGAGAGAAAAGAGAGAGTGTAGAGAAGAGAGAGGAAGAGGGACAGTAGGAAGAAGGAAGGAAGGGACGGAGGGGAGGGAGGGAGGGGAGGGGAAAGGAGAGGGGGGAGTGGGGAGGGGGAAAGAAAAAGGGAAAGAGGAGAGAGAAGAGGAGGGACACTGGGAAGAATGGGGGAGGGGGAGGGAGAGGGGAGATGGAGGAAGGGGGAGAGGGGGGAGGGAGGGAGGGGAGAGGGGGGAGGGAGGGAGGGAGGGGGAGAGGGGGGGGTGGGAGAGCAGTTTGCAGGCCAGTGCAGAGAAGAGAGAAGGAACAGGAGAGTAGAAGAGCACCCCTGGTCCAAAGCCAGCTTGATTATTTTGGTTCTCTGAATTCTAACAGTCGATGACAATTGGAGAAACCCTTTGTCCAGTGGTTACAGGGTGCGGGCTTCCTGTTCGTTAGCTTTTCTGCCCTGACAATAAGTTGTCACTAATTAACTGAACTATTTCATTTCCCACGTCCAGAAGATTTCCTTCCTGCACGGTCTAGATGCCAGAATGCTTTCACAAGGGCTTGCCCAAGAGACTGAGCTCATCTGAGCTCCTAAGGGGAGAGTAATCCTGAGTTCCAAACCTCATTGTTTCTTCTTTTTACCTCCTGTTCTTTCTAGAGTATCCAGATGAACCTTGCACTATAAACCTGATATTACGACATTTCCGACTGATTTTATCCTGGGAATTACAAAGCCAGTCCAGCCCACCAACCAACTACACACTCTGGTACACGATCATGAGGTCAGTCGGCACGAGCTTCTCTTTCTCTCTTACTGAGGAGGCCACCTCTCTTCCTAGTACATGATTTCTCCTCTCAATAAACATATTTCCCATCCCAGAGTTTTTTAAGCTAATTTATACGTTTTGGAGGGATGTCTATGTGTAAGGGATCATGTGTGAGTGTGCAGAGGCCAGAGGTTGACACTGGGTGACACTCTCTGCCTTATTTTTTTGACACACTCTCGATCACTGGGCTTGAGACTTTTGCTAAGTTAGCTGGCCCACGAGCCCTATAGTCTGGCCCTCCAAGGCTGGGGTCACAGTGCAGGCTTCCCTGCCTTCTTTCTGTGTGGGGTTCAAACTCAGGTCCACTTTACTAAGTCAGCCATCTTTCCAGCTTGGTTCTTTGTTCTTTGTTTTCCAGTTCATAAAAGGCTAAAGTCAAAACACCTATCCTTTCTTAGTTCTTAATTTAAATTCTCCTGTAACCCAAAGCTATTGGGGTGGGGTTGGGGGGACAAGGCTTGTGTTTAAAAGCCAAAGCCTGGCAGTCGGCAGTTTGCACAGTGACTCCCACTCCTCGGTCACTCTAGCATTCAAAAGACCTGCTTTTCATCAGGCTCCAGGTCTCTTGACCATATTGATAGTTAGACATGTTATATACTCCAGAAAGCCCTGCTTGATGAGCTCAGGCCACTGACAAGCCTAATATTTAGCCCAGAGTTTTGTCTCCACCTCAGCATTGCTATAGGTGTAAGTGTGGAATTGGTGGAGACCATCTTGGTCTTTCACTGCCCGCAAACAACAGTGGCTCTCCCAAGTCCTTGCTTTGCTCAGTAGCTGTTTGGAAAGACTGTGTCTATAAGCCCTGAACCCCAAAACATTCCTTTCTATTATATGTCAGACCTCTGATCATTAGGCTGGCCAAGAGAGAGCAAGGGTGTCCTATATCTTTCCCTTTCTCCTGCTAAGTCTTACTTTTCCACTGCCTGATGATCACATATCATTAACTTACCCATTCTGATTTCATCTATGTTGGTGTGATAAAATACTCTGGCCAAAAGGAACTTGGGAAAGAAAGGGGTTTATTTGGATTATGGTTCACAGTCCATTGTCGAGGGAACTCAAGGCAGGAATTTCAGACATCACCTCAGTCTGGAGCAGGGAGGATAAATGTCTGGCTCCCTGATTGCTCCCACCAAGCAAATCACCCGGCTAGCGTTCCGTATCCACACAGTCTGATGTCCAATCTATGGACTGCTGCCAGCTGTCCGCAGGGTGAGTCTTCCAACCCCAGTCAACAAACAAGATAGTCACCTGCAGCCATGCCCACAGGTGAGCTCCATCTAGATAACTCTTCAACCCTAGGTTCTCTTCCCAAGCTCCTGTTCACAGTTGGAACTAGCCAACACACTCCCTTACCTCCCCAAGTTTGGTGAATCAGATGTCCCTGATGTCCCTAAATGAACACAGTTCTGACTTAAGATGCAAGACTATCTGGCCTTTAGCCAGAGACACATCTCAGAGAAAGCTCTGCTAATTATCCTAGAGTGGGAGGGAGGTCTGGGGCCTAAGCCCAGAAAGCCCAAACCCAGGGTTCGTTTGTTCATTCATTCATGCATTCATTCGTTCATTCATTCATGCATTCATTCATTCATCATACATGCATTCATTCATTCATGCATTCATTCATACATGCATGTATTCATGCATTCATTCATTCATGCATGCATGCATTCATTCGTTCGTTCGTTCATTCCATCCATTAAACAATAAAAGTATAACGTCACAATTGGGGATGAACCCTTAAGGGAAAAACATCCAGAAGAGATTAGAAGAAGGGGGTGGGGTGTGTGCGAAGTATAACGTGTTCAGTTTTAGAATGAAGTGATTGTGGGCCATCTGGGCTAAGGCCTGCAAACCATTTCTTTTAGCGATCATAAAAGGAGTGAGGGGTGAGGCACAAGAAATGGATCACATGACACACATGCTCATCTTTCCTTCTCCAATCTTTTCCCCTCCAAAGCAAAGCTGAAGACCTGAAGAAGGTCGAGAACTGTACAGATATCACGGAGCCATTATGTGATGTGACTGACGAGTGGTTGGAGGGCCGGGAAACCTATGTCCCCATCATTGTAGTGCACAGAGGGGACTCAACGGTGTGCCGCTGCTCAGACTACGTCTGGCCCACAGATGGTGAGTGGATCTCTGTGTCTCTCAATCTCATCAGTGGTTTGCTGCAAAAGAGGAGGGTGTTTGGCTGGAGAGCTGGTCTGATTCCTTGTCCTACCTTGTGTAGCCACTTGGTTGCCCAGAGCCTCAGCTTTCTGACCTAGAAAATGGGTCCATAACCTGGACTTCTCAGATCTTTGTTTGATGCATGTATAAGGCAGGTTTTCAGTGGTAATGGTCGTTCTGCTGTCTGCTTTACAGCCTGGCAGAAGCAGAAGGAGACTTTGCATGGTTCTTTCTATGCTGTTGCTTCTCTTCAGGCCAGTATCTTCCTGCCCACCCTCTGAGACTGTAAGCCAAGAAGGCTATATATGTGAACACCAAGGGCACTCAGCTCACAGGGCAAGTGCAACCCAGGAGTGGGGCAACCCTTCTGTCTCCCCCTGTGTCTAGAGGTTATTCCCTAAGCACTTGTGCTCATGGTTCCAGCAACACCGCATTCTCAGTGTCTAAATTTATAACTGGTTTCCACTGGTTTTTGGTTTCAGCACACTGTTACGGAACAGCCGGCGTGCACACTCATATGTACTTGGGAAAGGGATGACAGTGGGTCAAGCATGACCAGGCCATGAATCAGTCTTATGAGGTCATCCAGGGTTGTGTAGGCTTTGGATCAACATTCGCATCTGTACACTGCACTCACAGGAAAAGAAGTCGAAGCCCAGTTCACAGATCATGATAAAGAATATATATTAAAGTAATGAGTAGTCTTCATGATCCAAGTCCTAAATATGAAAAGGATACGAAAACCCAAGATCACCAGATGTGGTGGTGCATACCTGACACAGGAGGAGTACTGCGATGTGAGCTCAGCCTAAGGTTGACCACAGAAAACAGGAAGCCCTCCAAGACTACATAGCAAGACGCTGTGCTAAACAAACAAACAAACCCCCAGGATTAGGAAAAACAGTGCAGGCATCGTGCTTTGACATAGTTCTTCTGAACAGACCGAACAATGTGTTGTGCTGTGTTTCTCTTTGTATTGTTTCCTTTTAAAGTAACATAAGCCAGCAAGATGGCTCAGTGGGTAAAGGCACTTGCCACCAAGCCTGATGACCTGAGTTCAGTCCCCTGAACCCATGGGGTTGAGAGAGAGCTGATCCCTGACTTTCACACACGTGCAGTGACACAGTGGCCCACACGCACACACATACTCACACACAAAACAAAATAAATTAAAAATGTAAAAAAAAATTTTTAACGTAATATAAAAGATATTTAAATGTCTATCTACCTTAAATAGTAGATGTATTTCCATCAAATAGAGAGAAGATAAAACATAAAACCTTTAGCATGTAACTCAGAATTCCTCTTTAATAATTTCTTGGGGCTGGAGAGATGGCTCAGGGGTTAAGAGCACTGACTGCTTTTCCAGAGGTCCTGAGTTCAATTCCCAGCAACCACATGGTGGCTTGCAACCATCTGTAGGGGGATCTGATGCTTTCTTCAGGCAGGCGGATGCGTATGCAACAGAGCACTCATACATTAAATAAACAAACTTAAAAAAAAATTCTTATAAAGATATGACCAAGAGGACTGGAGAGACGGCACTGCAGTTAAGAATACGCGGTGTTTCCCAGAGGCTCTGAGTTTGGTTCCCAGCATCTAAGTGGGGCAGCTCACAACCACCTGTAA
This sequence comes from Rattus rattus, assembly GCF_011064425.1. Taxonomy (NCBI): domain Eukaryota; kingdom Metazoa; phylum Chordata; class Mammalia; order Rodentia; family Muridae; genus Rattus; species Rattus rattus. Next base: position 53,215,502 of record NC_046157.1, on the reverse strand, counting down.
CTCCAGCCTCAGGGAATCTTCTGCCCTCTTCTGGCCATTGCAGGCAACTGCACTTACTTCTTCCTATTCCCCACAAACATGCACACATACACATAATTTTAATTTTTTTTTAAAACACTTTTTTTAAGGAGAAGAAATGGCTAAAGACAAATGCAGAGACTGAGGTCCAGAAGCACCAAATGGCACATAGATTCTGTCGGAGTCACAATAACACAGGGTTTATATTCAGCATGGGAGGATATGATGTGAGTAGGGAGTCAGTAAAACTCCATGAAGGCCAGAGGAGAAACACTTTAGACTTTTGGGCCACATCCAGTCTGTGTCCTGTGTTGTTCTTTCTGTTTCCCTCTGAGATTCCTTAGAAAACAAGCAAACTCATCCAACAGAAGAAAATAAAAGTGAGATTGTAGGTTGTGCCAAAATCTAACCCATGATACATGGTTTTTAACCCTCAAGGTAGATAAGCGTGTATTGGCATGTTTGTGTCATATAGTTAAGTGAGTCAGCCATAGTGGCACGTGCTTGTAATCGATTGTGAGTTCAAGGCCAGCCTACAGGGAAACCTATTTTATTTTGTTTTTTAAAGTAGTTAAGTGAAGTTATAAAAAACATTGTGGGCTAGAAGGACTTAATTTCAGTGTGTACATGTTTGTGAACATACATGTGCATATATAACTATTTACATACCCTGTTAATACAGATAAATATGTACATATTTATATACATTAGCATAGAAAAGTTGATTAACCTCAAAGAAAATCCCCTGCCTGCATTTTCCACAGTTTTTGTTGTTATTATTATTATTATTATTATTATTATTATTATTATTATTATTAATTCATGTCGAATTATGAAAATAAGTCATTTTAAGTTTCGTATCTACAATACAGCGTGAGAATTGGGAAGGCTGTTGACATCCATCTCAAGTCAGTGCCATTGGAATGCTAACAAATCAAATTGTTCTCCGTTTTTCAACAGTAAATCCAAACAGCGCTATACACCTAGAATTAGAAGCCCATTCAGACAGAATTAGCCTTCCTTTAAAAGAAATGGCACTGTGTCTGACAACAGGACACAATGAACATACTGTAAGAAGTAAAGACTGTTACTCATTTCTCTTTCTTATGAAGAGTGTCTGTCTTCCACAGTTCTTCTAGAGCCACCAGAATTTAAGATTATTGGCTTTAAGGACCACATAAACGTGATGATGGAGTTTCCACCTGCCACTTACAAGCTATTCGGGGAAAGCTTATGGAAAAGACTGGAGTCTACATCCATCGTCATCGAGGAACAGACAGAGGACAGCATTAGGATAGTAAGTGGTCCCTCGTGTTCGGAGGGAAACAATATGTAGCTGGCAGTGGATACATTTCACTTCCTTTTCAAGAACTGTGTAAAGCCAGGGAAGGGCTATGTTAGAGGACTAGTTCAGTGGTAGAGTGCTTGCTACTGTATTCAGCACCAGACATTGGGGGGGGGGGATGAGAGAGAGAGAAGAGAAGAGATACAGAAAAGAGAGAAAGGAGACAGAGAGAGGAGAGAGATACAGAGACAGAGAGAGGAGAGGTACAGAGACGGAGAGAAGAGAGATGCAGAGACAGAGAAGAGAGAGAGAGAAAAGAGACTGAGAGAGGGAAGAAAAGGGGAAAGGAGCTGTATCATTTACTGTTGTATTTCATCCATGCTTCTTTATGTTCAAACCATGAATCGCAGCATTTTAGACTGACTGTGTGTTTATTAGGACAACACCACCATAGGATGAAAACTGTAGACAGAGACATCTTCTTTTTTTTTAAAGCAAATTGATCTTTAAGTCAAATTAAATCATGAAATAAAAGAGGCCGTTGGTGTAACCCAGGCAGCAGGTGGGAATGTCCTGGACCAGTTGTTGGTGCTGTAACCTCCCAGAGCCACATGTATTTCATATGTGGACTCTACCGTGTGGTAGAGAAGCCTTATGGCCACAGCCCCTTACAGTTGCTTTTAACTGAGACAATGAGGAGTCCGGATGAACTTCAGTTAGGATACGTTAAATGTGAGATGCCAGTGTGGCATTCGGAAGGAGACAGTGGCAGGCACCACAGCTCCCGGGTCTGGAGTTAAAAGACAGTCTTTTAATAAGAGTGCCTTTGGTGAGTCATGGGCAAAGCCTGGTTGGATGGGCAGCAGCCGCCGCTCTGGAAGGTGAGCCTGAAGGAGGGGGCTTCTGAGATAGGAGGGATGACAAGCATGTCCACATGCAGACGAAATGTGCTGGAGAAAGTGACAGTTAGGGACTATCGGGTGCTTGCCCTAGAGACTTAGTGGGATTTTGAGAGCATAGAGAAAGATGCCCTGGTTGTTTTGACTGTGGCCTCTGGAGTCAAGGCTGAGAGATGACATCCACGGATGGCCCTCCCACTGACGGAGTCCCGAGGCATCAAAGGCTGATGTGAGGAGAACAGGGAGCATGCATGTATGTGCTCAGATGTATTTCTCTCTGTGAGCCACCAGGGTTTATTCATGGGGCTCCACTCTGATGACCCAAGCTCGTCTCAATCATCTTATCAGCTACGGAAAGATGATAATATTGTGGCAATGACGTCACAGAAACCTTCATTCCCCTTTTGGACTTTTTCTTCTCATCCATAAAATAGATCCGATAGGGCAGATGCCATGGTTTAAAAATACATGCACATATATATGTGTGAACGTGAGGTTTGGCGATAAATTGCTTGCTTCTAGTGACATAAACCTTGCTAAGCCTGTGACACTTTAAAACCTATGTAAGATTTGAAAAGTAGAACCTTTAGGGCTAACCTCTCACCAAAGTCTTAACTGATCTCTCTCTCTCTCTCTCTCTCTCTCTCTCTCTCTCTCTCTCTCTCTCTCTCTCTCTCTGTGTGTGTGTGTGTGTGTGTGTGTATTTGTGTGTGTGTGTGTGTGTGTGTTTTCTTTTTACAGCACAAGCCCCAAATGAATAATGTCACTGGGAACTTCACGTATGTCCTTAGAGACTTACTTCCAAAGACAAACTACTGTGTGTCTGTTTATTTTGATGGTACATCTTTAAAATCTCCCTTAAAATGCACCGTCCTTCAGCCTGACCAGGAATCAGGTATGGTTAGGCTTTTAAAATTTGCACTGTTGTTTTGATGGAAAACTTGCTGAAAGAAAAAAAAAAAAAAACTCAAGTTCTGGTACACTAAATGTACTTCTTCCAATAAATGCACATCACTGAGCTGTTCCCATGGGTCCGTCTCTGATGTCTTGTCCTGCCAAAAGAAAAATCAAATACCTGCCTTAGATCAGACCCCTGTAGCACTTTTACTTAAAGGGATCTGGGTGAAATCAGCACTGTGTGCCCTTTGGCCATAGCTTGCGCCAAGGACTAGAAAATTAGAAGTTGCTTGAAGTCCTGGCATTAAAAGCCAGGGAGGGCACAGTGTGGAAACTGTGGCCATGAGTGTGAGTCCTAAGAGCATTGGTTATGCCTTATTCGTAGAGAGGAGATAGCCACTGGCGATGTCAAAAAGCCTTCTTGTTACAGAGACACCCCAAAACAGCCAACACTGTGACCCCAACCTTTCTTTATCTGAGAAACCCTGCGGCCAGTACAAGGGAACCTGGGTGTGGTGTCGCATGCCCGTGCTCTACCCCTCGGAAGGAGAGGCAGGATCATCATAAGTTTGAGGCTGTGTTTTGAGTTTCGAGCCAGCCTGGGTTACACAGCAAGACCCTGCCTTGGGAAAGAAAAGAAGGAAATGGAGGCCACTTGAGTCGAGGTACCCTCCCCATTTTCTCAATCACTAGCTCTCCAGCAGCCTCTCTAAAAGAGAAAGGCTTTGAAGCTCCTCTTCTAAGATGGATTTCTAAAATCCTCAGCCCCAAAGACAGGCTTCTAAACACCATCATTCATCAGAGTAAAATTGTTTGGATCAGCAAGGAAATCAAGAGATGATTCAAATTATAAATGTCCTCCACAGATGGGCTCGTAATTTGAGCTCTTGACCTCCAGCTAATGGCACCAATAGGGGTCTTTCTGGAAACACTGGAGTAAAGTAGGTCACCGGAAACAGGGCTAGCCTTTGACTTGGGAACAGGGCTAGCCTTTGAGGGTCAGACCTACCCCTGGTTCCTGCTGTACGGCATGCTCTCTGCCTTCTCATCCACCACTCGCACAGCTTCCAGAACCCACTCCAGCCATCTAACTGAACTCCACCACCCCTCCTCTCCTGCCAGGATGGACTCTCTGAAATGGTGAGCCAAAGTAAATCCTATCGCCTTACATTTCTTCTGTTAGACAGTCTGCCACAATGTTGCCAAGGTCACTGTTAAAAATGACTTAGCTATTGTGGGATTCAGCACGCTACACTGCATAGGGCCTGGCACTAAAGCAGTGTGTCCTCACTGACTTGTGTTTCTCAAAGTCAAAAGATACACAGACGGATAGTAAGGGCCAACCTTAGATTAACTTGTGTTTCAGTCTCTGTAGGGTATAGCTCTTACAAAACTGTTAACACAAGCCCCAAACAAATCAATACTGGCATGGCAAACACCAGAACTCTTGACTCCAAGTGCAAATACTTCAGGTCATTTCTAACCCATTACTCAAAATCAGAGCAGACTGGACCCAGACCTGGTTCCAAAAGACATCCCCAAATTCAGATGCTAGCCACAAGTTTATGGTTTTCAGACCATATGGTCCAACTTGGCTATAAAATCAAAAGCTCCCCCAGATTTCTCTCAGGTCCAATCATTTGATGAAGTGCTTCACAGAGCTCAGGAGAGCATAGACTTACGGAACTATCTGGATGAAGGCGAAGAGGTAGATGGGACAAGGGACGGAAGGGTTCAAGCTTCGTCCATAGAGTCAGCCTGAGTCATCCTCCCAAGAACCTCAGTAAATTCACTGGACAGGAAGAGCATCAAGTCCCCATGTCCACAGATACCTGGGACTAGCCAAGTCATTAGCTACAGCATAAGACTTAATCTCCTAAGGTCAGGAGAGTGAGACTAGAAGGAACTACACCTCCCCGATTGTAGCAGTTACTTTCTCTACAGATCAGCCCTCAGCTTAAGGCTGTCCCGCTGCTCCCCAGGGCCCAATTCATTAGAAAAGAATCAGATACAGTTGCTATCTCAGTCCCTTTTCTGCTACTATAGTGGAATGCTCAAGTGCATAACTATATAAAAAAGAGATATTTATTTCTCCTAGTATTGGAGGCTGGGCCATTGTAAGAGACACTGCACTCAAGCTGTTTTATGCCAGTGCCACATGCGCAGTATCTCTCCCATTCCCATAATGACAGCATTACTCCATGCATGAGGGCAGCGCCTCCTGCCTAAGCATCCCACCTCTCAGAAACTTCTCGGAGGATGCTAACTGCAAGAGACATATTCCAACCCTAGCAGACCCCAAATGGTGCTTGTTATAAACAGCAAACAGACTGCTGTCACTCAGCTTCATGAAGTTTGAAGCCCTGTGCCTAGATTAAACTCCCACAAGCAATAATGATTCGAGTACAGGTTGACCAGATGGCTCAGTGGCTAAGGGTGCTGATCCTCAGAGTTTACATAGTGTGAGAAGAAGATGGACTCCACAAGGCTGCCTTGTGACCTCCACACTGTGGCACAGCGTACACAAATAAATGTAATTAGAAATAAGTTCAAGTTAGTAGGACCACAGAGGAAGGTTTGCTGTGACCCAGGGGCGCTGACCAAGCAGTTAGCCATTCTATGGAGGTTGACCTTCCCTCCTATACCCAGGCCCCACCCGTTAAGACATGGTCTTTGCCATAGCATGCTGTGAGCTCTTTTCACGGGTTGTCTAGTGTTAATGTGCCCTTTTGCACGCTGTTGGCCTCCCTTCTTCTGTCACTAACCGAGACATTTGAGGGGCAGGGAACTCCAGCTTCCCGAATAGTTGGGTTTTTCTCCTGTCGGGCACTCAGAAATCAAACAGATGAAGACAGCTCACTGTTACTTTTTCTATTACTCTTCAACTCTCACCACCCAGCTACTGTCTGAACTCCCCTTAACCAGTAAAACCAAAGGTCATGTTACATGCAGCTTGGTGGATAGCAACCGGTATTGACTCTTAAGGCAACAGTCACAGACGGATGGCAAGGCACCTTCCCCTAGATAATCTATAAATCCATACATTGGCTCTTAATAAACCTCATGAACCCTGTGGGGAATCTGTGTGGGCGCCCTCAGCTAATCGGCCCAATCCCAAGGGCTCCAGGTGGGAGCAACTTTGCCTTGGCCAAAGTTGCTTAAGAAGCAACTCACACTTAGCAGTTAGTATAGGCCAGAGCATCCGTGGCTCACAGGACACCTACAGCAAGACCAGGAGGAGGGGTACTTCCTGAATGAGGGCCCAAGGGAGGTGTGGTAGACAGAATAACAGACACGTAAAGATACCTGTGTCTTGACCCTAGATATGTCAACGTGCTACCTCCTGTAGCCAGAGAGGCTTGGTGGCTCCTAATAAATTCAGAATGGAGATAGATTATCCGGGGCTACTCATGTGAGTCTCCTGGGAGCACAGAGAACCTTAAGAGGAAAGGAGACAGAGGACAGTGACCTCGGAAGCAATGGTCAGATACTGGGAGACAATTGCTAAGCAGCTGGCTCTGAGCAAGATGGAAGGCAGTCTCCAAAGAAAAGGCATAGAAAGGGATCTCTGACATCACCCTGGTCTTCCTCCCAGGAAAGCTCGTTGTGGACACCTAAACCTCGGAACTGTGAGCCTGTCTGAGTTGAGCTGGGGTTTGCAACCTTGCTTCTGTAGGCAAGACCATCCTAGGAGCGAGAGAGGGCATTCCATATGTTGGGGTCAGCCAGGGCTCACTGAGGGCCTGCCTGGGGCAATGTTGACCTGGAGTGGCCTTCAGGAGTGCAGTGAGCAAAGGAAGATTGGTTCTCATTAAGATCAGAGTGGCTGGAAGACTCTAGATGACGTTGGTGGCCTTAAAAGCACCAGATCTGACTTAAAAGTAGCAGATCTGACTTAGGATCTAAAAGGAACGTGGGTATGCCACAAAGTGGGGGGATCTGGGTGACTCCAGGCACTGCAATCATCCAAGTGGCTCTCACCCAGAGGGACTGGCAGGGAAGAATATTCTCTTACAGAGAGGAACAGCCATAAAACACTGTCCTTGCTGCCCAGGGCTCCAAAGAAAGGCAAGAGGCATCCAAGGCCAAGGTTTGAAGATACAAATCTGGTCTGCCCTTCCCAATATGAGATGATCTAACCCCTCTTTCAGGAAGACGATCTACAATGATAGCATACATGAATAATCAGCCACAGCCTGAGAGAGATGGTTATTTAAATTACGCACAAATGCTTCAAGTCCTAAGACTCAGACTGACGGCAGAATGGCCGCTTGAGAAGCATGGCTCTAGCGAGCTGCTATCAGAATGATGTGCTTCGTAGCGTGTCTGTGGAGTTGATTGCACTGCTCCGTGTAGACTCTGGAAAGTTGGGGTAGACCCATGAGTCATGTGTGAGTCAGAATTCCCGTGTCATGCCAGTGCCTCACCCCGGGTTCCTTGGGTTTGCCTTTCCCTTCTTAGGAAGTGTGTAAAGAGTTAGTGTCTGAAAGCTGTGCCCCCAAGCCTAGGCCTGATCCCAGACCTTGCCCAGACGGGAGTGCTCCAGCATTCATCCGTCCTTCATGGGCACGAGACTGGGCTCCAAAACCAGTGCCAGCCACCAATCCTCGGGTCCTTACTGCGCTAATTATGTATTCCTTCCCCTTTCAAAAGATGTCAAGTACCCACAGGCATTTGTGGCTAGTGTGGTTTTTCTGCTTCTGTCTAGATTCAATTGTTAAAATTTATATAGCAGCCAAAGAAAAAAAATTTAAAGGACTGCAGACAGCCAGCAACTGCTCTATGGCAACTATAGAACATGAAGTTTTTTTTTTTTAAACTTGGAAAATCTAAATCTAGTTTGCTTAAAAATATGCATTTAGATTAGCTCCCATTCTTTGGTATTTAGCGAATTTTTTTCTAAACTTTGGACTCCTCTGCCATTGACTTCTGTCACCAGACCACTGTGAGTGCACCCCACCCATGACCGTGTGTTGCATTTCTTTTGAATAAAGTCCTTTATCTTTTCGTTAACAGGATTATCAGAGTCTGCCAAAGTGGGAATATTTATTGCGTGCTTGATAGTGATGGCTTTTGTGAGCACCGTCATAATGCTGAAACAGATTGGCTACATATGCTTAAAAGACAAATTCCCCAATGCCTTGGTATGTAGTTCTTCTGTCTTTATTTTTTTATTTTAATTTAAAATATTTTTTATTAATTTAAAATATTTTTTGTTACAGACATAATATGTTTTCAGGGAAAAAAAATCTCTTCTTTCAACAGCATCAATCAATTTGGTCATCTTAGATTCTTTGTTGTCCCTGCAAGTCCCAAATGTATTTGACATTTTATATTGTCTGCCTATTCTCTCTCTCCGCGCTCTTGTGCAAGTGAACTCTCCCTCTCCTCCCTCTTCCCTCTCTTTCCCTCTATGGTAGGTATTTGTTCATGTGTTCATTATGTGGAAGTCAAATGCTGACTTTAGGTGTCTTTCCCAGCGACTCTCCAGCTCATTTTAATTTTATTTTTTTTAACTCAGTCTTTGACAGTTTCATACAATATCTTTAATCATGTTCTTTCCTGGATCCAAACTCCTCCCATACCCCCTGCTAGCCACCCAACTTCCTCCTTCTTAAAAGAAAACAAAACTTAGCTACAAGCATTTCTTTATGACTGGGGAGGAAGCACCTTTCAGGGCATCCGGTGAGGTCAGGGCAACTTTAAGGAGGAGTCGGCTCTCTCTGTGCTATGGGTCTGGGGTGGAGCTCAGATGGACAACCTTGCATCAACCGCTTTTACCCTAGGCAACCTTGCCAGTCCTTCCCACTCTATTTGCTTGTGTTTTGGTTGTTTGTTTGTTTTTAACATGAGTAAAACATGTTTTATTTGATCTTTTTCTATTCAACTGCATATATGCTTTCTCAAAAATAAGCTAATGATTGCTTCTCTTAGTGTAATGATGTCATTTCCTCCTTCCCCTCCTTCCCTCCCACAGACTCCCCTCTCTTCCTTCAAACCCTTTTTCATTAATTACTATTACATACATACATATTCCTAAATGCATAAGTACAACCTGCTCAGTGTTTACAGTGTTACTTTTATTCAGGTCGTTGGGCCTGACCATTTGGTATTGGACAACCAACTGGTGTGGGCTTCCCTGGGAAGACTGATTTATTTTCCCACTGTGACTTCAGGTATTCCATGGTTGCCTTCTTTGTGTAAGGGTTGAAGCCTCCCTGCCTTCCCAGACCCCAGTCCACATTTGCCTGTCCATTGTTGTCAGTGCTCCTGACGTGTTTAGCCACTAACGTTGGTGGGACTTTATGGATGTAACCTGTGACATTCCTAGAAGACACAATCTCACAGCAAATTCCCTGAACCTCTGGCTCTTGGAATCTTTCTACTCTCTCTTCTACAATGTTCTCTGAGCCTTAAGGGTGGGTTTACCCCCCTTTATCTTTTTAAACTAGGTCTCTGACTGAACCTGGAGGCCATCAGTTCAGCTAGGCTGACTGACCAAAGAGCTTCACGGCTCCACATACCTCTATCCGGCCCTGCAGATTTAGGCTACTGGACCCATGGGAATTATACTTGTGCAGCTTACTGACAGAGCCTTTGTAGCCCTACACCTATCACATGTAACCTTCATGCAGTTACATTATTACCCAGACACTGTTTCTTCCCAGCTGCATGGTATTTGGATCAATTCTCTTTTCTCTTTCTCTCATTCCAACTCGGAGTAGTACAGTGGAAGTCATTGTGCAGGTCATCTATTGGTTTTAGATTACTTCAATGGACCATATCCCCACTGTAGGCTTGTCTTATGTCACACCGAGCTGACTGTGCTTTGTTCCCTGCACCATACATGATAGTGGATCACAGTCGTTCTCACCTGTGACTCTCGTTAATTCCAAAGAAACCATTTCCTTACCTTTCTTCTGTGCTTCCGCTTAGAGCTCAGAGCCCTTATAGAGTCTGACTATTGATCCTACAACTTTCTACCCTTCCTGTGTCTTGACTCAGCTGCCTTTCCCTTTGTCATTTTTCTCTATCCTACTGCCCCAACTCCCATGTTGCATTTGTAACAATGTTTCAAGTAGAAATACTTTGCTTTCTGGTGTTGCTCACCTGCCTCACTCTTCTCTCAGCAGCCGTGTAAGCAACTGTCCCCCCACAGCCAGTAGAGTTTTAGACACTTTGTTCTAGTGTAATTTGAAGTCTGCCTACTAATTCTCTGTTAAAAATTGTTGCTCTCCATTTAAGAAAATCCTCCAGAAGTTGGAAAATATGATACTCTAAGCCTAGTGTACTTGTAGATACATTTGTTGATCAGTTTGAGGAATTGAGCTCAGCATCTTAAACATGCTAATAATGTGTTTAAATGGTTACTGTTTTGCATTTAACAAATACCTGTTGACTTGCTATTGAATGGTGATGTATTCCAAGGGCTGGCATGTGGAACAAGGCTCCCAAGTGGCTCTGTTTGAAGAGCTAGGTGGACAGTAATAATTTATAAACAATATTATTAAGCTCATTTTACTCTGGATCTAAATTTTAGTCTCAATAATCTGTTCTACAGAGTAAGTGCTGGGACAGCCAAGGCTACACAATGAGATCACCTCAGATTTTTTTTTAAAAACTGGGTTAGCAAGGTAATTGCATACTTAAATTATTGTGTTTAATTAAAAAATCATGGTAATGCCATTTTCAGCCTTGGGAATAAACTACACAAACCACCTGTGGAATGCTCACTGAATTTTGCCCAACCCCGAACAACTTAAGACCAGACCAAGAAAGAAAACACAGTCAGCTATCCCAGAATCCTCTCTTGCCACCTTCCAAAGCATCAATGCTCACCATGATTGGTCCGGATTACTAGTAGCATAGGTTATTTTCCTGATTTTTATATTTATAGGAATGGAGTATCATTTTCAATAGCCCTAGAATTCGTACAATTACAGAAGCAGCAAATTATTTTCCTAATTTAAGGAATAAATGTAATAAGCTTACTGAAAAGGGTAACAAAATCCCATCCACAGAGGAACCCAGAAACAGCGACTGTGCAAACTGCCCGGGAACTGGTGAGGAACCTTGATGGCAGGTGATAGTGTTATCTGTACTAAGGAATCATGGGATCCCGCTCTACCTCATACCACACACAGTTCAATACATAGTAAACTGGGTGTGGAGGTGTGGTGTCCAGTGGCATGGAGTGTGCTTAGCATGCAAGAGACCAAGTTTAGTCCCCAGCACACACAGACATATAACACTCACACACACAGACACAGACACAGACACACACACACACACACACACACACATACACACACACACACACACTTATACTCAAACACACACAGGACAGAGCAAGAAAATAAAACAAGCCTGCTCCATAAAGCACTTCTGAGGGCAAAGGGATTTAGGAAATAGCTTGCATCCACAGACTTCATCCAACCATAGACTGAGTATCTAAATGGACTTTCTTGGCAGTATTCCCTAAGACATGAAGTGTCTCATTAACATCGCATCTATATCGCATTGAGTACTGTAAGGTGTTTCGTTTACACAACATCTATATCACATTGAGTACTGTAAGGTGTTTCATTTACACAGCATCTATATCACATTGAGTACTATCAGCAATCTGGAGGTGATAGAAAGCATGCAGGAGGGTGTACAGAGGTGACATGCAAGTGCTGTGACATTTTATACACAGGACCTAGCATCCTTGGGTTTGGAGGGTCATATAATGAAATGCAGCAGTGCCTAGCGAGTGCCAGACAACCATCAGCTTTTGTTATTACAGATGGATGTTACTATACATGTGTTATTAAACATGGGTGTTACTATACATGGGTGTTATCATACATGAGTGTTATCACACATAGACATGGATATCTCTTGTACCCACATTACTTCACAGTGAATACTAAGGGTTTTGTTGTTGTTGTTGAAGAGCTAATACAAATGAAAGACTTTTTCTCTCCCTCCCTTTTGTCTCCCCCCACTCTCCCTTTCTCTCTAGAACTTCCGTAACTTTTTAACCTGGATATTCCCTGAGTGGCCACCTTCAGAAGCCATCGACTGGCTGGAAGTCATTCCCAAAAACACGAAGAAGAGACTGTGGAATTACGACTATGGGGATGGCAGTGACAGTGACGAAGAGGTCCCCAAAACAAGTGTCACTGGCTATACCATGCATGGACTGATGGGCAAGCCTCTACCACAAACCTCTGACGTTTCACCCAACCCTGAGGAACCCCCTCATGAAGAAGATTCAGGTGCTGAGGAATCTGATGAAGCTAGGGCAGGGGCTGGAGCTGAGCCACAACTCCCCACAGAGGTCAAGGCAGGGCCTATAGAAGACCCCAGTGGCCCCTATGAGAGAAGAAAGAGTGTGCTCAAGGACGACTCCTTCCCTGGGGAGGACAACAGCTCCATGGATGCGCCTGGGGACAGAGTTATCTTCAATGTGAACTTAAACTCTGTGTTTCTAAGAGCTCTCCACGATGAAGATGCCTCAGAAACCATATCTCTCACAGAAGATACGGTCCTCCTAGATGAGGGTCCCCACAGGACAGAGTCAGACCTTCAGATAGCTGGAGGTGACAGGACACAGCTGCCCGACCCTAGCTTCTCTTCCCAGGGTCTATGGACTGAAGATGAGTCATCTGAAAAAACAGACACCTCAGATTCCGATACTGATGCAGGGGACGGCTACATCATGAGATGACTCCAAAGCAGTTCTTTGGCTGGAGCTGGGCACCTACAGGGTTCTGTTCACAGCCTGACTCCATACCTTGTGCTCTCCAGGTGTCTGTGAGGGAGGGACTAGAGAATGTCACAGCCCTCTTGGTTCTTGCTGGATGCCCTTCTCTATGCAGATTACCAATTCGGGCATCAGGATTGTTTACATGGGTCATAAGGTCATGAGTGTGACCTGCCCACCCCCTTTCCCCTAATGCACTAAGGTGGTTTGTATTATGCTTCCAAAGGAACAGTGTTCTGTGGTTTTAAGAGGCAGCCAAGGTCTCCCATCCCTGTGTTGTTTCTAGGAAATGATTAAATTGGGGAAGAGAAAAGGAAAGAAAAACTGGTCATGAAGTGTTCAGCAAGATTCCAGGATTGAACCTGAAGTGGGGCAGAAGGGGAGGAGGTAGGGCATCCTGAGCTGGCAAGGTTTGAGCCCCCGATGTCTGGGCACTTCCCAGATGTCAAGATCTGTCTCCTTCACTCAGAAATTCATTCACAGCCACCCATAAAACCCTTACAGTTTAAGTGAGGAGAGGGAGGAGCCTCGTGAAGGATCCTAGAATCTGACAAGTGCCTCAGAGAGAGGAATCTCATGGCCATATTTTAAGGTTTTTCCCGATTCACCTCTTCGACCTTCAGTTTCTTAATTTATGGATAAAGGGGTTGAGCAGGTAATCTCCATCATCGAGACTCAAGGGGAGGTGGTGAGCCCAGGTTGATGAAGGGTGTAGGACCCTCCCATATTTCTCTTCTTACCCCAAACCCCAAGTGTCTCTCACATGTTTCTACTCAGAGGAGCTGATCCTGGCTCCAAAGCTTCCTATAGATTACCCACGTAATCTAATCTCCTATAGATTACCCACGTAAAGCATTCAAAAAAAAAAAAAAAAAAAAAAACCCTTGTGGAACTGAGGGGCTGGAGAGATGGCTCAGAGGTTAAGGAAGGAGGCTCTCAAAGCTGCCCTCTATGCGACCTCAGTCTCACTCATCCAGAGGTCTCCCTGACACAGCGACCATTTCTCTGCCCTCTGAATACCACTATCCTTCCCAGCGCTTTTCTTTTAAGCATAGCTGCTGGGAGTTGGCTTTTTAATGCTTACACTTAGTTGGGTTTTTTTTTTCTTTTAAATTTTATACGATGTTTGAAATTGTCAGAGAGTAATACAAAAGTACTTTTCATACAAGCCTCTAGTCTTTTTGAGTCATTTCTCTCCTAGAATGCTTTCTACAGCGTATTTGTGGTTCTGCTGCTGCCATTTCAAGATTGTACTAGCTTTCTCTAAATCTGCCGTGGGCTGCCGGGAGGGTCCCCTCCGACTCACGTGGCTTGTTCTGACTTAGATATGTCTCAACATGTAGTCAACCGACCTACTGTGGGGTTTCCCACCTCACCACCTGGTCCTTTTAGGAAGAGGAAATTAAACCTTTCTCAGCAGTCTTATGCAAGAAGCAAGCTACCAAGAAATGAACAAACTGGCCTTTTGCCATGTCCTTCGGGTGGGGAGGGGCACTAAAACCTGGGAGACAAGACTTTGGAGAAGTGATGCTTCCGTGGGGGAAAAACAGGGAACACTGAGTGATCCAAAGAAAAGCAACTGCCCAACAGCAGGAAAGCTGAGGCAGGAGGATCGCTTCAATTCCGGGCTAGTCTCAGCTATGTAGAAAGACAGTGAGTGTTTCAACACCCACCCACCAAGGAAGAGAAACAGAGGGAAACACTGGAGGGGAGAGAAACCCTAGTGGGGCGAGGGGACAATACTGTAACCCAGGATGGCTTCTTAGTGCGCTTAGCTTGAGGCCGCCCTCCGGGCCCCGGTCCCTGGTGTGGCTGCGGGCGGAGGGAGCCGAAGGGGAGTGGCCTGGCCGCCCGGCGGAGGTTCCGGGAAGGGCGCGAGCAGCCGCGGGGCTGCCGCACGGGGCCATGGCTTGGGCGCCGAGCGTGGCGGGCTGGCTGGGAGGATTCCTCCTGGTGCCAGGTGAGGTCGGCGGGCAGGGGCCCCGGGCAGGCAGGCTCGCAGGCTTGGGAACTCGGAGGCGGGGCGTCCCCAAGTCTCGACCCATGGGCTCCCGGAAAGGGACCGAACGCGGCACCCAGCACCAGGAAGGGAACCCCTCGCCACGGTGCACACTCACGGCGTTATGCTGCCACTGGCTAGATCCTGGGTGGACTACCCCCCTAGCATGCAGCCTGTTCCAGGCTGTCTAGACGGTAAACTAAGCGGGGTGCGGGTAGAGTTGTTGACAGCGCCCTCTCCCTTCCCCCGCCCGGCGAAGTTCTAACTGAAAACAATTTCTGAGCACCCCGCGGTGACTGTCCGGACCTTAGGGACACACACCAGAGTCCTCCCTAGCCTCGACTCCTTTCCTCTCCCCTGTCCTCTGTAGCGTTAGCTCCCCTTCACCCACACCTTCCTTTTCACAGGTCCACACCCTAAAATCTGAATTCTGCCCCTCAGTTCCCCAGAGAGTTTCTGGGGACTCTTCAACGCAGTGCGCGCCCAGACTGGCTTTCCATTGGCTGCGCTCTAGGGATTCCCCGACTGGTTCTCCTCTTCCTGAGCCCAAGCTTCCCAGGTGTTGAATAATTATTACCACACTTGGTCTGTCTCTGTTGGCAATAGTTGGGTCATAAGTGGTTTAGAATATCCTACCTCAAAACGTAATAAGTAATTTCTGCCCTTAGCCCAAAAGCTGCCTTCTATGCGACCTCAGGCTCACTCATCCAAAGGTCTCCCTGACAACCCTTCTTGAGGCTCCATTAAGGATCCAGTCTGCTGCTGACACAAGATTCCCAGGTCCCCTAACCCAACTCCAACCAGGGTTCCAGGGGCTTCAGACAGAAATTCTTCTCATTATTGCTTCAAATAAAACCTTTTTTTGGGGGGGGGGTTGGTTTAGTTTCTGTTTTGTTGTTGTTTTGTTTTGTTTTTGAAAAAACATTGCTATCTGTCCCCTTCTCCTTATCTTTTTCAGCTCTAGGAATGATTCCACCTCCTGAGAATGTCAGAATGAATTCAGTTAATTTCAAGAACATTCTACAGTGGGAGGTACCTGCTTTCCCCAAAGAGAACCTGACTTTCACAGCTCAATATGAAAGGTGGGTCTAGTGGCTGTTTGCAAGCTGGTACCAGAGAATGGTGAGCCTGGCCTGGATCTCGGGGCACGGGGGGTTGGGGGTGGGGGGAAGAGTCTGGCTACTTCCACCTGCACGGCTGTAACAATCCAGGGAAGCCATCCTGTTAGCCCTCTGTTCTGTCTCTGAAGAGAGTTATTGTAGTCACCAGTCTCGGCCCTCCTTCTAACTCCAAGTCTTGATATGCCTACTGTGTTACCCAGGGTAGTAGCATAGAAATCCCTATGTAGCCCAGGCTGGCTGCAAACAGGAGTATTCAAAGAGGAAAGCAGGTACAACTGTCATTCCCAGTTATAGAGCTTGTGTTGTAAAAGTCAACAGTGTGCAAATGGGGGGGGGTGCACAACAGGAAGGCACTTGCTTCGTACCATCTACCCTCCACTGCGGGCCTCCTAGAACATTCTGGAATCTGCTACCACCACTGCAGGGCCTCTGCTTGTCCTGCCTGTCTCCAAGTCCCCATATTGGTGAAGGGTACAGACTAGCCTTCCCTTGGCAGCCTGTCCATATTGCCCAGAGGCTGGATGCCAGGTATCACACCAGTAGCAGCAGGAGACCCAAGGCCCATGAGCCAGCACACCTGACCTCTCGGTGACTCAGATATGTGGGCAGACAGACAGGCCAT